>NC_091069.1:123073123-123698123 GCF_032405125.1 Capricornis sumatraensis
ACACAATCTGTTTTTATTCAAAATAATACATTGTGGCTGAAGGAGAAGAGGGTAGCAGAGGACGAGATGGTTAGATAGCATCATCAATACAGTGGACATGAGTCTGAGCAAAATCTGGGGGATAGTGGAGTACAGGAAAGTGTGGCCTGCTGCAGTACCTGGGGCCAAAAACAGTTAGACATGACTTAGCGACTGAACAACATTGTGGCTGAAGATAATTTACAAGCAGAGCCTGCTTGAGAATTGGAAATGGTGACGTTCAGCAAAATAATTAGGATGACAGTGAGACCAAGGCTTAGCACATAGGTTAGTGATAGGTACCACATATGAATAAAAATGTAAACCAAATGCAGGGAAACAGAGTATTACAAAAAGACTTTTTTGATAATGTCACACATTCTAGGGAAGGAATTCTTTATGTTTATCAAAGATTATTTTACAAAAACATGGAAAAGCAGCTGCTCCATATTTTCAGGGATGTCTGAAAGAAAGCAACAATCTTCAACCTGCAGCAGTGGGATTCTTTTTTTTTTTTTTTTTAACTAAGATAGCATTATTTGACTTCACAGTGACATGACTTGATTCCATTACTTTTGAATTACTGGGACCATATATTTGTACAAAATAGTATGTTTTTAAGGGCTTCCCAGATGGTGCTAGTGGTAAAGAACTTGCCTACTAATGCAGAAGACATAAGAGACATGGGTTCAATTCCTGGGTCAGGAAGATCCCCTGAACGAGGGCATGACAACCCACTCCTGTATTTTTCCCTAGTGAATCCCCACGGACAGAGGAGCTTGGCAGGATATAGTCCATAGAGTCGCAAATAGTCAGGCATGTTTGCAGCATGCATGCAGTATGCTTTTAACCACAACAAAGCATCATTATAATTTTTCTTATTCATTTTCAAATAATTTTGTGGAAAACGTCACAGACATAGCTTACCATTTCTAGATAACTATGAAAATGACCAATAAACATGAGAAAAAAATACCTCGACCTTAACCCCAAGTCATGAAAAATAAGATCCAGATGCAGTTGTGCCTTCATCAAAATGTATTGAGAAAACACTGAGAACATGTTATACTGAAAATATCGCAAATAAATAAAACTTTGAGTTTTGCATGTTTTAGGAACAAGCATTTCTTGTCATTTTCTGATCTTATTAAGCTAATGCACTATTTTTCTCTTTCATAAACTTTTTTGATTTGGCTAATAATGAAATAATAGTCAATATTTATTGAGAGTCCCTTGGACAACAAAGAGATCAAGCCATTTAGATCTAAGGGAAATCAACCCTGAATACTCACTGGAAGGACTAATAATGAAGGTGAAGCTTCAATACTTTGGCCACCTGATGTGAATAGTCAACTCACTGGAAAAGACCCTGATGCTGAGAAGGCAAAAGGAGAACAGGGCATCAGAGGATGAGAAGATTGGATAACATCACCAATTCAATGGACTCATGAACTTGGGTCAAATCTGGGAGGTGGTGAGGGACAGGGAATCCCGGCATGCTGCAGTCCATGGGTTTGCAAAGTGGCAAACATGATTTAGTGACTGAGTAACAACATTTACTGAACATGTACCATGGTAGAATTTTTAGCTCTCCACTGAATCCATTCTCCTTTCCTTACCTAGCAAGAGGGTTGTTCCTAGGCCTGAGCCTTTCTAGCTAGAGAATTCATTTCTCAGCCCCATGTTACAGGTAGACAGAATCTATGAGATTCAATATTTCCCATGCTGTGAATAGCACTGCCAACTTGGGGCCTGGGTCTATAGGACTGTGGCCTTCCTCATATCCTCTTGCCCTGCTTGATGGAACCAGACTTGAAGAACCACCGTGCAGACTATCATAGGCTGTTTGTTCCTGGCTTCTAGGAAAATGGCCGTGTGAAAGAAGTATGCTTCTTTGTTGTTTTCTCTCTCTTTTTTTAACGTTATAACATTACTTTTAAAAATATAAGAAGTTGATTATTTTAGGTAAGCTAGTAAGTTTAACATTTACTAGCTGTAGATGAGGAAACAGTGTCAGATTTTATTTTGGGGGGCTCCAAAATCACTGCAGATGGTGACTGCAACCATGAAATTAAAAGACGCTTACTCCTTGGAAGGAAAGTTATGACCAACCTAGATAGCATATTCAAAAGCAGAGGCATAACTTTGCCAACAAAGGTCCGTCTAGTAAAGGCTATGGTTTTCCCAGTGGTCATGTACGGATGTGAGAGTTGGACTGTGAAGAAAGCTGAGCACTGAAGAATTGATGCTTTTGAACTGTGGTGTTGGAGAAGACTATTAAGAGTCCCTTGGACTTCAAGGAGATTCAACCAGTCCATTCTCAAGGAGATCAGTCCTGGGTGTTCATTGGAAGGACTGATGCTAAAGCTGAAGGTCCAATACTTTGGCCACCTAATGTGAAGAGTTGACTCATTGGAAAAGACTCTGCTGCTGGGAGGGATTGGGGGCAGGAGGAGAAGGGGACGACAGACGATGAGATGGCTGGATGGCATCACCAACTCAATGGACGTGAGTTTGAGTGAACTCTGAGAGTTGGTGATGGACAGGGAGCCCTGGCGTGTTCTGCGATTCATGGGGTCACAAAGAATCGGACACGACTGAGTGACTGAACTGAATTGAACTGAATGTCATGTAATCTAAGAAATTTATGTGAACCCTATGCTTTAATCATCTAGTTTCAATAGGCAGTGCTTTTATTAATAGTCTTTCTTAAAATAAAACAGTTTAGTTTTATTTAGATGAAGTATTTGCCCATGTTCATTCTATTGCCAAATTTCATCTGCTCCAACCATGCATTTGTTCATATTGCAATATTTCTGAAATCAAGATGTGTCTTGAAATATTAATAATTGGTATCCAATAAGTTATCTGTATAGTTTTGCTGTGTGTGTTAAGAGGATGAAATATAAAATAGTGATTCACATTTTAAAAATGTATTACTTTTGGTAAAATACATAAACATAGTGGTAGCCATTCAAACCCAGGCAGCTCTGCTCCAGAACTCTTAATCTGAAGTACTACTTCACTGAAATAATTAAAACTATTTCTATATAACACAAAACAGCATTTAACAAGGCAAGTATTGTATGTTTTCCAAGATGATTAATTCTGATTATTTTTAGTTTCCCATGTTCCCAAAAATTCTGATTTAATAAGTAAATGACTTTTAATCATCCAGCATAAATAAACAACTCTTCTGAAATAGCCAAACAAATAATGATGGGCAGGTTGATCATTGTAACATTCATTTCCTTGTGATACATGAATAGAAGAGAGGACTAAATCTTGTCTCCAATGATATGTCCTGCTGCAAGGGAATCAATAAGTCAGACAAAATACATGGTCCACAGCTAAGATATATTTGGCAAACAATATCAGTCAAGAATATGAGGCCCTTCACTTAGTTGCTGCCAAAATGTCAAAGCGCATTTCCTTTTCTCTTTCTTTCCTCATCCTTTCGATATCTCTCTCACCTTGGCTCTCTCTCTCTTTCTCTCTCTCTGCTTTTTATTTTGTGGGAAGCAAGGAGGTTATTTAATTTTAGTAATTTGAAAGGTTTTAAAACAATCGAGATGATAAAACTGTGTCTTATACTTTGGTTTATCAACCAGATTATGAACTTCTTGAAGATATGGTCTATGATTTTTATCTCTGTGCTCTAGCCCCTGTTACAGAGGGCTGGAACATAGAGATAAATTAAATTCCACTTTAACTTTCACTGTGTTTTGGAAGAATGAGGTAGTAATTTTTTTTTCAATTACTCATCTCAATAATATTGAGCATCAACGTGCACCAATTAATATTCTTGGCAGAGTTCAAGTGTAAGAAACACATTTATATCTACTTCATTGTTGTTTAGTATATCTACTTGGGTAATGATTATTTATATAAATAATAAAGGTAATGCTTATTTATGGAATTACTTTAAAGGGCTGAAATTTTCCATTGTATATTTCTCTTAGTGTGTTTGCTTCCCTCATAAATTTTGACTATGCTCATAACAAAGAAACATAATCCCTAATAACACATTTATATGTGACTTAAACCTATAGATACATGATTTCAAAACAACCATTCTATTTTAGAAAATCTCTCCAAAAGAAATGACCCTAAATCTGAAAACTGGATTTTACAAAGCAGAAAATTGGAAATAAGAAGTAACTATATCACAATAAAAGAGCTGTCCTTGAGCTTTTATAACAGGATATATTTTTCCCTTAATTTTATTTTTTGGTGATTATGAGTATGTTATGTATAGATATTTGTACAAGGAACAGTATGAAAACTACAGACTATGATGCAATGCTTACTGAAGAGTTATAAAGACCAATCATTATGTAACAGAGTTGAAAGGAATTATGACTTCATTATTCAGTACAAGATTATGAGATATTACAATATTATTCCCATTTTATTTCCAGGGAAACAGGCCAAGCATATAAAATTATAAAAATGCTACAAATATGAGAAACAGGAATGGAACCCATGCAATTCCAAAGTTGCTTCTTGACTGACCAGTTACATTAATGTCTCCTGAAAAAGATGAAGAAATATTGTCTCTCTCCTTAAGTAGCAGAGACAATATTATATACCTATGGGAGAATGTGAAACACTGTCTATAAATGGAAAAAAAAAATCAGTTTAGGTTGAAACAGACACACACAAAAAAGTCTCTCTCATTTATTAGGCTTGGAGAAGAGGGGGTGGCTATGCACAGAAAATGACAGCTGAGTTAATAGGAAGCATTGACTCTCCCAATGTCACAGAGCAGAGCAAAATGCCAGAATAATCTCCTCTTTCAGTGACTACTGCTTTCTTATCAATCACCTTCTTTGCCTTCTTCATTTATAGCTAGAGATACACAAGTACTAAGCAATATCTACTTTATTGACAGTCTCCAATGCCTAGTTTATCTCCAGTTCTCTTAAACTGGCCTCAGGGAAAGTGACATCCAAAACTAACCCCTACTTTCCTTAGACCTTTCTCAAAATCATTCCATAGTATGCCAAACTTTGCAAGAAATACTTGTCTGAAATGTCACTCTTGACAGAACGTGGTCCACTGGAGAAGGGAATGACAAATCACTTCAGTATTCTTGCCTTGAGAATCCCATGAACAGTATGAAAAGGCAAAATGATAGGATACTGAAAGAGGAACTCCCCAGGTCAGTAGGTGCCCAATATGCTACTGGAGATTAGTGGAGAAATAACTCCAGAAAGAGTAAAGGGATGGAGCCAAAGCAAAAACAATATGGGGTTGTGGATGTGACTGGTGATAGAAGCAAGGTCCAATGCTGTAAAGAGCAATATTGCATAGGAACCTGAAATGTCAGGTCCATGAATCAAGGCAAATTGGAAGTGGACAAACAGGAGATGGCAAGAGTGAATGTTGACATTCTAGGAATCAGAGAACTAAATGGACTGGAATGGGTGAATTTAACTCAGATGACCATAATATCTACTACTGTGGGCAGGGATCCCTTAGAAGAAATGGAGTAGCCATCATGATCAACAAAAGAGTCCGAAATGCAGTACTTGGATGCAATCTCAAAAACAACAGTATGATCTAGGTTTGTTTTCAAGGCAAACCACTCAGTATCACGGTAATCCAAGCCTATGCCCCAACTAGTAACGCTGAAGAAGCTGAAGTTGAATGGTTCTATGAAGACCTACAAGATCTTTTAGAACAACACCCGAAAAAGATGTTCTTTTCATTATAAGGAAATGGAATGCAAAAGTTGGAAGTCAAGAAACACCTGGAGTAACAGGCAAATTTGACCTTGGTGTACAGAATGAAGCTGGGCAAAGGCTAATAGAGTTTTGTGAAAAGAACACACTTGTCATAGCAAATACCCTCTTCCACCAACATAAGAGAAGTCTCTACACATGGATATCACCAGATGGTCAATACCAAAATCAGACTGGTTATATTCTTTGCAGCCAAAGATGGAGAAGCTCTATACAGTCAGCAAAAACAACACTGGGAGCTGACTGTGGCTCAGATCATGAAACCCTTATTGCCAAATTCAGACTTAAATTGAAGAAAGTAGGGAAAACCATGAGACCATTCAAGTATGACCTAAATCATATCCTTTATGATTCTACAGTGGAAGTGAGAAATAGATTTAAGGGCCTAGATCTGACAGATAGAGTGCCTGATGAACTATGGATGGAGGTTCTTGACACTGTACATGAGACAGGGATCACGACCATCCTCCAAGAAAAAGAAATGCAAAAAAGCAAAATGGCTGTCTGGGGAGGCCTTACAGATAGCTGTGAAAAGAAGAGAAGCAAAAAGCAAAGGAGAAAAGGGAAGGTATTCCCATTTGAATGCAGAGTTTCAAAGAATAACAAGGAGAGATAAGAAAGCCTTCCTCAGTGATCAATGCAAAGAAATAGAGGAAAACAACAGAATGGGAAAGACTAGAGATCTCTTCAAAAAATTAGAGATACCAAGGGAACATTTCATACAAAGATGGGCTCGATGAAGGACAGAAATGTTACGGACCTAACAGAAGCAAAAGATATTAAAAAGAGGTGGCTAGAATACATAGAAGGACTGTACAAAAAAATATCTTCACGACTCAGATAATCATGATGGCATGATCACTCACCTAGAGCCAGACATCCTGGAATGTGAAGTCAAGCGGGCCTTAGAAAGCATCACTATGAACAAAGCTAGTGGAGATGATGGAATTCCAGTGGAACTATTTCAAATCCTGAAAGATGATGCTGTGAAAGTGCTGCACTCAATATGCCAGCAAATTTGGAAAACTCAGCAGTGGCCACAAGACAATATAAGATCAGTTTTCATTCCAATCCCAAAGAAAGGCAATGCCAAAGAATGCTCAAACTACCGCAGAATTGCATCCATCTCACACACTAGTAAAGTAATGCTCAACATTCTCCAAGCCAGGGTTCAGCAATACGTGAACTGTGAAATTCCAGATGTTCAAGCTGGTTTTAGGAATGGCAGAAGAACCAGAGGTCAAATTGCCGACATCCACTGGATCTTCGAAAAAGCAAGAGAGTTCCAGAAAAATATCTATTTCTGCCATATTGACTATGCCAAAGCCTGTGACTGTGTGAATCACAATAAACTGTGGAAAATTCTGAGAGAGATGGGAATACCAGACCACCTGACCTGACTCTTTAGATACCTATATGCAGGCCAAGAAGCTACATTTAGAACTGGACATGGAACAACAGACTGGTTCCAAATAGGAAAAGAAGTATGTCAAGGCTGTATATTGTCACCCTGCTTATTTAACTTATATGCAGAGTACATCATGAGAAATGCTGGGCTGGAAGGAGCACAAGCTGGAATCAAGATTGCCAGTAGAAATATCAATAACCTCAGGTATGCAGATGACACCACCCTTATGGCAGAAAGTGAAGAGGAACTAAAAAACCTTTTAATGAAAGTGAAAGTGGAGAGTGAAAAAGGTGGCTTAAAGCTCAACATTCAGAAAACAAAGATCATGGCAACTGTTCCCATCTCTCCACGGGAAATAGATGGGAAAACAGTGGAAACAGTGGCAGAATTTATTTTTGGGGGCTCCAAAATCACTGCAGATGGTGACTGCAAGCCATGAAATTAAAAGATGCTTGCTCCTTGAAAGGAAAGTTATGACCAACCTAGACAGAATATTAAAAAGCAGAGACATTACTTTGTCAACAAAGGTCTTTCAAGTCAAGGCTATGGTTTTTCCAACGTCATGTATGGATGTGAGAGTTGGACTGTGAAGAAAGCTGAGCACCGAAGAATTGGTGCTATTGAACTGTGGTGTTGGAGAAGACTCTTGAAAGTCCCTTAGACTGCAAGGAGGTCCAACAAGTCATCCTAAAGGAGATCAGTCCTGGGTGTTCATTGGAAAGACTGATGCTAAAGCTGTAAGTCCAATACTCTGGCCACCTAATGTGAAGAGTTGACTCGTTGGAATAGACCCTGAAGGTGGGAGGTGTTAGGGGCAGGAGGAGAAGGGGACGACAGAAGATGAGATGACTGTATGGCATTACCAACTCAATGGACATGAGTTTGAGTAGACTGTGGCAGTTGGTGATGGACAGGGAGGTCTGGCGTGCTGAGATTTCATGGCATTGCAAAGAGTTCGACACGACTGAGTGACTGAACTGCACTGAACTGAACGTGGTTTTCCTTAATGTATATCAGAATGTGATAAATGCTATTAGACAAGTTTAAATATTTGCGTTGGAACATTGGAGAGGAAATGATTAAATTTAGTCAAAGGACCTATGCTGCTGCTGCTAAGTCAGTTCAGTCATGTCCAACTCTGTGTGACCCCATAGACAGCAGCCCACCAAGCTGCTGTCCCTGGGATTCTCCAGGCAAGAACACTGGAGTGGGTTGCCATTTCCTTTTCCAATGCATGAAAGTGAAAATTGAAAGTGAAGTCACTCAGTTGTGTCCGACTCTTGGCGACCCCGTGGACTGCAGCCTACCAGGCTCTTCCATCCATGGGATTTTCCAGGCAAGAGTACTGGAGTGGGGTGCCATTGCCTTCTCCAAGGACCTATGAGAGTGTTTCTAAGTTTAGACCAATTTGATTGTGTCTCTAGGTCATGCTCACAGAATGGGTTGAACATGGAATGATACTGTCAAAAAACATCACAGTGTTCTGCTTGGTTTTAATTAGGATTAAGGATGTTGTCTGGAAAGGAAAGTGGGAGATATTAGGTGGACTAACTCAAATACTATATATATTCTAATTCCATAAAATAAAAGTTAAACTTACCTGGATACAAAGGTATTTACACAGCATATGATGGGTAGATCTTTGAACTAGAAGAAACAAACAAACAAAAAATGTAGTGTCAGTTAAAGAATGGATTGAACATGTAAAATCTGAGGCAGAGAAAACATTCATGAATTTATTACAAAAATTTGAGTTCACATTTCAGAAATGGGCTTCCCTGATGGCTCAGCTGGTAAAGAATCCACCTGCAATGAGGGAGCCTGGGTTCAATCCCTGGGTTGGAAAGATCCCCTGGAGGAAGCAACGGCTACCGACTTCAGTATTCTGGGCTGGAGAATTCCATGGACTCTCTAGTCCGTGGGGCCACAAAGAGTCAGACACGACTAAGCGATTTTCACTTTCCTTTCCAGGCATGGGCCAGTGCCAGAATGATTAAAGTAAGGAGATGATTTTGTGCTGCAATATTTGAAGAGAGATAAAAGAGGAGTATAAAAATGTAAGATTTTTAATAGAAGATAGTGGCAGGGATTTCCCTGGTGGTCTAGTAGTTAAGACTCCGTGTTCTCAATGTAGGGGACTAGGTTCAATCCCTGGTCAGGGAACGAGATCCCACATGCAACCAAAGATCCTGTAGGCTGCAACAAAGGCAGAAGAACACTCATGCCACAACTAAGATCTGGCATGAACAAATAATAATATTTTTTAAGACAGCGGCAGACTCAAAAGTTGGGTATATTATCAAAGACAGGAAGACAGATACATTTTTGTTTGACAGGCTAGCAAAAGCAGGCACTGTGTTAAGATAGAGCTACAAACTAACATCTGGAAATAAGTATCTACAATAAGAGGAGAGTGTCTGAACTAAAAAAGACAATTTAAGAGTTGTCAATATGGAAGCAATTTTTGAAAGTCCATCAGTAGAGGATGTTAACAAAGAAACTAACTTGAAATGAGAGAAATAAATCAATTTAGGTACCACATTTTAGGAATGAGTGAATAATGAAAAACTGGTGAAAAATATAATAAAAACGAGAGATAGATGGAAAATAAAAATGTGTATTGCCTGTAAAAATAAAGATTTTCAAGAAGAAAGAAGTTGAAAGTAGCATTATACAGTGGATTGAGTGCAAGGAGGATGAAAATAAGATTTGGTGGCTGTGGAATCACTGACACCCCATTTAGAAAGCACTGCACTGTGTGCTAAGTTGTTCAGTTATGTCCAACTCTTTTCGACTCTATGAACTGCAGCCTGCCAGGCACAAGAATGTCCATGGCAAGATTCTCCAGGCAAGAACACTGGAGTGGGTTGCCATTTCCTTCTCCAGGGATCTTTCTAACCCAGGGATCAACCCAACATCCCATGTGTCTCCTGCACTAGCAGGCAGGTTCTTCATTACTAGCACCACCTGGGAAGCCCTGCTGCTGCTGCTAAGTCACTTCAGTCATGTCCAAGTCTGTGCAACCCCATAGACAGGCCCACCAGGCTCCTCTGTCCCTAGGATTCTCCAGGCAAGAACACTGGAGTGGGTTACCATGTCCTTCCCCAATGCATGACAGTGAAAAGTGAAAGTGAAGTCGTTCAGTCATGTCCAACCCTAGCGACCCCATGGACTGCAGCTTTCCAGGCTCCTCCATCCATTGGATTTTGCAGGCAAGAGTATTGGAGTGAGGTGCCATTGTGGGAAGCCCTTAGGCATTCTAAATCTTTTTCCAAAGCTCTCTTTTTAGGGAGAGAGATGAGTATTAATTAAGATATTGCTATATTTAAATTTATATAAATTTCCTCAAATCTATACCCCTTCATGATTTCTCATTGATTTTGTGATCTTTAAAGTCCTGGAATTTTTTAAAGTTAGGAACTCCTATGAGTGATTGTCCTGGTAGCATGTGCCAATGCAACCCAATACTGAATGAACACAGACCTATGCTAGGAAATAAAGACCAGTGGAACCTGGCAGGATTATCTGAAGCTCCTGCTTGTATTCAAAGCACTCTGCCATCTCCATGGGCATATGAATCCATTATTTAAGAACAACTGCTTTCCTATTTAAGTATAAACTTTCAACGTCATTTAAGCTTAAGAGTATATATCCTATATTTGAATACTGTGGGGAAATACAATGAATGGTTAATTATAATCTTTCTTCATCATCCACATCTGGTTTCCTGCAAATTCCCCATATATGTAAAATGCCAAACAAGTTAATTTTCCCATGAATGTGAAAATTTAACACAACACTTTTGCCAGTTTTTCTTTATTTTAATTCATGCATGGTACCATTCTCAATACAGAGCTAGGTAATATTTTATAACATCTTTTATCTGTTAAGTCATTCCAGGAACTGCCAAGAACAACTTAAAGAACAATGCTAGATCAATCACTGTAATCACTTCCTCCTCTTTCTCTCAAAGACGTTTGCCATCTAAGCCACAGCTTAGGTGTCTTGATTTTTAAACCTCTGAGATCTCAGAAGAAGCACCTCTCTTTAAACAACATACAGAACTAGTGATCCCTGCTTTGGGGGCATTCTGTATTTTTTTTTTATTTTTATTTTTTATTTAATTTTTATTGGAAGTATAGTTGATTTACAATCTTGTGTGAGTTTCAGGTGTAAAGCAAAGTGAATCAGTTATACTAAAACATATATCCCCTCTTTTTAAGATTCCTTTCCCATATAGGTCATTACAAGGTATTGAGTAGAGTTTCCTATGCTATACAGTAGGTTCTTATTAGTTACTTTTTTTTTTTTAATTTTAAAATCTTTAATTCTTACATGTGTTCCCAAACATGAACCCCCCTCCCACCTCCCTCCCCATAACATCTCTGTGGGTCATCCCCTTGCACCAGCCCCAAGCATGCATTCTGTATTTTTAAAAGGTGAAACTGTAAATAGCACTCTAAGGACAGTAGTCTCTTCAAATTCTGCCCTCCTCCTTGCACTCAGAGACAGATACAAAGATTTTCACATTTTTAAAAGCCATTTTTGAGTGAAGGAAAACAGAAGGATGAATTGGCAGGTAGGCAATTATCTCATTACAGATAGGCAGGTGGAGCACTTGTCCTTTAAACAGGGTCTCAGCTGTTTTTCTGAGCTGTGGGTGAAGAAAAGAAATGATCAATTCCCATTTAGCCTTTCCCTAATCTCCCTACCAACTAGGAACTCGGCTATGACTGAAATGTATCTGAATATACTTGGCATTTGTAAATGCCAATATAATATTCTGAAACAATAAATACATACAGATATACTTAGAGACAAACAGTATTTGAGAGACAACAGAAGGCAAGTTAAATCTTTGGGTTTTGTTTTTATAAAAGGCAGATTTAGATTTCTTTCATGCTTAATACAATGATAAGAAAGATGGAGAAAAGTTGATATCCTAGGGCATTTTCTGGAGGTAAAAAAAAAATTCTACCAACATAGTACGAACTTTTGTTGTGGCAAATTTCTCTAAACAAATGATACCTTGTTCCTTGTCACTGTGAAGTCAAAACCAAATACCCACTCAACCCTCTGTCACCATAAAACTGAACTAAAACACATTGTTTTCTATTTGGCAAATCCTTCTAAAATTAAGTTAGCAGAATTTTAAAGTGGTAGTGAATATGCCAAGCAGAGAGACAAGATCTTTCTTTTCTGTGTTTTATATAACAACCATTATAAAACATTTCCTCCTTGCATTCATTCGTGATTTTTTTAATTGAACAAATTATTTGTTTATTTTTAATGTATTTTTTATTGAAGGATAATTGCTTTACATAATTTTGTTGTTTTCTATCAAACCTCAACATGAATCAGCCATAGGTATACATATATCCCCTCCCTTTTGAAACTCCCTCCCATCTCCCTCCCCATCCAACCTCTCTAGGTTAATACAGAGCCCCTGTTTGTGTTTCCTGAGCCATACAGCAAATTCCTCTTGGCTATCTATTTTACATATGGTAATGTAAGTCTCCATGTTACTTTTTCCATACATCTCACTCTCTCTTCCCCTCTCCCCATGTCCATGAGTCTATTCTCTATGTGTTTCTCCACTGCTGTCCTGTAAATAAATTCTTCACCACCATACTTCCAGACTTTATATATTTGGGTTAGAATATAATATTACTTTTTCTGACTCACTTCACTCTGTGTAATAGATTCTAGGTTTATCCACCTCATCAGAACTGACTCAAATGTGTTCCTTTTTATGGCTGAGTAATATTCCATGGTGTCTATGTACCACAACTTTTTATCCATTCATCTGTCAAAGGACATCTAGGTTGCTTCCATGTTTTAATTATTATAAATAGTGCTGCAGTGAACAATAGGATACATGCGTGTTTTTCAGTTTTGGTTTCCTCAGGGTATATATGTAGGAGTGGGATTGCTGGGTCGTATGGTGGTTTTATTCCTAGTTTTTTAAGGAATCTCCATACTGTCTTCCATAGTGGCTGTATCAATTTACATTCCCACCAGCAGTACAAGAGCATTCCCTTTTCTCTACACCCTCTTCAGCATTTGGTGTGAGGTCATTGTAGTTTAAAACAGCATTATAGATTTGACTTGCCTTCCTGTAATAATGACCAATGTTGAGCATCTTTTAACATGTTTTTCAGCAATCTGTATGTCTTATTTGGAGAAATGTCTGTTTAGGTCTTGTTTCACTTTTTGATTGGGTTGTCTTTTTCTCTGGCATTGAGTTGCATGAGCTGCGTTTGTATTTTGGAAATTATATTTTGTCAGTTGTTTCATTTGCTATTATTTTCTCCCATTATGAGGATTGTATTTTAACCTTGTTTATAGTTTCCTTTTTTTGTGCAAAAACTTTTAAGCTTCATCAGGTCCCACTGGTTTACGTTTGTTTTTATTTCTGTTATTCTAGGAGGTGGGTCATAGAGGATCTTGCTTTGATTTATGTCATCGAGTGTTCTGCCTATGTTTCCCTCTAAGGGTTTTATTGTTTCTGGTATTACATCTAGGTCTTTAATCCATTTTGAGCTTATCTTTGTGTATGGTGTTAGGAAGTGTTCTAATTTCATTCATTTACATGTAGCTGTCCAGTTTTTCCAGCACCAGCTGTCTTTGCCCCACTGTATAGTCTTGACTCCTTTGTTAAAATAAGGTACCCACAGGTGCATGGGTTTATTTCTGGAATTTCTATCTTGTTCCACTGGCTTATATTTCTTTTTTTGTGCAGTACCAGACTGTATTGATGACTGAATCTTTGTGGTATAATCTGAAGTCAGGAAGGTTGATTCCTCCAGCTCCATTCTTCTTTTTCAAAACTGCTTTGGCTATTCGGGGTCTTTTGTGTTTCCATGTGGATTGTGTAATTTTTTTGTTCTAGTTCTGTGAAAAAAGCAATTGGTAATTTCATATGGATCACACTGAATCTGTAGGTTGCATTTAATAGTATGATCATTTTCACAATATTGATTCTTCCTATCCAGGAGCATGGAATATCTCTCCATCTGTTTATGTTATCTTTGATTTCTTTCAATAGTGTCTTATCATTTTCTGTGTACAGTTCTTTTTCCTCCTTAGGTAAGTTTATTCTTAAATGTTTAATTCTTTGTGTTGCAATGCTGGATGGAATTGATTTCTTAATTTCTCTTTCTGATTTTTCATTGCTAGTATATGGAAATGAAAGTGATTTCTGTGTATTGATTTTGTTTCCTACAAATTTGCTAAATTCACTGATTAGCTCTAGGAACTTTCTAATACTTCTTTAGGGTTTCCTACCCACTCCAGTGTTCTTGCCTGGAGAATCCCAGGGACAGGGGAGCCTGGTGGGCTGCCGTCTATGGGGTCACAGAGAGTCGGACATGACTGAAGTGACTTAGCATCATGTACAGTATCAGGTCATCTGCAAACAGTGAGAGCTTTAGTTCCTCTTTTCTGAACTGAATTCCTTTTGTTTCTTTTTCTTCTCTGATTGCTGTAGCTAGGACTTCCAGAACTATGTTGAATAATAGTGGTGAAACTGGATACTCTTGTCTTGTTCCTGATCTTAGGGGAAATGTTTTCAGTTTTTCACCATTGAGAATAATGTTTGCTCTAGGCTTATCACATATGGTCTTTACTATGTTGAGGTAGGTTTCTTCTATGCCCATTTTTTTGAGAGTTTTAATCATAAATGGGTGCTGAATTTTCTCAAAAGCTCTTTCTGTATCTTGAGATTATCATAAGTTTTTAACTTTTAATTTCTTAATATGGTATATCACATTGATTGATTTACATATATTAAAGAATCCTTGCATTGCTAGAATAAATCCAACTTGATCATGGTATATGAGCTTCTTGATATGTTGTTGAATTCTGTTTGCTAAAATTTTGTTGAGGATTTTTGCATCTATGTGATATTGGCCTATAGTTTTCATTTTTTGTGTTGTCTTTTTCTGGTTTTGGTATCAAGCTGACAGTGGCCTCATAGAATGAGTTCGGAAGTGTTCCTTCCTCTACAATTTTTTGAAAGAGTTTTAAAAGGATAGGCATTACTTTTCTCTAAATGTTTGATAAAATTTTCCTGTGAAGCCATCTGGTCATGGGCTTTTGTTTTTAGGGAGATTTATGATCACAGCTTCAATTTCAGTGCTAGTTCTGTTTCTTCCTGGTTCAGTCTTGGAAGATTGAACTTTTCTAAGAATATGTCCATTTCTTCCAGGTTTTCTATTTTATTGCCATAATGTTGTTCATAAGACTGTCTTAAAATCCTTTGTATTTTTTCATTGTCTGTTGTAACCTCTGCTTTTTAATTTCTAATTCTGTTGATTTGATTCTTTGCTTTTTTTTTTTAATTTTGATGAGTGAGGCTAGTAGCTTGTCAATTTTATTTATCTTCTCAAAGAATGAGCTTTTAATTTTATTAATCTTTAATATTGTTTCTTTCATTTCTTATTCATTTATTTCTGCTCACATCTTTATGATTTCTTTCCTTCTGCTAATTTTGGGTTGTTGTTCTTCTTCTTTTTCTTTGTCCAGTTGTTTTAGGTGTAAAGTTAGGTGGTCTATTCAATGTTTTTCTTGTTTCATGAGGTCGGATTGTATTGCTATAAACTTCCCTCTTAGGACTGCTTTCCCTACATTCTGTAGGCTTTGAATTGTTGTTTTCTCATTGTCATTTGTTTCTAGAAATTTTTTGATTTCCCATTTGATTTTTTCAGTAAGCTGTTGGTTATTTAGAAATGTGTTGTTTAATCTCCATGTTTTGGCATTTCTTACAGTTTTTTTTTTCTTGTAATTAATATCTAGTCTAATAATATTGTGGACCAAGAAGATGCTTGATATAATTTCAATTTTCTTAAGTTTACCATTTTTTGAGGTAAATTTCTGCGGCTTGTTTTGTGACCCAAGTTGTGGTCTATCCTGGAGAATGGTCCATGTGCATTTGAGAAGAAGGTGTTTTCTTCTGCATTTGGATGAAATGTCCTAAATATATCAATGAGATCCATCTCATCTAATGTATCATTTAAGGCGTGTTTCCTTATTAGTATTCTGTTTTGATAATCTGTTGATTGGTGTGAGTGTGGTGTTAAAGTCAATTTCTCCTTTTAGGTCTGTTCATCTTTGTCTTATGTTTTGAGGTGCTCCTATGTTGGGTGCATAGATATTTATAATTGTTATTTCTTCCTGTTCGATTTGTCCCTTGAACATTATGCAGTGTCCTTCCTTCTTCTGCTTCCCATTTGCATGCAATATATTTTTCCATCCTCTCACATTCAGTCTCTATCTGTCTTTAGGTCTGAAGTGGGTTACTTTTAGACAGCATATATAAGGGTCTTATTTTGTATCCATTCAGCCAGTCTGTAAGACTGGAGAAATGGTAATGAAAACTGATGGAAATGCATGATGTTGATGATAGAGAATAACAAAACACATCTGCAGGCCTTGCTTTCCATTGTAATGTAATGTGTCAGTAGGTAGTCAACACTGAAACAGAGTTAGGAGTGGATGTGACTTCATGGGTGACAGTGCCTGTAAAGATAAATGGAGCAGAAAGCAGAACTAGGCAGATAGCCTCAGAAGACATCACACACCTTTCAGTGTTTCAGCCAATACAACAGGAAGCTCTAGAGCCAAGTCATGGTTCAATTCCGAGGTAAGGAAGATCCCTTGGAGGAGGGCATGGCAACATACTCTGGTATATTTGCCTGGATAATCCCATGGATAGAGAAGCCTTCCAGGCTACAGTTCATAGAGTAATAAGGAGTTAGCCACGACTGAAGCAACTTAGCATGAGAAAAGTCAGAGTGGTCTGTACTGAGCAAACATGACCAGGCTATAATACACCTACCATGCTCAGACACTGATTGAAGGTTGCCCTGGAAGAGTGTGCTCTTGGATTAACTACTGAAGGGAATCATGAAGACACTGCCTCCTTCAGATGAATGTAAGTTCCTTTGTGAAGCAAAGTATCTTCAAGGCAATTACCATTTATAGAAAAAATATAATTGCCACAAGTAAGTGAAGGCAAGGAATTCAGAGGAATTGCAAAGAATAGCTCACATGATAAACTCTAAAATATCACAGTATAAGACTAGAAAATGAATGTATATTTGGACACTCCAGAAGTATGTGATTTAAAAAAAGAGATAAAGATTTGACTGATGAAAGAATACCAACATTCATATAAGATATTTTCATCAGAAACATAATACATGGGCATTTTGATGGATATTAATGTACCATAAGAGATAAAACTCTATGTTTCCAAATGGTGATATGGTTTTGCCTGAGTGTATGCTCAATTACTTCAGTCAATCCAACTCTGATCCCATGGACCGTAGCCCTCCAGGCTCCTCTATCCATGAGATTGTCCAGGCAAGAATACTGGAGTGGGCTGCCATGCCCCCACTCCAAGGGATCTTCCTGATCCAGGGATCAAACCTGCATCTCTTACTTCTCCTGTGTTGTCAGGTGGCTTCTTTACCACTAGCACCACATGGGAAGTCCATTTTGCCCTGCATAAAAGTCTCTTTCTGTTATCCTCACAAGTGATTTTTTAATCGTCTGCTGCCTAAATCTCATCACACATATAAGATATATATTTTCCATCCTCTCATATTCAGTCCATAACTGTCTTTAGGTCTGAAGTGCGTTACTTTCAGACAACGTATATATGGGTCTTATTTTTGTATCTACTCAGCCAGATTGCATCTTTCGGTTGGAGCATTTAATCTGTTTACACTTAAAGTAATTATTGATATATATGCTCTTATTGCCATGATCTTAATTGTTTGGGGTTGATTTTCTAGATCTTTTTTCTTCTCTTGTATTTCTTGCTTATAGAAGTCCCTTTAACATTTGTTGTAAAGCTGGTTTGGTGGTACTGAAATCTGTTAAGTTTGCTTGTTGAAAAGCTTCTTATTTCTCCATCTGTTTTGCATGAGATCCTTGCCAGGTACTGTTATCTTGGTTGTAGATTTTTCCCCTTCAATACTTTAAATATATACTGTCATTCCATTATGGCCTGTAGCATTTATGCTTAAAGACCAGCTATTAAGAAAATCAGGTTTCCCTTGTATGTTATGTGTTTCTTCTCCTTTGTTGCTTTATATATATATATGTTTAGTCTTTGCTAATTAGTATTTGTTTTGGCACATTTCTCCCTGGGTTTATCTTGTATGGGAGTCTTTGTGCCTCTTGGACTTGATTGACTACTTCCTTTTCCATGTTGGAGAAATTTTCAACAATAATCTCTTCGAAAATGTTCTCAAACCCTTTCTTTTTCTCTTCTTCTCCTGGGACCCCTATAATTTGAATTTTGGTGTGTTTGATGTTGTCCCAGGGGTCTCTGAGACTATCCTCCGTTCTTTTCATTCTTTTTATTTTATTCTGCTCTTCAGAAGTTATTTCCACCATTTTATCTTCCTGCTCACTGATTTGTTCTGCTTCAGGTATTCTGCTATTGATCCCTTCTAGAATATTTTTAATTTCAGTAATTGTGTTGTTTGTCTCTGTATGTTTATCCTTTAATTCTTCTAGGTCTTTGTTAGTTGATTCTTGCATTTTCTATATTTTGTTTTCAAGGTTTTTCATCATCTTTACTATCATTATTCTGAATTCTTTTTTCAGGTAGTTTGCCTATTTCCTCTTCATTTTTTGGAATTCTCTGTTTCTAGTTTGTTCCTTCATTTGTGTGATACTTCTCTGCATTTTTTTTTTAACTTATTCTGTTTGAGGTCTCCTTTTTGCAGGATTCACAGTTAAATTCTTTCTTCATTTTGGTTTCTGCCCTACTAAGGTTGGTCCAGTGGTTTGTGTAAGCTTTCTATACGGTGAGATTTGTGCTGAGATTTTGTTTGTTTGTTTTTCTTCTGATTGGCAAGGCAGAATGAGGTGGCAATCCTCTCTGCTGATACTTTGGTTTGTACTTATGTTTTATTTGTTGTTTAGATGAGGCATCCTACACAGAGTGCTACAGGTGGTTGGGTGATTCCAGGTCTTGTATTCAAGTGGTTTCCTTTGCATGAGTTCTCACAATTTGATACTCCCTGGGGTTAGTTTTCAGGTAGCCTATAGTCTTGGAGTCAGTGCTCCCACTCCAGAGGCTCAGGGCTTAATCTCAGGTCAGGAATGGAGATTCCACAAGGGGTTTGTTATGACATTAAGTGAGATTAAAATAAATACCCAGAAAGGAGACATCAAAGATGAATTCTCTGATGTAAATCATGGCAGGATCCTCTATGACCCACCTCCCAAGGTAATGGAAATAAAAACAAAAATAAACAAATGGTACCTAATTAAACTTAAAAGGTTTTGCACAACCAAGGAAACTATAAGCAAGGTGAAAAGACAGCCTTCAGAATGGGAGAAAATAATAGCAAATGGAGCAACTGACAAAGAACTAATCTCAAAAATATACAAGCAACTCCTGCAGCCCAATTCCAGAAAAAGAAGTGACCCAATCAAAAACTGGGCCAAAGAACTAAACAGACATTTCTCCAAAGAAGACATACAGATGGCTAACAAACACATGAAAAGATGCTCAACATCACTCATTATCAGAGAAATACAAATCAAAACCACAGTGAGGTACCATCACACGCTGGTCATAATGGCTACTATCCAAAAGTCTACAAACAATAAGTGCTGGAGAGGGTGTGGAGAAAAAGGAACCCTCTTACACTGTTGGTAGGAATGCAAACTAGTACAACCACTATGGAGAACACTGTGGAAATTCCTTAAAAAACTGGAAATTTAACTGCCTTATGACCGAGCAATCCCACTGCTGGGCATACACACTGAGGAAACCAGAATTGAAAGAGACATGTGTACCCCAATGTTCATCGCAGCACTGTTTATAATAACCAGGACATGGAAGCAACCTAGATGTCCATCAGCAGATGAATGGATAAGAAAGCTGTGGTATATATACACAATGGAATATTACTCAGCTATTAAAAAGAATGCATTTGAATCAGTTTTAATGAGGTGGATGAAATTGGAGTCTGTTATACATAGTGAAGTAAGTCAGAAAGAAAAAGAGCAATACATAATATTAATGCATATATATGGAATTTAGAAAGATGGTGATGTTAAAAAGTTAGTTTTTAAACAAAACTAACTGAAGCACAAAGTGGAAAACAAAACTAAAAAGATGCCAAATGAGGAACAGAGCAATGAAAACAAAACTAAGAAAACTGTTGAGAGGAAAGGAAAGAAAGAATAGATATGCAAAGTTAAACAGAGGTAGATATATATTTATATACATTAAAGATTAACTGCAAGGGGAAAAGAATATTAGGAAAAGCAAACAAAGGAATAAATGTAGAAAAAATAGTAATAGGTTTAAAAATTAAAGTTAAAACAAGAAATGAAAAAAGAACAAAAAGAGGAAATCTCTACAGAACTGCAAAAGCCCAGTGTAGAAGCAGAGGTTTATAATGTCAGTAAAATATGTGACTGAGGATAACAAAACACTCAAAAGCTTAATTAGATTTCATACTGCCAATAAAATTGACAACTACAACAGAGGGGGGAAAAGAAGTAAAGAAAGGAAAACCAAAACCCAAAAGAATCTACAGAACAAGTCAAAACATAAAAATAATAAATGTTTTTCATGCGTCACTGCTGTCAGAGTCCTTTCCCATGCTGGGAGTCATGGTCCACCTCACCTCCCTAGGATGGCCTCCAACATTGTGCTGATCTCTGGACCAGCTGTGGGGGCAGCTCAGATTCTAATCTGGTCCTACTCCTGTGTGTTCTTGCCTGAAATGTCCACAGCTATCAGAACTAGTGAACTTTCTTTTGTGGGAGCTCTCAACAACCTTTTATATATTCCATAGACACAGAGTCTACCTAGTTGATCGTATGAATTTAATCTACAGCTTGTACAGCCGGTGGGAAGGTTTTGGGTCTTCTTCCTTAACCGCACTGTCCCTAGATTTCAACTGTGGTTTTATTTCCACTTCTGCATGTGGAGCATCCACTGGGGTTTGCTCCTGAGGCTTCCCTGGACAACCTAGATTTGCCCCTGGGAGGGCCAGGTGTAGAGGTGGTACTTGGGTCACAGGGCTTCTGGCAGCACCAGGTACTCAGAGGAGTTGGCAGCTAGGACAGCAAGAAATATAGTGCTCTAGAAGGGTATGGCAACCAGTATTGGCCAATACACTCCAGTATCCTTGCCTGGTGAACTCCCCTCCTTGACAAAGAAGCCTAGCAGGCCACAGTCTACAGGATTGCAAAGAGTCAGACATGACCGAAATGACTCTGCACGCATGGACACAAGACTTTTTTTGCCTGTGGCAGCTCTGCCCCAGTGAGAGTTGAGCATGAAGGTGGTCCAGCTGCTTGGCTTCTGGGGTCTCTGGGGTGCCAAGTGTGCAGGAACACAGACTGTCTCTGCTGCAGGAGCTATGGCCCTGCTGCTGCTGCTGCTAAGTCGTTCAGTCGTGTCTGACTATGTGTGACCCCATAGACAGCAGCCCACCAGGCTCCTCTTTCCCTAGGATTCTTCAGGCAAGAAGACTGAAGTGGGTTACCATTTCCTTCTCCAATGCATGAAAGTGAAAAGTGAAAATGAAGTCACTCAGTTGTGTCGGACTCTTAGGGATCCCATGGACTGCAGCCTACCAGGCGTCTCCATCCATGAGATTTTCCAGGCAAGAGTACTGGAGTGGGTTGCCGTTGCCTTCTCTGGTTACGGACCTATCAGAGTCTTTTATTGAGTCTCTTGTAGCTGGCAATCAGAAGGCCTCTTTGGCCAGTCTTTCTCTGTAGTTCTGCCCATCCAGGCACTTAGAGTGCTCCCTTGCCTGGGTCCTTCTCTGTTGCTCAGCATGTCAGGCAAATAGAGAAGCCTCCTGGATGGAGTTCTACTCTGTAGATCAGCTTGTCAGGCACTTAAAGTGGCACCCTAGGTGGGGTCTAACTCTGTAGTTTGGCACTGCTACTGCTGCTGCAGGTAAGTCACTTCAGTCGTGTCTGACTCTGTGTGACCCCATAGATGGCAGCCCACCAGGCTCCCTTGTCCCTGGGATTCTCCAGGCAAGAACACTGGAGTGGGTTGCCATTTCCTTCTCCAATGCATGAAAGTGAAAAGTGAAAGTGAAGTCGCTCAGTCATGTCCCACCCCTCAGTGACCCCATGGACTGCAGCCTTCCAGGCTCCACTGTCCGTGGGATTTTCCACATCAGTCAGTTAAAGGAGCATCCTGGGTTGGGTGCTACTCTGTAGTCCAGTGAGTCAGACATTTGATGGGCCAGCCTCTCTACTGTTCAGCTGCCAGTGCTGGCATGTAGGGAGAGAGAGGCTTTACTGATGGCTCCATCCCCAATGCATGACTTAACAGTATTGCCTTGCTTCCATGGCTGCCAACTTTCATTCACAGGCATTTCCCACCACAATCTCCTCCCTCACATCTCCTCAATCTGTCTCTCTGCAGTCAAGAGCAGCCCTCACTTGGGATTGCTCCATAATTCCTAAACCCCAGCTCTCAGCCGCTGCACCTTCCAAGGGACTTGCATCTCTATTGGGGTATGTATGGCTGCAGCAAGAAGTATATGCTTCTCCTTCCATTTAGGCTGCGACAGACCAGCTGTTTCACTCTCAACCTTAAATGTTTCTCTTCTGACTCTGACTAATTGCCCTGCTGTGGTGATCAGACCCCTGCTTCAATTACCCCACTGGCCAAGGGCCAGTCCAGTCCTAATAACACTGCTGTTTTACCCCATAGTTCGTTTGTCCTATTGAGTTTTGCATGGTTCTATATATTATTTCCACTGGTCAGGTACCCCTGTCTGCTCTTAGCTGGTATTATGCATGCACTTCCATGTCTGAAGGTGTATTCCTGATATATCCATGGAGAGAGATGTACTCCATGCCCACCTACTCTGCCAACTTGTTCTCCTAATTAAACAACTTTCAATGGACATGAGTTTGAGTAAACTCTGGGACATAGTGAAGGACACAGAAGCCTGGCACACTGCAGTCCATGGGGTCACAAAGCATTAACACAACTTACCAACTGAACAACAAGAACAACACAGAAAAATAAAATGTTAATTAGCTTTTACATTTTTTCCTTTAACCTCCAAATACTATTTAAAGTTGGCCCTTGAAAAACACCTGGGTTGAGTGTGCTGACTGCACTGCTGAAAATCCACGGATTACTTTACCCGTCAGCCCTCCATCTACACAGTTCTACAGCTGAGGACTCAATCAACCAGGGATCCTGTAGTTTCAAAGGACTATTTAATTAAGAAAAAAAAAATCTGCAGTAGACCTGGACAGTTTGAATCTGTATTTTTCAAAATACCACTATAATTGCAAATTCAGTCATTCTTTGGGAGGAGCTAATCTAAAGACCCATATGAGACTTAATGACATTT
This sequence comes from Capricornis sumatraensis, assembly GCF_032405125.1. Classification (NCBI taxonomy): domain Eukaryota; kingdom Metazoa; phylum Chordata; class Mammalia; order Artiodactyla; family Bovidae; genus Capricornis; species Capricornis sumatraensis. The sequence goes on from NC_091069.1 coordinate 123,096,673, forward strand.
CACTGATGATGTTAATTATCGTGCTTTAATGCTCTTTTACTGGCATTTGCCCCTACCTCTACTTTTAATCATTCTTAGCAGTCTTTTCATACTATTTTGGCTTCCCCTGGTGGTTCAGCTGGTAAGGAATACACCTGTAATGCAGGAGACCTTGGTTTGATCCCTGGGTTGGGAAGATCCCCTGGAGAAGGGAATAGCTACCCACTCCAGTATTCTGGCCTGGAGAATTCCATGGACTGTATAGTCCATGGGGTCTTGAGTTGGACACAACTGTGCAAATAATTAGTGATTAGTTAGTCATAATATTTGGTACGATGCTCACAGCAATAGAGGGAGCATGCTTACTTCAACAAAAAGAAGAAAAGGAAAGAATGAAAGGATGTCAGCATTTATGGAGTGGATGTGGCCTTCCTCTGTTCGTCATTCAGCACATTTCTATAGTGAGCTACTGATATAAATGCTAAGGGATCACATTTTTTTTTTCCTTCAGAAAGGGATCTTGTGTATAAACTTTTGCTCAAGCACTTGACAACACCGTAAAATAACTTATGAACAGAAAAAAAAAAAAACCAAGGAAAACAACACATAAAAATTTGATACTTGGGAAAAGTTTGCCTAAATTACTATTATTATTTTTTTTGCTCAATGATTTTCCTATGGTAAATTTTAGGAATAGTTTAATTACCCATATACCTTATTGTCTTTTCTCTTATTCCTAACAGTCTCAAGGTTGGAAGCAGGCTATGGAAACATTCATGAGAACACATGCAGTTAATATATATTTCCTGCCAGCTCACCCTGGGTGCAGGGCACTGTTCAAAGGACTTCATGCACATTTGCACATTTCCTCTTCAGCCAGAACTGTGGGATATAGGTGGCTATTCTCATTTGAAAATGGAAGAGACTTAGTATTTGAAAAATTAAGAAATGTGCCCAAGATTATATGCAAATAACTGGCAGAAGTAGAGCAATGTGACACTAGGATCTATAATAATAACCAGACTCTCCTTTTGATAGGTTTCAAGATAAGGAACAATTGTAGGAACATTTGCATTGCTGATGCTAACACTGAAACTACTTTGAATGAGCAGGATATGTATAGGCATCTAGTTATTTGAATTTATATATGTTAAAAACTTGCATATTTGACATAATTATTCATCCAACTTTTTAGCCATATTTTGTAAAGTTTCACTGAAATTTTGTAAGCTGCACACAAGAGTTTCACCTAAAAACAGACAGTTTCTTTAACATGAGGGCTTTAATATTGTTCTTCCATACACAAAATTTGAATTTTTCATATATATGTCATATACAGTGTTCACAGCAAATATATACACCCTATGTAGTGTTCATATATTTATATATTGAAATGTAATATATATATATTTGTGTACATGGGAATGTGCAGATTATGTTTCTACACACACACACAGGAAATATAACTTGTATATATGGAAATATAATAAACTTTGATAAAAATGTATGTTAGACAACTAATTTTAATTTTCAATTTTAACGAGCATTGTTCTTATTTATTTAATATGATAACATTTATTAAATAAAAATTATGTTGTCCAGAATTCAGATCATTTAAATATCTATTTAAAAATGGACTCTAATTACTCTATACACTCAGTTCAGTTCAGTTCAGCCACTCAATCGTGGCCAACTCTTTGCGACTCCCTAAGGTGCAGGACACCAGGACTCTCTGTCCATCACCAACTCCCTAAGCCCACACAAACTAATGTCCACTGAGTCGGTGATGCCATCCAACCATCTCATCCTCTTTGTCCCCTTCTCCTCTTGCTCTCAATCTTATCCAGCATCAGGGACTTTTCAAATGAGTCAGCTCTTCATATCAAGTGACCAAAGTATTGGAGTTTCAGCTTCAACATCAGTCCTACCAAAGAATACCTAGGACTGATATTGTTTAGGATGGACTGGTTGGATCTCCTTGCAGTCCAAGGGACTCTCAAGTCTTCTCCAACACCACAGTTCAAAAGCATCAATTCTTCTGTGCTCAGCTTTCTTTATAGTCCAACTATCACATCCATACATGACCACTGGAAAAACCATAGTCTTGACTAGACGGACATTTTTCTGCAAAGTAATGGCTCTGGTTTTTAATATGCTATCTAGGTTTGTCTTAACTTTCCTTCTAATGAGTAAGTGACTTTTTATTTCATGGTTGCAGTCACAATCTGCAGTGATTTGGGAGTCCAAAAAAATAAAGTCTGCCACTGTTTCTACTGTTTCCCATCTATTATCCATGAAGTGACGGGACCATATGTCATGATCTTTGTTTTCTGAATGTTGAGCTTTAAGCCAACTTTTTTGCTCTCCTCTTTCACTTTCATCAAGAGGCTCTTCAGTTCCTCTTCACTTTCTGCCATAAGGGTGGTGTCATCTGCATAGCTGAGGTTATTGATATTTCTCCCAGCAATCTTGACTCCAGCTTGTGCTTCCTCCAGCCCAAAGTTTCTCACCATGTACTCTGCATATAAGTTAAATAAGCAGGGTGACAATATACAGCCTTGACATACTCTTTTTCGTATTTGGAAGCAGATTGTTGTTCCATGTCCAGGTATAACTGTTGCCTCCTGACCTGCATACAAATTCTCAAGAGGCAGGTCAGGTGGTCTGGTATTCCTATCTCTTTCAGAATTTTCCACAGTTTATTGTGATCCACAGAGTCAAAGGCTCTGGCATAGTCAATAAAGCAGAAATAGATGTTTTTCTGGAACTCTCTCGCTTTTTTGATGATCCAGCGGATGTTGGCAATTTGATCTCTGGTTCTTCTGCCTTTTCTAAAACCAGCTTGAACATCTATCTGGAATTTCACGGTTCATGTATTGTTGAAGCCTGACTTGGAAAATTTTGAGCATTGCTTTGCTAGTGTGTGAAATGAGTGCAACTGTGCAGTAGTTTGAGCATTCTTTGGCATTGCCTTTCTTAGGGATTGGAATGAAAACTGATCTTTTATAGTCCTGTGGCCACTGCTGATTTTTCCAAATTTGCTGGCTTATTGAGTGCATCACTTTCACAGCATCATCATTTTGTTTTGTTTTTGTTTTTAAAAATATAAATTTATTTATTTTAATTGGAGGTTAATTACTTTGCAATATTGTATTGGTTTTGCCATACATCAACATGAATCTGCCACCGGTATACACTTGTTCCCCATCCTGAACCCCCCTCCCTCCTCCCTCCCCATACCATCCCTCTGGGTCTTCTAAGTACATCAGCCCCAAGCCTCAAATATCATGCAGCAAACCTGGACTGGCGATTCATTTCATGTATGATATGAGTACATTTGAATCAGCTCTAATGAGGTGGATGAAACTGGAGCCTATTATACAGAATGAAGTAAGTCAGAAAGAAAAACACAGCATCACCTTTTAAGATTTGATATAGTTCAACTGGAATTCCATCACCTCCACTTAGTTCATAGTGATGCTTCCTAAGGTCCACTTGATTTCATTCCAGGATATACTATTCTATATACTAATGATCAATTTATTTTAAAAACCTAAATATCTAGTTTTTTAATATCTAGGCTAGTATCTAAAAATATATTAAATACATAACTACTATGCTCCCTGGTGGGAGTCTAAAATGGTATATTTATTTTGAAAAATAGTTTGGAAATTTCCTAAAAATTAATATACACTTATCATATGACCAAGCCAATTCAATCCCAGAAATTTACTGAAGGCAAATGACAATATATATCCACATATAATCTCATATACTTATATTCATAATTGTTAATACTTGGCAATAGACCACATGTTCACCAAAAGATGAAAGGGTAACTCTATATGGCATATTGAATCAATGGAAGACTTGAAAGGTTGTTGCTGAACCATGAAAGAAGCCCGGAGTCTTGGCTTCTGGAAGAGAATTCAATCTGGGGCCAGAGAAGAGGCTTGATTGCTCAGAGCTTTTGTGTAATAAAGTTTTATTAAAGTGTAAAGAGATAGAGAAAGCTTCTGACATAGACATCAGAAGGGGGCAGAAAGAGTACCCCCTCACTAGTGTTAGCAATGGAGTTATATACATTTTAATTAGTTATTACAGTGAATCAGAAGAATGTCTGGAGGTTGTAAAGACTTGACTAGGTCCACTTCCATAATTTACATTTAAAGATAACAGGATTAGCCAGAAGTTTTTTTTTTTTGTTTTGTTTTTTTGTTTTTTTTTTTCCCAGAGGCTGTTCTCAAGCAGGATACATTATTATTATATAATCCTAGGAATCTAGAGGAAAAATAAATAAATAAAACATTTGTTCTTTCCTCCTCCTTGAGAATCCCAGATCCCTGTCTCCTTGGGAATGCCCAGACTTCTTATCAACGTGCCTAGGAATTGACTCTCTCAGACTGCTCAGCAATAAAAGGAATAACTTATGATAAAAGAAACACAATGGACTACTCTCAAAATTATCTTAAGGAAAAGAAGCCAGACACAAAACAGGAAGAATTGGAATGACTGTAAAAGAAAGGATTAAAGGCCATGCTTTATTGACTATGCCAAAGACTTTGACTGTGTGGATCACAATAAACTGTGGAAAATTCTGAGAGAGATGGAAATACCAGACCACCTAACCTGCCTCTTGAGAAATCTGTATGCAAGTCAGGAAGCAATAGTTAGAACTGGACATGGAGCAACAGACTTCTTCCAAATAGGAAAGGAGTATGTCAAGGCTGTATACTGTCACCCTGCTTATTTAACTTCTATGCAGAATACATCACGAGAAACGCTGGACTGAAAGAAGCACAAGCTGGAATCAAGATTGCCAGGAGAAATATCAATAACCTCAGATATGCCGATGACACCACCCTTCTGGCAGAAAGTGAAGAGGATCTAAAAAGCCTCTTGATGAAAGTGAAAGAGGAGAGTGAAAAAGTTGGCTTAAAGCTCAACATTCCGAAAACAAAGATCATGGCATCTGGTCCCCATCACTTCATGGGAAATCGATGGGGAAACAGTGGAAACAGTGTCAGACTTTATTTTGGGGGGCTCCAAAATCACTGCACATGTTGATTGCAGCCATGAAATTAAAAGACACTTATTCTGTGGAAGAAAAGTTTTGACCAACCTAGATCGTTTATTCAAAAGCAGAGACATTACTTTGCTGACTAAGGTCCGTCTATTCAAGGCTATGGTTTTCCCAGTGGTCATGTATGGATGTGAGAGTTGGACTGTGAAGAGGCTGAGCGCCGAAGAACTGATGCGTTTGAACTGTGGTGTTGGAGAAGACTCTTGAGAGTCCCCTGGACTGCAAGGAGATCCAACCTGTCCATTCTGAAGGAGATCAGCCCTGGGATTTCTATGGAAGTAATGATGCTGAAGCTGAAACCCCAGTACTTTGGCCACCTCATGCGAAGAGTTGACTCATTGGAAAAGACTCTGATGCTGGGAGGGATTAGGGGCAGGAGGAGAAGGGGACGACCGAGGATGAGATGGCTGGATGGCATCACCGACTCGATGGATGTGAGTCTGAGTGAACTCTGGGAGATGGTGATGGACAGGGAGGCCTGGCGTGCTGTGATTCATGGGGTCGCAGAGTCGGACACGACTGAGCGACTGAACTGAACTGAACTGAACTGAACTGAAAGACCATGAATATGGAAACACAAAAACAAGTCTTGCATATTAAATCTAATTGAGATTGCACAAATCTGTTCATTGCTTAGAATTCATTTACTTGTACATTAAAAAAAAATTATCAGTGTATAGTTGGCTTAAAATGTTGTGTTAGTTTTTAATGTTCAGTGAAGTAAATCAGTTATACATATACATATACCCACCCTTTTTTAGGTTTCTTTCCAATACAGGTCATTAGAGGGTATTCAGTAGAGTTCCCTGTGCTATACAGTGGATTTATTAGTTATTTATTTAAAATATAATAATATATATATATATGCCAGCCCAATCTCCTTATTTATCCCTCCTGTCACCACTACTTCACCACCCCCCTTGTAACTTTCAATTTGTTTTCTACATCTTGTACATTTTAAATGGATGCAGTTCATGATGGGTCGATTGTATCACCACAAATGTTTTAAAAAGATATATCAAATTTACTCTTGCTGATTTGAAGTACCTGCATAAATATTCAATAATTTGAGTGCAAATTTTGCATGCAAGTAATTTGCTCTCTCTTAATTTTTAAAAATCATTTAATAAACCAGAAATCCTTCGATATATTATTTAAGAAAGACTTTAATATATTATTCTAAGTCCACATTTCTTGATTGTAGATATACTCATATTCTAGACTAGCAGGGGCATGGAGTGGGGTAAAGTGTGTAGAGGGCACACAGTTTAATAAAATTGACATTTCCAAATGATAACTTAAAATAATTAACTGGATATCTCAAATTTATTTCAAAGTACATTGCAGGAACACAGATATTCTATCTTTATTATTAAGAATTCTTATGAAAGGGAAATATTTGTGAGAAATTGCCATATTGTAGTTCTGGTTTTCCCAGGCTCAGTGGTAAAGAATCTGCCTAACTATGCAGGGGACTTGGATGTGATCCCTGGGTCTGAAAGATACCGTTGGAGCAGAAAATAGCAACCTATTCCAGGTGGTAAAGAGTCTGCCTGCAATGCCAGAGACCTGGGCTCAATCCCTGGGTCAGGAAAATCCCCTAGAGAAGGGAATGGCAACTGACTCCAGTATTCTCGGCTGGAGAATTCCATGGACAGAGGAGCCTGGTGGGATGCTTCCAGGGAGTCACAAATAGTCCCACACAACTGAGTGACTTTCACTCACTCTAGTACTTGTTGTTTACTCAATAAGTCATGCCTCACTCTTAAAATCCCATGGACTATAGTCCACCAGACTTCTCTGTCCACAGGATTTCCCAGGCAAGAATACAGGAATGGATAGCTGTTTCCTTTTCTAAGGGATCTTCCCCACCCATGGATCAAACCATGGTCTCCTGCATTGCAGGCATATTCTTTACAGCTAAAGGCTAGTGGGCTACAGTTAATGGGGCTGCAAAGATCTAGACATGACACCTATTAAACAACAACAGTAATAAGCCCATTTGAGCAGAGGTCTCCAACCTCGAAGATCAAATGCCTGATGATCTGAGGTGGAGCTGATGCATTATAATAATAATAAAAATAAGTGAAATTGTACTCATTTCACACAGTAATAAAGTAATGCTCAAAATTCTCCAAGCCAGGCTTCAGCAATAATGTGAACCAGGAAATTCCAGATGTTCAAGCTGGCTTTAGAAAAGGCAGAGGAACCAGAGATCAAATTGTCAACATCCTCTGGATCATCAAAAAAGCAAGAGAGTTACAGAAAACATCTATTTCTGCTCTATTGACTATGCCAAAGCCTTTGACTGTGTGAGTCACAATAAACTGTGGAAACTTCTGAAGGGCATGGGAACCAGAACACCTGACCTGCCTCTTGAGAAAACTGTATGCAGATCAGGAAGCAACAGTTAGAACTGTACATGGAACTACAGACTGGTTCCATTTAAGAAAAGGAGTACACCAAGTTTGTATATTGTCACTCTGTTTATTTGACTTATATACAGAGTACATCATGAGAAACTTTGGGCTGGAGGAAGCACAAGCTGGAATCAAGATTGCCGGGAGAAATACCAATAACCTCAGATATGCAGATGATACCCCCCTTATGGCAGAAGTGAAGAGGAAGCAAAGAGCCTATTGATGAAAGTGAAAGAGGAGAGTGAAAAGTTGGCTTAAAGCTCAATATTCAGAAAACTAAGATCATGGCATTCAGTCCCATCACTAGGGGAAACAGTGGAAACAGTGTTAGACTTTATTTTTGGGGGCTCCAAAATCACTGCAGATTTTGATTGCAGCCATGAAATTAAAAGTCACTTACTCCTTGAAAGAAAAGTTATGACCAACCTAGACAGCATATTAAAAATCAGAGCCATTACTTTGCAGAAAAAGGTCCGTCTAGTCAAGGCTAAGGTTTTTCCAGGGGTCATGTATGGATGTGAGAGTTGGACTATAAAGAAAGCTGAGCACAGAAGAATTGATGCTTTTGAACTGTAGTGTTGGAGAAGACTCTTGAGAATCCATTGGACTGCAAGGAGATCCAACCAGTCCATCCTAAAGGAGATCAGTCCTGGGTGTTCATTGGAAGGACTGATGTTGAGTGAAACTCCAATACTTTGGCCACCTGATGCGAAGAGCTGACTCATTTGAAAAGTCCCTGATGCTGGATAAGATTGAGGGCAAGGGGAAAAGGGGACAAAGAGGATGAGATGGTTGGATGGCATCACCGACTCAGTGGACATTAGTTTGTGTGGGCTCAGGGAGTTGGTGATGGACAGGGAGGTCTGGCGTGCTGTACCTCACTGGGTCACAAAGATTTGGACATGACTGAGTGACTGAACTGAACTGAAGTGAAAGTGTGTTAGTTGCTCAGTTGTGTCTGACTCTTTGCAGACTCTATGGATGGCAAATAAAGTGCACAAAACATGTAGTGTCTTTTAATCATCCCCAAACCATCCTCCCCAACCTCAATCTGTAGAAAAACTATCTTCAACAAAATCAGTCCCTGGTGCCAAAATGTTTGGGGAACACTGCATTAGAGGATGTTCACAGCCATTCAGAAGGACAGTTTCACTCCCCTCTCATTTCAGATTTACTTAGTGGGACAACTTGAGAAACATGTAAATTGCAATTTTAATGGTGAACTAATTATTTCCTGGATAAAGCAAGCATCTCTCTCTACTAAATCATCAGTGCATAAGTCAGAATTACTAATCTTTTCTAGGGATAAGTTTTATCTTTATGCCCACAAGGAGATTTCTGAAGATACTTTTCAAATATCTATCAAAAAATAATGATTACAAAATATTTTTCACACAAGCCTCTGCTTTTTCAGAGAGGATATGCATCTTACAGATGTAATTCAATCTGAGATGGAAAAGGGTAAGAGAATATTAATAAAAATCTACTGGCCTCTTCATCACAATAAATAATATACAGAAAACAAGTCCTTTTGAGGACTTGTATTGAGGACTTGTTTTCTACTTCTGTTATAAATAACCTTTATTATCTTTGATAGTATAAGATACAATGAAGATTTCTTATATTGTATCTCTGTTAAGAGTGAAGTCCCTACACTATATATACAATTTACTAACCTAATCATGGGTAATTTGTTTACCATATTTGTACCTCATTATCACCATATGCAAATTGAGGCTATTACCCTTAGTACTTTTTGTGCAAAATTTCAATATATTAATATCTGGAAAGTGCTTTAAAAACTATTTGAAAAAGGGTAAAAACTCAGGACATATTACACATATTTATTATGTTTAATTTTGATAGATTATTCCCAATATAAGTGTGAGCATTCTATTAAGCACACTATTTTTACACAAATCCTCTTTCATTGCAATTGTTCATCTAATGTAGAATAAAAATTTAGTTTTTAAGATACAATTTTGAAATGCTGTTTATGATTTTCAAACCCTACCTTATATCTGACTTTTTAAAAATATACTCTTGTGATTCTAGGGTGAAGTTCCCTACTTCACCATAAAAAAAAAAATATTAAGAATTGACCTTTGCTCATGACTCCATACTTTCACACTAATATTTTTATCACTGCCAGTTTATCAGGCATTTATTTCCCTGAGAGTCACAATGAAGATCTGAGAAGTATTTCCTGGTATGTTTTCACAAAATTCTGAGCGGTAAAATGCCTTTGTATTAAATCAAGAATTTGTCAGATATTCTCCTTTCAGTATCATAAGAGATACAAAGTAAAGAATGCTCTCTCCATCCACTTCCACAAGAAAGAATCATTCACCAGTGCAGTTTCTGACCTACAGATGCCCTGAAAGGAATTCAAGGGTGAAGGTCAGGAATGAGGAGGCACTCTGTGCCCTGGGAAACCAGACTGAGTTATTTTTCAGGGAAAATTCTTATGAACCAGAATTCCTGCATCTTTCCATATTTAGAAAAGCAGTAAAATCATTAACTGAGATACCTGTTCCTCATGATCAGCAGTAACCTTCCAGAGAGAAGTATGCTTGATTACACAAATTATCCCTTTGCCCAAAATCACACACATACTGCTTCCTCCTCTAACAATTTGAAACAGTTCTTCAGAGCTGAGAGGCCATATCCCAGACACTGAATAAACTCAACTCTAAGCTCTAAGGCTGTGCATTTTTTTCAAGTCCACAAAGTTGTTTAGGTAGTTCAAGTGGAATGTAACAAAAATTCCAGCTAATTAAGATTTCATTCTGTCTTATTTTAATGAGAAACATGTGACACTTTAGAATGATTTTATTCTTTGACAGTGACAATACAAAGTAGTAAATTACATTGAAAATACAACTATTTCCCTTTTATGATGTAACTTTCATACTTTTTTAAAATTTCTCATAACAAGTTCCTAGTGAGTATAGTGATATCTGCAGAATGTACATAAATTTTTCATTAAATATAAGACTTAGCATGATTCACATAACTTAAGTAAAGTTCATCTTCTTTTTCCATTGACAAGAAAGAATATACAGTAAAATGTTTAAAAAGAAAATTATAGTAATGGAAGATCAGCGGTTGCCAAACTCTGAGGGTGATGGAAAAGGATTTACACTGCAGGAAAACAAAATAGGTCACCCTCAAATGTATCTTTTTGGCATGAAGATTAAATTATGGTGATTATTCTAAGGAAACTGGAGACACAGTTGTGGGGGGAGATCTGAAAACTAAGTATGTTTCTATTTTGTAAGAAATATTTACAAGAGAACTCTCCATTTGTAAGGGTGTCTCCAGCTCTGTACTAGGAAGAGAAGAGTGGATCTAAATCTCTAGAAACTCATAATAGAGAAGGTAATGACCTAAATTCAACAAATATTGCCCTTGTCACCTGTGCTTTTCCTGGTTAACCTCCAGTAACTTCTTGCCCCACCCCTCAACATATACTTTTTGTTGTTAGATAAGTTATTTAAGGTGGTACTTTTGGCCATTTCAGGGACTTTTTTAGTTTTCCTGGGTCTTTCCCACATATACAGAGGTATACATGTTATTAAACTTTCTCTTTGTTTTTCTCCTGTTAGTGTACTAAAGAGGGTATCTCAGCCAAGAACCTAGAAAGGTAGAAGGAAAACAATGTCTTTTCCTCACAAGAGGCCCCAAATATTGGGTGGTTAGCTTTCATGGTCTGGGTAATTTCATAAGCTAATAAATGGGAGGATTATTCCAACTATTTGGGGGAAAAGGTAGAAATATCCAGGAATTGCAGTATTGCCTATTTTTTGGCCTTTTACGGTCATTCTCAGAACTGTCATGGCACCTGTGAGTGTATTATAATAGCATGCTAACTTATCACAATGAGCATGTAATGAGGCTCAAGGTCTATTGGAAGGGAAGTTGAATCTTCTGCCAGCTTGAGTCTGACTGGTTTTATGTGACAAGATTTCTATGTATCCAGTTTTTTCTCAAAGTATGTATCATTCTTTAAAGATTGCACACCATCCTCTTCCCTCCTATCTCAGTAGTGCAACTGATACTCTACTTCAGGGAGTGCTGGTGCTAAGTCACTTCAGTCATGTCCAACTCTTTGCAAACCTGTGGACCATAGCCCACAAGGTTCCTCTGTCCATGGGATTCTCTATGCAACAATACTGGAGTGGGTAGCCATTTCCTTCTCCAGGGGATCTTCCCTGGATCAAACCCCAGTCTCTTGCATTGCAGGCAGATTCTTTACCACCTGGGACAGGGCTCTAAAAAAAAGTTGAGTATTTCTACAAACTAAAAGATGTCATTTAAATGAAAAAGTAAAGTGGAATAAGATATATTCTTTTATGAAATAAGTTAAAAATTTAGTCAAGAAGTTTGAAGTTAGCTGCAGATTTTAGAGAAAGTGTAAGAAGAAGTAATTTTATGCATATTTCACAGAGTCAAAATAGGTCCTAATTCTAACAATTCAGTTCAGTTCACTTCAGTTCAGTCACTCATTCGTGTCCAAATCTTTGTGACCCCATGAATTGCAGCATGCCAGGCCTCCCTGTCCATCACCAACTCACGGAGTTCACTCAGACCCATGTCCATCGAGTCAGTGATGCCATCAGCAATCTCATCCTCTGTCGTCCCCTTCTCCTCCTGCCCCCAATCCCTCCCAGCATCAGAGTCTTTTCCAATGAGTCAACTCTCCCCATGAGGTGGCCAAAGTATTGGACTTTCAGCTATAGCATCATTCCTTCCAAACAAATCCCAGGCCTGATATCCTTCAGAATGGACTGGTTGGATCTCCTTGCAGTCCAAGGGACTCTCAAGAGTCTTCTCCAACATCACGGTTCAAATGCATCAATTCTTCAGCGCTCAGCCTTCTTCACAGTCCAACTCTCACATCCATACATGACTACTGGAAAAACCATAGCCTTGAATAGATGGACCTTAGTCAGCAAAGTAATATCTCTGCTTTTGAATATGCTATCTAGGTTGGTCAAAACTTTTCTTCCAAGGAGCAAGTGTCTTAATTTCATGGCTGCAGTAGTGATTTCATCTGTAGTGATTTTGGACCCCCCAAAAATAAAGTTTGACACTGTTTCCACTGTTTCCCCATCTATCTGCCATGAAGTGATGGGACGGGTGCCATGATCTCCGTTTTCTGAATGTTGAGCTTTAAGCCAACTTTTTCACTCTCCTCTTTCACTTTCATCAGGAGGCTTTTTAGTTCCTCTTCACTTTCTGCCATAAGGGTGGTGTCATCTGCATATCTGAGGTTATTAATATTTCTCCCAGCAATCTTGATTCCAGCTTGTGTTTCTTCCAGTCCAGCGTTTTTCATGATGTGCTCTACATAGAAGTTAAATAAGCAGGGTGACGATATACAGCCTTGACGTACTCCTTTTCCTATTTGGAACCAGTCTGTTGTTCCATGTCCAGTTCTAACTATTGCTTCCTGACCTGCATACAGATTTCTCAAGAGGCAGGTCAGGTGGTCTGGTATTCTTATCTCTCTCAGAATTTTCCACAGTTTATTGTGATCCACACAGTGAAAGGCTTTGGCATAATCAATAAAGAAGAAATAGATGTTTTTCTGGAACTCTCTTGATTTTTCCATGATACAGAGTATGTTGGCAATTTAATTTCTGGTTCCTCTGACTTTTCCAAATCCAGCTTGAACATCAGGAAGTTCATGGTTCACGTATTGCTGAAGCTTGGCTTGGAGAATTTTGAGCATTACTTTACTAGCATGTGAGATGAGTGCCATTGTGCGGTAGTTTGAGCATTCTTTGCATTGCCTTTCTTTGGAATTGGAATGAAAACTGACCTTTTCCAGTCCTGTGGCCACTGCTGAGTCTTCCAAATTTGCTGGCATATTGAGTGCAGCACTTTCACAGCATCATCTTTCAGGATTTAAAGAGCTCAGCTGGAATTCCATCACCTCCACTAGCTTTGTTCATAGTGATGCTTCCTAAGGCCCACTTGACTTCACATTTCAGGATGTCTGGCTCTAGATTAGTGATCACTCCATGGTGATAATCTGAGTCATGAAGCTCTTTTTTGTACAGTTTTTCTGTGTATTCTTGCCACCTCTTCTTAATATCTTCTGCTTCTGTTAGATTCATACCATTTCTGTCCTTTATCGAGCCCATCTTTACATGAAATGTCCCCTTGGTATCACTAATTTTCTTGAAGAGATCTCTAGTCTTTCCCATGCTGTTGTTTTACTCTATTTCTTTGCACTGATTGCTGAAGAAGTCTTTCTTATCTCTTCTTGCTATTCTCTGGAACTCTGCATTCAGATGCTTATATCTTTCCTTTTCTCCTTTGCTTTTTGCCTCTCTTTTTTTACAGCTATTTGTAAGGCCTCCCCAGACAGCCATTTTGCTTTTTTGCATTTCTTCTCCATGGGGATGGTCTTGATCCCTGTCTCCTGTGCAATATCACGAACCTCATTCCATAGTTCATCAGGCACTCTATCTGTCAGATCTAGGCCCTTAAATCTATTTCTCACTTCTACTGTATAATCATAAGGGATAATCTATTTCTCACTTCCACTGTATAATCATGAGGGATTTGATTTAGGTCATACCTGAATGGTCTAGTGGTTTCCATACTTTCTTCAGTTTAAGTCTGAATTTGCTAATAAGGAGTTCATGATCTGAGCCACAGTCAGCTCCTGGTCTTGTTTTTGTTGACTGTATAGAGCTTCTCTATCTTTGGCTGCAAAGAATATAATCAATCTGATTTCAGTGTTGACCATCTGGTGATGTCCATGTGTAGAGTCTTCTCTTGTGTTGTTGGAAAAGGGTGTTTGCTATGACCAGTGCATTTTCTTCACAAAACTCTATTAATCTTTGCCCTGCTTCATTCCATATTCCAAGGCCAAATTTGCCTGTTACTCAGGTGTTTCTTGACTTCCTACTTTTGCATTCCAGTCCCCTATAATGAAAAGGACATCTTTTTTGGTGTTAGTCATAAAATATCTTGTAGGTCTTCATAAATCCATTCAACTTCAGCTTCTTCAGCATTACTGGTTGAGGCATAGACTTGGATTACTGTGATATTGAATGGTTTGCCTTTAAACGAACAGAGATCATTTGGTCATTTTTGAGATTGCATCCAAGAACTGCATTACAGACTCTTTTGTTGACCATGATGGCTACTCCATTTCTTCTGAGGGATTCCTGCCCGCAGTAGTAGATCTAATGGTCATCTGCATTAAATTCACCCATTCCAGTCCATTTTAGGTCTCTGATTCCTAGAATGTTGACGTTCACTCTTGCCATCATTTGTCCATTTCCAATTTGCCTTGATTCATGGACCTGACATTCCAGGTTCCTATGCAATATTGCTCTTTGCAGGATCGGGTCTTGCTTCTATCACCAGTCACATCCATGGCTGGGTATTGTTTTTGTTTGGTTCCATCCCTTCATTCTTTCTGGAGTTATTTCTCCACTGATCTCCAGTAGCATGTTGGGCACCTACTGACCTGGGGAGTTCCTCTTTCAGTATCCTATCATTTTGCCTTTTCATACTGTTCATGGGCTTCTCAAGGCAAGAATACTGAAATGGTTAGCCATTCCCTTCTCCAGTGGACCACATTCTGTCAGACCTCTACACCATGACCCGCCCATCTTGTTTTGCCCCACGGGCATGGCTTAGTTAGGTCGGAGACATTGCATATTTAACAGTAATTACATCAAGTGCCATGCCTGGTCACTGCAGAATTATTTCTCATACCATAATGTCAACATAAAGAAAAACACACACTGTAAGAGCTGGGAGTCTAAGTTTTACTCAAGATCTTATTGAAGGCTGTAGCACTGGCAATAGTCTCTGAGTAGCTCTGAGAGAACTGTTCAGAGAATATAGGTGAGAAGCCAATATACATACAATTTTGCCTAGGGAGAACATGTGGATGGTGACTGCAGTCATGAAATTAAAAAGACCTTACCCCTTGGAAGAAACCTAGACAGTGCATTAAGAAGTAGAGCAGTCTCTTTGCCAATAAATGTCCATATGGTTAAAGCTATGGTTTTTCCAACAGTCATGTATGGATGTGAGACTACTGGAAAATAAGTAGTCTTACTGGACTAGTGTCCAGTCCAGCAAGTGTACTATACTTTTACTTACTATACTGGAAGAATATAGTAGATTATAAAGAAGGCTGAACTCTGAAGAATTGCTTTCAAACTGTGATGCTGTGAAAGATCCTTGAGAGTCCCTTGAACTATAAGGAGACCATACTAGTCAATCCTAAAGGAAATCAATCCTGAATACTCATTGGAAGGATTGTTGCTGAAGCTGAAGCTTCAATACTTTGGCCACCTGATGTGAACAGCCCACTCACTGGAAAAGATGCTGGGAAAGACCAAAGGTAAAAGGAGAAGGCAGTGACAGAGGATAAGATTGTTGGATGGCCTCATTGACACAATGTATACAAATTTGAGCAAACTCCAGTAGATAGTAAAGGACAATGGAGCCTGGTGTGCCTCACACAGTTGCAGAGTTGGATGCAACTTAGCAACTGAACAACACAACAAAGAGAATACACCCAAACAAGCATAAAATGAAGCAGGACCCTGTATAACCCTCCTTGGTATAAATCTTTTCCAAGTTCACCATTTCTTGTTTGCAGGAAAAAGGTTTTATTTCAACTCTTAGATCTTCCTTGAGTTCCAAAGGGCAGATTCAAACAGTTGCTAATCAGGGAAGAAAGAGAATGCAGAAAAGAGGTAGGAACAATCAAGAAACAACAGTGCGATCTTGGAGGTAAGGTCCTGGTTCCTCCTTAAGTAATATACACAGCACTACCTTTAAGTTCTTCTGCAGGAACTAAGGCACTCACCCAGGTGGAGGATGGTAACTTCAGGCTGAGCACAAGATCCCTGGAGGACCACCCTGTTACTGCACCACCAATAATTAGAAGAAAACCCCACTTCCTGAAGCCCTCACCCCAAATTTTGTCTATAAAAACTTCCCCAAACAATCCAGGAGTTTGGGTTTTTTTGAGCATGATCCAGCTGTTCTCTTTGCATAACCCTGCAATAAACTTTTCTCTGTTCCAAACTCTGTTTCAGTTTGTTTGGCCTCACTGTACATCAGACACTCAAACTTGCATTTGGTAACAAGCATAGACTAGGCACCCACATACATGCTGGCAAATGATTACTGCTAGTAACTAGAAACAGATATCTCATTTAATGGATTTTACTGCTTTTTTATGTATATCGGAAGGTATAAGAATCTAGGTTCATTAAAATTCTTCCTGAAATATACATCTAATTGAGGGAACTGTTTTTCCAAATCATTGTGCTTCATGCTTTTTTTCCATACTGAATTCCCCTCAAGGTACATTGTTGGTCAGCAACTGCAGTGACCAATGACTTAATTCTTGTAGAACTGGTTATTTAGCAACACCCTTCATTATGCAGTAACATGCATACATATATATAAATGTACATACATGTCTACTATTCTATTGTTTGTATTAAAATTTAAAAATAGATACACACAAAATTAAAAAAAAAAAAAAAGAGAGACCAACCTTGAAAATTCTCTGAGCAGACAAAATCAGGTTTGGCATACAAATTTAATATAACTTAATTTGCAAAACTAACTTGACTTGCTTCTGGAAATTATAAGCAAAATTCAAACTTTTTCCAAAACTGATATGAGAGGCACCCACTAACCAATTCTTTATCAGCTAAGAAAAGTATAATATTATATCAAATTTACTGTAAGGAAAAAAAAAAAAAATTAAGTCATTACCCTCCCAAAACCTAAATTGCTATATAACAGTATATCCCCGAGCTCCATTTGCATTTTGGTTTGTGTGTGCTCAGCTTGCAAATTGTCTTTTTGGAGTGTTCATGATAAACTTTTTAAGAATTAATACCACTGTGATTCATTGGTTTTACTTCTGTAATTTCTGAACTTTTGATATTTATTTACTGTGACAAAATACATATCCATTCCCCCAAATCCTTCCCATGCATACTCAATCCTATCAGACTCTTTGAGACCTGATAGACTATAGCCCACCAGGATTCTCTGTCCATGGAGTTTCCCAGGCATGAACACAGGAGTGGGTTGCCATTTCCTACTCTAAGGGATCTTTCTGATCCAGGGATCAAACCTGTGTCTCTGGTGTCTCCTTCATTGGCAGATGGATTCTTTATCACTAGTGCCACCTAAATATATTTTATTTTTCACATTAACAGATTTTTAGGGGATATTTTATATCTAAAAAGCTACTAAGATCTCTAAAGAACATTACTGTGTTTATCTCCAAAAAAGAGAAAAGAAGATAAACCAAGATTGTAGGCTACAAAGTAAAAAACTCTTTTTATTAGACATTTTGTGTTTTAACGGGAATTTCAAGTAATAAAATCTTTTCTTCAGAAACTTTTGACTAGTTCATAAAGTGAAACTTCCTGAGGACAGATGGACACCTGCTAGGATTTAAGTTCATTCTGAGGAACTTTTCTTTTTAGTTGCAAATTTCTACTGTTCAAGTATGGTTTTAAAGGCTGTGTTTTTACTTTTAAATAAAAATCCTTCTAATTCTTTTGATATGCTGATATCCTATGATATCTTGCCTTTTATTCAAACTATAGTGAATACTTCCTCCCTAGTCTCCTTTGCCTATCTTTTTTTTTTTTTCCTCCCCTAAGGGGATTTCCTTGAAATGTAATACATGGCTTTATACTTCATAAACCCATGAAATTTAAAATCTTTTTTAGCTATGATCTCATTTCTTTGATTCTTTTCCACTTTCAAGCAATTCCTGCATGGCTGTGAAACATACATTTAGAATAATTTCTTTTTGTTGAATTCTCTAGTTTAGACAATGTAATTGACCTCTCAGAAACCAGGAAGTCTTTTTGGTCTATTTTTAGCTATATTTGTCACCCACCAGCTGTTGAGGTAGTTAAAATTCCCCACTAGAACACTATTAAACAGTGTTAGAGTGTTGAATTTCAAGTTTAAAATTTTATAGCATTGAAATCTGTGCTGTGAGTATCGTGCCTCCACCTCTTAACATGGATCAATATTGCTTTCATTCTGCTTTAAGTTAAAGAATGAAAGCAAACTATGATTGATATCATCCAAGTATAATCTCTTTTTTATCAAATAAAACTATGAGTAATATTTCTGAACAACAGTAGATAAGCAGTGCAGTAATTTGATATATAACACCAAATATTTTTATATAACTTGTAGGAAAATTTCCCTTTAAACTCAGAAAACATATTTGGAAAATTACTGAAAACTGGGACAATTAGGTCAACATGTAATATAAGTGCTTTGTACTTAAAATGAGCTATTAAACTAAAGAACAAAGTATAGATTTGAAGTATGTAAATTAAAAGACAAACAATTCTCATCTTTAAAAATAATTAAATGCTTTTCTGTTTGCACACAAGTCTAAATACTGATGTAAGTAAATATTAGAAAATAAAGCTTTAAAATAGTATATTGTATTTGGCTTATAGCTGCTAAATTTCATGAAATAAAAGAATTATAAAAATGAAAAGCCTGTATAGTTTTCAGTGACTCTTCACCCACTAAAATTAATTGACCATAAACTTGTTAGCAGTTGGATTCTGAAGTGGGATGGAATCCAGGCACAGGTACATATTATTGTAATGAACAGTGATGTGTGAAATGAATCATAGCCTTGTCAACAAGATACTGGTGAATTATAGACTATTTGTGGATGAAAGGCTGTGTGAAAAGCACATGGAGTAGTTTGTAAAAGATGCCTGTTAAGGCTGATATTTGAAAAAAGTAAAAAAAAATCCTAAGGGACGCACATGACATTCAGGACATGTCCATGCAATAAACGCACTGAAGTTCTGTTTCAAAGATTTCAGATGAAATAGAACAATTCGTAGGTTTTCTACTGCCTCTGTAACAAATTTACCATAAATAGTAGCTTAATAAAAGATGCATTTATTATCCTACAGTTCTGCAGATCAGACATAGGTCTCAGTGGACTAAAATCAAGATGTGGTCAGGGCTGATTCTCCTTCCTGGAGCTTTTTCCTTATGTGGATTCAGTTTCTTGCAATTGTAGGTCTGAGATCAGTAAGAGAGGTTCTGAACAGTCTTCCCCCAGGAGGTTGCACTTTGGCATGTGGGTTTGTTTTTATTTTGTTTCGTTTTGTTTTTGAGCTAAAGGCAATAAAGATCATGCAGGCTTAAGAGAAACTCCTACTCTTTTAATTAACTAGAAGAAGTTAAATTATGACTTTTTCCCAGGAAAAAAGAATTATTCCCAGAGATGCTTTTTATCTAGGAGCCATACACTTATATGGGCCTTCCCTGGTGGCTCAGTCATAAAGGAATCTGCCTTTAATGCAGGAGACCAGAGTTTGATCCCTGGGTCAGTAATATCCACTGGAAAAGGAAATGGCAACCCACTCCAGTATTCTTGCCTGGGAAATCCCATGGACAGAGGAGCCTGGTGGACTACATTCCATGAGGTTGCAAAGAGACATAACTTAGCAACTTAAGTTCAAATTTAATGCTCTTATGCACGGCAGGGCAAATGTCTAATTACTAAACAGGTGCTCTTCCTCTTACTGCCTTGTGAATGGCTTTCCTATTCTAGGGAGCTCTAGGTTCCTATTCCATTCCTTATCACTGGATGACATCTATCTCTCATGTTACTTTCTGTCTTCGACTCTCATGTATATGGGATTCCCGTAATATGAAACTAAATGTGATTTTCTGCTATTCATTTGTCTCAGGACAATATAATTTTTAGCCCAGTCAGAGGATCCAAGTAGGGTACACAGAAAAGTTTTTTTGCTCCTGGACATCAGTTTTTCCTTGCTATCTGTCAGCTGTCTGTTCACAGCTTCCAGAAGCTGCCTTCTTCCATTTTCACAGTTCCCTCCTGTAAATCAAATTTCCCCTTCTTTCCTGACATCTCTGACAAAGCCAGAAAAGGCTCTCTAATTTTAAAGATTCCTTAGGTAGATATACTCCTAAGTATTTTATTATTTTCATTGCAATGGTGAATGGAATTGTTTCCTTAATTTCTTTTTCTACTTTCTCATTATTAGTGTATAGGAATGAAAGAGATTTCTGTGTGTTGATTTTATATCCTGCAACTTTACTATATTCATTGATTAGCTCTAGTAATTTTCTGGTGGAGTCTTTAGGGTTTTCCATGTAGAGGATCATGTGATCTGCATACAGTGAGAGTTTTACTTCTTCTTTTCCAATTTGGATTCCTTTATTTCTTTTTCTGCTCTGATTGCTGTGGCCAAAACTTCCAGAACTATGTTGAATAGTAGCGGTGAAAGTGGACACCCTTGTCTTGTTCCTGACTTTAGGGGAAATGCTTTCAATTTTTAACCATTGAGGATAATGTTTGCTGTGGGTTTGTCATATATAGCTTTTATTATGTTGAGGTATGTTCCTTCTATTCCTGCTTTCTCGAGAGTTTTTATCATAAATGGATGTTGAATTTTGTCAAAGGCCTTCTCTGCATCTATTGAGATAATCATATGGTTTTTATTTTTCAATTTGTTAATATGGTGAATTACATTGATTGGTTTGCGGATATTGAAGAATCCTTGCATCCCTGGGATAAAGCCCACTTGGTCATGGTGTATGATCTTTTTAATGTGTTGTTGGATTCTGATTGCTAGAATTTTGTTGAGGATTTTTGCATCTATGTTCATCAGTGATATTGGCCTGTAGTTTTCTTTTTTTGTGACATCTTTGTCAGGTTTTGGTATTAGGGTGATGGTAGCCTCATAGAATGAGTTTGGAAGTTTACCTTCCTCTGCAATTTTCTGGAAGAGTTTGAGTAGGATAGGTGTTAGCTCTTCTCGAAATTTTTGGTAGAATTTAGCTGTGAAGCCGTCTGGACGTGGGCTTCTGTTTGCTGGAAGATTTCTGATTACAGTTTCAATTCCCGTGCTTGTGATGGGTCTGTTAAGATTTTCTATTTCTTCCTGGTTCAGTTTTGGAAAATTGTACTTTTCTAAGAATTTGTCCATTTCTTCCACATTGTCCATTTTATTGGCATACAACTGCTGATAGTAGTCTCTTATGATCCTTTGTATTTCTGTGTTGTCTGTTGTGATCTCTCCATTTTCATTTCTAATTTTATTGATTTGATTTTTCTCTCTTTACTTCTTGATGAGTCTGGCTAGTGGTTTGTCAATTTTATTTATCCTTTCAAAGAACCAGATTTTGGCCTTGTTGATTTTTGCTATGGTGTCTTTTGTTTCTTCAGCATTTATTTCTGCCCTAATTTTTAAGATTTCTTTCCTTCTACTAACTCTGGGGTTCTCCAATTCCATTCAACATTGCAACGAAAAGAATAAAACTACTTAGGAGTATATCTACCTAAAGAAACTAAAGACCTATATATAGAAAACTATAAAACACTGATGAAAGAAATCAAAGAGGACACTAGTAGATGGAGAAATATACCATGTTCATGGATCGGAAGAATCAATATAGTGAAAATGAGTATACTACCCAAAGCAATTTACAAATTCAATGCAATCCCTATCAAGCTACCAGCCATATTTTTCACAGAACTAGAACAAATAATTTCAAGATTTGTATGGAAATACAAAAAACCTCGAATTGCCAAAGCAATCTTGAGAAAGAAGAATGGAACTGGAGGAATCAACTTGCCTGACTTCAGGCTCTACTACAAAGCCACAGTCATCAAAACAGTATGGTCCTGGCACAAAGACAGACATATAGATCAATGGAACAAAATAGAAAGCCCAGAGATAAATCCACACACATATGGACACCTTATCTTTGACAAAGGAGGCAAGAATATACAATGGAGTAAAGACAATCTCTTTAACAAGTGGTGCTGGGAAAACTGGTCAACCACTTGTAAAAGAATGAAACTAGATCACTTTCTAACACCGCACAAAAAAATAAACTCAAAATGGATTAAAGATCTAAATGTAAGACCAGAAACTATAAAACTCCTAGAGGAGAACATAGGCAAAACACTCTCCGACAGAAATCACACCAGGATCCTCTATGATCCACCTCCCAGAATTCTGGAAATAAAAGCAAAAATAAACAAATGGGATCTAATGAAAATTAAAAGCTTCTGCACAACAAAGGAAAATATAAGCAAGGTGAAAAGACAGCCTTCTGAATGGGAGAAAATAATAGCAAATGAAGCAACTGACAAACAACTAATCTCAAAAATATACAAGCAACTTATGCAGCTCAATTCCAGAAAGATAAACGACCCAATCAAAAAATGGGCCAAAGAACTAAATAAACATTTCTCCAAAGAAGACATACGGATGGCTAACAAACACATGAAAAGATGCTCAACATCACTCATTATCAGAGAAATGCAAATCAAAACCACAATGAGGTACCACTTCACACCAGTCAGAATGGCTGCGATCCAAAAATCTGCAAGCAATAAATGCTGGAGAGGGTGTGGAGAAAAGGGAACCCTCCTACACTGTTGGTGGGAATGCAAACTAGTACAGCCACTATGGAGAACAGTGTGGAGATTCCTTAAAAAATTGCAAATAGAACTGCCTTATGACCCAGCAATCCCACTGCTGGGCATACACACCAAGGAAACCAGAATTGAAAGAGACACATGTACCCCAATGTTCATTGCAGCACTGTTTATAATAGCCAGGACATGGAAACAACCTAGATGTCCATCAGCAGATGAATGGATAAGAAAGCAGTGGTACATATACACAATGGAGTATTACTCAGCCGTTAAAAAGAATTCATTTGAATCAGTTCTGATGAGATGGATGAAACTGGAGCCGATTATACAGAGTGAAGTAAGCCAGAAAGAAAAACACCAATACAGAATACTAAGACATATATATGGAATTTAGAAAGATGGCAATGACGACCCTGTATGCAAGACAGGAAAAAAGACACAGCTGTGTATAACGGACTTTTGGACTCAGAGGGAGAGGGAGAGGGTGGGATGATTTGGGAGAATGGCATTCTATCATGTATACTATCATGTAAGAATTGAATCGTCAGTCTATGTCTGACGCAGGATACAGCATGCTTGGGGCTGGTGCATGGGGATGACCCACAGAGATGTTATGGGGAGGGAGGTGGGAGGGGGGTTCATGTGTGGGAACACATGTAAGATTTAAAGATTTTAAAATTAAATAAAAAATTAAAAATAAAATAAAATAAAATTATTTTAGTATTGAAAAAATAAATAAATAAATAAAGATTCCTGAAATTATTTAATAGACTGGGTCAAACAGGACACTCCCATCCCTAATCATACTGACAAAGTCTCTTTTGCCACATAAGGCAACTTATTCATAGGTTACAAGTTAGAGTACAGACATCAACTGCGAGGGAAGCAAATGTTGTGCTGTTTATCAGGACTCCTGACATTGATTAATGTATCCCGTGTATTTGTGGCTAAGGCTGACATAAAATACCAAAGACCAGGGGCCTTAAACAACCAGAGTGTATTTTTCTCATAGTTCTATAGACTACCACTCCAATATGGAGGTGTCAGCAGGCTTGGTTTCCTCGAAGGCCTCTCTCCCTGGGTTGCAGATGGATATCTTCTTGCTGTGTCTCTGCGTGATCTTTGCTCTGCGTACATTTATCTTTGGTATCTCTGTGTGTGACCAAATTCCCTTTTCTTGGAACGACTCTGCTCCAGTTGGATTAGGATCCTCCCTAAAGTCCTTATTCTAACTCAATCACATTTTTAAAGGCCTATCTTCAAATATAGTCACATTCTGAAATATTGAAGATTACGGATTCAACATATGAATTTTGAGAAGAGACAATTCAGCCCATAAAAGAAAGTCATTTGGGGATTATGAGAGCTGAGAATTTAAAATGCCATTTCCCTATTGAGGAAACCAGTAACCAGATAAACCAAGTAGATCAAGGTTACATAGGCAGTACATTGTATTAATATGTCAAAATTCTCAATCAAATACACCACACTTGGATTGCAGACTTAATTTTAATATGCCATGTCCCACCTCTATACAATCAAATAATGTTAATACATATCTTACCAAAATTCAATTATAGGGTTTGATTTTTCAAAATGAAAAAACGAGAGTAATGTGTGCCTACCTACTGAGGTTTTTGAATATGAAACACTATTTTGGAGAGGAAAGGGGTGACCCATGTATTATATTTTCATAGGCTTATTAAACGTCTGGCTGCTTGGATCTCCTGAGTTTTGTTTTCTGTTTTTACCAGGAGTACTTTGTCTCAGGGCTCAAAGCACCAGCTGGTCACATTAAGTAAAAACTAAAACAATTTTAAGGACTTAATACACATATTAAGTCTAACATGTAATAATAAAAGGACTCTGACTTTAAATAACACAAAGTGAACTGAAGCATTTGACAGGAAACTGGAAATCCTAAGATACCTCAGTTTTATGTTATGACTTGGGAGGAGTTCAGGTTTCACACAGAACAGAGAGAAGGAAAGTGTGCAATTGAGTTGGGACAGGTGACTGGAGGAGATAACACTGAGTTTATCCACCTACAGCTCCCAGGAGAAGGGAGGGTGTTGAGTGAGAAAGAATGGAAGGAGTAATGTGAATTCACCAAGTACAAGGTTCAGATGAGAGACAGCATTGTTAACTTAAAGAACTGAATGTACGTCTGCTCATTCTGCCCAGAATCTGGAGTACCAGGAGTGGCTTTGAAAGGTAGAGAGCAAAGACAATGATTGGGAGCTGGTACATTAGCAGTAAGTTATGAAAATAGAGATATCAACTCGGTCCTCATGATGAAATGCTTATCAGGCTCTTAAAAAACATTAGGATTTCATCTTGAAAGCAAATGGGAGTCCCAGAAGAGCTGTAGGTGTATAAACAGAATGATCATATTTATATTTATCCAAACAAATCTGGTTGATGAATAAAGGATGAATAGGATTGGAATCAAAGACTATGAAACAAGAAAGAAAAGGCTGCAGCAATAATAGAAAAGAATTAATACTAATTGAACCTCTATTATATGCCCCTATTATATACCGGTTATTTTGGTAGATGTTTAAAAGATGCTCTTTCCTTAGACTTAACTTTTGAAGTAGTTGTTCTTTTTAGTCATATTTTTGTAATGAGGAAAGCTAAATCAGATACTTTAAACTACTTTCCCCAAATAAACCATCTGTTGATAGAGATGTGATTTGAAGTCTAGCAATCTGACTCCTGAGCTCATGCTCTTAAATACTATAAAATCCACACCCTCAAGAAAAGTAAGACCATGAAACAAAGTTCAAAGGACTCAAGACATAGAAAGAAATGGACAAAATAGGGTAATATACTGGATTTTAAAAGTTGAAGAAGTTGAAAAGAATGGCACACAATTTATTAGCTCAGGAAACCCATCTTCACAGAAATCTCTGTGATTCCATAGCAATTTGTATATTCCTTAATTGTAAGTATTTCTAAATTTACTTTTAATTGGGAATTTGCTTTCTCCTTCCTATACCTGATCAAACTCTTCATGGGTAGGATTAAGTTTTCATTTTCCTTGTATTAATTTCCTTCCTTATATTTTATTTTCCTTTCTTAGTATTATTTTTTTCCACATAGTGGGTACACAATAACATAATTAATGGTAAATTAGTCTGAGGTCTTTGATTCTAAGTAGCAAACCCTCAATGTTAACTTAGAAAGAAAATTTAGTAATTATTATGATTAAACTTGGGAAGAACAGAAATTTAGTAGGGTTAACACAATTATATCTAGAATGGAAAAAAACAAACCACTCCAGGAAGTCCCTCTACTCTACATTCACTGGATACAACCAGCAAATCCATTTACTGTAGAATAACTTTTTACATACAGTATAGACAAAAATATTGTGAGAAAAACAAAACAACTCTGCCAACCAAAGACCCCTCCATACATGAAAATAAATTTACCAAAGAAAGGAAACTTTTTATTTTTATTATAGGAATCATTTCATGCAGTTATTAAGGTCCAGAAGTCCCACAGTCTGCTCTCTGGAGGCTGAGAACTAGAAAAGCTAACGCACAACACAGGCAAAATCCTAAGGTCTGGAAAGCGAGGGACCACTGGCTTAAGTCGTGGGAATCTGAAGGCTTATGAAGTAGGGTAGCTGATATCTGAGGGCAGGAAAACATGGACATCCCAGTTCAAGTAGAAAGAGAGAGAATTCTCATTTTTATCAGCTTTTGTTCTATTCTGACCCTCAAAGGCTTGGATCATACTGCTTACAAAAGGGAGGGGGAATTCCTTTACTCAAGTCTACTAATCAAAAGACTTCTCAGGTGGCTCAGTGGTAAAGATGCAGCCTGCTATGCAGAAGACATGGTTTCGATCCTTGGGTTGGAAAGATCCCCTGGAGAAGGGAATGGCAACCTACTCCAGTATTCTTGTTTGGAAAATTCCCTGGACTCTGAGCCTCGTGGACTGCAGTACCGGGGGTGGCAAAGAGTCGGATGTGACTGAGTGCACGTGCACACACTCACTCACACAGTGAAATGCAGGCTAATCTCTTCCAGAAACACCCTCAGAGACATATCCAGAAATCATCCAGAAATAGTTTACCAGCTATATCTGGACATCTCTTCGCCAAGCAACATTGACAATAAAATTAACCATTTCAGGCTTAAACATATTTGGAGAAGTTGTTGTTTAGTCAGTCCTGACCAGGCTGCTCTGTCCATGGTATTTCCCAGAAGAGAATATTGGAATGGGTTGTCATTTCCTTCTCCAGGGGATCTTCATGATTCAGGGATCAAACCCCTGTCTCCTGCATGGCAGGTGGATTCTTTAACACTGAGCCACCAGGAAACCCTCTTTTGGAGGCGAGGGGAAGTTAATTAAAAATATATATTTGGGGAGAAAAAGCTAATTAGAAAAAATTATTTGAAAATTGTATAGCATGATAATTAAAGTTAGCTTTGAGAATCCTGTTATAAAGGGTATATACTACAAGTTCTCCAATTCAGAGTTTGACTTGCCTGATTAGCATAGTCAGTTAAATTAGAAAAGCTAAACCTTTTCAATTAAAAAATCATTTCTGGAAGAATTTTATCAACCCGGCATTCATAAAAGCTATTATTTGTCAGATATGACAAAATATGTCAAATATTCTAATTTATTTTTTCTCTATAAAAGCTCAAAATGTGCCATTCATCATCACTCAATGAATTTGTTTTTATGGAGAGTAAAGTAAATAATATGTGTACACTGATTTTTAATAATCTAATTTTGTTAAGGCCTACAACTATGAAGGCTGAAAGAAATACAGTTCTTTACGATATTAAATGTGTCAAGCAAGCATTAGAAAATACAAAGTCACAACTAACTCATGGCTAAATTATTTCCAAAAGCTTCATATGTCATTATTCTGCCTTGGTAAATGAAGGTAACTGATGTGTTTTCTAGATGACATATATAGGTGGTATTATTGACAAGGAGTCCTGAAATTTTAAGACCTTGACTTGAATTCTCCTTTAGACAAATGGCTGGTTCATTTTAAAGGTACATAGAACACAGAAGTACATGAGGTTATATAACATATATTATTTTTTGCCTCTAAAAATAAATTTGAAATTAGCTAAGTAGTTAGACATTTGCAGTTTGAGATTCAAAGTTCAGCCCTACAAACCCTAGACAGACTCTCTGGAACTAAAATTATATAAGAACAGGTGTTATAAATTGGCCATTATGTCTTTATAGGAGCAAGATAGTAGGGAAAATCTGCTTTCAAGTAGAAGTCAGTCATGATGGCTATTTCAAAATAAATTATCTGTGAAATGTACTCCTAACTGTCTAAATAAGTTTGTCAGTTAGGTGAGGCTACTTAAGAGCATCTACTAACATTTGACAAATATAAAATTAGGGTTTCATTTTTGAATATTTGTTTTTTGATCTTCTTTATACTAAGTACTTAATGGGAGATTTTTCTTAAATCTCACTTCTTTATAAAATAAAATATCATTAGCTAAATAATGCATGTGTCTTCTCAATTACTATTGTGGTAGATTTATATTGAACAATTTTTTGAGCAAAAAATTTTATTTTGTATACATATATTTACACATATATATACATTGTATATATTTATATAAACACATAAAATTATATATAACATATACTATATAGTATTAAATATATATATATGTACCCTCTTGGTTTTCTTTCTCTGGAGAGCTCTGATTAATACAGAACATCTCCCAAATATTACTGTTGTCACTGTCTGTGTCAAGTAGAGTGAACTTTACACTTAGGCACTGTACATTCATTCCCTCATTTAATCCAGAATATAAAACTATGGAATTGATAGCACCTACTTTATAAATATGACAACAGACATAGAGGGGTTAAGTGACGACTTGCCAGACATCACCAGTAAGTTTCAGACCCTGATTCGAGTACAAATCATGCCAACTTCAGAAGTTATTTGGCTACTGTACCTCTAAGATACTGGAAGTAAAGGCTGAGACTGGATGCTGTGACTAAAGATTCCCAAGGACATAAACACTACCCTGCCATTCCTTCCATTCTCTCACCTGAGATAACAATAGCAAATAATACTTCACAAGAAGTCAGTATACCAATGCAGAGCTCAGTACAAGGAGATTTATGTTTAAAGTGTAAATGGGGTCTCCCAACATGAATCTATATCATAGAGTCTGAATTTATATAATACTGAGACAGAGAAAGAGATGGGGGGAGAGAATCATAGAGCTTTGAGTTTTTTAATATAAAGTTAATTCCCAAGGCTATAATCAATCATATTAACAACTTCTGTTCTCTCGGGGGCTGATAGGAATAAAAGAGAGAGGAGGCTAGACTAATCTGATATAGAAAGAACCAGAGAAGCATCTCCTTCCTCATATTAAACAAATTTTGTGTGTTGATTTTTAGTCACCTACTGATTATGTGATCCTTTGACAAGTTACTTCATTTTATTAACTATTTCATTAATTACACATGAACTTATGATGATAATGAAGATTTTACTTTATGATTAATTTGTCTACATAGCTGTAGCATTAGTAAGTAAATGTTAATTATCTTTGCCTCATTATTTTGGTGTTCAAAGTAATTTCAATCAGAGAATACATTATAAAATAGTGTCTACCACTGTCTCTAATTTTCCCATTTCCAAAAGGAAAAAGATGCAGTTGAATTCAGTATTGAAGGAAGTTAACGTGAAGACAAAATATAACACTGACTATTACTCATCTAGATTCTCATGTAAATCGCTTCTGTGTCAAAGATACTAAAGCATAAATCACCATTTTAGCATATCCCATTGCACTTAGCATTACTCCCAACCAGGACCATTGTCACAGGCTTGTGTGTACAAGAGCTCCATACTTGGTTTAATGTACTCCTGTTGATGTGCTGAAATTTCTAACAATTTTGAAAAGAAGCCTGCACTTGACACCACCTATTATGTAGATGGCTTAGTTCCCACCTATCAAAATATAGATAGCTGGCACTCTCCTCTTTACTCTTTCAACATTAATTAAAATTAAATACATCAAAATCCAATTAATACTATTGATTGCACATAGATATTGAAAATTCTAGAAAATCACAGCCTTGCAGATGTTCATTAATATAAATGTTCTTGTTTAGCTTCTCAGTCATGTCCGACATTTTGTGATCCAATAGACTGTAGCCCATTAGGCTCCTCTGTCCATGATATTTCCCAGGCAAGTATACTTGAGTGAGTTGCCATTTTCCTGTCCAGGGGATCCTCCCAATCCAGTAATGAAATCTGACACCTGCGACTTCTGACACCTGGCAGGCAGATTTTTTTTCACTGCTGAGCCACCAGAGAAGTCCATTCATTAATATTACATACGTTCAATGGATTTTTTTTTTTTTATTTAACTACTTGGGGTCCCCAAGTTAAGATATCCTCTCCAGTAAAGTAGATTTCATGATGTGTTTGGTTTTTGACTGAAACTTTTACGCTTTGCAGTGCCAGGACTTACACTCTGAGTATTTCCTCTGTGCTTTTGCTTCCTCAAAAACCTCAATGTCAACTACTGTGATATAATCCATAATAAAGAATGGGAAAGTGAGAGATACTCTCCATTGTATTTTTATATTTTTATTTTCTTCTATCTGAAAACATCCCAGTTCTTTTAGATTTTCTAAATTTTTTTTCACATTCCTCCTAGTGACTTAGTGAAGAAATCTACAACTTGTTGAGCTAGGAAGTTCAGTTCTTTCATACATCCATTTAATAATTTTAAATAACTCACTGTACTTTACCTAGCATTCTTCTGGGTACAGAGAATATAGCAGTGAAGAAGTTATAAAATTCTTTTCCTGTAAGAGCTTAACTTATAGTTGTCATTACCACCTTTCAGGTAACACTGAAACATACAGTATCAGAACTATAAGAACAAAATCCATTAATAACTTAGATACATTTTTTCTAAATATAATAAACATTTTCATTTTTCATGGGCAAAATATTTAGGTACTTTTTTTTTTTAAAGCTGAAAGTTTTGATGTCACTAATCTTAGTAATGATAGTATTTGGGAATAAAGCATTTTCTTATAAACAAATTCTCTTTAAATGTGTCTGTGATCACTTATTTATTTTACAGTTTTCACTGTATAGTTTTCTGAATCCAAGAAAGGTACTAAATGTTAACTAAAATTACAATAGAAAACAAATCTATTGAGGAATACAGCTATCACTAAATTAGATTATCAACTGAGGTTAAATTGTCTTTTGAGATTTAATGAAATTTGTTCATGTTTCCTAAGATATGTCTTATAAAAGACTCCATACATTTTTCCAAGTATTGTAAGAGTTCCCTCTTTCTTAAGTTCTTGTTCTCATTTCTGTTTCCAAGCTTCCACTGTTATATCTCACTTCTTAGTCCCTTGCCAATTCAGTTGTTAAACGCAGTTCTCATCAGTAGATAAAATATAATAGAAGTTTGGAAACAGCAAAAATCTTTTGCAACACACTCTTTATAAGTGAACACTTTAAATCTTATTATTACTATTATTATTGCTTAAAAGAACATTGCTCTTTATTAATAATTGTCCTGTATCAATTATTTCAATCACCCAGCAAATCAAATATTTTTCAAAACCAAGTTTCCACATAAATTCTAGCTCCAGACATTGATTCTTAGATTGTTTTCATTTTAGCAGTTTCCCCTCTTTTGGTGTTTAACCCAGCCTCCAAATTCCTATTCATTTTTTATCAATGTACTTTATTTAATTTCTATTTGTTTTTGGTCTTATAATCATCTATATTAAACACTGCTTTTTAGCAAAAAAAAAAATCAGTTTATTTCTTAGAGATAATTTGCTGTAAGAAACTTGAAATAATATTTTTAAAACCTGCTATAAGTAACCGAGTGATTTACTCTAATGTGTGCAGAGGTAGAGAAGCACAGGACACTATGGAATCCACAGAAGCTGTATTTCTGAGATACTTGGATGGGCTGGCTTCCCATCCCACCAAATTAAGTGAAGTGGCACTTAGGATAAGAAGAAGTGAAACTGTGTGTTATATATCGATTAAGGTAAGGAAAGTGTTAACTACCCCAAGCCAAAGCTAAGAAGCTACTTGGCAAAGTGGCAAGAAATCAATATGCCTGGCATATGGTACACAAGGAGATGGATGCAGAAAGGCAGCAAAAGTAGAACTGGATTATAATGACTAGGAATTGTCACTATAGGGTTCAAAAAGTTTGAGCATCTTCTGAAAACTGGGAACACTGTAAAGGTTTTAAGCGAAATGGTAACAATCTGTTCTCTACTTCAAAAATTTTATGATGGCTACAATATCCACAGTGGATCCCAGGGAACAAAGGTAAAAATTCAGAAACTAGTTAGGACATACTGTGGAAATTCAGATGATAAATGATTGTGGTTTGAAGAAGGATAATAGCTTGGGGAATGGAACAACAGGAAGAGGTATGAGAGCATTCACTGTGAGCCGACATTGACAAAAATTCATTGAATTTTGAAAGGCACTGCATGTTAGAAAATGTGGTTGATTTTTATTTTTGATATTAAAGGCAAAGTGTATCTGCCTAAACTGATTGTATGTTATTCAAGTGGTTTTTGTTGCCTTTTCTGAAGATTTCATTTACACTTTGGAAGTGACAGAAAATGAAAAATTCCTTTTATACTTTTTAATTTGATTTTTTTAGACAAAATACCAACAAAGAAAAACAAGTAAGTTACACAATTTATTTTCCCTCAGATAAGAGAGGTGAAATTTTAAGATTTGTTTTGTTTATCTTTTCAGAAAATCCAATTGAGTCTAGGATTGGGGAAGACTTTAAAGCATATTCTTTTCAATTACATTTTTGACAACAGGATTCTTTTGAAAGCATCCCTTATGAGAGTCACATAACCTGGTGCTCCTCAAATTTTGATATGTGAACATAGGATACAAAGATCTTGTTAAAATGTGAATTCCAAGTCTGTAATTTCAGGGAACAGTAATTCTAATAAGTTTCAATGTAAAATTTTGAGGTTTTAATAATGTTCCAGCTGCTGCTGACATTCTTGCTAATGGACTATCTTTGAGTACCAAGAGTCTAACTTTTACTTGAAAACAATTCCTAGTTAAACCAAGTTCATTGCTAATCCTGACATTATAGCAACATGAGAGATCATTGTTGAGTCCAGAATTTAGGTTAAATGAAAAAAAAAAATGTCTCCATATTTTATTACATACTTTATATGATCTAATCAGAGAGCTGGTTTAAGCTCAAGCTTTCTCTGAAAAGTGAAGGATAGATAGTATCTTTCTGTAAGACTCTGAATTAACTGGGGATAACTAATTGATCACTTAACAATGAATTAATTGAACAAAATAGGCACCATTTTGTTTAGTTTATTAGTGACAGTGTAATATATCTGTATCTACAAGGAAATTCCTTCATGTTTCTTTACTTATATTTTGGAGATTCATTTATGTGAATACTACTTCAGACTAAGTTTTAGAGTGCTTAGTCACTCAATCATGTCTGACTCTTTGAGACTCCATGGACTGTAGCCCACAAGACTCCTCAGTCCACTGGGATTCACTAGGCAAGAATATTGGAGTGGGTTGCCAAACCCTCCTACAGGGAGTTTCCCAACCCAGGGATTGAATCCAGGTCTCCCACATTGCAGGTAGATTCTTTACTAGCTGAGCCATAGAACCAAATCCAGAAATATTTAGTGATCTTAACATATTTTAATGTGCATTTTATCTCATATGAATATTTTGGAATGAATACTGAAAGTCATAAGGCTACAAAGTTGATCCCACGTTTGTTTATTTGGAAGTTTTGTTTTTACATTATTACTTGGCAATCTGTACTTTTACTTCAATCAAAGTTAGATATGTAAAAAGATCAATCTATCTCCATTCTTCTTATCTTTAACATTCAGTAATATTAATAAACATATTATCTACTTTACAGGTTCAGTTAGTGGATCAGAGTAAATAGGAATATTAACCTGGTGTTTATAATTTGTACTGGTGGGTGTACTTCAGTTCAGTTCAGTCACTCAGTTGTGTCCGACTGTTTGCGACCCCATGAACCACAGCACACCAGGCCTCCCTGTCCATCACCAACTCCCGGAGTTCACACAAACCCATGTCCATTGAGTTGGTGATGCCAGCCAACCATCTCATCCTCTGTCATCCCCTTCTCCTCCTGCCCTCAATCCTTCCCAGAATCAGGGTCTTTTCAAATGAGTCAGCTGTTCTCATTAGGTGGCCAAAGTATTGGAGTTTGAGCTTCAACATCAATTCTTCCAGTGAACACACAGGACTGATCTCCTTCAGGATGGACTGGTTGTATCTCCTTGCAGTCCAAGGGACTCGCAAGAGTCTTCTTCAACACCACAGTTCAAAAGCATCAATTCTTCAGTGCTCAGCTTTCTTTATATTCCAACTCTCACATCCATACATGACCACTGGAAAAACCACAGCCTTGACTAGAGGACCTTTGTTGACAAAGTAATGTCTCTGCTTTTTAATATGCTATCTGCTGCTGCTGCTAAGTCGCTTCAGTCGTGTC
Organism: Capricornis sumatraensis; assembly: GCF_032405125.1. Lineage (NCBI taxonomy): Eukaryota > Metazoa > Chordata > Mammalia > Artiodactyla > Bovidae > Capricornis > Capricornis sumatraensis. Next base: position 123,131,197 of record NC_091069.1, read on the forward strand.
CAACTCTGTGCGACCCCATAGACGGCAGCCCACCAGGCTCCCCCATCCCTGGGATTCTCCAGGCAAGAATACTGGAGTGGGTTGCCATTTCCTTATCTAATGTATGAAAGTGTAAAGTCAAAGTGAAGTCGCTCAGTCGTGTCTGACTCTTCGCGACACCATGGACTGCAGCCTACCAGGCCCCTCCGTCCATGGGGTTTTCCAGGCAAGAGTACTGGAGTGGGGTGCCATTGCCTTCTCCAAATATGCTATCTAGGTTGGTCATAACTTTCCTTCCAAGGAGTAAGTGTCTTTTAATTTCATGGCTGCAATCAACATCTGCAGTGATTTTGGAGCCTAAAAAGTAAAGTCTGACACTGTTTCCAATGTTTCCCCATCTATTTGCCATGAAGTGATGGGACCAGATGCCATGATCTTAGTTTTCTGAATGTTGAGCTTTAAGCCAACTTTTTCACTCTCCTCTTTCACTTTCATCAAGAGACTCTTCAGTTCTTCTTCACTTTTTGCCATAAGGGTGGTGTCATCTGCATAGCTGATGTTATTGATATTTCTCCTGGCAATCCTGATTCCAGCTTGTGCTTCCTCCAGCCCAAAGCTTCTCACAATGTACTCTACATATAAGTTAAATAAGCAGGGTGACAATATACAGCCTTGACCTACTCCTTTTCCTATTTGGACCCAGTCTGTTGTTCCATGTCCAGTTCTAACTGTTGCCTCCTGACCTGCATACAGGTTTCTCAAGAGGCAAGTCAGGTGGTCTGGTATTCCTATCTCTTTCAGCATTTTCCACAGTTTATCATGATCCACACAGTCAAAGGCTTTGGCATAGTAAATATAGCAGAAATGTATGTTTTTCTGGAGATCTCTTGTTTTTTTGATGATCCAGCAGATGTTTTCAATTTGATCTCTGGTTCCTCTGCCTTTTCTAAAACCAGCTTGAACATCTGGAAGTTCATGGTTCACATATTGCTGAAGTCTGGCTTGGAGATTTTTGAGCATTACTGTACTAGCATGTGAGATGAGTGCAATAGTGGGGTAGTTTTAGCATTCTTGGGCATTTTATTAAAGGTACTTCTCTGGTTCTTAAAAACAGCATCCTTTCACAGTCAGAGAATGCACAGTGAAGTTGGAAGATTTTTACCTCATTTACCAGGGGTCTCTCTAGTGGCTTCTCACAGGCTCCCAATTTCTTTATTTATATATATTTGTCGTTTTTAATAACATTTCCTAATTTCACAAGCAATACATGTTCATTTCAGACAACTGGAAATATATAAAAGCATATAAACACAAATTTTGCTTACATAACTTAGCTACTAAATAAGGCTGTAATGATAATAAGTATGCATATATCTTTACATATTTTACTATTTATAGCAGTACAGATGGTTGATAATAGTATAACTTCACACACAGAAGAATTGCTCTTATTATTAAACTAAGTCATAAATTTAGAATGAAGGTCAAACCAAGGTGTCTAATTTCTATAAATGATTCATGATTCACAGACTCACTAATATTTTTTGAAGAGTTTCACTCAATTTAACTAGAGTTGGAAATAACTTCATGACTAAACCATAACTAACAGGCTTCAGTTGCTTTTTCACATATCTAGCATTGTTTTGAAAAACAAGAAAAGAGACATAAGACAGCTATTACACCTTAAATTTATGTCTGGTCATAATTTTAAAATAAAATAAATACTTGATTTAGCAATAATATGTGAATTATTAGTAGTTTTGAAATCATGAATGCAAATCAGCTGGAAAAGTTCCACATGACAAAAAGTCTACTTAGAAATGGTGAGGAAATTATTGGCCTTCTCATAGGTTGATTTTTGGCATACTTGTTTTATGCTCGAATTTATTAACTGATAACGCTTAACTTTTATAGCATTTTATTTCTGTTCATTGTTTATATTTCTTATTTATCTAGGCAATGAGATCAATGGGATTAAAGACACATGAGTGAATATACTGTTTTTATAATTATTTGCTCATTAACAATGAACATTCAGGTTTTTCTAGTATTATGAAATAATTGGTTTGATACAAATAATCCATAACGACCTAACAAAGTCAGAAAGTGACAATATAGATTTCTAATCTAGTGGAACATTTTTGCTTGATCAAAAATTAAAGAAAAAAACTGACAAAAGCAAAACAATAAAAACGTAAGTTTTTTCTACTGATTTTGCATTTTTAAGATTCATTTAAAGTTTCTTACTATCCTTCAACAAACACTTATTATCAGAAAATATATTGCTTTAGCTGGCATATTTAATGTTTAAGCAATCAACTTACTAATACTAATTTAGTAAGCAGAGGGATATTATTTCATATGAAATAGTTAAATTTATTTACACAACTAAATTCATCTAAAAAGTCAATATTCTTTTCCACTATATTTCTTTATTACACACACCTTCAGGGGTCAAATCACATCTTTTATGAAAAAAGCAATGTTATCTCTGTAACCTTATGGCTGTATGGGAAAATTGCTTAGAACTGTTATTTTTAAGTGGAGAATCACTAGCTTCCCTTGGTCTATAGCCCTTTAAATACAGGGTATATTGATTTCAGATAGCTCATATTAAAAAAAAGAAAGAAAGAATAAAAGGTGCTTGCTTTGGGAGTGCATAGAGTAAAATTAGAATGAGAAGACTGGAGAAGACTAGCAAGAGTAAAAGTGGAATAAAAAGATAAGACTAAAAGGATCTTCAACAAAGATGACAGACACATTTGTGAAGTGTTAATATTTTTATTCTAATGAAAACTAAAGTAGCTGAGTATTTTTTCTTAAAGATTGAGCTGTATAGTGCCTAGTTAGGTTTAAACAAATGCCAGATAAGGAGCTACCCAGGCCAGAATACTGGCGTGGGTAGCCTTTCTCTTCTCCAGGTGATCTTCCCAAACCAGGGATTGAACCCAGGTCTTCTGTATTGCAGGCAGATTCTTTACCAGTTGAGCCACAGGGGAAGCCCTTAAATAAATGAGACACAACTTATAAAAATAATGTAATTTTACAAAAATAAAGTAAAACAAATTTAAGACATTTTTTCTTGGTATGTAGTTAAATGTTACTTTTAAAATTATGTGTTTTTACCTTTCCTTCACATTAGAACTGAGTTTATAAAAATCACCTTTAAAAAAGCACTTTTTTCACTTTTATAATTCATTAAATTATCCAGATGATGTACTTTACACTGCCCAAGTTCATGACAGAATTGTTTAATTCTTTTCATTCTATCTGGGAAGGCTTCATTCAGATATTGACATCTGATATAATAGTAGTGTTATAAATTCCCTACTTCAAATAAAAACAAATCCAGGGTTAGATAAGGAGAGATCTCATTCAAAAAGACTAATGAGGTAGGAGAAAGCTAGGAGCTGAGAAATGTGCAAGTGTCTCAAAATCAAACACAAAATTTTTTTTCTTTCAGAGAGAGAAGTAAGCAGAGCTTAGTATAAACTTTTAAGAAGAAGTTGGACAAAGAGTGGGTAACATTATAATAGATGTGATTTGGTAACCTAAAAAAATGCAAAATCTAAAAGGTGAGAATTATAATTTATTACACAGATATATTGAGAAGTTAACCCTTACAGCAGAAGGTGAAGAGGAACTAAAAATCTCTTGATGCATGGCAAAACCAATACAACAATGTAAAGTAATTAACTTCCAATTAAAATAAATTTATATTTTAAAAATAAATAAATTAATTAATTAATTAAAAAAATAAATTAAAAGTCTCTTGATGAAAGTGAAAGAGGAGAGTGGAAAAGTTGGCTTAAAGCTCAACATTCAGAAAACGAAGATCATGGCATCTGGTCCCATCATTTCATGGGAAATAGATGGGGAAACAGTGGAAACAGTGTCAGATTTATTTTGGGGGGCTCCAAAATCACTGTAGATGGTGATTGCAGCTATGTAATTAAAAGATGCTTACTCCTTGGAAGGAAAGTTATGACCAACCTAGATAACATATTCAAAAGCAGAGACATTACTTTGCCAACAAAGGTCCATCTAGTCAAGGCTATGGTTTTTCCAGTAGTCATGTATGGATGTGGGAGTTGGACTTTGAAGAAAGCTGAGTGCTGAAGAACTGATGCTTTTGAACTGTGGTGTTGGAGAAGACTCTTGAGAATCCCTTGGACTGCAAGGAGATCCAACCAATCCATTCTAAAGGAGATTAGCCCTGGGTGTTCTTTGGAAGGAATTGATGAAGTATTGGAGCTGAAACTCCAATACTTTGGCCAACTCATGTGAAGAGCTGACTCATTGGAAAAGTCTCTGATGGTGGGAGGGACTGGGGCAGGAGGAAGAGGGGACGACAGCGGATGAGATGGCTGGATGGCATCATCGACTCGAAGGACTTGAGTTTGAGTGAACTCCAGCAGTCGGTGATGGACAGGGAGGCCTAGCGTGCTGGAATTCATGAGGTCGCAAAGAGTCGTACACAACTGAGTGACTGAACTGAACTGATTGAGGATTTAAATCTAGTAGACAGTCTCTCAGACTGTTCTGAGAGACGGTTCCAAAGACGTAAGGGAAAAGCCAGGATATACAGGAGTTTTGCATAAATAACAACAACAACAACAAAAAAAACCAGATGATTGGAACATCAAATGACTACTGTTAGTTAAAGAAACCAGACCTCTCAACTTAATGAATTTAGTGCCTTTCTTGTACAGGAACATGTAAGAGTCTGGGCTCACTGAAATCATTCCTGGCACATGCACCTTAACTGTGTAGGGTGAGGTTGTGCCACCTTTCTGTATAGAGAGATTTGACAGGAATGTGTCTGCTGGGCCTGTTGATCTAGGGATAAGTTGATGGGGGGGGGGGGGGAGTGCATATTCTGCATCTTAGACTTTTCCCCAGGGAGGAGGATAAGTCAAAGTTCAGGGACCTGCAGGGAAAGAGAAGCCAGAATAAAGTTTAGTCAAGACGAAGCAGAGGAGAAGAAATAGGCAATTGTGAATACTTGGTCAGGAGTTATAACAGTACACTATGTGTGTGTATGTGTGTGTGTGTATGTGTATGTGTTTGTGTAAGTACATTTATTTGTGCCTGAGTATTGCACTTTGTTTGTGATAAACTAATTTGATGGCTTGGTATGTAGTTGTGATATCATAAAAAGGTATTTGATCTGTGTCTCTCCCTTCCTGTCTCCTAAAAACAATGCTCCTAAAAAACTGAATTTCCTGAGTGCTAACTATGATAGAAGCTTTTTTAAGTCTTTATTGAATTTACTACAATATATATACATATTTTTCTTTGTTATGTTTCAGTTTTTTTACTCCAAGACAGGTGGTATCTAAACTCTTGATCAGGGATCAGATCCATACCCCCTGCATTGGGAGCCCAAGTATTATCCACTGGACAACCTGCCCTTTTATTCTAACAAGGCAACCCTTGGTAACTGGGCCTCTAGATAGCTTCAGGTAGGGGGCTGGTTGCCAGAAAGATCATGTCTTAATTGGAAGCTTGAGGTTTTCAACCCCACCTCCAAACTGGTGGAAAGGAGAAGAAGCTAGAGACTGAGATAATCACCAACAGCCAATGATATCTTCATAAAAATATCTAAATGATAGGGTTTGAAAGCCTCCAGTTTCATGAACACACTGAGGGACCAAAAGGATGATGTCCTTGGAGAGGGCACAGAAGCCTCATGACCCATCTTTCCCTAATTTTCCCTTTGAATCACTTTCATTTTGGCTACTTCTGAGGTCTATCCTTAATAACACTGTAAAATGCAAGTAAAATGTTTTCCTGAGTTTTGTGAACCTGAGGAGGTTGAACCTCATGTACAGTCGCTGGGTCAGAGGTATGAATGGCCCACGACTCCTGATTGGAATCTGGAACTGAAGCAGTCTTGGGCTGAGCTCCTTATCTTGTGAGATCTGATGCTAACTCCAGGTAGAGAGTGTCAGAATTGATCTGAATTGTTGAACACACTGGGTTTAGAAAATTAAATAAGTGGTGCTAGGAAAAACACCATGTATTTAGTGTCAAGAACCAGGAAAAAAAAAACAAAAACAAACAAACAAACAAACAAAAAAAAACTCTCTTTTGGTGTTATAAAGACATTTAATTTTCTAGAACAGCTTTGGCTCACAGTAACATGTGGTTTGTAAAGAGAAAGAATATGAAGATAGATGATGAGAAATCCAATCTCTGGATGGCTACCTAGTAACCATCTTATGAAAATTCAGCTGCATTGTGATCACTCACTAAAAGTAAAATTTACCAGTGGTATTTCAAAATGGTTGTAGATAAGACTTGCAAAGACTTCACTCACTGGATAACTAAAGGTGATGCAAAATAATAAGCATGCTAAACATACAATCCATTGTTGGCTATTATTACCTGTAATAGGTAAAGTGTAAGAAAATGCTGAGTCAAACCTTGATGCTAGAGCAAGCACAGATTTCACGTGGTGAGTGTTGAGGTACTTATCCTGGAAGGGTAGAAACTTTTAAAAGGTTACTAAGAAATGGGGTGAGTAAAGGAAACACTGCCAGGAGAAAAAAAAAAAAAGAAGAAAGAGAGAGTCAAAATAGCCATTCCAAAAGGGTGGGACTTCTTAGATAATTTATTTAAAATGGGATGAATAAAATGGACATTGATATTGCTGAAACAAAAGTCTTAATAGACCACTGTTGAAGACAACATTCAATAGTAGTGTATTAAGTGGACCAAGAGTGGACCAAAGAAAATCCCTGCTGGCTTCCCAGCATTAAAAAAGACCCGGAACAAGTCTACATGCTCATGTTTGGAGGAATTAAAACAAAATGAAGACACAAATATTTCAATGAGAAACTGAACCTGGAAATACTTGATGCCATAATTGGACAGATTAATCAAGATGATGATTGACAAAAGGACCTGGGTGTCTCAGCAAGAAACCCTGCTGGAGACTCAAAGCCTTTCGTACTTGAATGGACATAATTTTCAAGGGGTGGAAAGAAAAGTTTCTGGGATTTCTTGACATAGGAGCCATTTGCACTTTGGTACCAAAACTCATGGGACCAGCACTAACATGGGCTTCAATCAGATTTAACAAATACAGAAGTAAAAGAGATGATAGGATTAAGGTGGAAGGTTCAAAGAAAATTAAAATGCTTAAACAGTTTCTGTGTGAAGAGGTTGTATCTGCTTTTCCTAAATGTTCTGTGAGGATGGATGTCTATGGATATTATGTCTGACTGTGGAATGCGTGCTCTACCTAGTATTCTGAAACAAGAAACTGCTAATAAATGCTAGATGAAGGCTACACTTAGGAATATAAGGGTTCATGAGATTAAGGTAAAAACTAGAAGAGGTGGTAAATTTGAACAGGCTTTATTTGAAGTGGCTACAGCTTTCTCAACAGGCTTCTCTGGTGCCTCAGCCATAAAGAATCCATCTGCAATGACTCAGGAGATGTAGATTTGATCCTTGGATTGGGAAGATCCCCTGAAAGAGAGCATGGCAACCCACTCTGATATTCTTACCTAGAGAATCCCACAGACAGAGAAGCCAAGCAGGCTATGGTCTATAGGGTTACAAAGAGTCAGACACAACTGAAGTGACTGAACATGCACAGCTTTCTCAAATGAATTATCAGAACAGACACTCTGTCTGATTAGGAACATACCCTATCTAGTATTGTAAAATACAAGCCATGTAAACCTACCCTTCAAGCAATACTAATGGTAAATGAGAACCAATAAGATTGGCTGAGTCCAAATATTATAGAATAAAATCTGGAGAGATGGTAGAGACAAATTCTCTTGAGGTACTCATATGTTGAGTGTATGTGCTGTTCTCCATTGTGTCCAACTCTGTCCAATCCATGGACTGTAGCCTGAAAGGCTCCTCTGTCCATGGGATTTTCCAGGCAAGAATGCTGGAGTTCTTTTTCCTCCAGGGAATTTTCTTTACCCAGGGACTGAACCCAAGTCTCTTGCATCCACTAAACTGTCAGGTGAATTATTTACCACTGAGCCATCTAGGAGTGTATACTAGGGCTTAAACAGGAACATCTGAGAATGCTTCTCTGCAATGATTGGGGCTTTGGCCCAGTGTTGGCTCTCCTTATCTTCAGGTTCCACATCCACAGATTCAACCAAGCATGGATGAAAATATTTTATACACATCAGAATGTTTCAAAAACCAAAATTTGAATTTGTCATATGACAATTATAAATATACATTTATATCATATTAGGTATTACAAGCAATCTAGAGATGACTCAAAGCATACAGAAGGATATTCATAATTTCCATGCAAATACTACCATCATTTTATATCAGAGACTGGAGTGTTCTCATTTTGGTATCTGTAGGTATCCTGGAACCAATCTTCCATGGATACTCAGGAATGACTGTGTATAAGATCTTGATACTAGGGTAATCTGTTGAGACAACCCAGGGTAGGGAGCTCTTTCCTCAGGACTGAATTTGTAACTGTGTGAAGAGTTTCTGGTTTTTATTTTCACATGCACAAAGTTCTATAAATAGCACACAATTGACCAACAAAGAGGCGCCTGGTTTATGGATGATATTCCAAAGATAAATGGACAGCATCCTGTGTAGATGGCCATCACTTTGACTGAAAGAGGTAAAAACTCAGTGGGCTGCCTTGCTTGCTGTTTGCCACAACATTTTAGCTTTTACTAACTGATGGATTGTACCCATCATGTCTGCAAGCCCTGTACTTGCCCAGCCTCAAGACTAAATAAAGAGCTATGAATCAGAAACATCTATTTCTTTATCCTTGGCTATTATTCCTTCTTATCCTCATTTATGCCCAAATGATTACATCTTTGGAAGAAATGTTAGAGTTGGACCATGCACTGGTCTACAGTATAGGCAACTGCAGTAGTAGTCTAGCAAGTACTTCCCCTCATCCAAGGAGGGGTTGTAGGAACCTCCTGATTTATAGCCATTAAGTCAGAAGTAAGGATAGTACAGGGCCTGTTATGGTGGCTGAAGTGAGGGATTTGAATCCCTTTAACTGTTGGGGTCTGATGCTAAGTCCAGGTAGATGGTGTCAGAATTGATTTGAATTGTTGGACATTCTGTTGGTGTGTCAGATAATTCAAGGAAGTGATTGGTATCAGGAGACATGCTAAGTCACTTCAGTGATATCTGACTCTTTGTGACCCTATGGAATGTAGCCCGCCAGGCTCCTCTGTCCATGAGGATTCTCCACACAAGTATCCTGGAGTGTGTTTCCATGCCCTCCTCCAGGTGATCTTCCTGACCCAGGGATCAAAGCACATCTCATTATGTCTCCTCCATTGGCAGGAACTTTCAGTAGCATAAAATCAAGGGCTAAGTCTCTATTAAAGTTCAACACATTAGCTTTCTTTATATCTACAAGCCCATAATTAATCTGTCTCATTATATAAATCCTATTGGTCATAAAAGGGATTGAAGAAAGGAAGAGTGTTTAAAATTAATAAAAGCTATTCTCATCACTGATAAAAAGAATTTTCAGTACAAGTTCAATACATGATGGGCTGGTAGTGCCAAATTTGCATGTGAAAGTAAAGAAAGTGAAGTAATTCAGTCGTGTCCAACTCTTTGCGACCCTATGGACTGTAGCCCACCAGGCTCCTCCATTCATGGGGATTCTCCAGGCAAAAATACTGGAGTGGGTTGCCATTTCCTTTTCCAGTGGATCTTCCCGACCCAGGGATTGAACCTGGATCTCCCACATTGCAGGCAGACTTTTTACCCTCTGAGCCACCAGGAAAGCCCCTGTGAAGGATGGCATATTATTTTCACCTTTCAAGTACTTGAAATTATTATACATTTAGACAAATGATGCTTAACTAAACAGTATGTTTTCTGCTCCTGTAATTTTTTTTTTTTCTGTAATTCAGTGAGTTGATTCCATTAACTATTTCCCCTCTCTTCAAAACTCTTTCCAGATCCCAGGTATATATGGATATTAAAGTAAATAAAGCAGAAAAATAAATCTAATGTCATCTGAGTCACAAACACCAGATAATAGTTGCACTTTTTTTTTTTTTAATTTTCTTACTTTATTGTGCTGATATATACATCTTTTCATCTTTTTGGACACATTGTACAGATCTTGAGGTCTTTATCTCCTGACCAGGGTCTAACCTGTACCTCCTGCATTGGCAGTGTGGAATCTTAACCAATGGACCACCAGGGAAGTATAGTACACCATTTATATGTAAATCTTTAAATACACATTTCATAGAGAGACAGGAGGGAAGGGGGCAGGATACAGCTTTCAAAAGGATGACACAGCCTTTGAGGATACAACAAAACTGGTTAGAATCCATCAAACTCAAGATAGTATAAGATCTGAAGTCCTCTCAAAGTCCCAGAAGACCTTGAGCCTTTTTATACACCCACTGTAACACATTAACATGTTAAATGATACACCCACAGGTGCCATGACAGTTCCAAGGCCAACCATAAAAGGCCAAAAAGTGGATGGTGGTCCACCTCCTGGAAATTCTCTTCCCTTCCCCAAAATAGCTGGACTACTCCTCCCATTCATTAGCCTATGAAATTACCCAGCCCATAAAAACTAGCCACTTCATACTCCAGAGTGGCTCTCACTCTCCTAGATGGCTTACACTCTGCCTGTGGAGTATGTTTCTCCCACCACTGCTCTCACCTTCTGACATGACCCCACTTCCTGGGCCACTCTTGTCTTCTGGGAGGGACCACATTCTACCTATGGAATGTATACCTTTCTAAATAAACCTACCTTCACTTTACTATAGGCTTCCCTGGTGGCTCAGATAGTAAAGAAATCTGCCTGCAATGCAGGAGACCCAGGTTTGATCCCTGTGTCAAGAAGATCCCCTGGAGAATGGAATGGCTACCCACTCCAGTGTTCTTGCCTAGAGAATTCCATGGACAGAGGAGCCTGGTGGGCTATGGTCTATGGGGTGGCAAAAGAGTCGGACATGACTTAGGGACTAAACAACAACAAATCATTGAAATGGGTAGAATTAAAACAACAACAGCAACAACAGCAAGAAAGTATGTAATGGCTACTTTTATGTGACTATTATATAACACATTTGCAGAAAATTCCCTATATACAGTAAGTATCTGTACACTTAGGCCAATTGTGGGCTTTTTTGGTGTCACTCTACCCTCATTCCTATTTTCATGGGTATTTACTTTTATTGTTGAATGAATGACAAGAGTCATAGAAAAAAAATTTTTAAGCAAAAGCAGTGATATCATCTGATTCAATTATTTTATTTTACAAAAGCTATATCCTAAAAAAAATAATCAGGGTCCTGTGCTTTTTACTGGACATCTCAAAAGTAGGGGGTCCCAAGCCCTGCTCCAGTGCATACTTCACTCTGTATGCAGTTTTTCCCCCTAAAAATAGAAGATGCTGGTAACTGAACTCAAGTCACCAGCCTAACACCTTACTCACTTATTTCCCTATATGGATGCTATTCCAAATGCAGTGTTCTGAAATAAAGGTAACACTGAAGAATGGGTATTTTCTATTTGGACACTTTAACTGTTCACATTTTCTGAAAATCCCCTATACTTCTGGGAGATTATTTTTCCTTAACTTTCTTTAAAAAAGAGGCTTGCAATTCTGAATAAGTATTGCAGGCCATGAAAGAAGTGTTAATAATTGAAGGATATCTTTCAAACAAAGGTCAAGTTTAAAAAAAAAAAAATCCGGAAAGGATAATGTTTACAGAGGACAAAATGCTTTAAATTGGAGATATGTGATATTTTTACCTTAGGTTTACAGTAAAGTCAAAACTTCTTCTTATGATTAGAGGGAAAAAAATGTACAGTTTGATATACAGAATTAATTTTGATCACTGTTTTTAATACATGTAGTACAACCATTTGAAGAAATATGCATTTTCTAAAACATTTAAAAATATTTATGCCAACACATAACTTATAAACAGATTATCTCTGACAATGGTGCATATCATTCACTGAGAATCTAATTTTTAGTATTTTTTGAAGAGAAAAAAATAAACAAATGATCTTTAAACAATTTCCAATGTGCTTTGGGGGCCTGTCTTAATATAAAATTGTGCAGTGCTGGTTTCTGTTCTAAACTCTCTGTGGGAATCCTCAGTCAATTGTTGCAGTGATTAGATCTTAGTTTTGTGGCATGCTGAAACTCCCTAAATCAGGATAGAGGAGGTGAAGAAAGCTCTCTTAGTTAAACAGATAACTTGTGTACTGCAAGGCATTCTTTTGTTTATGGACTTCAGAGAGAGCTCTTTGTACATTATATAAGCCTATATTGTGAAGAACAAAGATGGGATTTCAAAGGCTGGCCTCTTTTGTGATAGAACAAAAAGCATTTTTCCTCTCCAGGTGAATATATCTAAGAAAGATTAATAGATAGAGAAAAAATCCTCTTCAAAAAAGATCAGAGTTGAGCTATGCTGTTTGTGCTTCATGGCTTTATATATCCCTTAGTAATAGTGGGCCATGCATGTAAAAGTTTTTTTTTTTTTTTTCTTCAAACTCTCCATTGCATAAAATTAATTGATGAACATAATCATGTATGACAATGGAACCTGCAATTTAGTGGGCATATACTGTATGGCTTCTACTCTGTGCAAATATTCCTCAGCTGCTCTCATTTTGCTAGTAAGGACATATGGTCCTCTTCTACTCTCATTCTTTTACTCTTCACTGAGTCATTTCTATACCCTTATAGGCACATTTTCAAGTGCTTCTGAAGAATTTGGTCTCCAGTGTGCCTCTTCGCTACGTGATATCTCCAGGTTTCTACAATCAGAAGAGTCTACCTTTTTACCACCCACTTTGTTTCCTTTGCCTGTGAAGATTTTAAATATTCCAAGTCATTTCATATTTCTATGAAATCTATTAAAAATCAAGCTTCCCCTGACAATTTCTGTAACACAATGTTCTATTTCCTGCTCTTTTAATATAATTACCAGCATGAATTATCTCATGCCTGACATTTGTACCTGTATAATGTATGCCTGACAGAATTGGACTTTTAAATATATATACTCAATAGAGTTTAACCTATGTAAAGTAAGTTGTTTAGCACTGCCACTGCATCTTATTTAATACACATTATTCATAAATAATCATGAAGAACACTTATGTAGACCAAGAGCAATTTATAGGGTTTAGAAAGAACTTAGGTGAGTAATAGTGTTTTGAATACATTAAACAGTCAGAATATGTATTTTAATTTTTTTTGGAAAATGGATTTCTAGTAATTCTAAGAAATTCTAGGAAGTCTTATATACAGTCCTAAAAATCTTCTAATTAGTGAAACAAAAATGTATCCTAATTTTTGTTTATATAAAAAAAGCACAAATTTAGAAATAATTTCATTATTATGTAGCATGGAGCATTTGCTAAAAGAAAATAAGCAAAAAAAAAAATCACAAAATTAGAGACACAAAATCAAATTACTGTCTACAAAAATAATGTGGCCAGATTATATTGGGTATAAGATCTTAAGAAAGAGGTGTTGGAATTGGAGCAACATGTATCAGGATCTGTTAGCTCTTTTTCTTTAAATGAATAAACTTATTTTCACAGGGGACACTGTTGTTCCCCATTTTTCTTGGTAATAGGCAGTTGTCTCAGCAGCAGAAGGCATTTAAATCTTCAAAAATTTTTTGAAAACAAGTTAGTATAATAAATTAAATATATAAAATGTTATGTTAAGGAATTCAGGAAAAGCTTTGTAAAATAAGAAACAGAGGCTCAGGGGAAAAAAAAATAATAATTTTCAAGTTCAAAGATTTTCCTGTACACTGTAGGGGCAGAAACATGTTCCTTCTATCCTTCTAGGTTCTGAGAGAGTCAATTCCTAGGCAGGGTGATAAGAAGTCTGGGGTTCCTGAGGAGGAAAGAAGATTAAGGGAGGAAGACTGCTATAATAAAAGCAGGGGAATCCTTGCAATTGGGACAGAGAGATTATTGAAGTGTCAATAATCTGCCAGGAGATGCACAAATTTATCAAATGGCATCAGAAAAGGGCTTTTGTTTTATAGGGAGGAATAAACAAGACTAGAAAAACCAGATGTGGGTGAACAGGACAAGAGGTGGTATGATAGAACCATTAACGAGGATTTGTTTAAATACATACTAAAGGGTGTTTTTTTTGCAGTCAGGGAACACAGAAGAGCTAGGCTAATTTCTGGACTATTTCTATTTTGGGGGATCAAAGGAATCTGGTAAAGTTCAATATTGTCAACCAAATGGAACTTAGCTGGCATGTGTTGCAAATGTCCCTGCTTAGTGAACTTGAAGTTTCCCCCTTCTCAGTGCAGTCAGGTCTGAACAACTACTGTCAAATGGTTTGGTTTCTTATTGCTTCTCATAGGTGCTGAAAACCACAGGGAGCATGTTAATATGACTCTAGTACCATTTCCAATGTGGGGATAAGAGGGTTTTCCCATCCAGTTCTCTGACACCAGTTGGGTGCCCTATGATTCAGCAAGGCTATCCAACCAGTCCATCCTAAAGGAAATCAGTCCTGAATATTCATTTTTAATATAAATTTATTTATTTTAATTGGAGGTTAATTACTTTACAATATTGTATTGATTTTGCCATACATCAACATGAATCCGCTTCAGGTATACACGTGTTCCCCATCCTGAACCCCGCTCCCTCCTCCCTCCATGTACCATCCCTCTGGGTCGTTTCAGTGCACTAGCCTCAGGCATCCAGTATCATGCATCAAACCTGGACTGGTGATTCATTTCATATATGATATTATAAATGTTTCAATGCCATTCTCCCAAATCATCCCACCCTCTCCCTCTCCCACAGAGTCCAAAAGACTGTTCTATACATCTGTGTCTCATTCATTAAACGGACAGAGGCCGAAGCTGAAGCTCCAATATTTTGGCCACTTGATGTGAAGAATTGACTCATTGGAGAAGACCGTGATGCTGGAAAAGATTGAAGGGAGGAGAAGAAGGGAATGGCAGGATGAGATGGTTGGATGGCATCATTGACTCGATGGACATGAGTCTGAGCAAGCTCCGGGAATTGGTGATGAACAGGGAAGCCTGGTGTGCTTCAATCCATGGGGGTCGCAAGGAGTCAGACACAACTGAGCATCAAAACCACAACACAATTCAACTCAGTTCTGACACTGCATCTGGAAGTAACACACCAGTTTCCAGAGGTGAAGAGCTCAGTCCCACAGGATTTCCTCCCCATTTCTTATGTTAGTTGCAAGCCCAGGTTGTCATCCTTGCTTCTGACCCACCTAGTACAAATCAGAGGTTCCAAAACCCTCTTCTTGGGCGTGAATAATTTGCAAGAGCAGCTCACAGGACTCAGAAACTCTAGATCACCAGTTTATTATAAAAGAATTTAGCTCAGGAACAGACAGATGGGAGAGATGCATAGGGAGGTATATGGAGAAAGGGCATGAGGCTTTCCTGTGCTCTCCAAGCCCATCACTCTCCCCAAATCTCCACTGTTCACCAATGTGGAAGCTGTTGGAACCCTGAACTTTGGGGTTTTAAGAAGGCACCATTACATAAGCATGATTGAGAAAAATCATTGGCCGTTTACTCCATCTTCAGCTCATCTCGCCTTCCCCAAGGTTGAAGAGTGGGGCTATAAGTTCCAACCTCTGATCACATGGCTAGCTCCTCAGGCAGTAAGCCCCTATCTTTAGGTTAATTTTTTTGCTCTCTTCTCTTTGGAAATACCAAGGGTTTGGGGAGCTTACCCAGCAGTGGGAACAAAGACTAAATATATATTTCTTTTTATAAATAATGTTTTAACAAGGCCATCTCCTCACTTGAGCTCTTGGTCTGGGAAGTCTTCTCCCCAGAAACCACACTTCACACAGAGAGAATTATAAGTCAGCTCTGTAAACTTTCAGCTTAACATAGACACTCTGAAGAAACAGAAGGGATACAAGCCAAAGAGCTGGCTGCCTTACCATGGTTATTTGCTCTCTTAATCTATCATGAACACAAATCTTGGGACTAAATCACCTTGAACAGTGACCTTTTCCAAACTGAATTCTGGATTGGTGAAGAGCCTCTCTGTTCATAACAAAGCCTTCCTGACCTAAAATGCACTTCAAATGCACTGATTACAACAGACCAAGCAGAAAAAACAATGAATATGTGACTACTGTATGAAGAATGGAGACATCAGGAAAAGACAAATATTTTCCTTTCAAAAGAATTAGCTGGTTACCCTTAAAGAATTATATATTGAAAGCCACAAAAACAAAAAACAGGTTTTCTATAAATCAGGTTTCAGGCCAAAAATGCAATGCAGTATAAATAATTAGACATCAATAAACAGTAGAACATGACTGAACACGTTCACTTTCAGAGTAAACTGATCAGATTAAAGCAAAGCATTATTTAGTATATAGCAATAGTGAAAGGAAGTAATCAGACACCAATTTAAGAACCTTTTTTGTTATTATTATTTTTTTTTTTTTGGTAGCTAATTTACAGAACTTGGCAGTGGCAAGGGAGCTGAAACAATCTGACATCTGCTAATTGGGAAAGATCTTCTGTTGTAAAAAATGGAGCAATTGACATGCACGGCTGAGCTCCTTTATCTGACTCCTACGCATCCAGTAAAACTGCATGATGTAATCTGAACAAAACTTTCCAGGAATTAATAGAGCTGAGAATTCAAGAGCAGAATCAGGGTAGAGGTAAGGGTGGAGGTTAGGCAACACAACAACTATGTTTCCAGAAAGTGAATTGAAACAGAATTCAGGAACACATTTTATTTATTTATTTTTTAAGTATCGTAGGACAGAAACATTCAAGGGATAGTAAGGTTAAGATGAAGCTTCCTTGATGGCTCAGTAGTAAATAATCTACCTGCAATGCAGGATTAGATTCCTTGATTGGGAAGATCACCTGGAGAAGGAAATGACAACCCACTAGGATATCCCATGGACAGAGGAATCTGGTGGGCTACAGTCCATGGGGTCACAAAAGAGTCAGACATGACTTTGTGACTGAACAACAAAAGGTTAAGACATATACCTTCAGAAAAATAATTCCAAGTTTAATTTATTGTGAAATAAGTTCAAATATGGGAAATCTTAATTATTGGACAATGGCATGAGGGAGCTAAAAAATAAGTATATATGTATATAGATAAATGTATTTATAAAGACACAGTGCTTCGGCTACTAAGTTGTTTCAATGGAGTCCGACTCTTTGCAGCCCTATAGACCATAACCCACAAGGCTCTTCTGTCCATGGAATTTTCCAGGCAAGAATACTGGAGTGGGTTGCCATTTCCTTCTCCAGGGGATCTTTCTGACCCAGTGATCAAAGTAGCGTCTCTTACATCTCCTGCATTGGCAGGCAAGTTCTTTACCACTAGCGCCATCTGCTGCTAAGTCACTTCAGTCATGTCCGACTCTGTGCGACCCCATAGACGTCAGCCCACCAGGCTCCCCCATCCCTGGGATTCTCCAGGCAAGAACACTGGAGTGGGTTGCCATTTCCTTCTCCAATGCATGAAAGTGAAAAGTGAAAGTGAAGTCGCTCAGTTGTGTCCAACGCTTAGTGACCCCATGGACTGCAGCTTGCCAGGCTCCTCTGCCCATGGGATTTTCCAGGCAAGAGTAGTGGAGTGGGGTGCCATTGCCTTCTCCGGACCCTCCTAATGAATTCTGCCTAATTGGAATGACCTCTCTTCACCTGCTTACATCTAACCCAACTTGAAAGCCAACTATTCCCCCAAAGTCTGATCAACATGGCTTGAAATGAACCCATCAGTGAACTTGGATCCTGCTAATGAAATGACTAGATTCTGGGTCTGTGAGCCCCACTGGAGTCACCTAGGAAGCCCAAAGACATGAATGGCTGTCAAACAGAAATATCTTAGAGAGGTAAGGAAATTTAGGGTAATATACCTTTGCCCCAGTGCATCTTTACCAATACTTATTGGTCACTTACCTGATTGGCGCTGGTATTATTTCATTTTTCCTTCACAATGGCCTGGAAAGACAGTGAGGATATGAAACATAAAAGAGGAGAAAGAGTGGTTGGACAGGATTATATGATCTTGTGTGCTTATTCCACTGAAGGAGGTTTTATGGCACACCAGCTGTATGTTTTCTGACTTAAAGCTCTAATGCTTAGCACATTTCTCTGAAAGTGATCTGTCAAATATTGGTTCTCTGCTAAACTCTCTCCCCTCTGTCCATAATATTTGGTCTAAAATCTGACTCTTTACACTAGAATTCCAGATGATTTATGAGTTATTCATGAGCTATCATCACATATTAGCACTCCCTGATGTTCACCCTGTAGCTTGCCATACCAATTTTGTTTTGTTTCTTTACGCATGATGTGCGCTGTGGTGGCCAGTCCCTTTGCTGAACCCACTCCAATATTCTTGTCTGGAGAATCCCACGGACGGAGGAGCCTGGTGGGCTACAGTCCACGGGGTTGCAAAGAGTCGGACACGACTGAGCGACTTCACACACACATAGTGGTAATACCCTTCCTTCAAAATTTTATCTGGTACTTCTCTACTCAATTATCAAAATATATCTCATGAAGTTTTCTTTATTGTAACTCAGTCGATGTAAATGTTTTCTTCTACACTCTCACTGGAGAATTTCATCTAATATTATTCTATTAGTATGTGTATCATACATGGTTGTAAAATTTACTGTTTTAGTTACTTTCTCAGGATCGTGTGAGCTCCATTAGTTCAGAGTTGTAATCTTGTATATCTCTCTAACCTAGGATCTATTTCACTGCTTGGTATAAAGTAAACCCTCAGTTTCTATGTTGAATGAAAGCTGAATAGAATGATAAGGATTGAATAAATGGCACTACTAATATATAGTGGGAAAATCCCATGTACTTGTACTAGCTCTGTTGTTTTGTAACTGGTCTAGGGAAAGAGACTTTTTTAAAATTTATTTTCCATTAATTTTTATTGGAATATAGTCGGTTTACAGTGTTAAGTTTCTACTATACAGCAAACTCAGTCAGCTATGCTTATACATGTATCTCCTCTTTTCTGGATTTCCTTCCCATTTAGGTCACTGAGTGCTGGGAGCCAGTGTGAGGAATCGCACCCGTGACAAGGTCATGAGGAAGGAAGCTGACATACGCAAGGCGTGCTCAGACTTCAGGGGCCCCTCTGGAAATTCCTAAGCATGTACCCCAACAAAAATCTGCCAGTTTTTGTGCTCTGTTTTTCCACTCTTCTGACATTTTCTGGAAAAAGTCAATTCAGGGCTTTAGTCTTCTGCATTTGAAAGAGTGTTTCAATCCCAAAAACCCTCTGATGGCTTTCTAGCCTGCCTGCAGGACTCGTACAGCTGCGCATGTGATTGTTTGAGGCCTCCTGACCGCAGGAGGCACAGGAAGCTTAAAACATCGTAGGAATGTAGGGGCTTCCGAGGAGTCAAAATCTTTACAATAGGACTGGTTAAAAGTTTCATTTGTTGAGTCAATGCTTGCTGCCAAATTTTCATATCCTTTGTTTTTAGATATAGTTGGTATATAGAAAAACAAGTAGTAGACCTGGTATTAGCAACATTAGATCTTTGAGTTAAGTACCTTCTTTGTTATAACTCATTGCGCCTTTGTTCTATAGAGATGTAACTTTAGCGCTTTAAGGAGATGTAGATTAAAGAAAAACACTTCAGGGGAAACAAAATTAACATTCATTAAGGAAGAGAGCCAAAAAGTGTTAACAAGCCTCTTGGCCAGAAGATAATGTAAATCACCTGAGACCTTTTGTATACAAAATGATATACGGAAAGAGTCTGGGTTGTGAACGCTACATAATTTTGTGTTGCCCATTGATCTCCATGTTTTATCAAAAGTATAAAAGGCCTTCTGAACAATAAAGGATGGGACCAGTTTCTCGAACTAGTCTCTCGGCCTGGTTTCTTGGGAATCTGGCTCCCCCCGTGTCTTTCTCTCTCTCTTCTTCTCTCCCTTTCCCTCTCTCTGCTCTTTACTTTAATTTCAGGCTGAATCTCCACCTGGGGCGCAGAGGCTCGCCAGGTCTACTTACTTGCCCTGGCTGTTAAGACCCACGTGAAAGGGAGCTTAAGGCGAGGCACCCTTAGATATTCAAGCAGGCGCTGGTGGCCCAACGTAGATGGTGCAAATTCCTTGTCTGGAATTTTATTGGTCTTCCGCGTAAACCAAGCTATTCAGGCCTCTTCCTCCACTTAATCTTCCTACTACGCTATAGTTTCTTAATCTAATCTTATATCAATCAATAAACAAGTCTTTCCACGCCAACGCCGTCCACCTTCGAATTCCCTGGATCCACCGGGGCTGGACCCCGGCAACTGAGAAGCACTGAGTATGGTTCCCTGAGCTGTTTAGTAGGTTCTCATTAGTTGCATTTTATACATAGAATTGGGGCTTCCCTTGAGGTTCAGCTGGTAAAGAATCTGCCTGCAATGTGGGAGACCTGGGTTCAATCCCCAGGTTGGGAAGATCCCCTGGAGAAGGAAATGGCAACCCACCCCAGGACTCTTGCCTGGAGAATTCAGTGGACAGAGGAGTAGGACAGGCTGCAGTCCACGGAACTGCAGAGTCAGACATGACTGTGTGACTAACTTTCTTTTTTTAATTTTCATACATAGTACCAAAAGGGAAAAAGGAGATTTTTATCAATGTCCTCCTTGAGATTCCATTCAGAGGTTGCCTCAGACTCAAGGGTTCCTCTTGTTACTCTCCAGGCCTTTCATGCACAACTTCTCACTACTCTCTGTGTCTCTCACTTTAACTTTTGAATACATTAAATAGTGGGGTGCAATTCTTTCTCCAAGCCTGGTTAATAAACAGAAGGAAGGTCATGCTTCCTTTTCATTGCTTTTTTTCTTATCTCATACTATTATGAGAAAGACATATCAAGTTTTGTTTTTTTATTAACTCCAAGAGATAGTGAAGGACAGGGGGGCCTGACATGCTGCAGTCCATGTGGTCACAAACAGTCGGATATGACTTAGGAAATGAACAACAACAACAAACTCTGAAAGAAACTGTTTGGTCATGTGAAATAGCTTCTTTTTTTAAGCATAGGACTTCCCTGGTGACTCAGTGGTAAAGAATCTGCTTGCCAATGCAGGAGACACGGTTCAATCCCTGATCTGGGAAGAGCCCACATCGTGGAACAACTAGGTCTGGGCACCAGAACTATTGAGCCTGTGCTCTAGAGCTTGGAAGCCACAACTACTGAGCTCAAGTACTACATCTACTGAAGCTCATGGGCCGTAGAGCCCATGATCAGCAACAATAGAAGCCAGCTCAATGAGAAGCCCATATATCACAACTAAGTGTAACCCCCCATTGCTGCAACTCACAGAAAGGTCACACATCAACAAGACCCAGCACAGCCAAAAAATAATAAAACTATATATTAAAAAAAGTACAAAGAAAAATACCTGGAAAGGTAAAACTTTGTGGGGGTTTGTATTCTTCTCAAAGTTATCCTCAGTTTCTAATATCACTTCCCCTTTCTCAGAGCTATCCTTTTGTGACATCATTTTCTATATTTCAAATCAACTATGTGTCTATTCAACTTTGGAAAATGCAACCTCCTATTCAGAAGATGATCTTAGCCCAGGCTATAAACTCCTTTCTAGAAGAGGCACTATGCATCTTCTCCCTTCACTACCTAAAGGTGTGGCCAGTGTTTAAATTTGCTAATCACCAGTGGTCAGAATATACATCAGTTTATATCGACACCTTGCTAACATTTCTCAGTAACTTCCACTTTCACTTTGACATCTTAACATCATTCTGTTTTAACTTTGGATTTCTCTCCAGTTTATTCTTACATCTGCAGCTCTCCTGGTCTTGTTTTTATACACTGAAACCGTCAAGGCTTTAGGTCCTTTCTTATTTTCTCTGCCTGGAACACTCCACTTTAACTTTCACATATTTAGCTTCTGCTTTTTCATCAGATGCCATTTCAAAACTCTTATGAGGCTTTTCCTGAACTCCTCAAGAAGTCCATGTCAATTCTGTGTTATTTTCTCATGGCACTTGTCATTCATCCAAATGATCTTGCCCAAATATTTGTTACTTATACTGTAGTCTTCCCACAGCTAGAATATAAGCCTCAGAGAGCAGGGGACTTCTCTTATTCAATATCATATCCTTACAATATAGATGATCAATTGGCACTTTGGAATCAGTAAGTGATGACTGAGTGAATTAATAAACAGCAGACAGAGGATATGCTTAGCCTATAGCCATTTTCATATTCCTTCTCTATTCAAGAAGACAGGAAGTAGAGTAATTTCATTTTTCCAGTAACAACTATAATAGCTCTTAAATAATAGATCGGTAATACTGTCACATTCAGTATAACAACAAACTAAAAATTATTGTCTGCTGATGGGTCACTGAAAACATCATTTGGCATGGGTTTGAAGACCATGCCAAGAACGTTCAGGAAGCTTTGTGAGAATACTTCTGAGCCTGAGTTTAATGAAAATTAACAAAAGTACAAGTTTTCTTGATAAGGAGACTGTTTAAGAGTTTTCCACAGTTGAAATCTGTTAAGAACAGCAAATCACTGATGGACAAAACAAACAATTCAAAGTGCTAGAACATTCTTTCATCACAACTTGATGTAGAATACCTAGATGCGTATCAGTTAATCAGAATGTATGGACCAAGGGGCACACAGCATCTGAGCTACCAGCACACATACTGCGATATGACTCCCTTTAAAATTGAAAGTCAGGACTTCCCTGGTGATCCAGTGGTTAAGACTTTGCTTTCCAGTGCAAGGGGTATGTGTCTGATCCCTGGCTGGGGAGCTATAGTAAAGAAAAAAAAAAAAAAGAACCTGATGCTGGGAAAGACCAAAGGCAAAAGGAAAAGTGGGTATCAGAGGATGAGATGGTTAGATAGTATCACCGACTCAACGGTCATGAATTTGAGCAAACTCTGGGAGATAGTGGAAGACAGAGAAGCTTTATATGCTGCCTTCTATGGGGTCACAAAGAGTTGGGCACAACTAATCGACTTGAACAACAACCACAACAACAAGGAGATAAGATCCTACATGCCTGGTAGTCAAAAACAAAACCAAAACATAAAACAGAAGCAATATTGTATCAAATTCAATAAAAAACTTTAAAAATGGTCCACATCAAAAAGTCTTTTAAAAAAGAAAATGCAAGTCTTACATAGTTGAACAAATCCAGAATTCATAGGGTACAACTGAAAATATATATCTAAAACACAAAAAGTGAAATTTCTATCTGATTACTCAAACTCAAAATAGCATCACTATTTACACCATTACTTAGAGATGCATAAATGTGCAATGTCACTTCTTGAATTTCTGCCTGCCACAGGTTTCAAAAATCACCAAAGGAATAAAATGAAGAATTGGTGTGAGAAGCATCTGTCTGCCACTTTTTATGAAAGTCTCCTAAATAGACAGCTTCATGAGTCTTTTTATAGAAAAACTGTCTGTATTGCACACGTTTTGCTTCTAAGCAAAGAGCTTCTCTCTGTCATTTCTTCTATACTTTTCATAGAAGATCTTGTAGCCTAATTGCTTTCACTTTTTTTTTTTTTTTTTTTTTTGCCTTAGGAACAAAGCCATGAATTTATAAGAGGTGTCAGTGTATTTAGTAAAAATATTTCAGTTTTCAAACTCTGCAACTGTAGACGACCACTGGGGGAAAAAAACAGGAAAAACAAAGATGCTTTCAGTTAATTCCCAGGAAACCTCTGAAAGGAGGGCTGCCTCAGCTCATAAATAATGACCTCTTGCCCCTCGATCCTCTCCTTCCCCTGTTTCATTCACAATCACTTGAATTTCAGGATAGAAGTCAGCTACTCCACTATATGCTGTTTAACCTTCCACACAGAAGTCACAGGCTAACAATGATGAGACATGCAGGATGAAGAAGCCTAAAATAATCTGTTAAGAAAGAGAGAACAAATTCCTGGGGTTTGTTTTTTGTTTGAATTCACTACAATTGAGTCTTGAATTTTAGCAGCCAAAACCAAATTCTTACTGATTTATGGGCTTATTTCCATAGGCAATATGAAGTTGCCCTAGAATGAGACACAGAAATAATAAAAACACGACATCATAAAAGTGAGATTAAATAACAAATAACAAGATAAAAGTGGTGGGTGCAGTTATTTACACAAGAAACCCTTAATATTAAAAACGCACACACACACACGACTGAAATTGAAACATATTTTTTTTGTTTGAGCTTCCTGAAAATTAAGAAAACCTGGGAAATTTGATTATTTAATATATTTTCAAGTTTTGTTATCTAAAGGTCCTACATCAAAAATGATACAATGCTAATGTTAAAAAGTTCTCATATATAGAATGTTAATTTTTGATGATCATTTTATATTTAATTTAATCTTTATGATATAACCAAGTGGCAGATTCTTTCCCTATTTCCACTTTATACCTGATGAACAGAGGATCAGGTATAAAAAAGTTAAAGGGTCATTAGAGGAGGAAACAACTTTCTAAGCTTTGAAAGAAAAGTACTCATTTAAAGGTGAGGTTATTATTATTATTTTTTAGAGTGTATTTATTGGAGAAGGAAATGGCAACCCACTCCAGTATTCTTGCCTGGAGAATCCCAGGGACAAAGGAGCCTGACAGGCTGCCATCTATGGGGTAGAGCAGAGTTGGACATGACTGAATTGACTTAGCAGCAGCAGCATAGTGTATTTATATAAATATAAACTTTTAAATATAATTAAAAATTTATCAATATTTTAAATTTTAATTTGTGTGATTGTTTCACATTCAAAAAACCTTATTCTATTATGACACTTCCTTATAGTCTTCACTAAGCATTTTATTTTATTTTTTATTATTTTAATATAAATTTATTTATTTTATTTTTTATACAATGAATTTTTAAAATATGAATTTATTTATTTTAATTGGAGGTTAATTACTTTACAATATTATATTGGTTTTGCCATACATCAACATGAATCTGCCACAGGTGAGGTTATTATTTTTAATAGTGGGTTTTTTGTTTCTGGAATCCTAGCTGTCCTTACAGTTTCTTTTCTGAAAAATAGATAGGTACTGAATTATCCCCATTATTGTGAAGATTGAAACATTTACTGTAAGTGGGAGGCATGCAGTAAGCTGCAGTATTTCAGCTGTTATTGATTTTGTTTTGATTTATTTTTATATCATCAGAGGTTATTTTATCAGAGATTATCTTCTGGTTTAATTCTACTCAATAAGTGGCTCAAAATTTGAGCAAAAAAGCAGAATTTTATCTTTGTAAAAGTATAGTTTATAAACTTTTTAAATCAAAAAAGATTTTTTAACCTAATATCTAGTCATTCTTATTTCTTCAATTATGTTTATGTTATATATTATGTAAAGAAATGGGGCCATAGTAATAAAGATATTTTAGAAATACATATCTGAAATTATTAATGTAATTATTGATATTTTAAGCACAATAATCCCAAATATTTAGATACATTTATCATTTTCCTCTTGCTGTTGCAACAATGAAAACATTTGTTACTGAAATTGTGAAAGGACCTGAGCCTGTCATGTTGAAAGGGCATTTTCAGTAAGACAGAGATGTTAGATGTATCAAGTGCATGAATTTTCCTCAGAAATAGTCTTAATGATCTTATATGGATCTCGGACTAGTCCTTTCCAGAATTCTGATCTAATCTTTTTTAGTGCATCATTTATCACTATGCTTTGCAGAAAGACATGCTTTTAAAAATAAAAGTTCATGTATTCTTAAAGTTCATGAACTGTTTGTAAGCTTGGTAGTTTGTAATACTGAATTAATACTTTTAAGAAATGATTTATGATTGCATCTTGGTGTTTATGAGCCAAGACAACCTGTACAATTGAATAGATTGTATTCCTAACTTAGCTGATGAACTGAAGTAGATTTGCGTGTGTGTGTGTGTGTGTGTGTATTCTGATGGTCATTCTCCAAAGTCCTTTTGCACTGAGCATTAAGAATTTATCAGGTTAAACCCTTTAGCCACTGGTAAAGTTAATAACAATGTCATGCCAGTTAGGGTCAATCTGACATATTCCATTGTTGTGTGTAGTTATGGTTACAGAAGTAATACATCTTAAATGGAACTGTTCAAAAATATACTTGTGTTAAAGAAAAAAAAAAATGTCCTGGGAAATTATGTTGGCAAAGAATAAGAAAACTCTCACTGTTTTGTAAGATTCTGCAGGTTTCTTTTATCATCAAAAGCAATCTTCAGTTTTACTGGCAAGAACTGAAACTCACCTGTTGTCTCAATACATAACCCACATTCCCATTGTACTCTATTTTTATAAAAGGAAGCACATTTAAAAGTATATTTAAAAAGACACATTATTACTTTTGTGAAGATTTCTTGAGGTCATAAAACCAAAGAAATGGAGCTTTTTTCTCCTCATGGGTAGCTTATTGCCAACTGTATGTATTTATTGATAAGCAAAGATTTTAGGCAGTTTTGACAGGCTTTGAGAAAGAGGCTGTGGGTAGATGAGAGGCAAAATGCAGTGGGAAAGGAAAAGAAATAAACAGTGATGAGAAGGTAATTTGTACTAGTTTCCATGATTTTTAAAACACTAAACACTATGTACTACACTCCTGAAGTGCTTACAAAACAGATATTAGGCATTTTCTTGGTTTTAATTATTTTCAAATTTGAATTGGCTGTCAACAAATGAAATACCAGTTTGAAACCAGAATATAATTGTAGTTAATTATCCCTAGGTTTACTTGTGTTTATTCAAGATAGACTTCATTATAATTATTACTTATTATCTTTCTTGGTATTATTTTTTTAAATCCCCAAACACAGTGACATAAATCAATAAACCTGTATTAATTCTGACAAATCTAGTGTAGGACTGGATAATCATGCTGATCAATGAGTAAGGCCAACTTTGACTGGATCCGTGGTCAGAGATCAGCTCTTAGATCAACCAGGGGAAGATGTCTACAACAGCCACATGGAAAGACTCATGGCCATTCCACATGGTAACGTCCTACATCAGGCTAGCCCAGCTTACTCACTGGCTGGTTTCAGGGTGCTGGTGGATTGAGAGGAAGTTTTTACTGATATAGAGGCCAAGGCTTACAAGTGACATGCTAGCATGATTATGTTAGTCTACTGGCCATAGGAAAGCCCAATGTAAGCCCATACTCAAAGGATAAAGAAACAGACTAATTATTGATGGAAGAGCTCCAAATGGACAATTTAAGGGAAACTAGTATACATAGGTAAACATGACTGTTTTCTCCCTCACAGAACATTTAATAAAAACTTTATTAAATAATTATATTAAATATATATAATTATATATTAAATATTTAATAAAAAAGTGAAAGAAAGTGAATTAGTTCAGTCATGCCTGACTCTTTGAGACCCCATGGACTGTAGTTCACCAGGCTCCTCCATTCATGGAATTTTCCAGGCAAGAGTATTGGAGTGGGTTGCCATTTCCTTCTCCAGGGGATCTTCCAAACACAGAGATCCAACCTGGGTCTCCCACATTGCAGGCAGATGCTTTTACTGTCTGAACCAGCAGGGAAGCCCAATAAAGCAAAGTCTCTTTGTAAAGGTTAGTACAACATGGTCTTACACTGCCTTTTAATGAAATACCTCTGTTACTTAAAAAATTAAAAAAAAAAAAAGACTATTCCAAATGTGACTATTATTCTAATTATGATTTGATTTTTTTAATTTTTTAATTATTTTTTTCAGTTAGTAAACTGTATTTTTATTCACTGTTTGCATGTATATATATTACAAAATGATCACAAAAATTAGTCTAGTTAATTTCCACCACCATACATAATTACATAAATTTTTTTTTCTTATGAAGAGACTTTTAATAATTTTTTGTAGAAACTTTCAAATATGCAATTTCAGACATCAACTATGGTCACCATACTGTACACTACACCCCCCCATGAACGTACTTATTTTATAACTAAAAGTTTGTACCTATAGATTCCCTTCACCCATTTTGCCCACTCCCTTGCTCTATTTTAGGAAACTGCAAATCTCTTTGTATCTGTGAGCTCAAACAGTATTTCTCTTTATTCAACTTATTTCATTTAGCATAATGCTCTCAAGATCCATCCATATTTTCACAAATGACAAGATTTTATTCTTTTTTTATAGCTAAATAATATTTGCTTGTATAATATATATATCAATCACATCTTCTTTATCTGTTTATCATTCAGTAGATACTTACTGCTTTTCTTTTTTTTTTTTAATTTAAAAATCTTTAATTCTTACATGTGTTCCCAAACATGAACCCCCCTCACACCTCCCTTCCCATAACATCTCTGTGGGTCATCCCCATGCACCAGCCCCAAGCATGCTGTATCCTGCGTCAGACATAGACTGGCGATTCAATTCTTACATGATAGTATACGTGATAGAATGCCATTCTCCACAATCATCCCACCCTCTCCCTCACCCTCTGAGTCCAAAAGTCCATTATACACAGCTGTGTCTTTTTTCCTGTCTTGCATGCAGGGTCGTCATTGCCATCTTTCTAAATTCCATATATATGTGTTAGTATACTGTATTGCTGTTTTTCTTTCTGGCTTACTTCACTCTGTATAATCGGCTCCAGTTTCATCCATCTCATCAGAACTGATTCAAATGAATTCTTTTTAACGGCTGAGTAATACTCCATTGTGTACATGTACCACAGCTTTCTTATCCATTCATCTGCTGATGGACATCTAGGTTGTTTCCATGTCCTGGCTATTATAAATAGTGCTGCGATGAACATTGGGGTACATGTGTCTCTTTCAATTCTGGTTTCCTCAGTGTGTATGCCCAGCAGTGGGATTGCTGGGTCATAAGGTAGTTCTATTTGCAATTTTTTAAGGAATCTCCACACTGTTCTCCATAGTGGCTGTACTAGTTTGCATTCCCACCAACAGTGTAGGAGGGTTCCCTTTTCTCCACACCCTCTCCAGCATTTATTGCTTGCAGATTTTTGGATCGCAGCCATTCTGACTGGTGTGAAGTGGTACCTCATTGTGGTTTTGATTTGCATTTCTCTGATAATGAGCGATGTTGAGCATCTTTTCATGTGTTTGTTAGCCATCTGTATGTCTTCTTTGGAGAAATGTCTATTTAGTTCTTTGGCCCATTTTTTGATTGGGTCGTTTATTTTTCTGGAATTGAGCTGCATAAGTTGCTTGTATATATTTGAGATTAGTTGTTTGTCAGTTGCTTCATTTGCTATTATTTTCTCCCATTCAGAAGGCTGTCTTTTCACCTTGCTTATATTTTCCTTTGTTGTGCAGAAGCTTTTAATTTTCATTAGATCCCATTTGTTTATTTTTGCTTTTATTTCCAGAATTCTGGGAGGTGGATCATAGAGGATCCTCCTGTGATTTATGTCTGAGAGTGTTATGCCTATGTTCTCCTCTAGGAGTTTTATAGTTTCTGGTCTTACGTTTAGATCTTTAATCCATTTTGAGTTTATTTTTGTGTGTGGTGTTAGAAAGTGATCTAGTTTCATTCTTTTACAAGTGGTTGACCAGTTTTCCCAGCACCACTTGTTAAAGAGATTGTCTTTACTCCATTGTATATTCTTGCCTCCTTTGTCAAAGATAAGGTGTCCATATGTGTGTGGATTTATCTCTGGGCTTTCTATTTTGTTCCGTTGATCTATATGTCTGTCTTTGTGCCAGGACCATACTGTTTTGATGACTGTGGCTTTGTAGTAGAGCCTGAAGTGAGGCAAGTTGATTCCTCCAGTTCCATTCTTCTTTCTCAAGATTGCTTTGGCAATTCGAGGTTTTTTTTCTATTTCCATACAAATCTTGAAATTGTAGGAAAATTTCTTAGCATCTACTTTGTCTCAGGCAGTATTATAGCAGTGTCCAATGAACTTAATAGAAAAAATACACATAACAATAGCAAAGGAAACAAGCAAAAATAAACATATGGAAACTAATTAGGCTTAAAAGCTTTTGCACAACAAAGTAAACCATTGATAAAAAGACAACCTAATAAATGGGAATAAAATGTTTGCAATTGATATGTCTGACAAGGAGTCAAGACCCAAAACACATAAATGGTATATAAAACTCTATAAAAATGGGTTAACAATAGGAAGATTCTTTTTTTTTTTTTTTTCTTTCTGGCTGTATTTAACATTTTAAAACATTATTTGCTTTCTAAAATTACATCCTGAAGGAATTTATGTGGTTTTCTTCACACTATTCTACTTGAGGTTAATTGATCTAGTTTAGTTGAATCACAAAGAAAGGCAACACCAAAGATTGCTCAAGCTTCTGTGCAATTGCACTCTTCTCACATGCTAGCAAAGAAAGGTTCAAAATTCTCCAAGCATGCTCAAGTCAAGCTACAAGAGTATGTGAACTGTGAACTTCCAGATGTTTAAACTGGATTTAGAAAAGGAAGAGGAACCAGAGATCAAATTGTCAAAAAAGCAAGAGAGTTCCAGAAAAATATCGACTTCTTCTTTATTGACTATGCCAAAACCTTTGACTGTGTGTATCACAAACTGGAAAATTCTTCAGAGATGGGAATACCAGACCACCTTACCTGCCTCTTGAGAAATCTGTATGCAGCTCCAGAAGCAAGAGTTAGAACTGGACATGGAAAAACAGATTGGTTCCAAATTGGGAAAGGAGTATGTCACAGCTGTATATTGTCACCCTGCTTACTTAACTGATATTCAGAGTACATCATACAAAATGCAGGGCTGGAAGAAGCATAAGCTGGAATCAAGATTGCCAGAAGAAATATCAATGATCTCAGATATGCAGATGACTCCACCCTTATGGCAGAAAGTGAAGAGGAACTAAAGAGCTTCCTGATGAAAGTGAAAGAGGGGAGTGAAAAAGTTTGCTTAAAACTCAACATTCAAAAAAGTAAGATCATGGCATCCAATCCCAATCACTTCATGGCAAATAGATGGAGACACAAAGAAAACAGTGACAGATTTTATTTTCTTTGCCTCCAAAATCATTGCAGATGGTGACTGCAGCCATGAAATTAAAAGAGACTTGCTTCTTGGAGAAAATTTATGACCGACCTAGACAGCATATTAAAAAGCCAGAGACATTACTTTGCCAAAAAGTTCCATCTGGTCAAAGCTATGGTTTTTCCTGTAGTCATGTATGGATGAGATTTGGACTATAAAGAAACCTGAGTATTGAACAATTGATGCTTTTGAACTGTAGTGTTAGAGAAGATTCTTGAGAGTCCCTTGGACAGCAAGGAGATGCCTCCAGTCAATCCTAAAGGAAATCAGTCCTGAAGATTCATTGGAAGGATTGATGCTGAAACTAAAACTCCAATACTTGGCCACCTGATGCAAAGTACTGACTCATTGGAAAAGAGCCTGATGCTGGGAAAGATTGAAGTCAGGAGGATAAGGAATGACAGAGGATGAGATGATTGGATGGCATCACTGACTCGATGGACATGAATTTGAACAAGCTCCAGGAGTTGGTGATGGACAGGGAATGCAAAGAGTCTGACATGACTGAGCAAATGAACTGAACTTATATAGGTTTATATTTTTTCCATTATTTTCAAAATGTTCAGCCATCATGACTGGTTTTTTTTTTCCATTTTTTCTCCTATTTTTCTTCTCTTCCTAAGATTCCAGTTATACATACATTAAACGGCATAAGATATCCTTTAAGTGACTGAGGTTCTGTGATACTTTCTTCTTATTTCATGTTTTACTATTTAACTTGGATAGTTACTATAGCTCTTTTCCAATTAACTGAACTAAAATCATGAATTCCTTATTGCCAAGTTCAGACTTAAATTGAGGAAAGTAGGGAAAACCACTAGACCATTCAAGTATGACCTAAATCAAACCCCTTATGATTATACAGTTAAAGTGAGAAATAGATTCAAGGGATTAGAGCTGATAGACAGAGTGCCTGATAAACTATGGATGGAAGTTCATAACACTGTAGAGGAGACAGGGATAAAGACGGCCCCGAGAAAAAGAAATGCAAAAAAGCAAAATGGCTGTCTGAGGAGGCCTTACAAATATCTGTGAAAAGAAGAGAAGTGAAAAACAAAGGAACGTTATACCCATTTGAATGCAGAGTTACAAAGAATAGCAAGGAGAGATGAGAAAGTTTTCCTCAGTGATCAGCATAAAGAAATAGAGGAAAACAATAGGATGGGAAAGACTAGAGATCTCTTCAAGAAAATTAGAGATACCAAGGGAACATTCCATGCAAAGATTGGCTCTATAAAGGACAGAAATGGTATGGACCTAACAGAAGCAGAAGATATTAAGAAGAGGTAGCGAGAATACACAGAAGTACTATACAAGAGAGATCATCACAACCCAGATAACCACGATGGTGTGATCACTCACCTAGAACCAGACATCCTGGAATATGAAGACAAGTTGGCCTTAGGAAGCACCACTACAAACAAAGCTAGTGGAGGTGATGGAATTCCAGTTGAGCTGTTTCAAACTCTGAAAGATAATGTTGTGAAACTGCTTCACTCAATATGCCAGCAAATTTGGAAAATTCAGCAGTGGCCACAGGAAAATGTCAGTTTTGACTCCAGTCCAAAAGAAAGGAATTGCCAAAACATGCTCAAACTATCCCACAATTGCACTCATCTCACACACTAGCAAAGTAATGCTCAAAATTCTCCAAACCAGGCTTCAAAAGTATGAGAACCATGAAATTCCAGATGTTCAAGCTGGATTTGGGAAAGGCAGAGGAACCAGAGATCAAATTGCCAACATCCGTTGGATCATCTAAAAAGCAAGAGAATTCCAGAAAAACATCTATTTCTGCTTTATTGACTATGCCAAAGCCTTTGACTGTGTGGATCACCACAAACTGAAGAAAATTCTTCAGACCATCTGACCTGCCTCTTGTGAAATCTGTATGCAGATCAGGAAGGAACAGTTAGAACTGTACATGTAACAACAGATGGTTCCAAATTGGGAATGGAGTACGTCAAGGCTGTATATATACTGTCACCCTGCTTACTTAACTTTTATGCAGAGTACAACATTAGGAACTCTGGGCTGGATGAAGCACAAGATGGAATCAAGATTTCCGGGAGATACATCAATAGCTTCAGATATGCAGTTGACACCACCCTTATGGCCGAAAGAGAAGAACTAAAGAGCCTCTCTTTTGATGAAAGAGAAAAAGGAGAGTGAAAAATTGGCTTAAGCTCAACATTCAGAAAACTACAATCATGGCAACTGGTCCCGTCACTTCATGGAAAATAAATGGGGAAATCATGGAAATAGTGACAGACTTTATTTTTGGGGGGACTCCAAAATCACTGCAGATGGTTACTGCAGCCATGAAATTAAAAAAAATGCTTGCTCCTTGGAAGGAAAGTTGTGACCTTCCAGACAGCATATTAAAGAGCTGAGACATTACTTTGCCAACAAAGGTCTGTCTAGTTAAGGATATGATTTTTCCAATAGTCATGCATGGATGTGAGATTTGGACTATATAGAAAGTTGAGCACTGAAGAATCGATGCTTTTGAAGTGTGGTGTTGGAGAAGATTCTTGAGAGTCCCTTGGACTGCAAGGAGATCCAACCAGTCCATCCTAAAGGTAATCAGCCCTGAATATTCTTTGGAAGGACTGATGTTGCAGCTGAAACTCCAATACTTTGGCAACCTGATGCAAAGAACTGACTCATTGGAAAAGATCCTGATGCTGGGAAAGATTGAAGACGGGTGGAGGGGAAGACAGAGGATGAGGTTGTTGGATGGCATCATCCATTCAATAGACATGAGTTTGAGTAAACTCTGGGAGTTGGTACAGACAGGGAGGCCTGGCATGCTGCAGTCCATTGGGTTTCAAAGAGTTGGACACACATAAGTGACTGAACTGAACTGAACTCATTTTTACTAATTTGCTGCTATTCTCATTTAGTATACTTTTAGTTATGATATTTTATGTTTCTTTTCCAGGAATATGATTTGGATTTTTCTTTCATGTTTTCTAATTTTTTATCACTAAGTTTGTGCTCTTTTTCCTACCTACAGAAACATTTGTGTTATATCTACAGCTGCTGATTTAACACTCTTCTCTCCTAACTGGATCTGCAAATCTCTGGATCTCCTCTCTATTCAGCTTCCTTTTGATTCCGCTACCTTCTCTCATTTGTTTTGTCCAGAGTTTCTAGTCTCTTTGGTCTATAGTCTCTAGATGTGTGATTGCCAGCCTCTCAACTCAGCATGAATTCTGGCCTCTATGTCCTCCCTCCTTTTGCTAACACATGGACATTCTTCCCAGGAAGTAAATCGTGTTGCTTTTTCCTCTTATCTCAAAGATTACTGACTTGTACTGCTTATTGTCCAACACTGAAAACCTTTGTTTCAAATATGTTTCCTGGTTTCCTATATGTTCAATTCAGAAGGGTAAACCAGTCCAGGGATCAATTTTTGAAATTCACCCTAGTCTAACAATATTTCTATATATAATTGCTCTCCAATTATCAGGGCTGTGGCAAATCCCAATAAATAATTTCTAAAACTTTAAATTGTTGGATATACAGTTTTTAAAAAGTGCATATTTTCTTTCATTATGTTGGGTATATGCTGGTTGAAAAAAGTCTGTATTTTCTTCCACGATGCCTGACTAATAATATAATAATAATAATAGTGACAGTTAAATTAAATGCACCTCAGCCAAGTTTTTGATAATTTTAAATTATCTATGGACTAAAAACAAGAGTTGAATTGCTGTGAATATAGCCATAGACCTACCATCATTTTACCTAGCTTTCTGGATTATTGTGTTTGTTCCATATAAATCTTTTGAAAAGGAAGTGAAAATCCTATATTTAAGTATGACATAGATTTTTCTTTTGCATACATCCACAAAACAGTCTCACTGTTACCATATTAAAGTTCAGCCATTCCAGAGTTAATAGTAATTCTTGTGATGAATTTATCCTTGATTACATTCACTTTCTTTCTGCATTTTATTGCCAAGGATTAGGTAAAGTTGGCAAGAGCAGACTACACTAGACAAATATTCTTATATTCTGATGTCCACTTAAATTAAACAAGTTGAAAACTTTAACTCATTTGAGAAAATTTAATATTCTTTTATCTTCAGCAATTAATGTAAAAAGGATTGTGGAAAATAATTTTACAACATGCAGTTTAATGAACAGAAAACATTCTCTTATCATTTTCATCCTTTCAAACGTTTTATCATCACCCCATGGTGCAGAGAGCAGTTGTTTGTATAGAGGGCAAATCTCCTATGGCATATTCATTTTAAAAAGTCCAAAGACTTCATGGTGATCTTAATAAATGCTACCATTATCACTTAAAATTACATATTATATATTAAAAATCTGTGTTTCTCAAATCTTGAAAATTATAATTGCTATAGGAAGTAAGGATTAAAAGAATAGTGAGCCATGGTTCAGTGAATGCAAGATATAAGGAAAGGGCATAAATATGACTATAGTGTTATTCAACTAAGGCCAGCAACACTTTTTAACCTTTACATAAATTAAATTTGTATTTCTTTTTATATAAGTTTACTAATATAGTTATTCTATAAAATTATTATGTGTGGTCAAATTTGGCAGTATCCCACTCCAGTACTCCTGCCTGGAAAATCCCATGGAGGAGGAGCCTGGTAGCCTGCAGTCCATGGGGTCGCTAAGAGTCAGACACGACTGAGTGACTTCATTTTCACTTTTCACTTTAATGCATTGGAAAAGGAAATGGAAACCCACTCCAGTGTTCTTGCCTGGAGAATCTCAGGGACGGGGGAACCTGATGGGCTGCCGTCTATGTGGTCGCACAGAGTCGGACATGACCGAAGAGACTTAGCAGCAGGAGCAGCAGTAATGAAAAATATGGGTACCAAATAAGATTTAGTTCTTGTTTATATACATATGTATGAAGGAAATATGACTTTTTAACATTTTTATTGGAATACAGTTGACTTACAATGTTGCATCAGTTTCAGATATACAACAAAGTGAACCTGTTATACAGATACATATATCCAATCTTTTTAGATTATTTTCCCATGTAGGATATTAGAGAGTATTGCCTAGAGTTCTTTGTGCTATGCAATAGGTCCTTATTAGTTATTTATTTTATATATTACTACACATATGATATGGTTTTTCCAGTGATCATGTATGGATATGAGAGTTGGACTATAAAATGCTTTTGAACTGTGGTGTTGGAGAAGACTCTTGAGAGTCCCTTGGACTGCAAGGAGATCTAACCATTCCATTCTAAAGGAGATCTGTCCTGGGTGTTCTTTGGAAGAAATGATGCTAAAGCTGAAACTCCAGTACTTTGGCCCCTTCATGCGAAGAGGTGACTCATTGGAAAAGATTCTGATGCTGGGAGGGTTGGCGGCAGGAGGAAAAGGGGATAACGGAGGATGAGATGGCTGGATGGCCTCACCAACTCAATGGATGTGAGTTTGAGTGAGCTCTGGGAGTTGGTGATGGACAGGGAGGCCTGGCGTGCTGCAGTTCATGGGATCACAAAGAGTCTGACACGACTGAATGACTGAACTGAACTGAACTGATATATATGATAAATATAGCTTTTCTCTCTCTGAATATTATTTACTACATAAAAGGACCTAATTTATGATACTTAAATGCATGCATATTATCTTGATGAAATCATTATAAAAAGGCTTTGATACATTAATATATTTATTTTTTGAAGATTAAAATATTAACTTTTATTTTAATATTGAGGGAAAATGTATACACAACTAAGAGTCATTTTGTAGGGATGAGATTATTACACATTTGAAAATGTAGCCAAAAGAGGAAAGATAAATATCAAAAATAAGTGCGATGGTAGACTTCCTAACATTACATCAGTAAATCACAACTCATAACTTATTTACCAAAATTTTGTTTTAACTAGTATGTTAGCTATTCCTGCAAACTCAGGAGCTGGCCATTTTAAGTAGCCTCTATTCAATCTAAAAATAAAATGGTATGAATTGCCAAGAAGAAATCAAAACCCACCTAGCATTTCTGATTTTTATGAGCTTTGCTAAAATGTCTGAAGGCAAAGGGATTGCTCACAACCATATCACATTGGTAAATCCATGTGAATCTGTCTGTTCTATGAGGTTTCTTGGTCAAATTGAACCTGACAGTCATTTCCCAATGGGCTAAACTGTGCCCCTCAAAAAACTACATGTTGAAGATGAACTTCCAGTTCTTCAGAATATGACTTCATATGGAGAAAGGGTTTTAATATAGGCAATTAAGGTTAAATGAGATCATTTGTTGTTGGTTAGTTGCTAAGTTGTATTCAAGTCTTTTGTGATCCCATAGACTGTAGCCCGCCATTCTCCTCCATCCGTGGGATTTCCCAGGTGAGAATACCAGAGTGGGTTGCCATTTCCTTCTCCAGGGCATCTTCCTGACACAGGGATCTAATTCTGTATTGGCAGCTGGATTCTTTACATTGAGCCACCTGGGAAGTCCAAAATGAAATCATTAGGTAGACCCCAATTCAGGATGAGTGGTGTCAACCGGTATCTTTATATTTGGAAAGTAGGTCAGGTAGATGCCTGACCAGAGTGAAAACAATGTGAAGACACAGAGAAAATTGTCAACTACCAGCCAAAGAAAGATGCCTCAGAAGAAATCAGCACTGCCAACATCTTGATCCTGGTCTTCTAGCATCCAGAATTGTGAGGGGATAAACAATAGAAATGTATGACATTCAGGCTGTAGTACATTTTTATGGCAGCCCTAGCAAAATAAGCAGCCCCATTCAGTGTCAACTACTTCTTTTCCCTTAGATCATGAGCACATGACCCAAAGTATTAGAAGACTGTCTGTCTTAGAGATCTATATCATACTACAGTTTTCAATATTTCTATCATATCGGTTTAGAAATAGAGCTTTCAGAAACTGATTGAAATGATAATAAAATCTATTTCATTGGTCCTTTTGACTCTGCAAGTCTGTATAACACTAACTTCTAAAATGTATAATTTATTTTTGTTTTTTACTTTCATGTTGAAGCACAAAAGAAAATTTGCTAGGAAGCATTTCCATGTGTTTTTAACCCATAAGAAAAAAATGGGTTGAAATTTCTCATACAGTTTTAAAATGAACTATAGTCCATGGGGTCACAAGTGTTGGCTACAACTTAGTGTATAAACCACCACCACAACTGCTGAAAGCCATCATTTAATAACATCAAGTACTAAACATTGCATACTACAAAACAATAATGCTTTTCCTTAATTATATACATTTTGCATACTGTGGAAAATGTTACAACTTAGGACTATTTTCTAATTATTATGTAGGTATACTACTGCATTTTTTAAGACTAGTAAATCAAATCTTGTTATATCCTGTTTTGTTGACTATTTATGAGCAAATATGTATATAAAATAATGCAAATATTTTAATAATGAAAGTTATTTGATATGAGAGCCAAACGAAGGCTTAGTTTTTCCTCAGTGGCATATATTCACAGAGATTTCAGATCATAATTTTTTAATGCTTTCAACCAGGTTCTGTTGTATGATTTATTTTGGAGATTTCAGTCAATTCTTCTACTTCTAGTTTCAGTATTATGAGACTTAACATCTATGCCCACTTGAATGTTTATCAACACTACACACATAGAAACACACATACACATTGGCACCCACAGGATTTCAAGGTTTACAGCTCAAATCACTTAAGATATGAATTTAAACCACTTATATTGCTTAGACATACAGACACTGTAAACTCAAGTCTTCTTCAGCATCGACTCCTGGGGTTATACTACTTGAGAACATTGGTCATGGAGAGATGAGTGGTTGTACCTGAGAAGTAGACTAAATAATCCCTCAGATAAATACGTATTGGCATTAAACTTCTGGAATTAGGATCAGACACAGAAAAAATGTGTTTTCTACTAAAATTATGATCTGTAAAAGAAGACTGTTAAATTCTTACCTCTCTCTACTGATATTTGCTTTGAATGTCTCTCTGGAGAAAAAAAAAAAAAAAAGAGAGAGAGAGAGAGAAAGAGAGCATGGCTTTATGTTTCCCAAAAGGAAGGTGTATATTTCTTCCTCTTTGTTCACTTCCTATCTTTGAAAAAGCTACATTCCCTTACCAAATGAAGTGTCCAGTTCCTAATTCCTGGCATAATACTCATTCATTCCCAACTAAGTGAAATTCAAGTCTTTCTAAACTACTTCCAGGTGCTCTGTAATCACTGAATCAGGGCACAGCATTACCTTCCAGGAAATACACAGGCTTTTTTTGTTTGTTTGTTTGTTTTTAAATCATTGATGCACTGTTACTTTTTTTTTTTTTTCCTTTTCTTTCCATGCTTCTTGGTATAGGGTGCTGCATATGTGGTGGTTTCTTCTCTGTGATGTCTAATATGAAACTGCAATGCAGGATACCCAGGCTCAATCTCTGGGTCAGGAAGATCCCCTGGAGAAGGAAATGGAAACCTGCTCCAGTATTCTTGCCAGGAGAATCTCATGGACAGAGGAGCCCGGCAGGCTACAGACCATGGAGCTGCAAGAGTTGGACACGACTTAGCAACTAAACCTTTACCTTTACCTACGTCTACAAATAAAACTTGGATGCAAAGTACATCATGAGAACTGCTGGCCTGGATGAAGCACAAGCTGGAATTAAGATTGCCTGGAGAAATATCAATAAACTCAGATATGCAAATGATACCACCATTATGGCAGAGAAAATAAGGAACTAAATTGCCTCTTGATAAAAGTGAAAGAGGAGAGTGAAAAAGTGGGCTTAAAACTCAGCATTCAGAAAACTAAGATCATGGCATCTGGTCCCATCACTTCATAGGAAATAGATGGAGAAACAATGGGAATAGTGACAGACTATTTTTTGGAGCTCCAAAATCATAGCAGATGGCGAGTAGAGCCATGAAATTAAAAGACACTTGCTCCTCAGAAGAAAATTTTTTTTTCGTATTTATTTATTTATTTTTTAATATAAATGTATTTATTTTAATTGGAGGTTAATTATTCTACAATATTGTATTGGTTTTGCCATACATCAACATGAATCCGCCACAAGTATACACGTGTTCCCCATCCTGAATCCCCCTCCCTCCTCCTTCCCTGTACCATCCCTCTGGGTCGTCTCAGTGCACCAGCCCCAAGCATCCTGTATCCTGCATTGAACCTGGACTAGCGATTTGTTTCATATATGATATTATACATGTTTCAATGCCATCCTCCCAAATCATCCCACCCTCTCCCTCTCCCTCTCCCA
The DNA here is from genome assembly GCF_032405125.1 of Capricornis sumatraensis. NCBI lineage: Eukaryota > Metazoa > Chordata > Mammalia > Artiodactyla > Bovidae > Capricornis > Capricornis sumatraensis. Next base: position 123,171,466 of record NC_091069.1, read on the forward strand.
CAGAGTCCAAAAGTCTGTTCTATACATCTGTGTCTCTTTTGCTGTCTCGTATACAGGGTTATCATTACCATCTTTCTAAATTTCATATATATGTGTCAGTATACTCTATTGGTGTTTTTCTTTCTGGCTTAGTTCACTCTGTATAATAGGCTCCAGTTTCATCCACCTCATTAGAACTGATTCAAATGTATTCTTTTTAATGGCTGAGCAATACTCCATTGTGTATATGTACAACAGCTTTCTTATCCATTCATCTGCTGATGGACATCTAGGTTGCTTCCATGTCCTGGCTATTATAAACAGTGTTGCAACGAACACTGGGGTACATGTGTCTCTTTCAATTCCGGTTTCCTCGGTGTGTATGCCCAGCAGTGGGATTGCTGGGTCATAAGGCAGTTCTATTTCCAGTTTTTTAAGGAATCTCCACACTATTCTCCATAGTGGCTGTACTAGTTTGCATTCCCACCAACAGTGTAAGAGGGTTCCCTTTTCTCCACACCCTCTACAGCATTTATTGCTTGTAGACTTTTGGATCACAGCCATTCTGTCATGAAATGGTACCTCATTGTGGTTTTGATTTTCATTTCTCTGATAATGAGTGATGTTGAGCATCTTTTCATGTGTTTGTTAGCCATCAGTATGTCTTGACAAACAGAAGAAAAATTACGACCAACCTAGACAGTATATTAAAAAGCAGAGACATTGCTTTGCCAACAAAGATTCATCTAATCAAAGCTATGGTCTTTCCAGTAGTCATGCATGGATGTAAGAGTTGGACTATAAAGAAAGCTGAACAGCAAAGAATTGATGCTTTTGAATTGTGGTATTGGAGAAGACTCTTGAGAGTCCCTTGGACTGCAAGGAGATCCAACCAATCCATCCTAAAGGGAATTGGTTCTGAGTAATTATTGGAAGGACTGATGCTGAAGCTGAACCTCCAATATCTTTGCCACCTGATGTGAAGAACTGACCCATTAGAAAGCACCCTGATGCTGGGAAAGATTGAAGGCAGGAGGAGTAGGGGACAACACAGGATGAGATGGTTGGCTGGCATCACCGACTCAATGGACATGAGTTTGATTAAACTCCGGGAGTTGGTGATGAACAGGAAGGTCTGGCTTGCTGCAGTGTATAGGGTAAAAAAGAGTCGGACATGACTGAGCAACTGAACTGAAGAGAACATATAAATATACTTCTATGAGAGATGCTCGGAAAGATGTTACCTTACTGAACTTATCTCAATGAACATTAATGAAATTACCTTAATGAACATGATTAACAGGGAGAAAAACATTTTACTCTGGTGTTTAGAAACCTCTGATTTGATTAGAAAGGTGATATGAGTCATAACTTATCTGGCCTACAGCATGTCAATTTATAGGATCATCTATTCTTTTGGAAGGACTGATGTTGAAGCTGAAACACCAATACTTTGATGCCATCTGATGCGAAGAACTGACTCACTAGAAAAGACCCCTATGCTGAGAAAGAAGTAGGAGAAGGGGACAACGGAGGATGAGATAGTTGGTTGGCAACACAGACTCGCGGACATGAGTTTTTAGCAAACCCCAGGAGCTGGTGATGCACAGGGAAGCCTGGCATGCTGCAGTCCACGGGATTGCAAAAATCAGACATGACTGAGCAGCTAAACTGAACTGAACTGATTCTTTCGTAATAATATTGAATGGCTTTTTAAGGCCATATCCTCCTTGGCCTTTTTTTCCATCCATTAAACACTGCTTTTATTGGTATTGTATATGCTACAATGTGATGGGAGGTGTGGGGACAATGCAACAGATAAAACTTGTTCACTCAAATTAATATCCACTAATGCTAGAAGTGACAAAAGAAATAGGCTAAAAAATACATGTTTTTTCCTCCCTTCATTACGAGGCTTCTGAGTATCTCAAAAGTCTTAAAACAATTTCTCTCCTTTCTTCAGAAATACATATCAATACTACTGCTAAATCTAAAATTGTGGAATAAAATGACTGTAAATTCACACTCTGTTTATGACAAGTATAGGAAACCTTATTTGATCATTCAAATTTTTTTAAACATCTGTTTTCGTAGAAGTGTAACTGATACTTTTGCTACAATCCAAATTGTAATTAGAAATTTACTGCCAGAAGTCACCCAACAGCTCTTTACACCAGGCTTTATATAAGTAATAACAGAGGAAATGAACAGTATCATAAATCTAGTTTGTGACATCTCCTGTGGGATAATAGAGAAATCACAGTTCCATTCAGATATTTTTAAAATATTAGGGCTGAAGGGAACATGTCAAAATCCGCAAGTAATTATCAATGATACCTCCGAGGTTTCCCTAACACTGCTGACAGCTCAAAACTGAAAAAATCAAGAGCTGTATATAAAAAAAGATACATATGTAGCTGAGGAAGGCTATAAATGTGAAGCAGCCTTCTCACCTGATTACAACACAGCAATGCTCTGGGAAGCCAGGGAGGGAATCAAGGACACTTGGAAAGCTAAAGATAAGGAAATTCAATTTTCCAGTTAAGTAGACGAGAAGAAATGAGAGGCATACTGCTATTTGGATTAGAGTGCCCTACACATTTTTCCTATTCTTAGAATGATTTGAGGTCTACACACTCTAGTGGGAGTCCTCTCCCAGGGCTGCCATTAGCTAGTTATGTTTCTGTGATCACATCATTTCTAGAGAACTTAACTTTATCTTCCATAAAATAAGTGAGAGATTGGCAGTCAGCAATCTTCTTGTTATCTTCCACCATGAATATCTAGGCATGCATGATGGTCAGAAATATATAAATGGGGCTGTTTAAAATGAAAGGGGGGGATAGAAAAACATGCGGCCTACTGTTAAAGACATACAAATTTCATTCTTCCTTGGAGACCATTTTGTATCATCCAGGAGGTGAGATATCCCATTTATTCATTCATCTGCTTATATTTATTGCATGCCTACTACCTGCCAGACAGGACCTGGGCATGAGGACACAGTAGGAAACAAATCAAAGTCCCTGCCTTCATGGAACTCAGGTGAACTCTTCAGGTTCTCTTTTAGGTTGGGTTGTCTGAATGGAGTAATGGACTTAGTTAAGTGTGGGGGATGGGGAGGTCAGAGATGTATTTTCTCTTCACTAAAACAAGAAAAGGCTCAGCTGAAATTTGCCTTCCACGATTCCTTATTCTCCTTCCTCCTGTCCTATTCCTACTTAGGATGCCAATGAAATGTAGGGTGGTGGTTTATTTACTAAATTGTGCCCGACTCATGTGACCCCTGACAGGATCCTCTGTCCCTAGGATTCTACAGGCTAGAATAATGAGTTTCTATTCTCTTCTCCAGGGGATCTTCCCAACCCAGGCATCAAACCTGGGTCTCCTGCATTGCAGGCAGATCCGACTGAGCTATGAGGGAAGCCCCAAGTGAAATGTACAGAACTGTAAAAGCCATATTGTAGCTTGGGGTAGACTATGCATCTTAAAAACATAAACAGAATTACAGAATACAGAAATAAAGAAAAACTAATGGTCACCATATGTGTATGTATTAGTCAGTTAGGGTTGCCAGAACAGAGCACCAAAGACTGAGTGGTTTAAACAATGGAAATTACTTTTTTCCCAGATCTGGAGGATGAGACTCAAAGATCAAGGTGTTGGCATGGCTGGTTTTGAGAGAGGTATCTCTTCGTGTATTGAAGACAGACTCCTTCCTGCTGTGTCTCACATGGCCTCTCCTCTGTGTGGATACCCTCCTCTTGTCTCTCCCTCTCCCTGTAACATCAGCTTTACTAGATTAGGGCCCTACCCTTAGGATCAGATTTAGCTGGAAAAGACTCTTGAGAATCCCTTGGACAGCAAGGAGATCAAACTAGTCAATCCTAAGGAAAATCAACCCTGAATATTTATTAGAAGGCCTGATGTTGAAGCTGAAGCTCCAATAATTTGGCCACCTGACGTGAAGAGCTCACTCATTGGAAAAGACTCTGATGCTGGGAAAGATTTAGGGCAGGAATAGAAGGAGGTGACAGAGGGTGAGATGTTTGGATGGCATCACCGGCTCAATGGACATGAGTTTGAGCAAACTCCAGGGGATAGTGAAGAACAGGGAAGCCTGGCATGCTGCAGTCCATGGGGTCACAAAGAATTGGATATGACTTGGCATCTGAACAACAACAGCCTTTTCAAAGGCCTTATTTCCAAATACAGCAACAATGGGGTAAGAGCTTTAACTTATAGATTTTGAGGGTCGCACAATTTAGTCCATAACAATATGGAACCACATTGACAACTGTTCTTCATGTTTGGCTTCATATGTTTTCTATGACACTTAAATATGGAATTTTCATTTTCTATGCTGGCTCATAACTTCATAACTGATTTTCTTGAACAGAAATGCTTTCTCTCCATTTTCTTCGACTAGCCCATTCTCCTCAAAGTTGTTCATCTCTGCTTCTTCATCCCTATTAAATCTCAATGTTTTATCTTCTGATTTCAGTGTGTTAAACATGTCAGAAAAACACCACATGTCTTAAAAAAAAAAAAAACAAACAAACTTATTTTTCTTTCCTTGAGCCCACCCATTACTAGTTCCATGACTACTGAAGTCTTACACATCCATCAAGACTACTGTAAATAAATCCAATACTGTAACACATTTCTTAACCCTAACCCCTAAGTAGAAATTGTTACTCTAGACTTTCTCCCACCACTATGCCTGTTGGATGACTCTATTAGAGTAATTCTGATTTTAGTGTATTTGTTTAAAAATCTGTGTCTTCTATAAGAAAGTAAAAATGTGATTTGATTGCAGTTTACTAGCCAGGATATACTGAACTCTTAAAAATATGACACATGGGACTTCCCCGACAGTCTACTGTTGAAGACTCTGTCATTCCACTCCAGGGGCCACAGATTTAATCCCAAACTAAGATTTTGGCAGGCTATAGCCAAAAATATATTTTTTTAATTTAGATTTTAAAGTGTTACATATCATCATTTGGTTTGCTACCTTTTCCATGGGTTATTCTTATTCAGAATGAAGAATTCAATACACTGAGCCTTGGTTTATTTGTTATGAAATAGGAATTATAATAGATTCCTTATAGGACTGAATGGGGAAATATGTGAGAATCTCTAGCATATGTTTGATGTTTAGTAGATTCTTGGTGAATAATTACCTAGATCTAAATACGCAATTATCTTTGTTCATTAAATCCTAGAGAGTTGAACCATAAAGAAGACTCAGTGCAGAAGAATTGATATTTTTGAACTGTGGTGTTGAAGACCCTTGAGAGTCCCTTGGACTACAAGGAGATCAAACCAGTCAATTCTAAAGGAAATCAATCCTGAATATTCATTGGAAGAACTGATGCTGACGCTGAAGCTCCAATACTTTGGCCACCTGATGGGAAGAACTTACTCATTAGAAAAGACCCTGATGCTGGGAAAGGTTGAAGGCGGGAGGAGAAGGGGACAACAGAGGCGAGAAGGTTGGATGACATCACTGAGTCAGTGGGTATGAGTTTGAGCAAGCTCTGGGAGTTGGTAAAGGACAGGGAAGCCTGGCATGCTGCAGTCCATGAGGTCACAAAGAATCAGACATGACTGAGTGACTGAACAACAGTTAAATCCTAAATGCGGAAGATTGGATGTAGATATTTTACCTAGTTGATGAGATAATGGTGGATCCAGGCTTTGTGGGATAGGACATGAAGCTTACATACTTTGCAGTACAACTTTAAAAAATAATACAAGATTAAGAATACAAAATTACATTATAGCACAAATATTTACTTTGAGAGATAAAAGAGTCATAATGAATTGCACATTTAAAAATAATTGATAGAAATCATAAAATGCAGAATCACATCCTTCTTTGTCTTAAATGACTGCCTAACACATAGCTTATATTTTATATATTTTTAGCTACATAGTCTTAGACCCTTTTTTTATTTCATACAGACTCTGCAACAGCATTTTGTGCAGAGAAAATTTTTAAAAATTAATCTTAGAATTGTTATGATTGATTTTTTTTTTAATTGACAGATTTCTAGATTTCTTTTCTCAGTCTATTATTGCCAATGACATAATAAATTTGGGAGAGGCGGTCCTAAGATGGCAGAGGAATAGGACGTGAAGACCACTTTCTCCCTCACAAATTCCTCAAAAGAACATTTCAACACTGAGTAAACTCCACAAAACAATTTCTGTAGGCTGGCAGAGGACATCAGGCAACCGGAAAAGCAGACCATTATCTTCAAAAACAGTGAACATCTCTGGGTGTCCCTCAATGTGGAGAAACTTTTCATCTTTAACCTAGATGTTTTATCATTGGTGCTATATAGATGGAGAAGTCTAGAGGCTACTGTAAAAATAAAACTGAAAACCAGAAGTAGGAGGCTTAAGTCCAAAGCCTGAAAACATCAGAGAACTCCTGAATTCAGGGAACATTAAGCAACAGGAACTCATCAAATGCCTCCATACCTACACTGAAACCAAGCTCCACCCAAGGACCAACAAGTTCCAGAACAAGACATACCACGCAAATTCTCCAGCAACACAGGAACACACCCCTGAGCTTCAATATACAGGCAGCTCAGTTACTCCAAAACCTTTGACATCTCATAACCCATTACTGGTCACTCCACTGCACTCCAGAGAGAAGAAACCCAGCTCTACCCACCAGAACTCCAACACAAGCCTCCCTAACCAGGAAACCTAGACAAGCCACTGATACAACCCCACCCACAGTGAGGAAGCTCCATAATAAAGAGAACTCCACAAATTACCAGAATATAAAAAGACCACCACAAACGCAGCAATATAATCAAGATGAAGAGACAGAGGAATACCCAGCAGGTAAAGGAACAGGAGAGTTGCCCAGCAAACCAAACTAAAGAGGAAGAGGTAGGGAATCTACCTGAGAAAGAATTACGAATATTGATAGTGAAAATGATCCAAAATCTTGAAATCAAAATGGAATCACGGATAAATAGCCTAGAGACAAGGATTGAGAAGATGCAAGAAAGGTTTAACAAGGACCTAGAAGAAATAAAAAAGAGTCAATATATAATGAATAATGCAATAAATGAGATCAGAAACACTCTGGAGGCAACAAATAGCAGAATAATGGAGGCAGAAGATAGGATTAGTGAAATAGAAGATAGAATGGTAGAAATAAATGAATCAGAGAGGAAACAAGAAAAACGAATTAAAAGAAATGAGGACAATCTCAGAAACCGCCAGGACAATATGAAACGCTCCAACATTCGAATTATAGGAGTCCCAGAAGAAGAAGACAAAAAGAAAGACCATGAGAAAATCCTTGAGGAGATAATAGTTGAAAACTTCCCTAAAATGGGGAAGGAAATAATCACCCAAGTCCAAGAAACATGGAGAGTTCCAAATAGGATAAACCCAAGGCGAAACACCCCAAGACACATATTAATCATATTAACAAAGATCAAACACAAAGAACAAATATTAAAAGCAGCAAGGGAAAAACAACAAATAACACACAAGGGGATTCCCATAAGGATAACAGCTGATCTTTCAATAGAAACTCTTCAGGCCAGGAGGGAATGGCAAGACATACTTAAAGTGATGAAAGAAAATAACCTACAGCCCAGATTACTATACCCAGCAAGGATCTCATTCAAATACGAAGGAGAAATCAAAAGCTTTACAGACAAGCAAAAGCTGAGAGAATTCAGCACCACCAAACCAGCTCTCAACAAATTCTAAAAGATATTCTCTAGACAGGAAACACAAAAAGGGTGTATAAGCCCAAACCCAAAACAATAGAGTAAATGGTAACAGGATCATACTTCTCAATAATTACCTTAAACGTAAATGGGTTGAATGCCCCAACCAAAAGACAAAGACTGGCCGAATGGGTACGAAAACAAGACCCCTCTATATGCTGCTTACAAGAGACCCACCTCAAAACAAGGGACACATACGGACTGAAAGTGAAGGGCTAGAAAAAGATATTCCATGCAAATAGAGACCAAAAGAAAGCAGGAGTGGCAAAACACATATCCGATAAAATAGACTTTAAAACAAAGGCTGTGAAAAGAGACAAAGAAGGCCACTACATGATGATCAAAGGATCAATCCAAGAAGAAGATATAACAATTATAAATATATATGTACCCAATATAGGAGCACCACAATATGTAAGACAAATGCTAACAAGTATGGAAGGGGAAATGAACAATAACACAATAATAGTGGGAGACTTTAATACCCCACTCACACCTATGGACAGATCAACTAAACAGAAAATCAACAAAGAAACGCAACTTTAAATGATACATTAGACCAATTAGACCTAATTGATATCTATAGGACATTTCACCCCAAAACAATGAATTTCACCTTTTTCTCAAGTGCTCATGGAACATTCTCCAGGATAGATCACATCCTGGGCCATAAATCTAAACTTGATAAATTCAAAAAAATCGAAATCATTCCAAGCATCTTTTCTGACCATAATGCATTAAGATTAGATCTCAATTACAGGAGAAAAACTATTAAAAATTCCAACATAAGAAGGTTGAACAACACACTTCGGAATAACCAACAATCACAGAAGAAATCAAAAAAGAAATCAAAATATGCATAGAAACTAATGAAAATGAAAGCACAACAACCCAAGACCTGTGGGACACTATAAAAGCAGTGCTAAGAGGAAAGTTCATAGCACTACAGGCATACCTCAAGAAACAAGAAAAAAGTCAAATAAATAACCTAACTCTACACCTACAGCAACTAGAAAAGGAAGAATTGGAGAACCTCAGAGTTAGTAGAAGGAAAGAAATCTTAAAAATTAGGCCAGAAATAAATGCAAAAGAAACAAAAGAGACCATAGCAAAAATCAACAAGCCCAAAAGCTGTTTCTTTGAAAGGATAAATAAAATTGACAAACCATTAGTCAGACTCATCAAGAAGCAAAGAGAGAAAAATCAAATCAATAAAATTAGAAATGAAAATGGAGAGATCACAACAGACAACACAGAAATACAAAGGATCATAAGAGACTACTATCAGCAGTTATATGCCAATAAAATAGACAATGTGGAAGAAATGGACAAATTCTTAGAAAAGTACAAATTTCCAAAACTGAACCAGGAAGAAATAGAAAATCTTAACAGACCCATCACAAGCACGGAAATTGAAACTGTAATCAGAAATCTTCCAGCAAACAAAAGCCCAGGTCCAGACGGCTTCACAGCTGAATTCTACCAAAAATTTCGAGAAGAGCTAACACCTATCCTACTCAAACTCTTCCAGAAAATTGCAGAGGAAGGTAAACTTCCAAACTCATTCTATGAGGCCACCATCACCCTAATACCAAAACATGACAAAGATATTACAAAAAAAGAAAACTACAGGCCAATATCACTGATGAACATAGATGCAAAAATCCTCAACAAAATTCTAGCAATCAGAATCCAACAACACATTAAAAAGATCATACACCATGACCAAGTGGGCTTTATCCCAGGGATGCAAGGATTCTTCAATATCCACAAATCAATCAATGTAATTCACCACATTAACAAATTGAAAAATAAAAATCATATGATTATCTCAATAGATGCAGAGAAGGCCTTTGACAAAATTCAACATCCATTTATGACAAAAACTCTCCAGAAAGCAGGCATAGAAGGACCATACCTCAACATAATAAAATCTATATATGACAAACCCACAGCAAACCTTATCCTCAATGGTGAAAAGTTGAAAGCATTTCCCCTAAAGTCAGGAACAAAACAAGGGTGCCCACTTTCACCGCTACTATTCAACATAGTTTTGGAAGTTTTGGCCACAGCAATCAGAGCAGAAAAAGAAATAAAAGGAATCCAAATTGGAAAAGAAGAAGTAAAACTTTCACTGTTTGTAGATGACATGATCCTCTACATGGAAAACCCTAAAGACTCCACCAGAAAATTACTAGAGCTACTCAATGAATATAGTAAAGTTGCAGGATATAAAATCAACACACAGAAATCCCTTGCATTCCTATACACTAATAATGAGAAAGTAGAAAAAGAAATTAAGGAAACAATTCCATTCACCATTGCAACGAAAAGAATAAAATACTTAGGAATATATCTACCCAAAGAAACTAAAGACCTATACATAGAAAACTATAAAACACTGGTGAAAGAAATCAAAGAGGACACTAATAGATGGAGAAATACACCATGTTCATGGATTGGAAGAAGCAATATAGTGAACATGAGTATACTATCCAAAGCAATTTACAAATTCAATGCAATCCCTATTAAGCTACCAGCCATATTTTTCACAGAACTAGAACAAAAAATTTCAAGATTTGTATGGAAATACAAAAAGCCTCGAATAGCCAAAGCAATCTTGAGAAAGAAGAATGGAACTGGAGGAATCAACTTGCCTGACTTCAGGCTCTACTGCAAAGCCACAATAATCAACACAGTATGGTCCTGGCACAAAGACAGACATATAGATCAATGGAAAAAAATAGAAAGCCCAGAGATAAATCCACACACATATGGACACCTTATCTTTGACAAAGGAGGCAAGAATATACAATGGAGTAAAAACAATCTCTTTAACAAGTGGTGCTGGGAAAACTGGTCAACCACTTGTAAAAGAATGAAACTAGATCACTTTCTAACACTGCACACAAAAATAAACTCAAAATGGATTAAAAATCTAAATGTAAGACCAGAAACTATAAAACTCCTAGAGGAGAATATAGGCAAAACACTCTCTGACATAAATCACAGCAGGATCCTCTATGATCCACCTCCCAGAATTCTGGAAATAAAAGCAAAAATAAACAAATGGGATCTAATGAAAATTAAAAGCTTCTGCACAACAAAGGAAAATATAAGCAAGGTGAAAAGACAGCCTTCTGAATGGGAGAAAATAATAGCAAATGAAGCAATTGACAAACAACTAATCTCAAAAATATACAAGCAACTTATGCTGCTGAATTCCAGAAAAATAAATGACCCAATCCAAAAATGGGCCAAAGAACTAAATAGACATTTCTCCATAGAAGACATATGGATGGCTAACAAACACATGAAAAGATGCTCAACATCACTCATTATTAGAGAAATGCAAATCAAAACCACAATGAGGTACCACTTCATACCAGTCAGAATGGCTGTGATCCAAAGATCTGCAAGCAATAAATGCTGGAGAGGGTGTGGAGAAAAAGGAACCCTCCTACACTGTTGGTGGGAATGCAAACTAGTAGAGCCACTTTGGAGAACAGTGTGGAGATTCCTTAAAAAATTGCAAATAGAACTACCTTATGACCCAGCAATCCCACTGCTGGGCATACACACCGAGGAAACCAGAATTGAAAGAGACACATGTACCCCAATGTTCATCGCAGCACTGTTTATAATAGCCAGGACATGAAAGCAACCATGGATAAGAAAGCAGTGGTACATATACACAATGAAGTATTACTCAGCTGTTAAAAATAATTCATTTGATTCAGTTCTGATGAGATGGATGAAACTGGAGCCGATTATACAGAGTGAAGTAAGCCAGAAAGAAAAAAACCAATACAGTATACTAACACATATATATGGAATTTAGAAAGATGGCAATGACGACCCTGTATGCAAGACAGCAAAAAAGACACAGATGTGTATAACAGACTTTTGGACGCAGAGGGAGAGGGAGAGGGTGGGATGATGTGGGAGAATGGCATTGTAACATGTATACTATCATGTAAGAATCGAATCGCCAGTCTATGTCCGAAGCAGGATACAGAATGCTTGGGGCTGGTGCACGGTGATGACCCAGAGAGATGTTACAGGGGGGGAGGGAGGTGGAAGGGGGTTCATGTTTGGGAACGCATGTACACCCGTGGTGGATTCATGTCAATGTATGGCAAAACCAATACAGTATTGTAAATTAAAATAAAGTAAAAAAAAAAAAATTGGGATTGCTGCCAAATTTGAGAATAATTTCTATTGAGTTATATTCATATATATAAGATAAATAATTTGAAAGAAGTTTCCCACAGATTGACCTCTAGCTTCATGCACTTAAAACATGTTGTTGCATCTCAATTGATCATTAAGACACAATCTCATACAACACTTGGCCCTAAACCTTCATGTCAAGTGGCAAAGAAGTTCACCTCAAAAATAGTAATAGAACCTACACAACTAGCATAATTTAACTAAACATGAAAGTGCGCACAAACACATTGGTCCAACGTCCTCTTATTCTATTCCCCAAATCCCCACACCTACTATTTCACAGCAGTGTTAAAGTATAAAATGTAAAGGGTGGGAGTTCAGGTAAAAACAGACAACTGAGTTAGCAAATTTTGTTGATATCTAATGTTCACAATGTTTACAATGCCAATTACCAGTGAATACACTGCTAAGGCCCTGCCCAGCCACTTGGAAGGAGCTGATGCAAATGATTCCTATTTATTACCGAGGTACAACACATTATTGGCCTCATGGTAAATCTACCTCTGATTATTGTGCCCATCTTTTGAACAGAAGCACAATAATACAAAGTGATGATTTCAAAGAAAATAGGATTTCAGTGTTCCTTAAAGCATGAGTCAGATTTGAAGACAATAATTGGTCAATATGAGCAGAGGGAGTGGCATAAATAAATGAGGAAATTCATACAGTGTGTATGTGAGGACCATAAATAGGAGATTAGCTAACAGAGGGATTGGAGAAACTGACAGGTATGAAATGAGAGTTGATGTCTAACTGTTCACTGCTTAACATTATGAGCTGTGGGGTATAGTCTTTATATGACTAGCAATGGAAGATTTTGAGTAGAGATTAACTATGATCAAAGTGCTAGAATACAGATGAAGAAGCAAAGGGACAGAGGCATTACATGAACTGCAATTTGGTGAGAAAGCCCATATCATGAAAACATGTGAACTGGGCATTGATACATATTTTTCAGTCTTCAAGACTTATACCAAACTCTAGCACAAATGACAATGTCCCTTTCTGAATTTCCTCAACTGCACAACACAAAAAGGTGAATTAGATGATTGATTTTATATAGTGTAACCAAACAGCAAGAAATATGTTTTGACTGGTTTGTAGAAATGTTAATGTATTTGTAGCAAATGTTAGAATACTGTTTCTTTTTTGAAGCACTCTACACTTAATATAAAATTAAAATAAACAGAAAGGGCTCATGATTAACAAAAGATGAAAAATTTATAATTCAATAGTAAGAATCATATTTAAATGTATTGAATGAATGAGGTTTGTTACATATGAATTATATAGTGATATCTATAAAGACAAAGGATTATCTTCTAATTTTCCATATATTTCACAGTTTAACATACAGGTTATGTTTAAAGCAATGACTACTAAAAGTACATGTCAAAAACCATGATCCAAAAAAAACAAGGTGAAAAAATAGTCTTCTAAAATATTTTATTTAATTTTTACATCAGATGTATTGAGAGGTAATTTGTAGTAAAATGAACTTTTTTCAAGGGGACATGCCAATGAATTCTGATATATGAACACAGTCATGTTACCATCACCAGAGTTGAAATATATACTGCCAGCCATTTGCAGTTTACCCATACCCCACTCCACATCCCTAGCCAGGAGCAACTCCATGACGCTAGTCTTTATAATTCTGAGCTCTGTAGAATGTCATATAATTTTACACTATTGCAGAATGACTTCTGCAACATGACTATTTACTTCACAGGCGTTTACTTCTTCAAAGCAAGCAACATAGAATTTCTAACTTCTGGAAGATCTCTCAATTCCTTTGATTAATCCAAACCTAGTGAGGATAATTGCCCTTTTAATTAACTCAAAATCAATAGATTTGGATCTTAATTACATCTGTAAATGTCTTTTATTTTATGAAAAGGGATATTTCATAATTATAAGATGGTTATTTCATCATGAAGATATGTTTCCGAATTGTATATTTGTTCAATAATAGACCTTTAAATATGCAAATCCAAATCTTATAGACATTAAAGGAGTAGTTAGATTTAGTGTTCTGAAATCTCTAAATATAGCAAACACAGATGGTTACAAAGTAACCACATTGCTGATGGGAATGGAAGATAATACAACCACTTTGAAAAGCAATATAGTTGCTTCCTGTAAAAATAAACATTTAACATTTTACCAGTCAATCTCTACTTCCCTAGAGTATCAACCCAGTAAAAAGGACAATCTAAGTTTTCACAAATATTTTTATAAGAAATGTTCTTAGCAGCATTTTTCATGATAATCTCAAACCAGGAATTATAAAAAGACCCTCTGACTGGAAAGTAGATAAATTATGGCAACTATGCGATGGAATATGGCTGGACAACAAAAAGAAACTTTACTTATATATATTTTAATATGAAAACAGAGGAATAAAAAATACTTATACTAAGAAACCAGATACAAAGCAAACACAAACCCAAAAAGAAGACCCTGAAGCTATATGACTGCAAGGAACCATGAATAGCAAGAAAATGAAGCTTCAGACCTACAGCTGCAAGGAAATGAACACTGCCCCCATCCTGCAGAGGCCTGGGAGTGGCTCTTCCTCATCCAGTCACTGAGGAGGCTGCTGTTCCAACCAGCTGGATGGCAGACTAGGGAGACCCTGAAGCACAGAACCTAGTTCAGCTGTACCTGGAATTCTGACCTAAATGTGTGCTGTTAGTTTTCAAGCCGCTAAGCTTGAGGAAGCTTGTCATACAGCATTAAACAACAGCCTCTACAATCCTTAAGTAAACAGACCATGTGGCCATCTCAGTTCAGCTGTACCATCAACATGATTCTAAGAACACAAATCACAGTTATGATGTATCTCTTTTGTCACTTATTCATAGAGAAGCCACTTATCCTGGTTTTTTTTTTTTTTTAGTACTAATCCTTCTCTCTCTCCATCTCAGTCTCAGTTTGTTGGTCTCTATGTCACTGTCATTGCCTCTGTTTTTCTATCTGTCTCTCTCTCTCTCTCTCTCTGTCTCTCTTCTTTCTCTACCTCTGTCTCCCTCCCTTCTCCCTTCCTCTCTCTTGGTATATGGTACTTATTGAAAATTGTTCTTGGTATGAAAAAAATCAAAACATTACAATATGCTTTATCTAAATTTATTAATGTACAGATAGAAGCAGAAATATAATGATAAAAATAAAATAATGGTATATACATAAACAATTGTGTGGTAACAAAATGGCTCTTCAAAGAATTATTCGTCTTCTTTGAGCAAGGTATGCAACTCAAATTTCATTTCAAACGTGAATAAAATAATAGAACCATGGCATACTTATGCTCAATTTTTAAAGTAAAAGGTACTACCTGTTACAGAGTGACTCATTGGAAAAGACTTTGATGCTGGGAAAGATTGAGACCAGGAGCAGAAGGGGTTGACAGAGGATGAGATGGTTGGATGGCATAACTGTCTCAATGGACATGCATCTGAGCAAGCTTTGGGAGATAGTGAAGGACAGGAAAGCCAGCAAGCTGCAGTCTATGGGGTCACAAAGTGTCAAACATGACTTAGCTTAGAGACTAAATGAAAAATAAAAAATAAAAACTTTAATGAGGAAGCTTTAAACTTAATAAGGCACAAAAAGAGTCAACTTTCCAATTTCTTATAGTTTTGGTTGCTCTGGCTTTAACCTGTATTTACATGTCAAACCTCTGGAAACTTCTACACACCTAGTTTCATGGGGACTTAGGTTTACAAATCTTAAAACAAGACATCTTATTATCATTTTATTCTTTGTATGTTGACATGAAGCATTTTACTCCCTGAATTGACTATGTAAATTCATAACTTAAATAAAATCTCCCTAAATCTCAAATCACTGAGGAGGGTTTGCTCAGTGGTATTACTTCTCCAGCATTTCATTATTAATATTCCTTAGAAAATAAACTTCATTAGAATTGATCTTTTCCTTTTGAAGTGTGGAGTTCTGGAACAAAATGTAAAGTCACAGAAACATAGTTTTCATAAACCTGCAATGGATTAGAATTATGTGGGATTTTAGAATGTAAAATGCTCATAAATACTGAATGTGATCCTAAACTGCTCTCTTTTTCTCAGATAAAAATAAAGTCCTTCTCCTGTTTCTCTGATAAAAATAACATCTGTGGAAAAGATATCAGCATTATGAATCAAAGGCCATGGCCTACAGAGTGTTCTGCTTTTGTCTCCTCTCTATTCTATCAAGAGACAGGCTAAGACTAGGATGGAGTATAGTTTTGTATTTTGGATCTTTTTTTTTTTCCCTAAAGCCAAGCCCTATAAAATCAAAATAAATAGCAGTGAGTTACTTAAGTTGAAGAGTCAATCACCTAGATTAAATGACATACAAAATGACACATAAGAGTCATTCTGCATCAAAATGAAAATGTTTCTCCAGCTGGTGAAGTGAATCTTAAGCCTCTGAGGACTTGAAAATTTAACAAATTGCTCTGCTTGAGCAATCCTGTCAAAAAGGACAGTAACGTCATCCTGAACTATATAGAAGCCTGATTAATGGAAGTCCCCATATGATGGAGTAAGTTACAACCTTAATGTACAAATAATGAACCTCTATTAAAAGGAAGGGTGTCATAAATCAAAATGCTGTAGGAAAACCATAAACCTGTGGCAACATAATGGCCACCAGGGCCCAGGCTGTATTAATCTTGTATGGTGCAATATCATTTCTCTAGGAGAGATGACTAAATATATCCCATACGAAAGTGAATTATGAGTGTGATAAAGGTTCTGGACTATTCATTTAAGTTAATGGCAAGGTTCATATTAAGATACCCCCCTGGTTAACTCCTCCTCACGATCTGCCTTGAACTCTGCTTCAGTGAGACAAACATCAACATGTTCATCTACATTCTCAGCCTCCCATTTGTCTGAAATGTCCTCAGAAAGAAACAAAAACAAAAAAAAAAAAGAAAGAAAACACTAAAGGCCAGAAAATTATCTCTGCTTCAAAATATTTCTAGCATTTTCCCCCTTTGGCTAATGTTATTTAAAAGTTCATATATATATATTCTATCTTTACTCAGAGTTATACACATTATTCCATAGCATGTTAGTTCTATGTATAGCACTGAAACTTCTATCTTTTCATATGATTCCTGCATATTTTTCTATCACTGTTTGCATTTTGGAAATACAACTTCCATATGAATTAAATTCTAAAGAGCAAAAAAAAATACTTAAGCCAAAATACCTTAGTGTAGCATTTGTTCAGAAAATGCTTTTCACTTACATTTTAATGTAACCAAAGACATTTTTTATTAGTATATCCTGATATGTTATACTTTGTAACTATCTTCTATGGATAAAACAGATTCTAGTAGGATGAACAATCCAAGTTGATATTTTATGTATTTTGTGTTTATTAAAAAGTATGTTCATTTTGATGCTTCCCTGGAAGTCCAGTGGTTAAGATTCCATGCTCCCAATGCAGAGGCATGGGTTCGATCATTGGTTGGGGAAGTAAAATCTCGCATGTTATGATCAAATAATAATAACAGCATGAACAAAAAATAATTAATAATAAAAGTATTTGCATTTAGTCTTATCCTATTAGAAATTGCTCCTGGTGTGATCACTGTGCTTCAATATCACCTAGAGTAAGATACAACAGTCTCTGTCGGTTTCAGAGGTTCATGTTTTCTCAGTTGTATCATTATTGTTTTTACTGTTTATTTGCCAATAATGAATTTAAACAGTTCTGGAAAGGCTTTATTTTTTTCTATATTGGATATATTTATATTATAAATTCAAATACATCAAATATATTTCAGTAATTCATAAATAAATCTTCCCTCCTTTGGTAACTCAGTCAATTCAGGATGCCATCTCTCTCTCTTTCCCTTTTGTACAAAAGTGACCCACTTTTCCAGGCTCATACTTGTTGGAATTTATCCACCCAAAATTGTACAGTGACACGAAATTCCAGAGGACCTTTGGTTGTTAGTAACTCTGTGCTTTAACATGGGTTCCATTATCATCTCAGGGTAACAAGCTTACACAACCTTACTCTTCATATCTGAATACTGAAGTTGCTATAAAATCCCTAACCTTTAGGTGGGATCAAAGGTAGTGAGTGGGAGGTAAGGGAACTCTTACTTTCCTGCCTGGCTTTGTGGCACACTGAGACTCGAGGTGGTGATAGTATTTCATGAATTAAGTTTTCCATAAAGGAATATGCTATCTCTAATTTAATAAAACAAATAAACAAATAGGATAACCCCTTACAGTGACAAAATCAAGGAAGAGAATAGAATATAGTCATGCAAAGGAAGAAGTAACTGGGTGAATCCTTTGCCTAGGATCATATTAAGTCCATCCTGAAGACATGATATTTGAAATGGCACATAAATGAAGAGAAAGTGTTGGGCATTGGAACACTTGAGAGAAGCCTTTTAAACTGAAGAACAAATACAACCCTAAAATTACAAATAAATTGAAAAATGGCCTGGAAGAGAAAACTATGTTGCATTTTTGCTATTTGCCATTATGACTAGACAATGTCTATCAGGGAGAAAGTACAGACATATGTACCCAGATAAGATACAGAAGCCACATTTGTAAGTCATTATGAAGAATCTGGTGTTGACACTCGGAACGTTACTGTGATTGCTCTGTGGAAGCAGGAGTGGAGGAGAACAAGAGTAGAAGTAGTGAGATTAGCTTGAGGATAAAGTTGGAGTTTTCTAGAGGAGAAATGATTACAGTTTAGGATTACAGCCTCTGAAAGAATGAGAATGACTGAAAATATTCAGACCTAAGCATATCTCAAAAATTATATATTGAAGGCAAGAATCATGAAATAATTTATTGAAATGGAGAAGACAGCAAAAAAAAAAAAAAAAGATATGTTGCAAGTGGGGGAAATCAAACATTTTGTTTTCTTTTGACCACATTAATATAACAATGATTGTCATGCTGTCTTGTGGTAGGTACTAAATAGCCATGTGCAAATAAAACGGTGACTCAATCAATGAGACTATAAACTCCAACTGGAGAGAATATGTGCATTCAGGCATTAAATATGTGTACTATATTTGCTGACACACACATATATATTAATGTTTGTATATATGTATGCAATCAATATATTAATATCAATATATGTATGTATGTACATAAATACATAATTCCGAGGAGAGTGTTATAGGTAGACTGGGACTGGAAATATAGTTTCAGGAGCTTTCAAATTCAAAGACTATTAAGGACAGAACCCTGGGAGACATCAAAATCCAGAATTATAATAGGCAAAGAGGTATTATAAAAATGCTGAGAAAAAGTAGGCCTCAAAACAAAAGAAAGACCAAGTGACTAGAGTAAAATGGAATGTTATCCTACCACACAATTAGATTAAAAAAATCAGGTACCTTCATAGATCTAGATATTCAATAAAAACCCATTCAACCCATATAAGTCACTGCACCAGTCCCTAAGACACAGGAAATAAAAAGAGGCATAGGACTTGGATACCATTTTTGAGACACTTATCATAATGAGCTATACAGACCATGGAATTCTCTAGGTCAGAATACTAGAGTGGGCAGCCTTTCCCTTCTCCAGGAGATCTTCCCAGCCCAGGGATCAAACCCAGTTCTTCCACATTGCAGGCAGATTCTTTACTGGCTGAGCCACAAGGGAAGTCCAAGAATACTGGAGTGGGTAGCCTATTCCTTCTCCAGCAGATCTTCCCAACCCAGGAATCGAAACGGGGTCTCCCGCATTGCAGGTGGATTCTTTACAAGCTGAGCTATCAGGGAAGCATTGTAATGGGCAATAAGGCATACATAAATTACAAGACAATGGTCATATGCCACAATTTTAGTAATTATCTTTTCTGAACTCATTTTATAAACAGAATATATGAAATTTTATGTTTTTTCAAACATCTAAAATATAGAATACAAGGTGACAGGAAGGCCCAACCAGGCTTCTAGCTCTCAGGAAAATAAAATATAAAATACTATTGAGAATCTTTTGTTTGTGGGTGGTAATGTAGTCACTGTACATGTAAAATATACCTGGAATTAAAATATTTTTATTAGTAGAATCCAGAGGCAGAAGCTGAATGTTGAAATGAAGTGTGACACAAAATCTGAAGGATTCTGTTAAAATTTCTAATGCTATATATAACCTGATGGTATCTAAGAAAAAAAGAACTCTATGTGTTTTTAGCTCAAATGAAAACAAGAAAGAACTAATGTGAATATACACTTAAAGACTTTTAAATGACAATGTTAATTTATATATTTTTCTATAAAATGATGGTGATTAAATAAAATGTTTCTATATAGAATTGTATGCCATTTGTCAGGATGATAAGCTGAGTTTTTGTTGAACACTCACCTGCTATACAAGAGTGATGAAAACTACAAAGAGACCGACAGGATCTATTTGTTTCTTGGACCACTAACAGTGGCTTTCTGCCCCCCCGCCCCTGCCAAAAAAAGTGATTCACTTTAGGTCTTAATAATTAAACTTTCTTAATCATTGCAATGTTAAAAAAAGAAAGATTCATTTAATTTAAAATATTTAGTGAAAAATTTTATATTCACCACTGAAAATAATGTTAAAATACTGTCACAACATTTTAGGGGGTATTTAGTCATATAATCAATATTTAAATATGCAGGTAAATTTAAAAATAACTCCTCTTATTGATCAAAAATACTTATTTAACAAAACTCCTACTGTACATCATCACTAAAGTTAATTGTTTATGTTCAGTTAATACATAATAACTTGATATACAGATGTGTAATATTTTATCTAACTACTTAGGCTTTTTCTGATGTTTCTATGTTACTTAAAAATGTGTTTAAATTACATTTAAATACTAAAATGGGTTTTCAAAAATTAGAAATGCTCCCGTATTTTTTCCTTTTCATTTCAAAGTCAAATTATTCTACATTACCTTGTAGTTGTGCGTTAGTCATTCAATGACATAGAAAAGATCAAGTTTAATGCCAGATCAGTGTGATTTCTGTCGCTCTCACGTTGAATGTTGTATTTAAGGTATAGTTTCACTTTAGGAGACATACAATTTATAGATAAGCGGTATGTAGACAAGACTAAGCTGTATCATTTGAGGGACTGTGAAACATAATGGAGTAAGATGAAAAATTTTCTTTTCACAGCATATTAGAATTTAAACACTCCCTGGGTCAGCTTTCCTGATGTAAATAAATAAACATGAGTATAGTGCTCCTTTGAGAGTGTCACTGAAAAATATATGTAAAGGGAGTAAACCACCTAATGTACAGAATAAATTCAATAAATGGCAGAAATTATTTTTACGGGCTCATTTTATTCTCTGCAGAATTTGGAGTTTTAAAACAGCTCTTAGAAATAAGAGACTAACAGCAACCTAAAATATATATGTATTCATCAATGAATAGTAACTTCCTTTTATAAATAATCAACTGACTAGAAATTTTCCCATTTAAGGTCAATATTTTTTACAAATCCAATAAAAAATTAGTTGTATTCTTATTTTAGATAATAGAGGAATGTGAAGAAAGATATTCTAAGTGGTAACAAATATTTATATATGATAAATCAGATATAATAAATAATATAAATATCAAATGTATTTTAGTTTTTAAAACTATTATTTTGCTTATCAAGCTAAAACTAATAAAACCTTTTTTTTTATTATTAAATTTTAAAATCTTTAATTCTTACATGTGTTCCCAAACCTTTTTTAAACAATAACATCTTAAGTTTGTCACTTAAATGTGAGAGACTGAAGATACAATTACACTTTGACAATGACCAGACCATGCGTAAAGACAGAACTCTTGACACAGGATCTACACAGCAAGCAGCCCAGAAACCCAAAGCATTATTTAGAGTAACCAGGCCAGGAATCCAACATAGCAGCCACAAGAAAGACATGTACAAAGTCAGAACATTCACTACCTCTAGCATACATTCCAGGAAGCTAAACAGCAGATCCTGTTACAATCAGCTTAAAATGGCCAGAACTTAGATAATAATTCTCAGCTTCCCTAATTTTTGTCCCTGCTTCCAACAGAGGACCAACCAGAAAAAAATCAAATATAAATATATAACTCATCACACTGGGGTTGCTTGTTGGCTCTAGTGGGAAAGAATCCACCTGCCAGTGCATGAGATGCAGGAGACAGGGGTTTGATCCCTGGGTTGGGAAAATCCCCTGGAGGAGAGCATGGCAACCCCCTCCGGTATTCTTGAGTGGAGAATCCCATGGACAGAGGAGTCTGGTGGGTTATAGTCCATGAGGCTGCAAAGAATCAGACACAACTGAGTGGCTAAACAGCAACAACAAATCACTCTGGATGCCCTGATTCTAGTTATCCTACCTGTAGCTTTCCTGTGTTAAGAAAGCCTCCAGTCAAGGCATTCCTAACCGCCCCCTCCTTGTTTTTCCAACTAGAAAGTGTTCCCATTCTACTGCCTGCCTTTGAGTTTCTGCCAAAGCACAAGTGATGATGACTCTCTTGTAAAAGTTCTGCAAAATAGACTTCACTTATTCACATTTGGTTGATCTTTATTTCCACAAAAGGAAAGAAATACAAAATCATTTATGCTTTGTAATGCAAAACAAATTAAACAAAAATCTAGAATCAGTGTAAATAAAAATAAAGTCTGCCCCAATTACTTGCTTTAACATCACCTTTTTTTTTTTTTTTCTTTATCTCCTTCCTTAATATTTAAAGACATGACTTGGTTATATCAGCACATCCCTTATAGAAAGGACTTAACAGGAGTGACATGCTAAGAATGAAATACTACATGCCTTACAAAGTAGCTTTCTGATGATTTTTTTCTCTCACTTTTCAGATAATTAGTTATAAGAATATTAAGCCAGAAATAAATATTATCTCTAACATTCCTTTCTATTGAAACAAAGCTCATATAGGAATCACACATCTAAGATGAACAGTTATTCAGAGAAGTGAATGATGACCAAATCAGGGTTCTTGGTACTGAGTACTGGTGAAAGGGTCATAGAAGATCAGAAAAAAATTATTAAAGGGACCAGGAGGAATTTATTAAATTTCATTGTCTCTCTTAACATAAAGATTCCAACAATCAAAAGCAGATTATACTTACATTAAAAAAAAAAAAAAAAAACCTGAAGCAAAGGGAGGATTTAACCCACCTTTCTTTTTGTCATCTTCCCTAGTAAAACTGTTAAATAATAGAATTTTTACACTTCAAAAGGGATTCCACAACTTAATTTTAAATTATTATTGAATCATTTGGGATAAAAAAAAATTATGCAGGAGGAGCCATAGTAAAAATAAAAATAAAAATAAAAGTAGAGTATGTTTAAATTACACTTGGTATTGTGCAAGGATCTTGCACATGCAGCAGCTCATTAAGAGAGTTCTGACTGACAATTTGAAACAATGGTGGAGATACTATTTTACCATGGTCTCATACTCTATTCCAATTCTCTCTAATAGACATTCCAACCCAAACTACTAACCTACAGTACAAACCAAGAGTCTTCTTCAGGAATTCATTGTTTTAAAACCAAATGTCCAAATGTATACATATAGGAAAGATTGCTTTAGAATGTATAAACATGTAATATGGGGGGAGGGGAACATACAACTTCATACATGTTTAGGTAAGTCTTAACCAAAGCTGTGAATTTTCAAGTAGGAAGAGGTAGGTGAATAATTAATAGATGCTATTCATAGTTACTACCATGCTTAGTCTAAATGATTGATGCTTAGTATAATTGAGGAGGAAGGAACATGGAAATATATATTGATATTTAATTTAGGTCACTGTCCTATAAAATAAGAGAAAAAGATAACTGAAGAGGGAAAATTGTCAACACTGTGCCTCTATTTTCAAAGGTGGTAACTTGAATACATTTTCATATTATGAATGTCATTATACCTTGACAAGTAATTACAATATGACATTAAGTCACATGACTCAATTTTAGACATTTTTTTTTTTCAGAAATGATAATATTTTTCAGTTCAGTCACTCAGTCGTGTCCAACTCTGTGACCCATGGACAGCACGCCAGGCCTCCCTACCACCAAATCTCAGAGTTTACTCAAACTCATGTCCATTCAGTTGGTGATGCCATCCAACCATCTTATCCTCTGTCGTCCCCTTCTCTTCCTGCATTCAACATTTCCCAGCATCAGGGTCTTTTCCAGTGAGCCAGTTCTTCACATAAGATGGTCAAAGTATTGGAGATTCAGCTTCAACATCAATCCTTCCAATGAACATTCAGGACTGATTTCCTTTAGGATGGACTGATTGGATCTCCTTGCAGTCCAAGGGACTCTCAAGAGTCTTCTCCAACACCACACTTCAAAAGCATCAATTCTTCAGTGCTCAACTTTCTTTATAGTCCAACTCTCACATCCATACACGACTACTGGAAAAACCATAGCCTTGAGTAGATGGACCTTTGTTGACAAAGTAATGTCTCTGCATTTTAACATGCTGTCTAGGTTGGTCATAACTTTTCTTCCAGGGAGTAAGCATCTTTTTGGAGCCCAAGAAAATAAAATCCAAAATCACTGCAGATGGTAATTGCAGCCATGAAATTAAAAGACGCTTACTCCTTGGAATAAAAGTTATGACCAATCTAGACAGCATATTAGAAAGCAGAGACATTACTTTGTCAACAAAGGTCCGTCTAGTCAAGGCTATGGTTTTTCCAGTGGTCATATATGGATGTGAGAGTTGGACTGTGAAGAAAGCTGAGCACCATAGAATTGATGCTTTTGAACTGTGGTGTTGGAGAAGACATTTGAGAGTCCCTTGAACTGCAAGGAGGTCCAACCAGTCCATCCTAAAGGAGCTCAGTCCTGGGTGTTCATTAGAAGGACTGATGTTGAAGCTGAAACTCCAATACTTTGGCCACCTAATAAGTGCTGACTCATTTGAAAAGACCATGATGCTGGGAAAGATTGAGGACAGGAGAAGAAGGCGATGACAGAGGATGAAATGGTTGGATGGCATCACTGACTTGATGGACATGGGTTTCTGTGGATTCTGGGAGTTGGTGATGGACAGGGAGGCCTAGTGTGCTGCAGTTCGTGGTGTTGCAGAGTGGGACACAACTGAGTGACTGAACTGACTGATTGTTGATAATATTTTACACAAAGCAAAATAAAATTTCTATATTTAATCATGTAAATGATTTCTGAATATTGTGCATTACTCATAATGGTAGACATTGGAGGTTCTCTTTTTCTACTTTAATTCATATTGAAATATAATTTCATTAAGTATCAAGAGTGTACAAAATAATTAAAGTATTAAAGTCAGAAATATCCAAGTTTGGATATTCTGCAGTGCACAAAATATGTTCTACAAAGTCACACTGAAAAACTAGCATTAATTTGTACTTCCAGAATTCATACAACACATTTCAATAGGAAAAGTTTAGAGTCCAATGTAGGGGAAAAAATCAAGAGAAAAAATGAGACTACTCAAAGTGTAAACCCAGAAAGGTAAATTGTAACTGAAAAAAATAAAAGGAAGAAATCTCAAAAAGAGGAATGATTTTCACTTATGAACAATAATAAATTATTGCACACTTATTGATTACCCACCAATGTCATAGTTTCAATTGATTTGGCTTCTCATCTTTTCTCACCCATTTACAGTAATTTCTTTATCAGGGATACAAGAACTCAATTATTGAGACTTCATTTTGATTGTTAGTTTCAATTTTCTACTGCATGATCACCAGTTTTTTTATGTGTAGCCTTATCAAATCCTATGTGCACAGAAACACAGGTGCAAAACATTAGCACTTAGGAAGTTACACAAAAACATATACATAAGATAACTTTTAACTAGAGCATTACTATGGTACATTTTGTAATTTATGAACCGTGAAATTCTTCTAGTGACAGCCTAGAAAAGCAGACAGTATTTAAACTGGATGTCATGTCAATGTATAAAAATTATTACTGTCAAGCGTGTTATTGAAAGTGACATCATCATAACCTAACATGTGTCTTTGATTGATGGTGTAGCCAAATAAATGTAATAAAGAACAATGTAACATTTGATATCTAGTAACCTATTATCAACCAGCTTTAAAATTTTAGCTTTTCAATCTCATTTCCTGGTGGTTTTAGGGTTTAAAAAGAAAGATTAAGAGACAGACTACTATTTCACTTTTTTTAAATCTAGATATAAATGTCATAAAAAATCTAAGATGTTCTTAAATATCCTCAATTGTCAGTATTAATCTACCTAAGCAATTAAATTTAAAACTAAACATAGAAAATTCATTTCATTTTTTATTCTATGTTGAAGCATTCCATGCAATTTTTCACCAAGAAAATATTGTACTTAAACACAGTACCTTGTATTTTCCTTCAGTAACTTCACTTTCAATGGAGTTCAGAAATTTAAGTCCAATATTTTATAAAATTTTATCTCATTTTATTCTGTGACAGTGTACTTAGATTCTAGAACAAACTCTAAATCTATATTCACTAGAATAATAAAAGGCATAAGTTAAACAAGAATATTCAGAAATCATTGAAATAAATCTTGAAATAAACTTGATGAACATCTTGTTTGAACTTCTTTCAGTTTGCTTTCTGATAATATTTGCTCCCTACATTAAAATAAGTGAAATTGTGTTTATGAAAGTATTTAGTATCCTTTAAGCTCAGAGTTGCTATGCAAATATTTTATCATCATTACCATGCACATTTCATGTGTTAAGAACTCAAATGAAAGTCAGTAAAGGTTATATGCCTGAGACCTCTTAATTCACAATTTATTTGTATTCATCAATACAGAATGGAAACTTTCAAACTGTGTATTTGAGGTGTATGCGTGCTCCTGTCTGTATGTCTGTCTGTAGTTACATTAAAATGCTTACTGAAACTGTCCATTTTAAAAGAACATTTGCTTTAAGTGACAAGCTGACAAATGTGTCAAGTTACTGAAAAAAATCCATTTTTTGCATTAGCAAAATAAACATTCAAAAGGAAAGAAGAACCTGAAATTACATTTTATCGCAATATATATTCTATAATTTAGAGTGTTCTTTGTGTTTTTTTATTCTTATAGATTTTGTTTAAACATTGTAAGAATAATAGTTTCTCCAAGTCAACACCCTAGCTCTTTTACTTTAAGCTGCCAATGTGAATTTTCCTAATCAGGGTACAGTACAGACGAAAAATAATTGAACTAGTTCCCAAAACATGGTTTTTGTTTGTTTTTCAATCACATTAGCCCATTTTTTTCAAATTCTTTCAATCTCTTAAATAGTACATCTAGGCTGTCAAGAACTTATCCTCTCTCAAGTGTTCCAATGCTTATATAGAGTAAATCTGGGGACAAACTCTTTTTGAGATTATTTTAAGGACAGTTTATAGTCTAGAGCTCTATTCACAGAGTCAATTTGACAAGAGTTCTTAATATGAAACACTTTTAGGAACAAGGCTGCTATCATGTCTAGTCACAAAAATTCTTTATCATAATTTTAAACACCTATATACATTTTTATATACCTATATAACTTAGTACATTTTTATATGACCAAATAACATAATTAATATGAAAATCTTTGGTAAGAATATAGTACTACCTATATAAAAGATGTTATGAATCTTTCACTTCTTCCTGTACCTTGCAAAAATATTGCACACATAATTTTATTTGTTCTAAGTAGTTTGTAGAGCCATGGATATAAGGAAGCATAGATACAGAATTCAAGTTAGATATGTAAAAATCCTTTTAAGAGATAAGGTCGACTAAAATATAGGAAATTCATGTTACAACATCTAAGTATACAAATAAAACCAAAGGACTCAACTTACTCCACGTATGTTAGTCAGCTGTCTTTCACCATCATTTTTACATTTGTTCTCCTCACTGTTTCAGAAATGAGGGAATGGCATACACAGAGACATACCGATAGAAAAATTACAAATAGGGAAATAGTTTAAAATTTCCTTTGCTGCTTAAAGAACTAGAGATAAGAACTAGAACTAAGTGAACTGAACAGGATGCTGCAGAGCCTTCCCGAGGACAGACAGACCCACATAACTGCCTCCTCTTACCCGTAGAAAAGTTTTAAGTTCCCAGGCCTTCCCTGAGTTCTAAAGGGCAAATTTAATCAGAGAAATGAGAAAATCCAGAAACAAAGGAAGACAATTAAGCAAGACAAAATAACAATAGTTTAATCATAAAACAAAGCCACGGGCCTTTAGTTCCTCCTCCAGAACTATAGATAATATTCCGAAGGATATCCTTGAGTTGTTTTGCAGACACTAACACCCTCACCAGCTGGAAGAAGCTAATTGAGTGCTGACCACAAAACCCCACATGGGCTGGAATGAGAAGGTTGATGATGTTGGCTCCTGATGAGCTCACCATCAGCAATCAGTAAGAAGGATGCAGTTGAGATGCTCAAGGACCCTGAGACCCTCTCCCTCATCCTGCCTTTAAAAACCCATCCCTGAAATCATCTCCAGGTGGTGCAATAGTAAAGAATCTAGCTGCCAGTACAGGAAACACAAGAGATTCAAGTTCAAATCCCTGGGTCAGGAAGATCCCCTCAAATTGGAAATGGCCAACCACAAGAATATTCTTGCCTGGAAAATCCCAGGGACAGAGGAGCCTGGTAAACTACAGTTCAAGAGGTTGCAAAGAGTCAAACATGACTGAGCATACACACACACCCTGAAACTGTCAGGGAAGTCAGCTCTTTTGAGCAAAAAGTAGCCATTCTCCTTATTTGGCCCCACATTGGGCACAATGAATGCTGTACTTTCTTTCAGTACAATCCTGTGTCAGTAGACTGGCTTTACCATGCTGTGGTGAGCAGACTCAAGTTTGGTTCCTTGACATTAAACCGTCCAATATACAGTGAACTTCCTGACCTACTAAAGTATATCACATTAAAATTCTTTATATATCATTTATCAGTCTCATTTTTTTTAAAAAATTTTATGGCCTATTTCCACACACTGGAATTTGTGTTTATTAGACCTAGTATCTCATTTGCTCTGCTAAATCACTTAGAAGAATGTGATAAGTTACTTACATTTTAGTTGAATTTTTTTTTTACTTTAGGTTTGTTTCTTCATTGGAAGTAATTCAGTTGTGTCCTTCAAATTTACATTTCTTTAAAAATACTCACCTGCAAACCTGAATGTCTTTCTTTTCTTTCTATAATTTTATTTTTTAAACTTTTATTTTATATTGGAGTATAGCCAATTAACAATGTTGTAAATAGTTTCAGGTGAACAGCTAAGGGATTCAGTCATATATATATATAACATATATCCATTCTCCCCCAAGCTCCCCTCCCATCCAGGCTGCCATATAACATTGAGCAGGGTTCCCTTTGCTATACAGTAGGAGCGACTTCACTTTCACTTTTCACTTTCATGCATTGGAGAAGGAAATGGCAACCCACTCCAGTGTTCTTGCCTGGAGAATCCCAGGGACGGGGGAGCCTGGTGGGCTGGCGTCTATGGGGTCTCACAGAGTCGGACATGACTGAAGCGGCTTAGCAGCAGCAGCAGCAGCAGGACCTTTCTGGTTACCCATTTTAAATATAGCAATGCGTCCATGTCTCACTTTCTATTTTAATACTGCCACATTATTTTTTTCTTTCTGCCTAGTTTTAGAAAAGTTAGGATTTACCATTTAAATGTTAACAACTATACGAAAAGGTGGTAAATTTGACAGTAAGCCAGAGCTGTAAGTGAGCTTCTATTTAAACAAAAACAAGTAATTATCAGGAATTTACATAAAATTCTGGATACAAATTTCCCAGGATTCTTGGAAGAAAAGAATTGAGAATTATATATTAAAGTTGCAGAGTTTGTATATTACTTCACTTTTTAAAATAGTTTGCTTTATTATTTTGAAAAATAATTCTCTCTGTGCAGCATTTAGAATATCTTGGCATTCAATGCATTCTAAAAATTATTGCCTACAATTAATTTATACTTAATCATCCTGAGAACAGATGGCAAAATTAAATAGCTTTTACATTTTTGAAACAAAAAAGCAAGCTTGTTATTGAAAATTCAGTGAGGTATTTAGCAGGATAGTCACTTTTCTAGATTAAAAATACTTGAAGTCTTACTTTCCACAACTTTCATATATGCAATTGTTCTTAATCTTTTAAAATTTTAAAATACTGCTTAACCTTGCTTCTGTTATTGTCATCTAATTCACCTAATTATCCATTCAATCTGTCTTTTAGTATGGTCGAATATCCCAATTATTACATATGATTATAAATGACACCAGTGTTTGAAAGGCCTCTGTTGCAGATGGTTAATTTCTTATTAATGGTTAGGAATGTGCCTGTCATAATGTGCCTTTTATATCTTGAGATGAAAAGCCAATCAGTTACTTTGTCTAACAGTTTGCCTATCAGTTACTCTGCGCTTTGACCTAAGCACAAAGCTTATAAATTCTAACTTTTAAAATACTTTCAAACTCTTTTATATATCAGTGGTAGGCAGAATAATGGCTCCTCAAGGATGTTCACATCCTTATTGCTGAACATGTTACATGGCAAGGGTGAATTAAGATTACAAATATGTTGACTTTGAGATGGAGAGATTATCCAGGTGGAACCAATATAATCACAGGCATCCTTAAAGTGAAAGAGGCATGCAGGGAAGTCTGGAAAGACTTTCTATGAACCAAAGAATGTGTAGAGCTTAGAAGATACAAAATGGCAGGAAAAAGATTCTCCCTGAGAGCCCTGCTTAATTTTAGCCCATTTCCAACTTGTGACTTCCATATTTTAAGATGATGATTTTGTGTTTTTAAGCCACTAAGTTAATGGTAATTTGTTAAAAAAGCAATAGAAAACTGATACATCACCTATTTCCTGATCTCTCTACTGTCCTAACTCTTCATTCTACTCATTGTGTTTTGTATCTCACTCCAAATAGTTAACATGCATTCTACTATGAGCTGGATGTTTCAATCATTTGTCAATTACTTATTTAAAGCAGCCAGTGCCTTTCACTTGATCAATGGATATTTCTATCAGCTGCTTTTCTAACAGAACTTCTCCTTATGCCAATACCACCTCAATATATGGCGAGCACTTTCTATGTGCAAGCATTGTGCAAAAAAAAAAAAAAAGTTTTATTTTATCTTCTTTGCTATCTACTCAAGAAATGCATGAGGCAACTAATGTTATTACCTTTATTTTTGATATTTAAGAAACTGAAATGAACAACAAATAATTTGGCCATGGTTATGGAATAATTGCATAACACAACAAATTATTACATTGAGATTTGCCTGGCTTCTACTCCTTGTAACAAACATGTTACTCTACTTTCCCTAAAGCAAATACAGATTTATTCAAGATACTTCAGCCATCACTAAATCTACATTATTTGCATAAGGGAAGGCCACATTAATTGAATAAGGGAATAAGTTTAGAGATTATCTGCTATCTTTCCCAACCATGAAAAAGATAGTTGGAATATTTTTATAAGTCATGATACCAACCCTCTCCCTTTTAGTATCATCGATCTCTAGAGTTTCTCTGATGGCTCAGATGGTAAAGAATCAGCATACAATGTATGAGTCCGGAAGATCCCCTGGAGAAGGGATGGCTACTCACTCAGTATTTTTGCTCAGAGAAGCTCTAGCACACAAAATTGACTTCCTATTAACTATATTTAGAAGTTATGAAGCTGTATTCACTGTCTACAAAAGACAGTCTGTGTTGACCACTTGAGGCAAGCACAGGCAGATCCTGTCTCATGGGAATTTGGAGTTTATAATAACAGATGATACTCTTGCTCTAGGTGGTTCCTTTAATAGACTATTTTAAACATATGAGTTGTTAACTGAACATGTACATGGAAAATGAGAAGAAAGTTTATCTGAAGAATGTTGCTGCTGCTGTTTAGACACTAGGCCCTGTCTGATTCTTTGCAACCCTATGGACTATAGTCTGACAGGCTCCTACTCTATGGGATTTCCCAGGGAAGAGTACTGGAGTGGGTTGCCATTCCCTCCTCCAGGGGATCTTCCGGACCCAGAGATCCAACGGAGTCTCCTGCTTGGCAGGCGGATTCTTTACCACTGAGCCACCTGGGAATACACACAAACATAATCCCACTAAGGGGAGACAGTAGTATGGGGAAGGGGTGGAGAGAGAAGCACTGAATTTTAACACCTTCCTTATACTTGTTGAATTTGCTCTTTGTATTCCTTTTGCCATTTGTTGCATTAGGTAATTGGTGTATATATGTATAATAAATTTCCTATTAACACAGACTATTTTTCTTTTTTGCTAGACCAAAGAAGTTTTTTTTTTTTTCTCATCAAAAGACCAAATTTATTTATTTTAATTGGAGGTTAATTACTTTACAATATTGTATTGGTTTTGCCATACATCAACATGAATCTGCCACAGGTATACACGTGTTCCCCATCCTGAACACCCCTCTCTCCTCCCTCCCCGTGATTTTCATATTTACTAGAGAATATGTATGGATGTGAGACTTGGACCATAAAGAAAGCTGAGCATTGAAGAATTGATGCTTTTAACTGTGATGTTGGAGAAGACTCTTGAGAGTCCCTTGGACAGCAAGGGGATTAAACCAGTCCATCCTAAAGGAAATCATTCCTGAATATTCATTGGAAGGACTGATGCTGAAGCTGAAGCTCCAATACTTTAGCCACCTGATGTGAAGAACAGAATCAAAGGAAAAGACCCTGATGCTGGGAAAGATTGAAGGCAGGAGGAGAAGGGGATGACAGAGAATGAGATGGTTGGATGGCATCACTGACTTGATGGACATGAGTTTGAGCAAGCTCCAGGAGTTGGTGATGGACAGGGAAGCCTGGCATGCTGCAGTCCATGGGGTTGCAAAAAGTAGGACACGACTGAGTCACTGAACTGAACTGAACTGATAGCCCTCTAAGATTTTCTGTGTATTCTATGAAGACTGCCTCCTAGCCATCATGAAACATTATAAATAAATGAGTATTAACTCTTTAATATGTTTCAAGCTATTAAGAATCTAAATATCTTTATTAATTTGCATATGTCTAATGTGTGTTATTCTTTACTATCTGAGCCACCAGGGAAGCCCCAAAGTGTTAGTCACTCAATCATGTCCAACTCTTTGTGACCCCATGGACTGAACCCACCAGGCTCCTTTGTCCACAGAATTCTCTAGGCAAGAACACTGGAGTGGGTAGCCATTCTCTTCTCGAGGGGATATTTCTGACTCAAGAATGAAATCCAAGTCCCAAGTCTCTTGTATTGCAAGAAGATTTTAATAAGATGGTTGGATGGCACCACCAACTCAATGGGCACAAGTGTGAGCAAACTCCGGGAGATAGTGAAGGACAGGGAAGCCTGGTGTGCTGCAGTCCCTGAGGTCACAAAGAGTTGGACATGAATTAGCTATTGAACAACAACACAATGTATTATTGTTGAAAGTTTGCTTGTTGATTGATTGATTATTAATTATTATTGATCTCAGTCTATAATCAAGATTCAAAGAGGAATAAATTTATCCAAGAGAATCTTACTTAAACCTCTTCCCCTCATCCAGAAACAAAAACAACAACAAAAACCCAGTTCCCTTTACTTAGTGAAAAAAAAAAAAAAAAAAAAGGATTATACTGAAATAATTTCCTATGATTTAGGGGAAAAAGGTATCCATAGCTTTAATAAAATATGACCTATACAAGAAAACTTTTAAAGTGCAATATTAAAATTTTCAATATTAATATTAATATTTTCCTTAAAATTTCCTGATACAAAACAAAACTTACATTACTCCTAGTATATTTTCTCTCTTAAATGTTCTACAGTTATTAGTTTGTATTGTATACTTGAACTTAAGTCTTCAGTCAGAAAACACATTACTCATTTCCTGTCTCCCATGGCTCAGCTGGTAAAGAATCTGCCTGCAATGTAGGAAACTCGGGTTTGATCCCTGGGTATGGAAGGTCCCTGGAGAAGGGAATGGCTAATCACTCCAGTATTCTGGCCTGGAGAATACCATGGACTGTATAGTCCATGGGGTCACAAAGAGTCAAACATGACTGAGAGACTTGCACACCATGACTTACAAAGAAATAAGAAGAGTAGATAAAAAAAGTTGCTATAATTTTAGGGAGTATCCAACCTTGAGGTTTTCAGTCTTATTCATTTTTCCTTTAATAGTCTCTTCTCTAAGTTTATTTGGGGGTTCTTTCAGTGTGTTATGTATAAATACTGGGCAGAATAGCACTATGATAAGATGGATTCCCCATGATGGGTATATACTAATTGCCACCTTCCTGATGAACTATAGACAAGTCTACTACATGAACCATGCTTATAATGTTTTGCATGTATTAATGACTAATTAGCAATGCTAAAATTAAATTAAAGGTAACACCATTTTTTTATTGATCATAAAGAACATCATTTAAATTATTAAGCAGTATTGTTGATGCTATGTTTGTGTCCCCCAAAATTCACACATTGAAGGCCTAACTCCAATATGATTGTATTAGGAGATGAGACTTTGGGGATATAGTTAGGTTTGGATTAAATAAATAAGACTGGGGTTCTCATAATAGAATCAGGGCTCATAATAATACATGAGCTAATATGCTCTTTTTCTCTACCATGTGAGGCCACGATGAAAAAGTAACCACCTCCAAGGTGGTTGGAGAGTGCTTCCAACAAAAACTGATCCCAGAACAGTGAAAAAAAAAATCAATTTCTATTGTTTAAACTGCCACATCTATGAGTATTTTGTTCTGGCAGACCCAGTAGACAAATTGGCAAGAACTTAAAAATATATACATCCATTCCTACATTTGGTATCACTAAACAGGTCCTTTAAATTAAACAAATGCAAATATTGCTATTTGGGTATTGTTGTTTGAAGTTTCTAACTAAAATGGAAACCCAGAGTATAATATCTGCATAAATATTTATTTGTACTTTTAATATTTTAAATAGTTATATAGAAATTCTACAAAAAGTATTATGCAATAAAGTAAAAACAGCACTATATAATTTTTATATAATGTAACAATGTGTTACCTACATTTAATCAAAATATAACAGACCATTTATAACATAATTTTTGAAAATGTTAATTTCCTGTACATAGTGGTTTTCTCCCACTATTTTGGAAATTTTTCCAGCATAAGGGATACTTCCTATGGAACTTTGCTCTACTTAAAAACTATGCCTTTTTTTGGTAGAAGGTTCTAAAGGACTTTTTGAATGTTTTCAGTGGAAATGTTTGACTATTTCATACATTCTACTATATGATGTAAAATAATTACTACATATTTTATAGTTTAACTTCATAGCAATGTATATCTCTCTTTCTCTCTCTCTTTGGATGGAAGGATGAATGGATGGAAGGATGAATGGATGGGTACATAGAAAGATTTATCTATATCTATAAATTTGTCTATATCTATGTATAGATTTAGAGTTGTGGGCAAAAGTACTGACCTGAGGCCATCAGATACTGACCCAGCTAATAAGAGGACATTTTCTTTATTCTTCCTTGAGAAGACCTAACAGACAAAAATGCAGGTATTCCTTGGCCCTATAGTCAAACACAATGTACTAAAACAAAACATTATTTAGAGTTCTAATAAAAATGAATAACACCGTCTGAGTGAGGTAGAGAGAGAGAATGAGGGAGGGCTTCACATGGGAAATAAACTGTAGCACTGAGGTTCTAAAGATGAATAGGATGAGGAAAGTGTAACAATATAGAAAAAAAAAAAAAGCATTAGAGTCAGAATGAAATAGGTTCAAATCCTGGTTCAGTTAACTATTTCAACTATGTGAGCTTTAGTAAGTCACCTACACTCTTTGTGGATGTTTCTTTACCTATAACTTAGGGAAAATAAAACAAATGATGCTCCAGGGATGTGAAATTTGCAGCCAAAGATGGAGAAGCTCTATACAGTCAGCAAAAACAAGACTGGGAGCTGACCGTGGCTCAGATCATGAACTCCTTATTGCCAAATTCAGAATTAAATTGAAAAGAGTAGGGAAAACCACTAGATCATTCAGGTATGACCTGAATCAAATTCTTTAAGATTATACACTGGAAGTGACAAATAGATTCAAGGGATTAGATCTAATAGAGTGCCTGAAGAACTATGGACTGGAGTTCATGATGCTGTACTAGAGGCGGTGATCATGACCATCCCCAAGGGGGAAAAAATGCAAAAAGGCAAAATGGTTGTCTGAGTAGGCCTTACAAATAACTGAGTAAAGAATAGAAGTGAAAGGCAATAGAAAAACGGAAAAATGTACCCATTTGAAAGCAGAGTTTCAAAGAATAGCAAGGAGAGATAAGAAAGCCTTCCTCAGTGATCAACACAAAGAAATACAGGAAAACATTAGAATGGGAAAGATGAGATCTCTTTAAGAAAATTAAAGATATCATGGGAATATTTCATGCAAAGATGGGCACAATAAAGGACAGAGATGGAATGGACCTAGCAGAAGCAGACAATATTAAGAAGAGGTGGCAATAATACACAGAACTGTACAAAAAATACCTTCATGACCCAGATAACCATGATGGTGTGATCACTCACCCAGAGCCAGACATCCTGGAATGCTAAGTCAAGTGGGCTTTAGGAAACACCACCATGACAAAGCTAGTGGAGGTGGTGGAATTCCAGTTGAGTTATGTCAAATACTAAAAAATGATGCTGTAAAATTGCAACAATCATTATGCCAGCAAATTTAGAAAACTCAGCAGTGACTACAGGACTGGAAAAGGACAGTTTGCATTCCAATCCCAAAGAAAGGCAATGTCAAAGAGTGCTCAAATTACTGCATAATTGCACTCATCTCACACACTAGTAAAATAATGTTGAAAATTCTCCAAGCCAGGCTTGAACAGTATGTGAACTATGAACTTCCAGACATCCAAATTGGATTTAGAAAAGGCAGAGATCAAACTGCCAACATCTGTTTGATCATCAGAAAAGCAAGAGAGTTCCAAATAATCATCTACTTCTGCTTTATTGACTATTCCAAAGCCTTTGCCTGTGTGGGCCAAAAAAAAAAAAAAAAAAAAAAAAAAAAAAAGTGGAAAATTCTTAAAGAGGTGAGAATACCAAACCACCTGACTTGCTTCCTGAGAAATCTGTATGCAGGTCAAGAAGCAACAGTTAGAACTGTACATGGAATAAGAGACTGGTTACATATTGGAAAAGGAGTACAGCAAGGCTGTATATTTTCACCCTGTTTATTTAACTTATAAGCAGAGTACATCATGAGAAACTCTGGGCTGGATGAAGCACAAGCTGGAATCAAGATTGCCATGAGTAATACCAATAACCTCAGATATGCAGATGACACCACCCTTATGGCAGAAAGTGAAGAACAAAAGAGCTTCTTGAAGAAAGTGAAAGAGGAGAGTAAAAAAGTTGGCTTAAAACTCAACATTCAGAAAACTAAGATCATGGCATCTGGCCCCATCACTTCATGACAAATTGATGGGGAAACAATGGAAACAGTGACAGATTTCATTTTTGGGGGGCTCCAAAATCACACCAGATGGTGACTGCAACCATGAAATTAAAAGATACTTGCTCCATGAAAGAAAATCTATGACCAACCTAGACAGCATATTAAAAAAAAAAAAAAAAAATAGATGTTACTTTGCGAGCAAAGGTCTATCTAGTCAAAATTATGTTTTGTTCCAGTAGTCATGTATGGATGTGAGAGTTGGACTATAAAGAAAGCTGAGCACCAAAGAACTGATGCTTTTGAACTGTGGTGTTGTAGAACACTACTAAAAGTCCCTTGGACTGCAAGGAGACCCAACCAGTCCATCCTAAAGGAGATCAGTCCTGAATATTCATTGGAAGGACTGATGCTGAAGCTGAACCTCCAATATTTTGGCCACCTGATGTGAAGAATTGATTCATCTGAACAGACCCTGATGCTGGGAAAGATTGAAGGCAGGAGGAGAAAGGGATGACAGAGGATAAGATGGTTGATTTGCAGCATTGATTAAATGGACCTGAGTTTGAGTAAGCTCTGGGAGTTGGTGCTAGACAGGAAAGCCTGGCGTGCTGCAGTCCACAGGACTACAAAGCATCAGACATGACTGAGCAACTGAACTGAAGTCATATATATATAGCCACACATTACACACAGAGAGAATGAATGTGTATGGGCAAGTAGATCTGAGACCAGGCTTCTTTCACTGACCAAAAAACTAAATAAACTAGGAGCTGATAAAATTTTATGAACTCATCAATATGCTAATGTCACAGGTCAAACAAATAGCCTGAAATCTAAAGACAGAGTCCTCCAAGACAAAAGGATGTGGCCACACATGTGGCAGAGACACCAAATGCCTTACAAACAGCTGAGAATTTGCAAAATTAAAACATACACACATACACACACACACACACGGAATGGTGTGGGATCTTATGAGTATAAAAATCTGTGGAACTACAGACACAACAGGAGTTCACAGAGACTGTCATCATGATCTCTAAAGACCTTCACTTCTTGTTCATGAAAATTAGAAAAAAAATAAGAGAAAGACTCCTGCTGTAGTTCAAATGTGGAAGAAGGAAGCATTCACTGTAGGAAAGTCATAAAACTCTGCCCAGCCTCTTCTCCCCTACAAAACAACACAAAAGAAGCCACTGGGGGATAGTGGCAGGAAGTTAAAACAAAACAGTAAAATAATCACCAACCCAAGGGAAAGGTAACTAACCATTCCAAGCTAAGATTATCAGAGATTTCCTATCTCTTACGAAGGAGCAAAAATCACTCTGCTATCTGACAAAATTTCAAGGATAGTGGATCGAAGTCAGAGTGTCATTAAGTAAAGATGTGTATTACAAATTCCAGCCTAACTGAAAATATTAAAAACAATGAGATATAATTGATCAACCAATTGTGGAAACATAATGGAATAATTTTAAAATACATGCAATCCACCACCAAGCAGAAATAAAGAAGGGGAAATAGGGAAATTTATTTATGTCTTAATGAAATTATGTCTTTATGAAAAGACAGCTTCAAACATGCCAGATAAAAATCTAGCCATAACAATAATTATAATAAATACATAGTCTAAGGACATTTATTCAAAGTAGAGATTGTGGACATGATGAAAGGGACCTAAATGCATGTGTCCAGGAGAATGATATCAAAAGAAAACTAATAAAATAAACCTAGAATATTTATGTTAATGTTCCCTTGGTATCTCTAATTTTATTGAAGAGATCTCTAATCTTTCCCATTCTGTTCTTTTCCTCATTTCTTTGCACTGTTTGCTGAAGAAGGCTTTCTTATCTTTTCTTGCTATTCTCTGGAAGTCTGCATTCAGATGCTTATATCTTTCCTTTTCTCCTTTGCTTTTTGCTTCTCTTCTTTTCACAGCTATTTGTAAGGCCTCCCCAGACAGCCATTTTGCTTTGTTGCATTTCTTTTCCATGGGGATGGTCTTGATCCCTGTCTCTTGTACAATGTCATGAACCTCATTCCATAGTTCATCAGGCACGCTAAAGGACAGAAATGGTATGGACTTAACAGAAGCAGAAGATATTAAGAAGAGGTGGCAAGAATACACAGAAGAACTGTACAAAAAAGATCTTCACCACCTGGATAATCACAATGGTGTGATCACTCATCTAGAGCCAGACATCCTAGAATGTGAAGTCAAGTGGGCCTTAGAAAGCATCACTACGAACAAAGCTAGCGGAGGTGATGGAATTCCAGTTGAGCTCTTTCAAATCCTGAAAGATGATGCTGTGAAACTGTTGCTCTCAATATGCCAGCAAATTTGGAAAACTCAGCAGTGGCCACAGGACTGGAAAAGGTCACTTTTCATCCCAATCCCAAAGAAAGGCAATGCCAAAGAATGCTCAAACTACTGCACAATTGCACTCATCTCACATGCTAGTAAAGTAATGCTCAAAATTCTCCAAGCCAGGCTTCAGCAATACATGAACCGTGAACTTCCTGATGTTCAAGCTGGTTTTAGAAAAGGCAGAGGAACCAGAGATCAAATTGCCAACATCTGCTGGATCTTGGAAAAAGCAAGAGAGTTCCATAAAAACATCTATTTCTGCTTTATTGACTATGCCAAAGCCTTTGACTGTGTGGATCACAATCAACTGTGGAAAATTCTGAAAGAGATGGGAATACCAGACCACCTGACCTGCCTCTTGAGAAATTTGTATGCAGGTCAGGAGGCAACAGTTAGAACTGGACATGGAACCACAGACTGGTTCCAAATAGGAAAAGGCTGTATATTGTCACCCTGCTTATTTAAATTATATATTCAGTACATCATGAGAAATGCTGGGCTGGATGAAGCACAAGCTGGAATCAAGATTGCTGGGAGAAATATCAATCACCTCAGATATGCAGATGATACCACCCTTATGGCAGAAAGTGAAGAGGAACTAAAAAGCCTCTTGATGAAAGTAAAAGATGAGAGTGAAAAAGTTGGCCTAAAGCTCAACATTCAGAAAACGAAGATCATGGCATCTGGTCACATCACTTCATGGGAAATAGATGGGGAAACAGTGGAAACAGTGTCAGACTTTATTTTGGGCTCTAAAATCACTGCAGATGGTGATTGCAGCCATGAAATTAAAAGACACTTTCTCCTTGGAAGAAAAGTTATGACAAACCTAGAAAACATATTCAAAAGCAGAGACATTACTTTACCAACAAAAGTCTGTCTAGTCAAGGCTATGGATTTTCCAGTAGTCATGTATGGATGTGAGAGTTGGACTGTGAAGAAGGCTGAGCACTGAAGAATTTATGCTTTTGAACTGTGGTGTTGGAGAAGACTCTTGAGGGTCTCTTGGACTGCAAGGAGATCCAACCAGTCCATTCTGAAGGAGGTCAGTCCTGGGTTTTGTTTGGAAGGAATGATGCTAAAGCTGAAACTCCAGTACTTTGCCACCTCATGCAAAGAGTTGACTCATTGGAAAAGACTTTGGTGCTGGGAGGGACTGGAGGCGGAGGAGAAGGGAACGACAGAGGATGACATGGCTGGATGGCATCACTGAATCGATGGACTTGAATCTGAGTGAACTATGGGAGTGGGTGATGGACAGGGAGGCCTAGTGTGCTGGGATTCATGGGGTCGCAAAGAGTCGGGCACAACTGAGTGACTGAACTGAACTGAACTGATTGATGTTAATATGAGACCAAGTTTACTTTCAACACTAATGCTACTAGTTTGAAAAGAGTATTAAATAAGGATAAAGATAATGGTACATCAAAAGATGTATACACCTTTTTTAAAATTATTTTTTTATTAGAGTACAGTTGATTTTAAATGTGTCTTAGTTTCTGCCATACAGCAAAGTGAAGCAGTTATACATATACATATATCCACTTTTTAATTTAGATTCTATTTCCATATAGGTCCTTGTGCTGTATAGTAGGCTCTTCATAGCTATCTATGTTATATATAATAGTGTGTACATGTCAATTCCAGTCTTCCAATTTATCACTCTCCCTCCTTTTCCCCCAGATAATCATGATAGTACGATCACTCACCTGGAGCCAGATCCTGGAATGGGAAGTCAAGTGGGCCTTATGAAGCACCACGATGAACAAAGCTAGTGTAGTTGATGGAATTCCAGTTGAGGTATTTCAAATTCTAAAAGAAAGTACTGCACTAAATACGCCAGCAAATTTGGAAAACTCAGCAGCGGCCACAGGACTGCAAAAGGATAGTTTTCATTCCAATCTCAAAGAAAGGAAATGTCAAAGAATGCTCAAACTAGCACACAATTGGACTCATCTCATGACTCAGATGGTAAAGCGTCTGCCCACAATGGCGGAGACCTGGGTAAGATCCCTAGGTCGGGAAAATTCCCTGGTGAAAGAAATGGAAACCCACTCCGGTATTCTTGGCTGGGAAATCCCATGGACAGAGGAACCTTGCCGGGGTCCAGCCCTGGTGGATCCAGGGAATTAGAAGCAGGGACGGTGTTGGCGATGAAAGACTTATTTATTAATATAAGATTAGATCAGGAAGAAATAGTATAGTAGGAAATTTAGGTGGAGAAAAGGAGGCTGAATAACTTGGTAATGTTGAAAGCCAATAAAGGAACTTGCACCATCTATGCTGGGCCACCGGCGCCCGTTTGAATATTGAAGAGTGCCCCGCCTTGGGCTCTCTTTCTTATGGATCTTAGAAGCCGGGACAAGTAAGTAGACATGGTGAGCCTCCGCGTTCCAAGGGAATTCAGATGAAAAAGGGGAGAAAAGAACAACATGGGGAAGCGCAGCATCGGTGCAAGACTCCAAAAACTATTTTTCAAAATCAGCTTATATACCCCAAGTTGTACATAATGGAATATGCAGAGTTATGCAGGGGCAGCAGTCCTGACCCTCATTGAGACAAGTCTTTCTTTTTGCATACCCTCCCATATACAAAAGGTCTCAGGTAGTTTACATTATCTTCTGGCCAAGAGGCTTGTTAACATTTTTATGGCTCTCTTCCTGGATAATTGTCTATCAACCAGAAAACTCCTTTTCCCTAGAAGTGTTTTTTCTTTACTCTGCATCACCCTGAAAGTATTAAATAAAGTTACATTCCTGTAGAACAAAGGTGCAGTGGGTTATAACAAAGAAAGCACTCAACTCAAAGATCTAATGTTGCTAATACCAGGTCTACTACCTGTTTTTCTATATACCAACTATACTTAAAAATAAAGGATATGAAAATTTGGCAGCAAGTATTGGCTCAACAAATGAAACCTTTAATCAGTCCTATTCTAATGATTTTGACTCTTCAGAAGCCCCTACATTCTTAGGATGTTT
This sequence comes from Capricornis sumatraensis, assembly GCF_032405125.1. Taxonomy (NCBI): domain Eukaryota; kingdom Metazoa; phylum Chordata; class Mammalia; order Artiodactyla; family Bovidae; genus Capricornis; species Capricornis sumatraensis. The sequence continues at coordinate 123,214,280 of NC_091069.1, forward strand.
TAAGCTTCCTGTGCCTCCCGCGGTGGGGAGGCCTCAATCACATGCGCAGCTGTACAAGTCCTGCAGGCAGGCTAGAAAGCCATGAGAGGGGTTTTTAGATTGAAACACCCTTTCAAATGCAGAAGACTAAAGCCTTGATATGACTTTTTCCAGGCAGGCATATTCTTATTTTGGGGGGTGCATGCTCAGGAAATACCAGGGGGAAAACCTGAGATCTGACTTGACCTTGCCCATCAGATCTCTGCTGCATGACCTTCTGACGGTGGGATTCCTCACGCTGGCTCCCGGCAGAACCTGGTGGACTACAGTCCATAGGGTTGCAAAGAGTTGGACACAACTGAGCGACTTTAATTTCACTTTCACTTTCATGTACTAGCAAAGTTATGCTAAAAATTCTCCAAGCCAGGCTTCAACAGCATGTGAACCATGAACTTTCAGATTTTCAAGCTGGATTTACAAAAGGTGGAGGAACCAGAGGTCAAACTGCCAACATCTGTTGGATCATCAAAAAAGCAAGAGAGTTCCAGATAAACATCTACTTCTGCTTTATTTACTATTCCAAAGCCTTTTACTGTGTGGACCAAAATAAATGGTGGAAATTCTTAAAGAGATGGGAATACCAGGCCACCTGACCTGCCTCCTGAGAAATTTTATGCAGGTCAGGAGGCAAGAGTTAGAACTGGACATGGAACAACAGACTGGTTCCAAATCAGGAAAAGAGTATGTCAAGGCTTTATATAGTCACCCTACTTATTTAACTTCTATGCAGAGTACATAATAAGAAACGCTGGGCTGGATGATGCGCAAGCTGGAATCAAGATTGCCAGGAAAATATCAATAACCTCAGATATGCAGATGACACCACCCTTATGGCAGAAAGTGAAGAGGAACTAAAAAGCCTCTTGATGAAAGTAAAAGTAGAGAGTGAAAAAGTTGGCTTAAAACTCAACATTCAGAAAACTAAGATCATGGCATCTGGTCCCATCACTTCATGGCAAATAGAAGTGGAACCAATGGAAATAATGACAGACTTATTTTGGGGGGCTCCAAAATCAAGCCAGGAGGTGACTGCAGCCATGAAATTAAAGACACTTACTCCTTGGGAGTAAAAGTTATGACCAAACTAGAGAGCATATTAAATAGCAGAGACATTACTTAGCTAACAAAGGTCTATCTAGTCAAGACTGGTGTTTCCACTAGTCATGTATGGATGTGAAAGTTGGACTAAAAAGAAAGCTGACTGCCACAGAATTGATACTTCTGAACTGTAGTGTTGGAGAAGACTCTTGAGAGTCCCTTGGACTGCATGGAGATCCAACCAGTCCATCCTAAAGGAAATCATTCCTGAATATTCATTGGAAGGTCTGATGTTGAAGCTGAAAGTCCAATATTTTGGTCACCTGATGTGAAGAACTGACTCATTTGAAAAGACTCTGATGCTGGTAAAGATTGAAGGAGGGAGGAGAAGGGGAAGACCGAGGATGAGATAGTTGGATGACATCACGATTTCAATGGACATGAGTTTGAGTAACTCCTGGAGTTGATGATGGACTGGGAGGCCTGGCGTGCTTTGGTCCATGGGGTCGCAGAGTCAACATGACTGAGCGACTGAACTGAACTGAATCCCTTTCTTCCTTGGTAATCATCAGTTTGTTTTCTACACTTGTGACTCTATTTCTGCTTTGTAAATTGGTTCATTTGCACCAATTTTTTTTTTAGATTCTGCATGTAAGTGACAGCTATCTTTCTCTGTCTGACTTACTTTAAAATGAGGTTCTAAGTTCATGAGATCTAAACTGATAGAACTGGAAAAAAATTAAAAATAAAAAGAAATCTGCATTGCCCTTCCTGATGTAATAACAAGTAGATAGAAAAGCAGTAAGATGTAAAGAAGATGAATAGTGCTGTCAACTAAATGACATAATTGGCACATTTGCAGAACTCCACTCAACTATAACAGAAAATGTATTCTTGTAACTTTACATGAAATATTTGCCAGCATAAACTAGATTCTGGGTCAGGAAGCAAAACATGACAAATTTAAAAGAATTGAAATCATAAAATATATGTACCTTGACAACATTTGAATTAAACTATTAATTAATTATGTAAACTCTGGAAAACCCATAAATATCTGAAAATTAATAGAAAAATACTCTATTCTAAAAGTTAAGAGGAAACCACACAAGACATTTCTAAATATTTTTAATTAAAGGAAAATCAAAATACAAACCAACTTGTGTGTGATGCATCTGAAGCCACACACAAAGGAACATTACAGCATTATAAAGAAATATAAATATATTTAGAAATAAACAATGAATATATTATCAAACAAATATGTCATTTTCATGAACTAAATTTGTACTTAAAAATTGAAAATTAAAGAACAAATTAAAAGTCAAAGCAGGAACACAAGCATAAGAAAAGACATAATAAAAATGAGAGCATAAATCAGTGGAATTGAAAAAGAAAAACAGAGATGACATCAAAACTGCTTTGAAATAACAATAATATTAATGAAAATCTAGCTAAAATAATCATGAACAAGAGTCACAAATTACCAATAGAGCAATGAAGAAAGAAAGGGATACCATTTTAGCTTAAAAACACTAATGTGAAAGTAAGGAAATGCTATCATTTTATGCCCATAAATTTGACAACTTAGATGATGTAGTTGTACTACCTGGAAAGAAACCAGTCACAAAAGCTCGTCTCAAAATAAATAAATAAATAAATAAATAAATAAATAAATAAATGAAGAGGTGTCAATTAAAGGACAAGCTATATAAATCTAGGCTGTTTCTAGAATCAGCTTAGGGACTCACTCATGGAATCAAGGGCACAAGATTCTTCTTTATTTCCCTTCTAACATTTTTAGAATATTAGATTTTAATTTTCATCCATAATAGTTATGATAGCAAAATGGTTGTCCTAAGGGCTTCCCTGGTGGCTCAGCAGTAAAGAATTTGCCTGCAGGAGTCGCAGGAGACACAGGTTCAGTCCCTGGGTCAGGAAGATTCCCCTGGAAAAATGAATGGCAACCCACTCCAGTATTCTTCCCTGGCGAATGTCATGGACAGAAGAGCTTGCCAGACAATGTCCATAAGTTTGCAAAGTGTCAAACACAAGTGAAGTAACTTAACATGCAGTTCTAATCATATTTACAATTGTAGTAGAAAAAAAGCAGAAGGCAATTTTACAAGTTTAATGCTTCTTTTTATAAGAAACTCAAAAGCCTTTCCTAAAATCCCACAATCATCCAACAAACTTCCCTATGTCTGTTGGCTGACAGCAGTATTTTTGAAGTCACACTGGGAACAAGAGAATGAGGGGAACAGAATCCAATTAATAATTGCTGATTTAGTTTGTCTATTATTTGCAGCTAGGCTTCTTATTGCTTCAAACAAGATCAGGTATCTTATTGGCCAGGAAGATGAGGGAGATTAATATTTGTAAGTAGTTACTATATGACATGTTCCACTGCAATCTGACTGCCCTACCAAATTCTGATAAATGATACCTGCACTGAACAGATGAAAATAGATATTAAAATAACACGATCAGTGGTTTAATACAAGTTTATTCAACAACAATTCCTTGCAACTTGATGTGAGATTTTAAATTAATTAATTTTTACTTTTAAAATAAGGTTTTTCTCTGTCTGTGCAGAATCCATCTGTCAGACCACAGATGAGCAGGCCAGATTGAAGAGGGACAGACTTTCTTAGTGGGCAATATATATGCAATGTGGTAAATTTTGCAGATTTGGATGCTTAAAAATATGTGAATCCCTATAAGCAAATTATGAATCCAAGCCAAAATTGTTAGGAAGAAAAAAATTAAAATTGATGTGTTGAAAACTCCTTTTTTATATGCAGGGGCCTCTGCAATAGCTCTGAACAAACCTGCAGGATTCAGAATGTCTTCTTCCTTAAGAAAATCACACAATTCATGAAATGTTCTTTACTTTATTCCAGCTACTATCCATATGACAGCATATAATGTTTGATCATTTGTCAATGTGATAATCAGTCAATGTGAATAAAATTTAAATTAACCTAAACAGAATAAAATTTTACATTATATGGGAGTGGAAGCTTTTGCTTCCAGATTTGGCAGTAACGGAGCATGTGCTTCATGCTATAGATCTCCAAAATATAAACACACAAGCATTGTGTTCTTATGAATGCAAGTGTTTAGCTTTTTTAGCCTTTAGTTGATGATTATTAAGTGAAATATCCATAGCAACAGTCTCTTCTTCAAAGTTTCACAAATTTTCTGGAAATAACCTAATGAATTATAAACCTGTAAGTTACATATTAAAACTCTATATCATATATTTAAAAGCATATGCTCTTCAGCCATATATCCATATATAGTCACAAAAGTATCCATTTATTTTTCCATATAATGCCTTTTGTCTGTATCTTTTGAACGATTTATATTTGGGTGTGGCAGATTCTCAGTTTCTGAGCATCACCTCTGTGATATATATGTATGTGTATGTTGTTGTTGTGGCGCAGTCTTGTCTGACTCTCTGAAACCCCATGGCGAGCAGCATGCCAGCCCTCCCTGTCCCTTGCCATTTCCCAAAGTTTGCCCAAGTTCATATCCATTGCATCAGTGATGCCATCCAGCCATCTCATCCTCTGACACCCTCTTCTCCTTTAGCCCTCAATCTTTCCCAGCCTCTGAGATTTTTCCAATGAATCAGCAGTTGGCATCTGATGATCAAAATACTGGTGCTTCAGCTTCAGCATCAGTCCTTCCAACCCTGAGTATTCAGGGTTGATTTCCCTTAAAATTAACTGGTTTGATCTCCTTGCTGTCTAAGACTTTCAGGAGACTTCTCTGGCACTACAGTTTGAAGGCATCAATTCTTCAGCGTTCTGCCCTCTTTACAGTCCAGCTCTCACAACCATATATGACCACTGGGAAGACCATAGCCTTGATTATACAGACCTTTGTCGGCAGAGTGATATCTCTACTTTTCAACACACTGTCTAGGTTTGTCAGAGCTTTCCTGTCAAGAAGCAATAGTCTTCTGATACCATGGTTGCAGTCACCATCCACAGTGATTTTAGAGCCCAAGAAGAGGAAATCTGTCATTACTTCCACATTTACCCCTTCTACTTGCCATGAAGTAATGAGGCTGGATACCACGATCTTAGTTTATTCAATATTCAGTCTCAGGCTGGCCCTTTCACTCTCCTCCTTCACCCTCATCAAGAGGCTTTTTAGTTCCTCTTCACTTTCTGTCATTAGAGTGGTATCACCTGCATATCTGAGGTTGTTGATGTTTCTCCCAACTATCTTGATTCCAGCTTGTAACTCATCCAGCCTGGTATTTCTTATGATGTGCTCATTGTATAGGTTAAAGAGGGTGACAGCAGACAGACCTGTGGTACTTCATATGTGCATGTATGTATGTGTGTGTATACATATACATATTTGTGTATATATATACACTATATGTATGTGTATATACACACATACATATGTGTATACATTTATGCATATGCACATATATATACATATGCATATATAATATACATTATGTATATATACTTGTTCAGTCATTAAGTCATATCCAACTCTTTGCTAACCTATGGTAAAATATACTTTTTTTTTCATTTTTCTATCTTGCTTGGCTTTGAAATAACACATAAAACTGAAGTATATCAAATCAGAGTTTATTTTTAAAATTATGTGATATACAGGTATAGAAAAAGGAGTGAAGAATGGCATAATGAATAATTATGAGCAAACAACACAGCTTAAACAACAGAACTTTGCCTTTAAGTTTAGGTACCATCCTCCACATCCATGAGTGTGTTTATCTTACCTCTCCATCCTAGAAGGAATTACTATATTAATTTTAGTTTCAATTATTCCTATGCATTTTGTGTAGTTTTCCTGCATAGGTATTCATCTTTAATAATGCTTTTTCTCAGCCTTATGTTTGTGAGACTCTTATAAGAATGCACTACTGTATTTTGGGGGTTGTTAGCTATTTAGATTTTGCACTGTTGATCACTCTTGCAAGAGACTTCACTGTAACTATTCTAACATGATCTCATGGACATGCCTAAAAGGAATCAGAATTTATAAACTTGAGTGGAATTTATGAGTTTCCCTTGATTTTTAATGAACTGCCTCTACCTTTTCACCTTTATGATTACAGTTGCAGATTCTCTGGTAGACATCATTCAGCAAACTAACACAGTTCTTTTATAGTCTCAGAATGAGAAAAAAATTGTCATTAAAGAACATTGAATATTATGAAATATGTTTCTAGAGCTCTTAAATTTATCCTTAACTATATTAATATGTAATAGATGAAGGAATTTTAAATGTTAAGCTACCCTTGCTTTTCTATATTAAATTCAAATTGTTAGTATGCATTTTTTTATACACAGTACTGGGTTTGATGTTTTAAAATTTACTTACAACATTCGTATCACTTGTCCAAGTACACCTTTTTTTTATATTAAAACTATTATATAATTGTGAAGTATTCCCCGATTTTTTCTTCATTGGAAAAACATATTAATTTGAAAACATCTGTATTTGTTTTAAATAAGTGCTACAACATCTAGGCTGAGACAGTTCTGTGTATATGTGGGGTATGGAGATGAGGGTAAATATTTATCTTTGAATGATTTTATTTTAGTTGAGTTAATATTTTCTTTTACTACTTGAGTAAATTTTGATAAATTAATAATTCTCTAGAAAACAATATTTCATTAATATTTTTAAATTACTGGCAAACCATTATGAACTACAACATGAAATTAACATTTTGAGAGTATAAGATCTCATTTGCAGATAAATAGCTCATAGGATTTTGAAGCATAGATTTGTGGTATCTTTGCTAATCCAACTGTTTAAAAATTTTAGTAAGGCAATTATAATTTTTCTTCCTGTAAATTCCATACACAAGTAATATATGAAAATTAGATAAATTTAAGATTGAACCTTGTGGTGTCTGTCTACTTACTTCTTTGCTCTTCTGGGGTTCTCTCTCTCTCTGTATAGTAGCTCCTTTGAAGACATCTCTAGCAATGCATTTGACTGGAAAAAGCAATACCTTAATCTATTTTTACCAGTAATGATACTAGCATTAGATTAACTATAATGTATATGTTGCTTGAAGTGACAATTTGAAGTCATGATGCTTTACTGTGCTAAAAAATCAGGGTCAAAAACATTTAGGTTTTTCAACATTTTATGGCAGGAGCGCTTGGATAATGTTTTGAGAACCAGTGGTCTAGACGAAGCCTGAGATAGTATACCGTACTGGCTCCTGCTACAAGTAGGAAGAAGTATCTAATGTGAAACAACATTCAAATCTTTTCTACCATATCAGATAATGCTCAGAACTTGGTGATCATAATGAATGACTGTTTTAAAAAATTATTTGCCAAAACATAATAGGATTGCCACCCTTTAGTTTATATTTCCTTTGGTTGAGCATTCCAACTTCAGTAAAAAAAAAAGTATTAATCTGAATTAGATTTAGCACTGAAAGGAAACAAAAATAAAATAACAAAAGTGGTTTAATGAAAGATTTTTTTTACTCCTGTACAGAACTAAAGTTCAACTAGTAGTCTAGGACCAGAGTATCAATTCTACTTAAAAAAATCATCAGACTTCTGCTCATCATGTTTCTTCACTATACAGAATCTTAAACCTCAAGATGAGCCATGGCTCTGTACACAGCCCAGGTGGCAGAATGGAGAATTAAAAAAACCAAAAAACAAAAAAAAACAGATCATCTGCCTTTCTAATGATACTTTACAAAAACTGCACACACCACTTCTGCTTATATCTAACTTGATTGCCTTTAGGATAACTATATCTTGTTCCAAGTGGTCTGCAGAGTTTTAGTCTTTATTCAAAGTAGCCAGATTTCTGATGCAATTTAGGATTCCATCAAAGAGAAGAAAAAAAAATATAGGGATATATATTCACTGATATGCAAATTTTCATCTCCTCTTTATCACAATTGTTTTATATGGTACATTGTCTTTTCAAAAGATCCAAAAGGATTTTTTTTTTTTTTTAATTTATACTGCTGGTTTTGGAAAACACTTAGGTCCCTCTTTGAGCATGTCTTTTCCTACATCTTAAATTAACACTTTCAGGAAATCCAAAGCATATGTGCTTTGCCTCTCCCTGGTTAATTTCTCACTTAGAGATTTTTCCGGGCCATGGTTTGTGAAAATTCAACCTATAACCCTATCTTACAAGGCCTAGCCTATAGAAGGGAAACATCTTATGCCAGGATGAAAATAATTCTCAGTGATCTTAGGTTAATAATAAATATTTTCAAGTCTGTATTTTTATTATACTGGGAGATGATGTGGGAAGCTATTTCATATATATATATATATACACACATACACACACATATATATGTTTTAACATATATATGCAATTCTGATATTATGATAAATAACAAAATAATTTAGTATTATTTCTGGAAAAACTATGTTATTTCTTCTTTATCTTCTTGTAATCACTCAAAGACAAGAATAATACTAGGAAATAAAATAGTTTCAAAATAGAAAATTAGTAGTAACAGAACTACTGTGTATATAGGTATATCCTGGAGAAGGAAACAGGTATCCACTCTGGTATTCTGACCAGGAGAATTCCATAGACAGAGGAGTCTGGCAGGCTACAGTCCATGGGGTTGCAGAGTTGGACATGACTGAGCAACTTTACACACACACATACAGCTTTATACACACACATGTATATACATATAAAACTACTATGTGTGTATATATAAATACATATATTATATATGTGCATACTCAGTCACTCAGTCATGTTACTCTTTGTAACCCCATGAACTGCAGCCCTCCAGATTCCTCTGTCCATGGGATTTTCCAAGCAAGAATACTGGACCAGGTTGCCACTTCCTCCTCCAGGGGATCTACTTGACTCAGGGATCAAATCCACATCTTCCCTGTCTCCTACATTGTAGGCAGATCCTTTAGTTGCTGAGCCATCAGACAAGCCGTGTATTATTATGGTACAGATATGTGTATATAGTATATCATATACTAATTTGTTAAGTTTTTTCAGTTATGTCCAACTCATTGAGACCCTATGGACAATAGCCCACCAGGTTCCTCTGTTCATGGGCTTTTCCAGGCAAGAATACTGAAGTGGGTTTCCATGTCCACCTCCAGGGGAGCTTTCCAAACCAGGGATCATACCCATGTTTCTTACATCTCCTGCATTAGCAGGCAGGTTCTTTACCACTAGTGCCACCTGGGAAGCCCATTTAATGGGGACAGAGTTTCAATTTAGGAAGGTGAAATATTCAGGAGATGGATGATGGTGAGAGTTGCACAACAATGTGAATGTAAGTGTCACGGAACTATACAGTTATATATGTCCAACTTTTTGTAACCTCATGGGCTGTATACAGTCCAAGGAATTCTCCAGGCCAGAATACTTGAGTGGGTAGCTTTTCCCTTCTCCAAGGGATCTTCCCAGTCCAGGGATCAAACCCAGGTCTCCCACATTGCAGGCAGATTCTTTACCAGCTGAGCCACAAAGGAAGCCCAAGAATACTGGATTGGGTAACCTATCACTTCTCCAGTGGTTCTTTCAGATACAGAAATTGAACCGGAGTCTCCTGCATTGCAGGTGGATTCTTTACCAACTGAGCTATCAGGAAAGCCTAATATACTATAGTATATATTGTATATAATTACATTGCATTATTAATTACTATATGTCTGAAAATATTTGCCTATGCATCCAAATTTTTAGCAAATACTTAAGTGGACAAGCAATATGCTTTATCATTATTAAAATCTACATTATGGAAACTCCATGGCATTATGAAGATCATCCTAGAGCTAGTTTAGCATGAATATATGAAAATCCAATTTACATTTGTTGTTTTATGCAATAAAATGTGGAATTGATCCCAATGCTAATAATATATGATTGTGTTATATTCTGTTAAAAACTGATATAGTAACTTGTAGCTGTATTTTGTCCTTGAATGTACAGTGCCTAAGTACATAAAGTTATTTCATTATTTGTCAATTAGTTTTACTATGTTAATTTTTTTAATTTTTATTTTTTTACTTTACAATACTGTATTGGTTTTGCCATACATTGACATGAATCCATTACTTATATTATTTTGTCTAATTTTTCTATTTATTATATATATATACATATGTGTGTGTGTATATATATATATATATATATATATATATATATATACATGTTTATCTTAGGTAGAAAATGTATTTTGTTGCTTTGAAATATTTAGGTAAGGTTTACTGTCAGCAGGCTAATGGTATTTGTTTTTCCTCAAGGATTATAGTAAAGCTTAGAAATCCATTTTAAGGTGTGTCTGGTAATAATTTCTCAACTGTCATGGTCTAACACACCCTTGTAATTTCTACAGGTGTCTAGGGACCTGTTTGGGCCGCTATTACAGGGGATGAAATGCCAATAAACAGTTGTTCTTCTGTCACTGTAGTTACTGTCACTCCCAAGAGTCTTTCAGTCTCCATTATACAATAGAGGTTACTCCAAGAAGTAGTCCAGCGATAACAGCTCCTGCCAAACTTCACATTGACTAGGCTTTTTCATAGAATTGATTAAATTTTAGATAAAGCAAATGAAATTCCAGGTTATCAAAATTATTCATAAGAGAAAGGACTTTATGAACCTTGTAAAAAATTAGGAAAGTATTAGAAGCATTTTAAAAATATCTTCCCTCTATTCTCTGTCCTCTTCTGCCATAGAAATCTTTGCTTAAACATGGGAATTTCTCATCTTAGAACATGAAAGACATGAAAAAAAAGGTTATCTTACTGTTGATTTTTGTTCAGTCACTAAGTTGTGTCCAACTCTTTGAGACCCCATGGCCTGCAGCATGCCAGAATTTCTGTTCTTACTGTAGACATTATTACTGTATTGCTGCATCTTGCTCATCAATGCACTAATATTTAAGTATTTTATTCAATGATGTTAAAGTATAATTCTTCCTTAATCTACTTCTGGAAGTTGGTAATTACATTCTATAAGATAACCTTTAAGGTTAACATTATAAAATAAGGTCATAAACATATTTTAGTTTTACTTAACAAAACACTATCCTGCTAAAAATATTGCTTTTATTATTGCCAGTAATTAACCTTGGATAGTTACAATTTCAATACCTTTTCACAGAAAGGAGTATAAAATCATTTCATACACTTTAATGGACTATACCAATTAATTGTAGAATCTTGTACTAACAGGGGCTCAATAAAAACTTTATAAATTAATGCCTTGATGTGCTTATATGCTGTAGTATATAAAGGAGATTTGTTTGCAAGGTATAGTTGTTGACTCCAAAGGGGAAACTTCTGTTGCATATATTTAGATTGGAAACTTCATGTAGGTACTGATACTACATGTGAGTTGACAGAAGTCAAGTTATGGAATATAAGAAAAAGAAATTGGAGGGATTAGGACTTTGAGGAATAGCAGTTTCACAAAGAGCCTAGAAATCTCTAATTACTACTGAATCCACTGTGCTGTAACCATTGTTGGCATATTTCGTTTTGACTGTTCCAGAACAAAACCTTCCTTATTTTTCTTTGTTTCCATTTCTATGAATAATGAGGGTGCTTCTGAGCATCTAGCAGAACTTTCATGGGTGATGGTTAAATTAATTCCAAAGGGTAGGGGTAGAGAAGACAAAAGAAAAGAAAAATTGTAGAAACATCTAACTATTGATTAAATAAATCTCACATATTTACTCAAGCATTCATTTGAATTTCCTCATTAATTTGAATAAAGTTATTTGCTATTTAACTATAAAAATCCTAGTAGATTCTGATTCCTCAAAATACCTGGTGAGAAAAATGTTGAAGAAAAGAGATGAAAAAAATACAGACCTTCTGTATAGTTGATAGAAAAGAAAAAAAATAGGTAATATGCTAAGGATATCCCAGTGAGCGTGAAAGTCTACTCACTTTAATATTAATTTGGGTTGTTGAGAAAACCTTTTGAAATGTGCATTTGAATTTTTAGGAATTTTTATATTAAATATATTATGTTTTAGAAATGAATTTTCCATTTGAAGTAAAAACTAGATGCTTATTTTTCATATATATAAACTTTTTAAAAGTTTCATGCTGACTAAGTCTGAAAAATGTTCATTCAGGTAGTACTTTCTTCCTTACTCCTTCTTTATTCAGATTCAGCCTCTCAACATTTTGATGGACGTCAAAGACTAATTTAAAATGGTGAAAACTATCAGAAAAATATTATTAAAAGCATTGTGTCAATATAAAAATAACCTGCTATATTACTAAACAATGAGATGGAAGTGATATTAGTTGAAACCATGTCTCTCAAGATTTTCATTTAAGGAAGCATGTGATTTAGTGACGGAAATGTAGGATTTGAAGGAAACTACCTATCTATTAACATATATTAAAATTCCTTAACTTCCTCCAGAAAGTTTTCAAGACTGCTGTAATTATCAATTAAACTGTAATCACTTCCCAGCCTATATTATTTTCAGAATCTCTTTGGGTGTGGAGAAATATTTTCTATATGTAAAGTGGATACTGTATAACTTCGTCCAAAATCAAGACTGCAAGATTAGCCTCTACATTAAAAACAATAATTGAGATAAAATTTAGATAACATTAAGCTAACAAAGAATGCTCAAACCACTGCACAACTGCATTCATCTCACACGCTAGCAAAATAATGCTCAAAATTCTCTAAGCCAGGCATCAATAGTGAGAGAAATGTGAACTTCCAGATGTTCAAGCTGGTTTTAGAAAAGGCAGAGGAACCAGAGATCAAATTGCCAACATCTGTTGGATCATAGAAAAAGCAAGAGAGTTCCAGGAAAAACATCTACTTTGGCTTTATTGACTATGCCAAAGCTTTGGACTGTGTGGACCACAAAAACACTGTGGAAAATTCTGAAAGAGATGGGAATATCAGACCACTTGACCTGCCTCTTGAGAAACCTGTATGCAAGTCAGGAAGCAACAGTTAGAATTGGGCATGGAACAACAGGGAAACTAACAAACAAAGTTTGGAAACTCCTTTCCAAACAGGGAAAGGAGTGTGTCAAGGTGGTTTCTTGTCACCCTGTTTATTTAACTTACATGCAGAGTACATCATGAGAAACAATGGGCTGGATGAAGCACAAACTGGAATGAAGATTGCTGGGAGAAATATCAATAACCTCAGATAGGCAGATAACACAACCTTTATGGCAGAAAGTGAAGAACTAAAGAGCCTCTTGATGAAAATGAAAGAGAAGAGTGAAAAAGTTTGCTTAAAGCTCAACATTCAGAACACTAAGATCATAGCAACTGGTCCTATCACTTCACAGCAAATAGATAGGGAACAGTGAAAACAGTGACAGATTTTGTTTTTTGGGGGGCTCCTAAATCACTGCAGTTGGTGACTGCAGTCATGAAATTAAAAGACACTTGCTCCTTGGAAGAAGAGCTATGACCAAAATAGATAGCATAATAAAAGCCAAGACATTACTTTGCCAACAAAGGTCCTTCTAGTCAAAGCTATGCTTTTTTCAGTAGTCTTGTATGGATGTGAGAGTTGGACAATAAAGAAAGCTGAGCACCAAAGAACTGATGCTTTTGAACTGTGGTACTTGAGAATACTCTTGAGAGTCCCTTGGACTGCAAGGAGATCAAACCAGTCAGTCCTAAAGAAATGAATCCTGAATATTCATTGGAAAGACTGATGCTGAAGCTCCGATATTTGGGCCACCATATTGGAAAAGATCTTGATGCTGGGAAAGATTGAAGGCAGGAGGAGAAGGGGATGACAGAGAATGAGACAGTTGGATGGCATCATTGACTCAATCGACATGAGTTTGAACAAGCTCCAGGAGATGCTGTAGGACAGGGAAACTTGCCATGCTGCAGTCCACGGGTTTGTAAAGAGTTGGACACAACTGTGTGACTGAACAAGATCCCCCTTCTTCTCTTCCTTCTCTTGCCTTCCTAGATTCATTCCTTACTCCCTCCTTCCTTCTTTCCATTCTGGTTACAGATATCTCAGTCAATGAAAAGTGGTAACTTGTGGTTTTAATTTGCATTTTCCTAATGACTGATGTACTCACACCCAAGGTAAGAGAAACCCAGGTAAGATGGTAGGTGTTGCAAGAGGGCATCAGAGGGCAGACACACTGAAACCATACTCACAGAAAACTAGTCAATCTAATCACACTAGGACCACAGCCTTGTCTAACTCAGTAAAACCAAGCCATGCCCGCGGGGCAACGCAAAAAGGGCGGGTCATGGTGGAGGGGTCTGACAGAATGTGGTCCACTGGAGAAGGGAATGGCAAACCACTTCAGTATTCTTGCCTTGAGAACCCCATGAACAGTATGAAAAGACAAAATGATAGGATACTGAAAGAGGAACTCCCCAGGTCAGCAGGTGCCCAATATGCTACTGGAGATCAGTGGATAAATAACTGCAGAAAGAATGAAGGGATGAAGCCAAAGGAAAAACAAATACCCAGCTGTGGCTGTGACTGGTGATAGAAGCAAAGTCCAATGCTGTAAAGAGCAATATTGCATAGGAACCTGGAATGTCAGGTCTATGAATCCATGCAAATTGGAAGTGGTCAAACAAGAGATGGCAAGAGTGAACGTCAACATTCTAAGCATCAGTGAACTCAAATGGACTGGAATGGGTGAATTTAACTCAGATGACCACTATATCTACTACTGTGGGCAGGAATCCCTCAGAAGAAATGAAGTAGCCATCAAGGTCAACAAAAGAATCCGAAATGCAGTACTTGGATGCAATCTCAAAAATGACAGAATGAACTCTGTTCTACTCCAAGGCAAATCATTCAATATCACAGTTACCTAAGTCTATGCCTCAACCAGTAATGCTGAAGAAGCTGAAATTGAATGGTTTTATGAAGACCTACAAGACCTTTTAGAACTAACACCCAAAAAAGATGTCCTTTTAATTATAGAGGACTGGAATGCAAAAGTAGGAAGTCAAGAAACACCTGGAGTAACAGGCAAATTTGGCCTTGGAATGCAGAATGAAACAGGGCAAGATTAATAGAGTTTTGCCAAGAAAATGCACTGGTCATAGCAAACACCCTCTTGCAACAACACAAGAGAAGACTCTCCACATGGACATCACCAGATGGTCACAACAAAATCAGATTGATTATATTCTTTGCAGCCAAAGATGGAGAAGCTCTATACAGTCAACAAAAAAAAAGACAAGGAGCTGACTGTGGCTCAGATCATGAAATCCTTATTTCCAAATTCAGACTCAAATTTAAGAAAGTAGGGAAAACCGCTAGACCATTCAGGTATGACCTAAATCAAATCCCTTATGATTCTACAGTGGAAGTGAGAAATAGATTTAAGGGCCTAGATCTGATAGATAGAGTGCCTGATGAACTATGGAATTAGGTTTGTGACATTGTAGAGGAGACAGGGATCAAGACCATCCCCATGGAAAAGAAATGCAAAAAAACAAAATGGCTGTCTGGAGAGGCCTTACAAAAGGCTGTGAAAAGAAGAGAGGCGAAAATCAGAGGAGAAAAGGAAAGATATAAGCATCTGAATGCAGAGTTTCAGAGAATAGCAAGAAGAGATAAGAAAGCCTTCTTCAGCTATCAATGCAAAGAAATAGAGGAAAACAACAGAATGGGAAAGACTAGAGATCTCTTCAAGAAAATTAGAGATACCAAGGGAATATTTCATACAAAGATGGGCTTGATAAAGGACAGAAATGATCTGGACCTAACAGAAGCAGAAGATATAAAGAAGAGGTGGCAAGAATACACAGAAGAACTGTACAAAAAAAGATCCTCATGACCCAGATAATCATGATGGTGTGATCACTCACCTAGAGCCAGGCATTATGGAATGTGAAGTCAAGTGGGCCTTGGAAAGCATCACTATTAACAAAGCTAGTGGAGGTGATGGAATTCCAGTTGAGCGCTTTCAAATCCTGAAAGATGATGCTGTGAAAGTGCTGCACTCAATATGCCAGCAAATTTGGAAGACTCAGCAGTGGCCACAGGGCTGGAAAAGGTCAGTTTTCATTCCAATTCCAAAGAATGGCAATGCCAAAAAATGCTCAAACTACCACACAATTGCACTCATCTCACATGCTAGTAAAGTAATGCTCAAAATTCTCCAAGCCAGTCTTCAACAATACGTGAACCGGGAACTTCCTGATGTTCAAGCTGGATTTAGAAAAGGCAGAGGAACCAGAGATCAAATTGCCAACATCTTCTGGATCATCAGAAAACCAAGAGAGTTCCAGAAAAACATCTATTTCTGCTTTATTGACTGTGCCCAAACCTTTGACTGTGTGGATCACAATAAACTGTGGAAAATTCTGAAAGAGATGGGAATACCAGACCACCTAACCTGCCTCTTGAGAAATCTGTATGCAGGTCAGGAAGCAGCAGTTTAGAAATGGACATGGAACCTCAGACTGGTTCCAAATAAAAAGAGGAGTACGTCAAGGCTGTGTATTGTCACCCTGCTTATTTAACTTATATGCAGGATACATCATGAGAAACGCTGGACTGGAAGAAGCACAAGCTGGAATCAAGATTGCCGGGAGAAATATCAATAACCTCAGATATGCAGATGACACCACCCTTATGGCAGAAAATGAAGAGGAACTAAAAAGCCTCTTGATGAAAGTGAAAGTGGAGAGTGAAAAAGTTGGCCTAAAGCTCAACATTCAGAAAACGAAGATCATGGCATCCAGTCCTATCACTTCATGTGAAATAGATGGGGAAACAGTGGAAACAGTGTCAGAGTTTATTTTTTTGGGCTCCAAAATCACTGCAGATGGTGATTGCAGCCATGAAATTAAAATACGCTTACTCCTTGGAAGAAGAGTTATAACCAACCTAGATTGTATATTCAAAAGCAAAGACATTAGTTTGCCGACGAAGGTCTATCTATTCAAGGCTATTGTTTTTCCTGTGGTCATGTATGGATGTGAGAGTTGGACTGTGAAGAAGGCTGAGTGCCGAAGAATTGATGCTTTTGAACTGTGGTGTTGGAGAAGACTCTTGAGGATCCCTTGGACTGCAAGGAGATCCAACCAGTCCATTCTGAAGGAGATCAGCCCTGGGATTTCTTTGGAGGGAATGATGCTGAAGCTGAAACTCCAGTACTTTGGCCACCTCATATGAAGAGTTGACTCATTGGAAAAGACTCTTATGCTGGGAGGGATTGGGGGCAGGAGGAGAAGGGGACGACAGAGGATGAGATGGCTGGATGGCATCACCGACTCGATGGGCATGAGTTTGAGTGAACTCTGGCAGTTGGTGATGGACATGGAGGCCTGGTGTGCTGCGATTCATGGGGTCGCAAATAGTTGGACACGACTGAGTGACTGAACTGAACTGAATGACTGATGTTTACCTTCTCATTTTGTAGACACAATCTAAAATGGAATCACTTCAGTCAGGCACAAAATGGAAATGGTCAATACATGTGTATAAAAGACATTTAACATAATGTTACAGGAATTCATAGCTCTTCTCAGATAGCAGCATAGGATACCAGCTAATCCCCAAATGCCAAGTATCTCCACTGGATCTCTGTGCTTCCTTGTTTCTTTGACCTAGGTACCCTCATCTAAACAAAAAAGAAGACCACCAGCAATGAGTCAGTTGAAAAAGCCAAATAACTTCTCTATTTATCCCATAAAAAAACCTCAGCCTACGAGTATTTTGGAATCATTGTTCCCATAGCTTTGAGTTTCCCAACTTGCAGGTGAAAAGTCTTGCAATTAATTCATCTTTCTCTTCTTTCAATTTGTATTCAGAGTACAGCACTTGGTTTTTGACTGTGTGCTTGTAAGTCATTTGTATATCTTCTTTGGGAAATGTCTGTATATGACCTGTGTCCATTTTTAAAATGGCATGTCTTTTGTTGTTGAGATGTAAGTTTATGTTCTTTATCATGTGTGGTCCCTGAAGTCACATTTCCTCAAGTTTGTGTTTAGCTAGTATTCTGTCAGTCATTTCCTTGGATGCCGGGAGGCAGAGACTGGGTGGAGAGGAGCAAGAGGGAAATGAAGGGAAAAAAAAAAAAAAATGTCTCCTAGTCTCTCCAGAATGGCTAAATCATTGGGCACTCCTTCAAAACTTAGCCAGTGCACCAGCCCCAAGCATCCTGTATCCTGCATCGAACCTGGACTGGTGATTCAAAAGTAAAATAAAGTAAAAAACAAACAAACAAACTTAGCCAGGCCGATTTTGCCATAGTCTTTATGAACTGCTTGCCCAGTGTCTAGACATTAGCCAGGGGGGAAAGCTTAGTATATCTTCAGGTCTTTTCTGATCCTGAACATGCCCTAAGGCATAGACATGATTTTCAAAATTCCCCGTTATGCACTGGGACGTTTGAATATCCTAATTTCAAAAAAAAAAAAAAAAAAATCTCCCCAGCTTCTTCTCCCAGGCTTTCAGCACTCTATTGTTTGCTTCAGTTGTAATCATAAGCCCCAGGTGGCTAGAGGTTTTTCATTTGCTTTACCATATTTTTGAGATTTTCAGAATTGACTCGGTCACAGAGTTTCAGACTTGATTGATTACTGAATTAGGTTAAACAAAGACAAGCTTCTTGCCTCAGTACTTCAGGCAGACCCAGACAGATTAGATGATATAAACACAATTATTTGAGGCTAGCTCTGCTTTACTCTTCTGGAACCAGGGACCAGGGTCCCAATCTAAGACACAAACTGCTTCCATCAATATGCTCCTGAGTTAGGAAAGACAGTGTAACAAGGACAAGTGAAATGTCAAACACACGCTTAGCATTTTCATGTTTTCTTGTTTGTTTTTTCTTAATTCAGCATTTGCTTGTTTGCAGTAAGCCTTTCATTGTTTTCCAGAATTCTGACAAAATTGATTTTGACAGTTTTTGCTTGAGTTTTCCTTTTATCTGTAAAGTGTTAGATCCTAGGACTTAACTTACACCATCTTCACTGATTCATTTGTCTATAAATCATAGAATTTCCACTGAAATAACATTTCAATATATCACCTAGTAATGGAACATAAGGGACTTTCTAGGTGGTGCAGTGGTAAAGAATCTGCCAGGCAACACAGGAGACACTAGAGACACAGGTTTAATCCCTGGGTCAGAAAGATCCCCTGGAGGAGGAAATGGCAACCCACTCCAGCATTCTTGCCTGGGAAATCCCATGGACAGAGGAGCCTGGCAGGCTACTGTTTCTGGTGTTACAAAGAGTCTAGACACAACTGAGACAGAATATACATAAACATAAAGACTGCAACTTCTGTTTCTACCTCTGAAAGCTAGTAGGTGCTCTCACTGGGACAGCAAAGCTGTTCACAGCATCCCAGATACTCATTTCAAATATTCAGCGATATATCAGGAGTTAACATTGTGACAGCATGTTTAAACCATTTAAAATTAAACAGATATTCTCTATTCTGTATTGAAAAGGAAACTAACCTTTTTCTTTTCAAATACAGTTCTCTTATTCATAATGTCCCATGGGCAATAAATTGAGCCCTAAATTTAGTCCTACAAAAATTGATATACCAATAAAAATGGGAAAAAGAGCTGTTTTAATTTAATAAAAGCCCAGGCATGAAAGTTTCTCCAAGTTTGTAATGCTTCCAAATGTGCAAAATATTGAGGTATTTGAGATTAATGCAATATTCAGTCTTTGATATAAACAACCTGTGCAAGACAGCCAGAGCATCCTGCAGTGTGGGCGATGAGGTGATGCACTTGCAGAAATCTGTCTAAACTTGAGAGCTCAGTTTTGGAAAATTATTCATGAACAGATATGAGATGAAATCATAAGAGAAGAAGCCTCTCATCCATGAGGATAGAATGACAAAGGGAATCCAACCCAGTTATAGGATACATTTTCATGAAAACAAGTGGAAAAGGAAAACACTAAAGTTGTAAATTACAGGGCAATAGCTTACATGTTTACCATTTTACATGTTTAAACATTTTAATTAATTTCCTTGTTAAATTCTTAATAAACTTTAATCCTGAATTTTGAAATGATGCATATAAATAAATCCACACAGATATTTGTATAAACACAATGTAAGTACAGCTTTATTTTCTGCTGTCCTGATATTTATCTATAGGCTTACTTACAGACACTTGAAAAGAAGGCATAATGTGAATGGTACCAATATTTGTATCTACATCAAGCATCTACAATATTTGTATCTACATCTTCTCTCACTCTGATGATTCCTGAAGGAAAAAAAACAACAAAAAAAGTAAACACAGAGATAGAAGTAAAGGAGATAATTGTTGTTACAGAGATTTTTACACGTTTAGAAAATGAGAAGCAGATGGAAACTTGCTGCTACATCGAAGACAGGGGAGGAAGTCCTGGTCCAGTCGACACATTTTAGGAAAAAATTTTAGGAAAAGGCTGCACTAGGACGATTTGCTCTAGTAGCAGCCTAGAGAAACTCAAGGTTTGGGATAGGAGGAAAAGATGGACCAGCAATCCCACTGCTGGGCATACACACCAAGGAAACCAAAATTGAAAGAGACATGTGTACCCTAATGTTCATCACAGCACTGTTTATAATAGCCAGGACATGGAAGCAACCTAGATGTCCATCAACAGATGAATGGATAAGAAAGCTGTGGTACATTTATACAATGGACTATTCAGTTCAGTTCAGTTCAGTTCAGTTCAGTTCAGTCGCTCAGTCATGTCCAACTCTTTGCGACCCGATGAATCGCAGCACACCAGGCTTCCCTGTCCATCACCAACTCCCGGAGTTGACTCAGACTCACATCCATCAAGTCAGTGATGCCATCCAGCCATCTCATCCTCTGTCGTCTCATTCTCCTCCTGCCCCCAATCCCTCCCAGCATCAGAGTCTTTTCCAATGAGTCAACTCTTCGCATGAGGTGTCCAAAGTACTGGAGTTTCAGCTTCAGCATCATTCCCTCCAAAGAAATCCCCAATCCAAATCAGCCCCAGGGCTGATCTCCTCAGCCATTGAAAAGAATACATTTGAATCAGTTCTAATGAGGTGGATGAAACTGGAGCCGATTATACAGAGTGAAGTAAGCCAGAAAGAAAAACACAAATACAGTATACTAAAGCATATATATGGAATTTAGAAAGATGGTAATGATAACCCTGTATGTGAGACAGCAAAAGAGACACAGATGTATCAAACAGTCTTTTGGACTCTGTGGCAGAGGGAGAGGGTAGGATGATTTGGGAGAATGGCATTGAAACATTTATAGTATCAACAGGAAATGAATCGCCAGTCTAGGTTTGATGCAGGATGCAGGATGCTTAGGGCTTGTGCACTGGGATGACCTGGAGGGATGGTATGGGGAGGGAGTTGGGAGGGGGGTTCAGGATTGGGAAGACGTGTGCACCCATGGCGGATTCATGTTGATGTGTGGAAGAACCAATACAATATTGTAAAGTAAATATATATAATATATATATGCTTATATATTTATAAAATATATTTATAAAATATATTTATAAATGTATTAAATATAAATATATAAGTAATATATTAAATAATATTTTAAATAATAAATATATTATATATATTTCTATAAATATATATATTTACAATATTGTATTGGTTCTTACACACACACACACACATATATATATATATATATATATATATATATATATATATAAAATGGATAAACAAAGCCCTACTGTATAGCACAGGGAGTTGTATTCAATATCTTGTGATAAACCATAATGAAAAAGAATATGAAAAACAATGTATATATACATATGTATAACAGTCTATTTGCTGTACAGTAGAAATTAACACAATATTGTCAATTAACTTGAAAGATGGCAATGATGATCCTGTATGCAAGACAGCAAAAAAGACACAGATGTGTATAGCAGACTTTTGGACTCAGAGGGAGAGGGAGAGGGTGAGATGATTTGGGAGAATGGCATTGAAACATGTATACTATCATGTAAGAATTGAATCGCCAGTCTATATCCGACGCAGGATACAGCATGCTTGGGGCTGATGCACGGGGATGATCCAGAGGGATGTTGTGGAGAGGGAGGTGGGAGGGGGTTCATGTTTGGGAACGCATGTACACCTGTGGTGGATCCATGTTAATGTATGGCAAAACCAATACAGTATTGTAAAGTAAAATAAAGTAAAAATAAAAATTAAAAAAAAAATAAAAACCACACACACACACAAAAAATAAATAAAGAGAAAAAAAATTAAAAACAAAAAAAGATGGAATGCATAACAGTTCAGTTCGGTTCAGTTTCTCAGTCATGTCTGACTCTTTGCAACCCCATGGACTGCAGCACACCAGGCCTTGTCCATCACCAACTTCCAGAGTTTACTCAAACTCATGTCATTGAGTTGGTGATGCCATCCAACCATCTCATCCTCTGTTCCCTTCTCCTTCTGCCTTCCATCTTTCCCAGCATCAGGATCTTTTCTAATGAGTCAGCTTTTTGCATCAGGTGGCAAAGTATTGGTTTTAGTTTCAATATCAGTCCTTCCAATGGATATTCAGGACTGATTTCCTTTAGGATGGACTGGTTGGAACTTCTTTCAGTCCAAGGGACTCTCAAGAGTCTTCTCCAACACCACAGTTCAAAAGCATCAATTCTTCAGCACTCAGCTTTCTTTGTGGTCCAACTCTCACATCCATATGTGACCACTGGAAAAACCATAGCTTTGACTAGATGAACCTTTGTTGTCAAAGTAATGTCTCTGCTCTTTAATATGCAGTCTAGGTTGGTAATAATGTCATGCATAAATTTTATTATTTGTTATGCATAACTTTTATAACTAAGTAATAAAAGTTAACAGGGAAGGGTATTATCTGAATATTATGCCAATGACTGGAATGTTTGTGAACTGTTCCTTCTCACTTTTTAACTTCACCCACGTATTCAGTAGATTCATATTCAGTTCAGCATTGACTTCCAGAGCAATGTTTTTAAAAAGTGGAATGATCTGCCTAGAAAGGACTATAAATTTCTACTATAGTCATAATAAGGCCAAAAAAAGTCATCATGAGCATTTCACTAATTTCAGGTTGATTTCAGTAGTCCACGTTGTGAGCATGGCTTTAATATCAGGCTTGCTACTGGAAATACCATTTCTACATACACAAAACATCCACTGCCTCTTAAGTTTACAAGAAAGAATGATTACAAAAGATTATACATATGAATGTATTTTCCACGTAAGCCTGCAATCATTCAGAGAATACTTAGAATATGATTAATAGGCTACTGCCCCAGAAATTCTACTTTAATTGGTCTAGCATAAAAACTCCTCTCATGAATGATTTTAATGAACAGTCCTAGTCATAAAGAATATCTATAACTATGAGCACATAACTAATAATCACCAGGTACAGTGAAAGGGTTTTAGACCATAAAACATAAAAATATGCATGTTACATGTGTGTATGTATATATATATATATATATATATATATATATATATACACATATATATGTGTGTGTGTGTGTGTGATTTTCATTAAACTGATATGAAATTGTCATCAGTAATAAGTGTTAGAAAACAATGGAACCATTTTATAAGGGGAAATAAAATATAACATGTATTTGATACCCAACAAAAGCAAATCAAACATACAATTAGACAAAATAAACATGAAGCAAATACTTTACTCAGAAATTTTGAAACATATTATTTGTGGATGTATGTTACTAAGATGAAAAGAAAAATCCAGTGACTAGGTATACAATACAGACTATAACAGTGGAACAAAATTGGGAGCACACTGAAAAGAAAATGTAAAAGAAAAGTGAAATTCTTCCTACATATTTTGGCCTGAACATTGAGGACTGAAGCAACCTACCCCCATTTATCTACATTTATTAGTCTTCTAGGTGTACCATAATAAATGCCACTGATGGGGTGTTTTAAACAACAGAAACTCAGAGTTGAGGGGCAAGATCAGGGTTTATTGAGAACATGTCCTATTCTTAAAAGGACAATACTTATATTGGATTGAAATCCACCAATATGACTTCATTTTACCTTAATTATCTCTTTAAAGGCCCTATCTTCAAATACTATTATATTCTGAGAAACCTGGGGCCAGGACTTCAATATACAAATTTTGGTGGGATTTGGCCCTTAACACTAAAATAACATGACTTAGCTATTCCACATTTTTTATTACCATCACTGTACTTTTCTAAGATTCTCTAGTCCAGACAGGTGTTAACTGTTTATTATAGAACTGAAAGATCCATCACGTCTTTAATGGAAAGCTTCAACAGACAGATTATGTGCTAAGATTCCTTGAATCTTCTCTCTCAAAATCTTTACCTTTCATTTTCCACCAGTCTGAGACTCTTATAACATGACTTAACCCAATCCTAATCAAGTCCACCAGTGTTAAAAGTCTTACCTTAAACCCAACCTCCAACGGCCAATAAATTCTGATCTTGCCTCCTTACTCCAAGACACTGTTCAATGTCTATAGAAACATTGTTCTTTACCCTGTGAGTTACAAAGTCACTTTCTCTTATCAAGAGTTTATGCTACTGATATCTGAAATTCATAGAGGAGGAAAAACTTAACTTCTTTCTTCTATTGACCTAATTTCTCCAGCTGGGCTTTGCAAATTAGATTGATAAAAGACAGATCAGTAAGAGAAGTACATGGTTTGCTATTGTATATCAGTCAGTTCAGTTCAGTTGTGTCCAACTCTTTGTGACTCCATGAATTGCAGCACGGCAGGCCTCCCTGTCCACCACCAACTCCTGGAATTCACTCAAACTCATGTCCATCAAGTCAGTGATGCCATCTAGCCATCTCTTCCTCTGTTGTCCCCTTCTCCTCCTGCCACCAATCCCTCACAGCAGTCTTTTCCAATGAGTCAACTCTTCACATGAGGTGGCCAAAGTACTGGAGTTTTAGCTTTAGCATCATTCTTTCCAAAGAACACCCAGGACTGATCTCCTTTAGAATGGACTGGTTGGATCTCCTTGCAAGTCCAAGGGACTCTCAAGAGTCTTCTCCAACACCACAGTTCAAAAGCATTAATTCTTCAGCACTCAGCTTTCTTTACAGTCCAAATCTCATATCCATACATGACTACTGGAAAAACCATAACCTTGACTAGACGGACCTTTGTTGGCAAAGTAACGTCTCTGCTTATGAATATGCTATCTAGGTTGGTCATAACTTTCTTTCCAAGGAGTAAGCGTCTTTTAATTTCATGGCTGCAATCACCATCTGCAGTGATTTTGGAGCCCCCCCAAAATAAAGTCTGACACTGTTTCCACTGTTTCCCCATTTATTTCCCATGAAGTGATAGCATACACCATACAGGAGAAACCTCAGGGATGAGTAACTGAGAGGGGTATTTAGAGCTTCGGTTTATACAGAAAAGAGAACCATCTTGCACCATTGCTGGGAATGTAAATTGATACTGCCACTATGAACAATTTGGAGATCCTTAAAAAGCTAGGAATAAAACCACCATATGATTCAACAATCCCACTACTGGACATATAGCCTGCTGCTGCTGCTGCTAAGTCACTTCAGTCGTCTCTGACTCTGTGTGACCCCATAGACAGCAGCCCACCAGTCTCCCCTGTCCCTGGGATTCTCCAGGCCAGAACACTGGAGTGGGTTGCCATTTCCTTCTCCAGTGCATAAGAGTGAAAAGTGAAAGTGAAGTCGCTCAATCGTGTCTGACTCTCAGCGACCCCATGGACTGCAGCCTACCAGGCTCCTCCGTCCATGGGATTTTCCAGGCAAGAGTACTGGAGTGGGGTGCCATTGCCTTCCCCGGTACATATAGCCTGAGAAAATCATAACTGAAAATGATACATGTACACAATGTTCATAGCAGCACTATTTACAATAAGCAGGGCATGGAAGCCACCTAGATGTACATCGACAGAAGAATGGATAAAGGAGATGTGGTACCTGTATACAATGGGATATTACTCAGCCATAAAAATGAATTAATATGAGTCAGTTCTAGTGAGGTGGATGAACCTTGAACTTGTTATACAGAGTGACATAAGTCAGAAAAAGAAAATCAAGTATTGTATATTAATTCACATATATGGAATCTAGAAAAATAGTATTGGTGAAACTATTTGTAGGGAAGGGATGGAGACTCAGATATAGAGAATGAACCTATGGACACAGTAGGGGAAGAAGAAAGTGAGACAGATGGAGAAAGTAACACTGATAAATATACAGTACACTCCCCTTTATTAGACTAAGAAAATTTCATTTTACTTACAATTACACAACTCATCAGAATTTATAATATCAAAATATGTGTTATAATCTTTGATAGCAGATAGAAAATGAAATCATCCTTGTAATCTGAAAGACAATACTATTTGGAAATAGATAAGGGTGCAGATGCACTGATTTTACATAGTGACAATGAGATATTGACCAAATTGATGGATTAATTTGTAATACTTAGGACATGGAAGCAACCCAGATGTCCAACGACAGACCAATGGATAAAACTGTTGTACATATATACAATAGAAAATTCAGTTCAGTTCAGTCACTCAGTCATGTCCAACTCTTTGTGACCCCATGAACTGCAGCACACCAGGCCTTCCTGTTCATCACCAACTCCCAGAGTTCACTCAGACTCACGTCCATAGAGTCAGTGATGCCATCCAGCCATGTCATCCTCTGTCGTCCCCTTCTCCCCGTGCTCCCAATCCCTCCCAGCATCAGAGTCTTTTCCCATGAGTCAGCTCTTCGCATGAGGTAGCCAAAGTCCTGGAGTTTTAGCTTTAGCATCATTTCTTCCAAACAACACCCAGGACTGATCTCCTTTAGAATGGACTGGCTGGATCTCCTTGCAGTCCAAGGGACTCTCAAGAGTCTTCTCCAACACCCCAGTTCAAAAGCATCAATTCTTCGGCACTCAGCTTTCTTCCAACTCTCACATCCATACATGACCACTGGAAAAACCATAGCCTTGACTAGATGGACCTTTGTTGGCAAAGTAATGTGTCTGCTTTTGAATATGCTATATAGGTTGGTCATATCTTTCCTTCCAAGGAGTAAGCATCTTTTAATTTCATGGCTGCAATCACCATCCACAGTAATTTTGGAGCCCCCCAGAATAAAGTCTGCCACTGTTTCCACTGTTTCCCCATCTATTTCCCATGAAGTATGGAACCAGATGCCATGATCGTAGTTTTATTAATTTTGAGCTTTAAGCCAATATTTTCACTCTCCTCTTTCACTTTCATCAAGAGGCTTTTTAGTTCCTCTTCACTTTCTGCCATAAGATGGTGTCATCTGCATATCTGAGGTTATTGATATTTCTCCCAGCAATCTTGATTCCAGATTGTGCTTCTTCCAGCCCAACGTTTCTCATGATGTACTCTGCATAGAAGTTAAATAAGCAGGGTGACAATATACAGCCTTGACGTACTCCTTTTCCTATTTGGAACCAGTCTGTCATTTCATGTTCAGTTGTAACTGTTGCTTCCTGACCTGCACTCAGTCATAAAAAGGAACACATTTGTGTCAGCTCAAATGAAGTGGATGAACTCAGAGCCCATTTTACAGAGTGAAGTAAGTCAGAGAGAAAAATAAATATATATTCACACATATATAAGGAATCTAGAAAGATGGTACTGATGAACCTATTGCAGCATGGAAATAAGAGAATGCACATGTTAGAGAACAGACTTGTGGACAAAGTGGAGGAAGAGGCTGGAGTGAAGAAAAGGGCGGGGCAAATTGAGAGTGTAACACTGAGACATATGCATTACCATAGGTAAAATAGATACCAGCGGGAGATTTCTGTATGACACAGGGAGCTCAAACCCAGTACTCTGTGACCACCTAGAGGGGTGGGATTGGGTGGGAGGAGGGAGGGAGGAGACTTGTGTATACCTATGACTGATTTACAATGATATATGGCAGAAACCAACACAATATTGTAAAGCAATTAGCCTCCAATTAAAATACATTAATTTTTTTAAAAAGAAGAAAAAAACTACAATGAGGTATCACTTCACATGAGTCAGAATGTATATCATCAAAAAGTCCACAAACAGTAAATGCTAGAGAAGGTGTAGAGAAAAAGGAACCAGCCTACACTGTTGGTGGGAATGTAAATTTGTACAACTACTATGGAAAACAGTGTGGAGGTTCCTTTAAAAATTAAACAGAGCTATTATGATTCTGCAATCACACTCCTGTGCATATATCCAGAGAAAACCACAATTTTAAAAGATACTTGCATCCCAGTGTTCACTGCACCATTATTTTTTAACAGACAAGACAGAAAACTATTTTTTCAAATAGTTAAGTCAGATTTATTTCACTTGTTTTTCTGTTTTCCTACTTTATCTTCACATATGTTTATTCTATTGTATTGACTATACTAAATTCAGGATAAGCTACACTCTTAGAAATTTTTACAGGGTTTTTACTTCCCCCATATAAACACTTACTACTACTTATTAAAGATGGACAAGAAATTTGAAAATGTTTCCACTCTATTTTATTTCCTGGGACATATGGACTCTTACTCCTGCTACCATTCACCAGCAGATAGAGTTATGAAGCTACAATGAGAAAGAAAAGATTCCTACCAGACAGAAATGAGTAGAAGGCCATTTTGTTACTAAGTGGAACAGAAAGGGTAAAAGGAATAGAAGAAAAGGGATAATTAACTTGAATGTTCCATATCATTCTCTTTCCAAACACCTACACAGATTTCTATCAAAAGTTTGCTGGAGAAAGATTACTATTGCAAGACCCTTGGTTAGGTGATACATGTTTGTATCTAGTGCCTAGTGGAAGTACTATTTTTGGTGAGGAATACAGATAGTCCATCCATGATAAATAGAGGAAAACAATATATAGGTATAGATGCAAAAATTATCATGCATATTATATGAATATGAATAGGTAACACAGGTAAGGGTGTTGAATACACTGCAAACCTTTAACGTGTTACTTACTAATAACTATACTGTACTTCTAGTACAACTAGTATGTAGTACTACCACTAGTCCTACTACTACTTCTACTAGCTGAGTTAGGAGACAATCACTGAGGAATATGAGATGTGAACTGAACCATACCAAAAAAAAAAAGCGACTGCCACAGTGAATTTTATTCTTAATGACTTTATTTATGCACTTTTTATTATTTTATTTAGCAGGAAATTTTTACATGTTTATAATTAAATCCAGTGGAAAATTCATTTTTAAGCAAAAAACCCAACCGATTAAAATATATAAGAATTCTAATTCCTAAGTGAACATTGTCAACACACACACACAGATAATAAATATTCTTTCAACTTGACTTAAAATAAACCTTTCTAGAACAAGTTAACACTATGAGTAATATCGAATGGGCTTCTGTTTATTGCATAACAAAGTTTTATATGGTAGCAAACATCTTAAAGAACTTTACTTTTTCATCTGCAAACAGTACAGTAAAAAATATGTCATGTTTTGACTTGTTTACCTGATATATATTCTTATAGAGACTTGGAGAGTGAATGCTAAATAATTAGTGAACCATATGAAATCAGTGATATTCAAATGCTCTGACCTTCTGAAATGACAATTTCATGTGGTTCAATTTAATAATAGAATATGAAGAGAATATTTTTTACTTTTAATGAATATTAACTTTTTAGGGTATGCTTCCAAGCAGAATGCTATTAAAAAAGAGAGATCATTAAGATTACCTGTTAAAACATTAGATGTGTGCATGTCTCTTTTCTTAAGAACAGTAAGATTTTGGTCAATAAGAATTCGGTTGTGAGGAGAAAGATAATATTTAACATTGTAACATAATAAATTAAAATTTGAGTTATTTCTCCTATTTTTAAGGAGATTTCAGTTTTTAGCATCTCATGCATGCATGCTAAGTTGCTTCAATCATGTCCAACTCTTTGCAGCCACATGGACTGTAGCCCACCAGGTTCCTCTTCCATGGGCTTCTCCAGGCAAGAATAATGGAGTGGGCTAACATATACTCCTCCAGGTCATCTTCCTAACAGGAATCAAATCCATGTCTCCTGTGTCTCCTACGTGGCAGGCAGATTCTTTACTGTCTGAACCACCATGGAAGCCCATATGTGTGTGTGTGTGATTTTAATTTAAAGGAGATTATATTTACCAAGGACAAGGAATCTGAAATCAGAAAGCTATGGTAATCTGCCACAACTCAAACTAAGTATAATAATTGTGTCAGGATATAAATAATGTTTGTGTCCCTTCCAACATACAGTATCATTTCCTTTGAATCTCTTAAATATTCAAGGTACTAATTACTGAAGAACCTAAGGCTGGGGTATCAAAAAAAAAAGACATGAGGTAAAATTAAAACTAACTTAAGATAGACATGTATTTTTATTAGGAGGAAGTATTAATGCATGTGTACATTTATCAATATAAATAGTTTTCACGAAGTTGATAGTTTTCATAACAAAGCAAGTGTTCAAGAGTTGTAAGTAGAATTTCTAAAGAATTCTAGAAAATGGGAACAGAATAATCTAAGGATCAACTTGATGTTATATTCATATAAAAATAATTTGATACTGAAGAAATTTATTGCTACATTATTAAAGAGTCTAGATCCAAACTCATGTTTATTAAATACAACTGCATCTTAATATTTAATATCCTTTTTCCCCAAAATAACATACACCCAACAAAACACACTCAAACAATTGTATATCTACTTTTAAAATATTTGTATGGATACTCCTTACATAATATTGTTGATGTGAATGTATATGTATAATTGTTAGAGGGACCAGAGTGTAGTTTTAGGACAATAACAAATGCATTGCTAGCTTTAAGAGAATATCATTTACATATCCAAACAGGCCCAAGTTCATTAGAGGTCTTCTTACTTTTAAAGATCAGAAGCTCAGAATCTGCACTTTAATGATATTTTCTAAAGGGATTTCTATAATTTCTGTTGCTATAATTTTATCAGTATTCCTGTTGCTGACCATTCTGTTGTGTTTATATAACCAGGAATTCCATGTATTCTTTCATTTATTCCCATCATTTGAAGTGGTGTCTCTTGACCACTGGTGGTATCTCTTGTCCTTGCTTTGATGCTCATGTTTCTTCACAAATATCTCAGGATATCAATGATAAAACTCCCTCTAAATCATAGATTTCTTTCTTTTCACTTTGTCTACAAACATGTTACTTGCACTTACTCTTTAAGAAAACTCCTATGAACGTGGTTGTTCTCTGCAGGGATCATATTCTTGGCTATATTCCCCCCACTCATATTTCTCAAAATATTATGTCAATTTTGGCTTCCTCTTCCTCAGGCTAACTCATTAATCACTGAGGTTTATGTCTACCCCTCCCAACATTCTACACAGCCAGGTCCTCTAAGGTTTCTAATGACTTCTTAATCATAAAGACATTTCCTTTGCCACTATTCTGTTTAATGTCTCTTTTTTGATGAAATGGAAAAAGGATAGGCACTTGAATGATTCATACAGGTATTTCAATCCAACTTTTGTTTCTCTTTTATTTTCAGTGTCATTTTCCCACTACAAAGAATCTAGATAAAATAATTTGTATGGCTGCTTTTTTACTGGGAAAAAAAAAAGAAAAGAAAACTCACCCAAAATACTAAACACACTGTACATGCAATAATTTATAAATTGCATTCCACCTACCAATCTATGTTTTATTTATTAAATTATAAATTACATGGGAGTAAATTGTTTTAATCTCTGTATTTTAATATATTCCCAGGTTATGATATACAGTTCAATTCAGTTCAGTGGCTCAGTCGTGTCCAACTCTTTGCACCCCCATGGACTGTGGCACACCAGGCCTCCCTGACCATCACCAACTACAGGAGTTTACTCAAACTCATGTCCATTGAGTAGGTGATTCCATCCAACTATCTCTTCCTCTGTCAGTCCCTTCTCCTCCTGCCTTCAATTTTTCCCAACATCAGGGTCTTTTCAAACGAATCAGTTCTTTGCATCAGTTCAGCTCAGTTCAGTTCAGTTGCTCAGTCATGTCCAACTCTTTGCGACCCCATGAATTGTAGCACACCAGGCCTCCCTGTCCATCACCAACTCCCAGAGTTCACTCAAACTCACGTCCATCAAGTCAGTGATGCCATCTAGCCATCTCATCGTCTGTCGTCCCCTTTTCCTCCTGCCCCCAAACCCTCCCAGCATCAGAGTCTTTTCCAATGAGTCAACTCTTCGCATGAGGTGGCCAAAGTACTGGAGTTTCAACTTTAGCATTATTCCTTCCAATGAACACCCAAGACTGATCTTTTGAATGAACTGGTTGGATCTCCTTGCAGTCCAAGGGACTCTCAAGAGTCTTCTCCAACACCACAGTTCAAAGGCATCAATTCCTCAGCACTCAGCTTTCTTCACAGTCCAACTCTCACATCCATACATGACTACTGGAAAAACCATAGCCTTGACTAGACGGACTTTTGTTGGCAAAGTAATGTCTCTGCTTTTGAATATGCTATCTAGGTTGGTCATAAACTTTCCTTCCAAGGAGTAAGTGTCTTTTAATTTCATGGCTGCAATCACCATCTGCAGTGATTTTGGAGCACCAAGTAATAAAGTCTGACACTGTTTCCACTCTTTCCTCATCTATTTCTCATGAAGTGATGGAACCAGATGCCATGATCTTCGATTTCTGAATGTTGAGCTTTAAGAAAACTTTTTCACTCTCCTCGTTCACTTTCATCAAGAGGCTTTTTAGTTCTTCTTCACTTTCTGCCATAAGGGTGGTGTCATCTGCATATCTGAGGTTATTGATATTTCTCCTGGCAATCCTGATTCCAGCTTGTACTTCTTCCAGTCCAGTGTTTCTCATGATGTACTCTGCATATAAGTTAAATAAGCAGGTTGACAACCTGCTTTTGCATCAGATGGCCAAGATATTGGAGTTTCAGCTCCAGCATCAGTCCTATCAATGAATATTCAAACCGATTTCCATTAGGATGGACTGGTTGGATCTCCTTGCCATCCAAGGGACTCTCAACAGTCTTCTCCAATACCACAGTTCAAAAACATCACTTCTTTGGCACTCAGCTTTCTTTATAGTCCAACTCTCACATCCATACATAACTACTGGAAAAACCATAGTCTTGACTATCTGGACGTTTGTTGGCAAAGTAATGTCTCTGCTTTTTAATATGCTGTCTAGGTTTGGGCTCCAAAATCACTGCAGATGGTGACTGCAGCCATGAAATTAAAAGATACTTACTCCTTGGAAGGAAAGTTATTAGCAATTTTTACAGCATATTAAAAAGCAGAGACATTACTTTGAAGACGACTGAGCATCTTCACTTTCCCTTTCACTTTCATGCATTGGCGAAGGAAATGGCAACCCAGTCTATTGTTCTTGCCTGGAGAATACCAGGGACAGGGGATCCTGTTGGGCTGCAGTCTATGGGGTCGCACAGAGTCGGACAAAACTGAGGCGACTTAGCAGCAGCAGCATTGTTATTTCATTATATTTATATACATTTTCTTTATCCTTTCACCTGTTGTTGGATGTTTAGGTTGCTTTCACATTTTGGCTATTAGGAACAGTGGTGCAAGGAACATTGAAGTATTAAAAATCAAAATGGTATTTTTTTCTTAAAAAAGGAAAAATAATACTAGAAATTATAAGGAGTGGCAAATAGGCATACTAATTCTGAAACAGAAGAACAAAGCTGGAGGCATTACATTTCTTAATTTCAAATCTGCAAAGCTATAGAAATCAATATAATAGGGTCATGGTATAAAGACAGACATACAGTATGGACTAATGGAACAAAGTAGAGAACCTGGAAATAAATCCAGCTTAAATTGTCAATTGATTTTTGACAGGGAGTCAAAAATACACCATGAGGAAAGGACAGTCTCTTAACAAATGGTATAGGAAAAACTTGATATCCACATGCTAAAGAAACAAACTGGACCTTTAATTTTTGCAATACACAAAAATCAATCCTACATGAATTAGACTTAACTGTAATACTTGAAACTGTAAAAATTCCTAGAAGAAAACATAGAGGAAAAACTCACAAACATTTGTCTTTGCATGATTTCATATATATGACAGCAAAAAAAAAAAAAAAAGCAATAAAAATAAACAAGTGGGGACTACATCAAAGTAAAAGATTTTAGCACAGTAAAGGAAACAATCAACAGAGTGAGTGCAGTCATGTAATTAGGACACTTGCTCATTGAAAGGAAAGTTATGACAAAACTATACAGTGTATTAAAAAGCAAGCACATCACTTTGCCAACAAAAGTCTGTATACTCAAAGGTATGGTTTTACCAGTAGTCATGTATGGATGTGAGAGTTTGACAATAAAAAAGGCTGGGCACCATAGAACTGATGCTTTTGAGCTGTGGAGAAAACTTGAGAATCTCTTGTATAGCAAGGAGATCAAACCAATCAATCCTAAGGGAAATCAACACTGAATATTCATTGGAAGGACTGAGGCTGAAGCTGAAGCTCCAATATTTTGATGACCTGATGTGAAGACCAGTCTCACAAAACATCCTGATTCTGGGAAAGATTGGAAGCAGGAGGAGAAGGGGATGATAGAGGATGAGATGGTTGGATGGGATCACCAACTCAATGGACATGAATTTGAGCAAACTCCAGGAGATATGAAGGACCGTGGAACCTGGTGTGCTGCAGTCAATGAGGTTGCAAAGAGTCTGACATGACTTAGTGACTGATTAACAACAAACAACAACAAAGTGAAATGACAATGTACGGAATGGGAGAAAACATTTGCAAGCCATGTATCTGATAAACAGTCTCAAAAGGGTAGGGGGATTAACATATACACACTGCTATATTTAAAATAGATGACTAACAATGATCTACTATATAGCACAGAGAACTCTCAATAATCTGTAACAACCCAAGTGGGAAAAGAATTTGAAAAAGAATAGATACATGTATATGTATAACTGAATCACTTGCTATACACCTGAAATTAACATACCACCGTTAGCTGTACTCCAATAGATAAAAAATTTACAAAGCAAATATATATATACACACACATACATATATATGCTTCCCAGGTGGCACTAGTGGTAAAGATCTCATCTGCCAATGCAGGAGACGTAAGAGCCATGGGTTCGATCCCTGGGTCAGTGAGATCCCCTGGAGGAAGGCATGGAAACCCACGCCAGTATTCTTGCCCAGATAAGCCCCATGCACAAAGGAAGGTGGTGGGCTACTGTTCACAGGGTTGCATAGAGTTGGACACCACTGAAGTGACTTAGCACACAGGTGCGTGCGTGCACACACACATACACGAAGAACTCCTAAAACTCAACAGCAAAAATACTAACACTCCTATTGAAAAATGGGCTAAGGAATTGGAATTGACTAGACATTTCTTAAAAGAAGACATCTAAATGGCCAACAGGTATATGAAGAAATGCTCATTCATTAATCACTAGGGAAACCAAAACTACAGTTATTTCCCATTTTATACTGAGTGTAAGTAAAGACCTTCATTGTTAGACCCCAGGCCTGTCTTCACACCATCCTTCTAGTGTTTTACTTCATGGTTCCCTCTTACCAACAGCATCCCTCAGCCACATTGGGCTAGTCAGCATTTACCAACACAGCCTTGGTAAATGTTCCTCTTGATTTCCAGCATTCCCTTACTGCTGAAATACTTCTCTCACTCTTACCTTTTTTTTTTTTTTTGAGCTACAAATTCTGCAAGGCTTAGAATTACTTCTAATGCCTCATCTACATTAAACTTTTCTTAGAACATCAGCCCTAAGTAATGTTAGCTTGTGTGTTGTGTGTTAGTCGCTCAGTCCTGCCCGACTCTTTGCGACCCCATGGACTGCAATCCAACAGGTTCCTCTGTCCATGAGATTTTCCAGGCAAGGATACTGGAGTTGGTTGCCATTTCCTTCTCCAGGGGATCTTCCCAACCCAGGGATAGAACCCCAATGTTAGCTTAGGCCTTCTATAACGTTCTTTGTAGGTAGAGTTGGGGTGGATAGCGGTGAGGAGTCTTTATCATTCTTATTCTACACAATATCTATATTTTATCTCCACTGATCCTTTGTTAACATTTGGAATCATGCACTCAGTCATAAATATGCATTTCTGAGGAATGTATCATTTTGTATCATTGTGTATCATTTTATTGTCTCTGTGTAGATCTTTACAATACATAAATTATTTCTGCATATATCCTATATTTGCTATAAAAGCTTTATGAGACAGAGATAGATAAAAATGAGATAAAATAATATATGACATGGCAATCATGGTGAGGTCATAACACATTTTATTCTCATCTAATCAATAAAAAAATGTGGCTTTGAAACATCTGGAGGCTTGTAAAATATCACAGCCATATGAATTGTATTGAGCCATAAGGCCCCAAAATCACTTCATAATTATTTTACCTCTAAGATCTCAGAACATGGAATGCAAAATACATATGTCACTTTTCAGGAAGGTATATCTTTGTTTTATATTAATATGTATGCATAACTGCCTACTTCCCTTTGGGGGATGTAGAGGTCTGGTGTGCACCAAGCCTATGCCAATTGGATCACTGAATCAGCACGGATGATGTAATATAATGAGTCTCTTGTGCCAAGATCAAACATGACATGGGCAAGCATAAATTTTCAATGTATGAATTAAACCAGAGTTTCTGTTTATTTGTTTGGTTACTAAATATTATATCACCCTTATGCTATACTAATATAGCTTGAAATCTTGTAATTCTAATCATCTGACTGAAGATTCTTTCAGGTTTTCTGTGTTATAAATTTGTCCTCACTTTGCAACATCTAACTTTTTCCCCTCAACAAGATGTATTTTATTTGGGGCTTACTTACTTGCTACTATTTACTAAAGGCTGAATGTAAGAAAATCAGTGGATATACTTTGCTTGCTCCTGATTTTGTTAAGAAACTTTATTTTTTTTTTCAATTAAATATAATACTTGTAAATGTTTATGTTTATCAGATTAAAAAAAACTTCTATCATCCTACACAGTGTTCCTTTATTCAGTAATAAATCAAAGTGAATATAATCTAATGGTTCTCTAAATCCATTGAAATAAACATGATTGTCTTTAATATTCTAATCTAAAGAATTATATCAATGAATCTTAGAATATCTAATTTTTTATTATGCGAGAAGCATTATATTTTAAATGACTGCTATTTTTTAATATTATTATTATTTTTTAAATTTATGAGTACATTAGCCTATAATTTCTTCTAAAGTTTTTGATTCAAATCTATAGGAGATTCATAAAATTGTTTAAAGATATCCAGTACTGTTCTTTTTTAATACTCCAAACAAGTTTCTGAAAGCTAAAATTTCTTGCTTTTTGAATATTTGGTATATATATTCATCACTAAATTGATTTGGGTATGATAACTTTTTGATAAAGCAATGTTTATTCATTTTATCTATTTTAAGTGACTTACGGAATTTTCGATTTTTATCTAACAATTATCCTTTTTTCCAGTTTTTTTTTTTTTAATTTTAAAATCTTTAATTCTTTCATGTGTTCCCAAACATGAACCCCCCTCCCACCTCCCTCCCCATAACATCTCTGTGGGTCATCCCCATGCACCAGCCCCAAGCATGCTGTATCCTGCGTCAGACATAGACTGGTGATTCAATTCTTACATGATAGTATACATGATAGAATGCCATTCTCCCAAATCATCCCACCCTCTCCCTCTCCCTCTGAGTCCAAAAGTCCGTTATACACCGCTGTGTCTTTGTTCCTGTCTTGCATACAGGGTCGTCATTGCCATCTTTCTAAATTCCGTATATATGTGTTAGTATACTGTATTGGTGTTTTTCTTTCTGGCTTACTTCACTCTGTATAATCGGCTCCAGTTTCATCCATCTCATCAGAACTGATTCAAATGAATTCTTTTTAACAGCTGAGTAATACTCCATTGTCTACATGTTCCACAGCTTTCTTATCCATTCATCTGCTGATGGACATCTAGGTTGTTTCCATGTCCTGGCTATTATAAACAGTGCTGCGATGAACATTGGGGTACATGTGTCTCTTTCAATTCTGGTTTCCTTGGTGTGTATGCCCAGCAGTGGGATTGCTGGGTCATAAGGCAGTTCTATTTGCAATTTTTTAAGGAATCTCCACACTGTTCTCCAAAGTGGCTGTACTAGTTTGCATTCCCACCAACAGTGTAGGAGGGTTCCCTTTTCTCCACACCCTCTCCAGCATTTATTGTTTGCAGATTTTTGGATCGCAGCCATTCTGACTGGTGTGAAGTGGTACCTCACTGTGGTTTTGATTTGCATTTCTCTGATAATGAGTGATGTTGAGCATCTTTTCATGTGTTTGTTAGCCATCCGTATGTCTTCTTTGGAGAAATGTCTATTTATTTCTTTGGCCCATTTTTTGATTGGGTCATTTATTTTTCTGGAATTGAGCTGCATAAGTTGCTTGTATATTTTTGAGATTAGTTGTTTGTCAGTTGCTTCATTTGCTATTATTTTCTCCCATTCTGAAGGCTGTCTTTTCACCTTGCTTATATTTTCCTTTGTTGTGCAGAAGCTTTTAATTTTAATTAGATCCCATTTGTTTATTTTTGCTTTTATTTCCAGAATTCTGGGAGGTGGATCATAGAGGATCCTGCTGTGATTTATGTCGGAGAGTGTTTTGCCTATGTTCTCCTCTAGGAGTTTTATAGTTTCTGGTCTTACATTTAGATCTTTAATCCATTTTGAGTTTATTTTTTTGTGCGGTGTTAGAAAGTGATCTAGTTTCATTCTTTTACAAGTGGTTGACCAGTTTTCCCAGCACCACTTGT
Source organism: Capricornis sumatraensis (assembly GCF_032405125.1). Taxonomy (NCBI): domain Eukaryota; kingdom Metazoa; phylum Chordata; class Mammalia; order Artiodactyla; family Bovidae; genus Capricornis; species Capricornis sumatraensis. Next base: position 123,253,180 of record NC_091069.1, read on the forward strand.
TTTGATTTTAGTCTTTTCCCTTCCAGTCCTTTGGTGCCACGAAGCTGATTTGTCACAGGGTTACATCTCGTTATAAGCTGCTTACCTGTGGTGTCCTATGTTCCTAGGGCAGATGGGTCCTCAATCCAAGATCTCAGCAGACTGCATTGTGCAGTTTTGGGTTAATTAGTACATAGTGTTCACCAACTTGTCCCCCTCATGCAGACAGCAGTCTTAAATAATTTCCATTTAAAGCAATTTTCTCATATTGGCTAATGCAAATTTTATTACTGTACCATCTCATTAACTTTTAGTATTTCTAATACACCTTTAGCTTGTCTCTTTTCAGCTGTTAATTATCATTCTTCATCAGTGTGGTCATAAGCTGGTCAATTTTAATAGATTATGAATTACAAAAATTTAAAATTTAGTTTTTAAAAAACTCTTATGTTTGACCTTAATTGTCTTACACCATTTTTAAATTCTTAAATTGAAGACTTAACATAGACTTTTCTAAATAAACATAAAACAAACTATCCTGTTAATTATACTTCTATAACTTTTTACATATATTTTTGCCAACAATCCAATATAAATAAATTCTAATTTCCCCTCTGGTTTATTGTTTTACCTGTACCTGGTTTCAATGTGTCTTATTTTTGAAATTATTTTTCAGCTGTTTTTAAAATTTACTTCTAAATTGCATTATGGTCAGAGAGGGATCTATTACCACATTTTCTTAATCACTGAAGTTGTCTTTACTATTACAAGGTTAATTTTTAAATATGCTGTGAATTATAGAAAACAATGCATACTCCTCAGCTACTCTGTGAATTATGCATATATGCTCATTAGATTAGATCTCTTAATTGGGTTCTTCAAATCTTTAATTCTCTGATTGATTTCTTCTTAGAATTCTGTCTATTTTTGTTCCATCTACCTTCAAGCTGTTATGCACATTCTTCTTTAATGTTATTATATTTCCTTTTGGAACCAAATATTTTACCATTATGTACTGATATATATATATTTTTACATTATATATAGTTTGTCTAACTTTCTTATATCAACTTAGCTATAGTCTTATTTGGTTTATATTTCTATTCTTTTTTTTTTTTTTTTCTGTTGACATACATAGTTTACTCTGGTAGCTTATGTATGATTCAAATTACAGTATTTATAAAATAATACTGTGATTTTCTTATTACAAGAAAACCTAATGAACAATAAGTTATCATTAGATTAAAAACTCCAAGCAAAATATTTGTCTCTTAGAGCATTACATGGATATATGGTAGAAACATACATGTTATAATTAAGCATGATATTAAATAATATTACCAAATGCCCTCCTAATTGAGTATAACACATTTAACATCACCATGTTGGCTGAGTGCATTTACTCTCTTTTGAGCAACATACAGTTGGGTTACTTTTTAAATACTAAGACTGTTTAAAATAAACTTTATGTCTACTTATGATAATTTCAATATCTGTTAGCTCACGGGATTGTTTAGTCTTTCTATTAGCCCTATAATGGTGAGTTTTTTTGCATGTGCTTTGCGATTTATTATTTGAATCTATGATTTGTGAACACTTTCATGGGAATTTATTGAGATTTGAAGGCAAATTTTGCTTTTGTTTCTCCCAGGGAAACAGAGGAACTACCTAATTGAAGTCTATTTAAATCAAATTACCTACTTAGGTTTTTCTGGAAGCAGGTGTGGTATAAATTCTAGTTCCAGAACTATTTGAGAAGAGCCATGCAATTAGACATTTAGTTCTTTTTCTTTCCCCTTTCTTTATTCAGAGCTAAAGCTGAGATGGGCACTTTTCTCTGTCTTACTCCTGTGAGATAGATATTTTATTTCTAATAAGCAGTACTTGAGGATTATCAGTATCCAAATTCCAAGTCATAAAAGTATGTGTTTGCCCTAGGAGATGGGCTTTGGTAATGGTAAATTACTTCTCTAAATCCATGCTTTCTCTGATGTTTTATCTTTTGAGTATTTTCTCAATTTCTTGCCTCTTGTATGTAAGTGTATGTACACCAAAACACATACTGTTATCTCTTTATAACTGATCACAAAGCATACATTTTCTAAGTAGATTCTTTCCTGTACTAAATTTTCAAAGATATATTTTTAAAGTCATGAAACTTTTAGGACAATTCTTCTTGATTTTATGCTATAACATATTCCTTTCAGTTTCTTAACTATTTTTTTTTTTTTGAACAATGAGTATGTAGTCAAAATCAATTATTTTCCATTAGCCACTTGTTTACTGCCAGCTTCTCCCTCTCAGATTTAATGCTAGAAGACAGAATCTTATTCACAATAGTCAGCTCAAATTCACATGGCTGAAATTCATCTAGCACATCTCTAGTGTGTGAAGACATATGCAAATATCCATTCAAGCTTGAACAATAGATAGAAATATCTCCGGAATATCCTGACCTCAAGTCTTTACATTTAGTATTTACTCATGCCTTGCCTAACTCACCTTACTTTCTAGCAGTCTTGAAATTAATTTTAAAATGATTTTCATTTATTTATTTTTTTAGTTTTCTTTTTTTTTTTAATTTACTTTATAATACTGTGTTGGTTTTGCCATACATCAACATAATCCGCCACGGATGCACACGTGTTCCCAATCCTGAACCCCCCTCCCCTCTCCCTCCCCGTACCATCTCTCTGGGTCATCCCAGTGCACCAGCCCCAAGCATCCTGTATCCTTCATCGAACCTAGATTGGCGATTCATTTCTTATATGATATTATACATGTTTCAATGCCATTCTCCCAAATCATCCCAGTGTGTGGAGAGCAAATGATTTTCAATCAGCACATAAACTTTGTCCTTGAACTAAGTTTGGGTTTTGTACAGGGAAGTATACTTTTGCTGCAGTTATCAGGACATATTAAACTCTAAACCTTTATTTTAGAAGTTTATCTGCATGACCATGTTTAAATATTTTCCAGTTGATCTTGTAATTCCATTATGATGGCAATGAGCACTGTCACAAGCAGTTATGCCATATTCTTTCACTGTCATGGTAGAACAACTGTCCCTACCACTGCTTACATTTCCCTTGGCCCTTCCTGCTTAGCTGAGCCCTACAGATTAGAAAATCTGGTAAGGTGATATTATGCTATTAATTCATTGGAGAATTATTTCTCCTATTATTCTTTAACTTCTCATATGCAATAAATTTACTGAACCAAAAAGAGATTAAAAAGTTAAATTTTAGCTTTAAATTATGCCCTGCAAGTCTCAGAGCAGTAAAACATACTTAAAGCCATGAAAGCACTAAGGGAGTCATCATAATTCGATGTTGTTAAAAGCAACTAGGACTTTTAAAGAGGAAAATTAAGGGCAGTATACCTAATGTGAATGAAAATTAAGATAACAGTAAAAGACAGAAAGATGTAAAGAAAGGATGAAGACATCTTGTGGGCCTGATCTCTTCTTAGTTCTTTATTTTCGAATAGGTTTGTTTTTATGTTCAATGAATATAAATAATGCTTTCTGCACTTTTCATTCTACTCCTTTTGTTCAGGTCTCCAATTTATATCCAAAACTGCAGCAGACAGTTTGAAAAGTATATATTTTGAACTCTGGTATATCTAGTGTTATACATTAATTCTTCAGCTAATGTAATGCTTACATAGTCTTGAGCAGTTTTGTGAATCATGAAAGTGAAAGTTGTTCAGTCGTGTCCAACTCTCTGTGACCCCATGGACTATACAGTCCGTGGAATTCTCCAGGCCAGAATACTGGAGTGGGTAGCCTTTCACTTCTCCAAGGAAATCTTCCCAACCTAAGGATCAAATCCAGGTCTCCTGCATTGCAGGCAGATTCTTTACCAGCTGAGACACCAGGGAAGCCTGTGAATCATAGTAAATCTGTTTATTATGTTTCATTACTGTTCTGAAATGAAGAATATAAGATGCCTAGCTTAAAGTACCATATACAAGTACAAGAATTATTTATAGTATAAGCATTTATATTCTTCATTTCTTCTAATGCTATGCATACTAGCTAGATTATTCACAAACTGCTCATATTATATGTGTGATTCAAAGGCATTGGATAATAATTAGATAGCTCCCTATATCTTCAACTGGAAATCTGATTTATTCACAGACCCATTACAAATAGCCTTAAGTATTTATGAACTTATTAAATATTATCACATAAAATAATACCACCATAAATTCAATATCTCATTTAAAAATATAGCTAGCATTTATCTTTGCTACAAACATTATTGGGTCTCTGGATAGACATTACAATAAAATTTTGAAACTGGAAATATTTAAAAATTTTGGATAAATCTGGTTTTATTATAAATAATGAACATTCTAAAGATTTATGTAAGGCATTTAGGGATTCAAAGATTCTCACCTTTATATTTGGGACAATAATGATACCTTCCACAGGGAGACATTGGGAGGATTAAGCGAGTTATTGTGTATAAAGCATTTATAATACTAAATTAAGTAAAATAAAAATGGGAGGTAGATATGAGAGAAAACTTGGAGTAGCCTATATTATTAAAAAGATTAGTGTTTAAGAACGAGAATGTCTTCATCACTGGACTTCTTTGAATGCTAACCAAAGTAAAATGTCTTTTATTTCACAATCTTAAGAAACTACATGTGTACATATATACACACACAATGTTAAAACAATATTTGTATTGTATTAATATTTTAATTAATGTCAAATTATTCTAATTTGCTTTATTCTAATGTTGAAGACAAAATTAATCCCTCACTAGATTAATTTTATGACCCACAAATATAACAACCTCTAAATTAAAACCAATAGTGTATTGTTGTTAGATACATTAACTGCTTCCAGAGCACTTTCTCTTTGTTCTTTACCCTTCTCTTCCTACGTCACTTTTTCTCTTATCTCCATATGGCAGGGTGTGTGCTGACTGAGGAACTTGAGGGTATATATTTTCAGCTTTCAGGGTCATGTAGGAGTGACATTTCTCTACCAGCCTCAAAGAAAAAGCCCAGTGTTTCTGGTGTGAATCAAAAAATCAAGTGGCGTTTCTAACCCAATCCCTAGTGAAAAAGGTGGCACTCTCTGGTTACTAGATTCATGTAGGGAGATTAGATACTGAACACACATAATGGCTGCAGCAAGTCTACACCTTGAGAGCCCAGATCTCACACAAATGTTTGAGCTATATAGACAACTATCTTATATAAACCCTCAAGAATATCTAAGCCAAAGCAACTCTCTAGCATTTATGACTATATATATATGCACATACACACAGACACACACACACACACACACACACACACCTGTATATATAGGAGAAAAAAGTACAACCCACTTCCAGTGTTTTGCCTGTAAAATTCCATAAACAAAGGAGCCTGGGGACTACTCATGGTGGGGTCACAAAGAGTTGGACATGACTGAGCAACTAAACCATCATATATATACACACACACATGTACACACTATCATGGCAAAAAGTGAAGAAGAATTAAAGAGCCTCTTGATGAAAGTGAAAGAGGAAAGTGAAAAAGTTGACTTAAAGTTCAACATTCAGAAAACTAAGATCATGGCATTGGTCCTATCACTTCATGGCAAATAGAGGGGGAAACAGTGGCTGACTTTATTTTGGGGGGTCCAAAATTACTACAGATGGTGATTGCAGCCATGAAATTAAAAGATGCTTACTCCTTGGAAGGGAAGTTATGACCAACCTAGACAGCATATTAAAAAGCAGAGACATTACTTTGTCAACAAAGGTCCATCTAGTCAAGGCTATGGTTTTTCCAGTGGTCATGTATGGATGTGAGAGTTGAACTATAAAGAAAGCTGAGTGCCGAAGAATTGATGCTTTTGAACTGTGGTGCTGGAGAAGACTCTTGAGATTACATTGGACTGCAAGAAGATCCAACCAGCCAATACCAAAGGAGATCAGTCCTGTGTGTTCATTGGAAGGACTGATGTTGAAACTGAAACTCCAGTACTTTGGTTACCTGAAGTGAAGAGCTGACTCATTTGAAAAGACTCTGATGCTGGGAAGGATTGAGGGCAGGAGGAGAAGGGGATGGCAGAGGATGAGATGTCTGGATGGCATCACCGACTCAGTGGACATGGGTTTGGGTGGACTCCGGGAGTTGGTGATGGACAGGGAGGCCTGGTGTGCTGCAGTTCATGGGGTTGCAAAGAGTCGGACAGGACTGAGCAACTGAACTGAACTGAAGATAGGGGATGGGATAAGATGTACAAACTACTATGTATAAAATAATCTATTATATAGCAAAGAATAGCATAGCCATTATTTTATAATTTCTTTAAATGAAGTACAATTTATAGAAAATATTGAATTGTTATATTATAGACATGAAGCTAATATTGCAAGTCACTTATACTTCAAGGAAAAGAAAAATAAAATATAAACATCACTTCACATGCAAAATATAATAGTGAATGGAAAAATAGTACTTCTACAATAAACATTCTAATTTACTAGAGGCTACAAGTTGAAGCTACACAGTGACTATTGGGATGGGTCCTATATCTCATATCACTAAACAAGAATACTAAATAAATTCATTATTGATATACTCAAGGCTGACAATGCCGTCTGCCCGTTCATTGCCAATGTGTTTACAAAGTAAGGAATAACCATGTAACCCCATCTAGCTTGATGTCATAGTGGTAATTTGCTTAAACTTTTAGACTACAACCCAAAGATTCAACTGGGGCAGGGAACCATCATACTCATGTTCAGCAGCAGAAAGCTCTTTAACAATGAAATTTTAATGTGAAGCCCACTCTCGGACGCTCCTTTAGCCATGGATGCCTAGTGCTTCAGACCATGGTGTCAGTCTTAGTATGTGACTCTGGCCAATGAGACTAACTTTACTGAACATAGCAGCCATCGGAGATCAAGGGGCGGGGATAGAGAATTAGGCTCCCTGCTATTTTATGTTTGTTTTGCTGTTGCCCTTTTAATTTCCTATTGGATTCCAAGCTAAATTCGGATACTTCTGACTTTCATTTTCTGGCTTGGCACAACTACAGCATGATGCAAAGAAGTCATTTTTGGCAGATTCTAATTACGGACACTTAACAGTGCTGGATGACTGGCAAAAAGCAGAAAGGTTCTCTTTTGGCACAAAAGTATATATGTATCTGTTCTTCCTTTAGACAGGTCAGCTTAAATTGAAAATTCTCTCTTTAGCAGCACTGACATGTATCTCTTTTAACACCTCACTGAGGAGTAAACATAAGTCTTTGCCACACACCAATAACTGGATTTTTTTTTTTTTTTTGGAGAGTCCTGCTTTTTCTAAAGTATCCCATGTTCTTCTAGAGCCTTGATTGTGAAATCTAAGCAACAAAAGTCAGTATTTTAATCAATTGGTTAGCTGCAATTTAGTAAGGTTATTTCTCACAAGCTTAGGTTTGCTAGATAAAATATAGGATGCCAGATAAACTTGAATTTCAGATAAACAAATAATTACTTTTAGTATACATTCATTCCATGAAATCTGGACATAAACTGAAAAAAAATTATTGTAAATTTAAATTTAACAAATGGTTTTCTGTGTCACTTACTACATGAACATAACATGAAGAAATCCTCATTCCCGTTACAGGACTTACTGATTGGAATCCCTAACTAAAACTGTGTACTAACTATTGATTCGCTACATACTGTACATATTCTCACAGAGTCCAATAAGAGAATCCAAAGATTTTTAAGGATGGAAACTGGGTATTTGATAGATTTGATGAACTTAATCCACGGATCCATCATTTCTCTCTACTTCAGTCTAAATGTTGGCATTATTCTCTAAATCTTTTCCCATATGATAGAATAGAAACAACGTGGATGTAATAACATTCATTACAAGTTCCTGCCTGCACTTAATTTTGGATCTAATATTTCTTTTTATGTGCTTACGTTAATTAAATACCCCCTCACACTAATCATTAAACATAATGACCCTAATATCCTGATCATTTTTTATAGCATCATTGTATTTTATTCTTTCAGAACAATTATTTCCTTCTGAATTTTTTAATTCAGTTTTTGTCCATGTGTCAATGATCTGTCTTCCTGATGTTAAATTCTAGACATAAAGTACATATAACAGTAAGAACTCTTTTCTCATAGTATGAAATCTGTCCACATGTATAAACAGTATAAACTTTTTTTCTCTCACAGATTATCCACCACACATATGTTTTTTACACAAGTCAACTCCTAGCTTGATTTATTTTAGGTTACAAACTAGTCTGTTTGCTTCTTCAGAAACTATGCTGTTTTCACATAATACTGCATCATGCTCCCCAAAACTATTCACTGACATTCTCAGAAATTCAAAGGAGATCCAGTGTCTAATATATTACCACACTCAAGTACTAGATTAATTAATGCCATCATATCTATAAGTTATTTATAAATATTTCTAACAACTTCTAAAAATCTAAAAAGAATTCCTATGATGGGAATCCCACCTTTGTTATAGGTCACTTCTCATTACTTGTACTTTTCCCTAAACAGATTTAGGTGATAAAGAAGTTGAAAACTACCAGAATGCATCACTCCAAAATGTGCCTCTTTGACATGAAAATTATTTTCAGCCAAATGCAATCAATCAGAGCCAAACTCATAAGCAGCAAAAAGCTCTTTTTCTGCTGAAAGGCAGGATACATCTCATTTTATTGGAGACAAACTTCTACCAAGTCCAGAAAGGACACCTGAGAAATCTGCATATATTTACCTTCCCACAGTTTGGCGCCCTTCGAATCCTAAAACTGTCCCCTTTGTCCTACCATTTCTCTACAAATGTAGTACTCTTTGTTGAAAATTCAGTTTAAGCCATAGTTCTGAGGAGCTACTTTGAGTCACTTTGCCTTTGGCAACCCACTCCAGTGTTCCCGCCTTGAGAATCCCAGGGATGGGGGAGCCTGGTGGGCTGCCATCTATGGGGTCACACAGAGTCGGACACGACTGAAGCGACTTAGCAGCAGCAGCAGCAGCCTTTACTTGTCTCCCATGTTGTGTGTGGTATACACATTAATAAACTGATTTTCTCTTGTTGGGCTTCCCTGGTGGCTCAGATGGTAAAGCATTTGCCTGCAGTGCAGGAGACCTGGGTTCGATCCCTAGATTGAGAAGATCCCCTGGAGAAGGAAATGGCACTCCACTCCAGTTCTCTTGCTTGGAAAATTCATGGACTGAGGAGCCTGGTAGGCTACAGTCCATGCAGTCACAATAGTGTCAGACACAAATGAGCAACTTCACTTTTACTTTCTCTTGTTAATCTTCGTGTCAGAACTCCAGTACAAACCCTAAAACAGGTAAAGGTTAAGTTCCCCCTTCCCTATACAGAGACTAGGGAGGTACTTTCAACAATCTGCAATAGGTTATTTATATGTTTGTGACTTTTAGATCTAGACAACAGTTACAGCCATAATTCTTACACTTTCAACCTAATAATTTTCATCTGTATGCACATTGTTATGTAAAATAAATACATGTAAAACCAAGGCCATCAGGCTTTTAGCAAACTCTACTCTGGCCACAAGGTATTAAGTTGACCTTTGCAGTCATAAAGACTAGGCACTTCATCCTTTCCAGGTGAATTTTCATCCTCTCTTAGGACATAATCATATCCCTCTAACTCTTTGTTCATACATTTTCTTATGTATAACATTTTCTTTTAATCATCCCACCACAATTTAAATTATTTTCAATAGCTATTAATGGTGCCATAGCCTCTTTACAAGGTTTCCTGACTAATAGTCTATTTAATGTATATTAAATAAGAAGTAATAGTCAGCTAAGGCAAGTGTCCTTTTGATCCCATTACTCAGCTTCTTATAGCACTATCCTGTTGCTAAACGGCCACTTATATCAAATGAAAATTACTGACCATGTCTTTTAAAATATTACACCAATTAACACATAGCGACCCTGTAACACACAGATATACTTTACTGGGATGAGCTCATTCCATTTCATCTCTGTTCTACTGCAGTCCCAAGTATCATTTTATGCCTCAATGTGTGAACTATTAGCCTCAGTAACATAGACAAGTGGATTTTTCTTTTGAGGTGGATACATATGGGTGTTAACATCAGAACCATATTAAAATCCTGTTTTTACCACTTATTAACTACATAGTGACATGCTAGACTTTTCAACTTTTTGATTCTTATTTGCCATCTGTATTTGAAAGTACAGATTTAATATTATCTATGTCAAGTGTAGAAAGCTAATAAATTAATGTGATATGTTTTCCCCCAAAATCAACACTAGTGAAAAAATTCAGAGAAAAAGCAGATCATAAAGCATGCATGGTATCAGGAAGACACCAAAGTAAAGCATGCAACAGAGTTAACAAAGGCTGGTATATGTCAATTCTGAAAGTAACATAATTGAGTTTAATACCTCTGTTGCTAAAAATAGAATTTTCAAGCTGAGTTACAAAGACAGAAACAAAACAAAACCAGAAGGAAAAAAAAAAAAAAAAAAAAACTCCCTCAATGGTGTAAAATTTTAGCTGTAAAACTAACACAAAATGAGCCAACTTGATAGTAAAATGATTCTCAGATTAATTATTAATAACAATAACATCAATAACCAGGGATTAATGTTTACTTCAAAATGTAGAAATCAAGAAAAGTATTATTAAATAAGCAAAGTTATTCAAAAAGCCTAGCGAAATAGTCATGGACTTTAACACAAAGGGGAAAATATCATGAAAATATTGTTTAAAATACCTTATGAATATTAAAAAAAAATTCATTGGAACAGCTGTTTCAAAAGTCCCTTAACCCTTGAGCAGTCAAATGAGCAATATAAATGATATGAAAAAATGCAATATGATTAATGCCATAGAATTATTAAACTAACATAGAACTATAAACCATATAGAAAACATATGTCATTTTTAAGGGCCTATGAGGTAGTTTCAATATAATAATCATACATGAGGAAATAAAATACACATATGCAAACACATACACTTTTTAAAACAGTCATGTAAGGAATGCCATTAGAACAATGTCCTAATGATGTTTCAAAGTTATAGAAATAAAAAGAAAAGTCCCTAGTGGTCCCTAGTGGTCCAGTGGTTAAGACCCCTCACTTCTGCTGCATGGGGCATGGTTGGGGAACTATGATCCCATATGCTGCACAGTGCAATTAAAAAAAAAAAAAAAAGTCCTCACTTTACTTAGTTACTTCATGATCATATAAAGCCAAATTATAGGTTTACATTTTTTTTTTTTTAGGATTTAAAGAGAATTTGGTTAAGAAAACTGGAACCCAAATGAAATAATGCTGATTTAAGTCAAATTTATCAATTAGTAAATGATTTTCAAAAGATAAACCTCAATAATAACATAAAATAAAGATAAAAGGAGAAGTGAAAATGAAGAGAAATGTAGCATTGATGATTAAATTTGATAATTGTTTTTTAGGAAAAATATAAATAAGAAATATAACATTAAGCTACTCTAATAAGGAAAAATATATATAGCAAGAAGGAGAGAAAGAATCATTTAATGAATTGTAAAAATTAACAATGGACCAAAAAAAAGAGATTTAATTTTCAGATGACCAATACCATGTAAAATACATTACATAAAATTCTACAGTGTAGTATCAGAGTATATTATTATTTTAGCTTCTATTTAGAAAAGTGTTTAACTATAGTTTACTACAACTTTTGAGAACAAATAATGTCAATTAAGGGTCACCAACCCAATTAATCCTTCCCTCTCTGGTATTAAGAACTATTAATAGGTAACAATGATAAAACAATATTAAAATTGTATGACATTAAAATAAAGATAAAATTAGAGTGTATTAGAAGATTATATATATATATATCCAGAAGTGTTCAAATATATGCAAAAAGAAGATATATACAATATTGATATAAAACTTTTGAAATCACTAGAAATTATCTAACATCTTTATAAAAATTACTAAATATTTTATAAAATATATTGTAACTTATTTATAATACAGACACACTAAATGCAGATGGTTGATGAAGTTAAATATGTAAAAAGGAAAATATGTTATAATGAAATTCAATTCATTTCAAGCATTAATATTTTTTAATTGAGACCTTTGTAGTTAAAGCATTTTTAATAATGTTGGCAGTGATATTCTTTCTGTAGATAATTAGACATTGTAGAAAAATCCTTAAATTTGCTCACAAACTGAGGCTGAATGTCCAATACTAGGAATTCATTAAAGATCAGAGATTGGCACAAACAACTGTATCCTCATTTATGGGATAGGCACGTCCACATTAGGGAATGCTTCATGGCCATCGCTAATTTTACTACCAGTTAATGACAGGGAAAATGTCTATGGCATTCATTCATACATGCAATTAATTAAGCACCATGCCTCTGCCAGATACTTTTCTAGCTTTTATAGCTATAGAAGTAAAAATTCAAACCAATAAACTGTCTAGCTTTTTTAGGGTTAGGGTTGTAATTCTAGTGATATAACTAAGAAAAGAAGACACTGTGGGAAACAGGAAATTATACACTCCATATTCTTGATAGGAAGACAGAAGATTATAAAATCCTTATTTTTTCCTTGCTTTCTGTGATATAAATCGAATTGTTTCCTGAGGCTAAGGATCTTGAACTCTGAACTAGCAGTCTTTCCAGATAAATGGTTGAGGAAGAAGGAACTGTTGACTACAGACAATTGAAGAGGGAAATATCAATTATTTTCTGACAAAGAGAAAGGTGTGAGATATTTTTGGAACTGGTCTTTAAAATATTAAAAATACAAATATTAATCCAAATAGATTGAAAGCATCTCTCATTAAAATTACCTATTATGATCCTGGTTATTGCTAACATTCTTGAGATGTTTTGTCTGAAATTGGTCCCGTTTGTATAATCTGAATTTAAAATATCTAAACAGATTTCTTACAATGGGGGAAAAAAAATCAATCTTTGCAATTTTCCTTAGTTCCTTTCTCTATGTATAAACTCTATCCATTGACCATGTCCTTTTCTGAAGTTTCCAGGACAGATCTACACTATTTTTAACCAATTTATTTTTTCTGTCATATTTTCCAAACAGCAAATACTTAGCATTGATTACATGGATTGTTTCTAGGCTCAATTTTAAAGACCTGCACTGTAGAATATTTTATTTTAAATACTGATTTCAAGCTCATCATCTCAGTCATGAGCATATCGCTCATTACGTGGATTTTAAACATGTTAAAAGTGCTTAATTACCTATGCAGTAGATGTTATAAAGCAAACAAACAAACATTTGTTTCTATCTTTTCTTCCCATTTGGAGACAAATTTCATAAAACTGGAAAAAAAAAACAACTAAATTTTAAGAGGCAACTAATAAAAATATAACAAAAATTATTTTAAACGACCTCCATTGTTACCAGTTTCTCACATAACCAATGCCTTCCAAAGCCCTCTGTTAAAACATATTTACTGAAGTGTCTGGCTTGCTGAATGCTTTTGGCTCAAACAATTTTGTCTCCCACACTCCTGTTTTCTTTATTTCAGTAGTATGCATACCAAGCATCAGATGTGTTTATCCCTAAATCTGTTTGTACCAGTTGTTTTTGTTTTTTTCACTGATAATTTATTTAAATATCACTCAAACTTATGAAAATAGGAGTGTGAAAACAGAGAGTCGTTTCTATAAAAACTAAGTTGTATGCCTTGAAAACAAGCTTATAAAGGTGAGTTGCTTGAAATATACTTTCAAAGTAAGTGTGGGCTGGACAACCATAAAATCTGGGGAAGAAATCACAGACATCTAAAAGGATCCTGAGCACAAATTACTTACAAGTGGTTGTAATTGCTTGATGTACTTTAGAGAAATGGTAACAGAAAATTGCGAAGGATGAGTTATGAGTACAGTTTATGGGGAAAAAAAAATAAAATGGAAAAGAAAAGTGCACAAGACTGGAAAGGACTATTAGGAAAGTCCTTGGCCTCAGATAATAAAATTTTAAAATAAATTCACATTTATACTTTGAAAGGTAAGATAAAATATATGTTATAGATAACTTTTAATTATTTTGAGGTTGTCTCAAAAGGGAAATTTAGTGTCAACTACAAACTGGCACTTGCTATGGGCACTTTGCCATCTTCCTCTACAAGGATTGTATGTGCTGATTTTCAACACCCCCTGAAAGGAATGCAGGGCAGAAAACAGAAATGAGGCACTGTGTCCTCTGGGAAAAACTGGCAGAACAGGTCTTCACATAATCAGATATTTTCAGGAGCTGATTTGAGGAGCCAAATTCTTGTATCTCCTCACATCTAGAAAAGCACTAAAGTCTTTCATGGTAACTTTTGCTTCTGGTGACTAGCAGTAACCCTCAAGGACCAGCAGAAACCCTCTGCAAAACATATATGCTTGACTGCATGTACACAACCTTCCCCAAAAGCACATATATACTGACTTTACCTCCTACCTCTTTAGAATTCTCTCAGAGATATCTGAAATGCTGCCTCCTGGGGTATAGTCTGCATTTTGGCCCCCAAAATACTGATAAATCTCTTTTTTTTTTTAACATTAGCATGAGTAGATCTTCCTTCATATTTTATACATGTTAAAAACCAAGGGCGACTTGTTTACCTTTGTTCTGATGTAATATCCCTCAGTGCAGGCATTAATGTCCCTCTGGGTTTGATGCCCTGTGACTCCCCTCCCAGTCTATATCCCACAGGCCAGGCAAACTGGAATAATGGCGATACATAATCAAAGAAAGTCAATGGGTAGATGCAAAAGACTGTGAACATGTTATAAAAACATGGAGTGGAAAAATAAGATTCCTTTTTCGGGTATTTAGACTTCAAATGAGTTCAGTTTAGTTCAGTCACTCAGTGCTGTCCAACTGTTTGTGACCCCATGGACAGCAGCACGCGAGGCCTCCCTGTCCATCACCAATTCACAGTTTACTCAGACTCATGTCCATTGAGTCAGTGATGCCATCCAACCATCTCATCCTCTGTTGTCCCCTTCTCTTCCTATCTTATATATTTCCCAGCATCAGGGTCTTTTCCAGTGAGTCACTTCTTTGAATCAGGTGGCCAAAGTACTACAGTTTCAGCTTCAGCATTAGTCCTTCCAATGAATATTCAGGACTGACTTCCTTTAGGATGGATTGGTTGAATCTCCTTGCTGTCCAAGGGACTATCAAGAGTCCTCTCCAACACCACAGTTCAAAAGCATCAATTCTTCAGTGCTCAGCTTTCTTTATTGTCCAACTCTCACATCCATACATGACCACTGGAAAAATCATAGCCTTGACTAGATGGACTTTTGTTGGCAAAGTACTGTCTCTGTTTTTTTTAATATGTTGTGTAAGTTGGTAATAATTTACCTTCCAAGGAGCAAGCATCTTTTAATTTCATGGCTGCAGTCACCATCTGCAGTGATTTTGGAGACTCCACCCCCAAAAAACGTCTGTCACTGTTTCCATTGCTTTCCCATCTATTTGCCGTGAAGTGATGGGACCAGATGCCATAATCTTAGCTTTCTGGAAGTTGAGTTTAAAGCTAACTTTTTCACATCCCTCTCTCATTTTCATCAAGAGGCTTTTTAGTTCTTCTACACTTTCTGGCATAAGGGTGGTATCATCTGCATGTTTGAGGTTATTGATATTTCTTCCGACAATCTTGATTCCAGCTTATGCTTCATCTAGCCAAGCATTTCTCATGATGTGCTCTGCATATAAGTCAAATAAGCAGTGTGACAATATACAGCCTTCATGTACTCCTTTCCTGATTTAGAATCAGTCTGTTGTTTCATATCCAGTTCTAACTGTTGCCTCCTGGCCTGCATACAGATTCCTCAGGAGGTAGGTCAGATGGTCCGGTATTCTTATCTCTTGAACAATTTTCCACATTTTGTTGTGATCCACCCAGTCAAAAGCTTTGGCATAGTCAATAAAACAGAAGTAGATGCTTTTCTGGAACTCTCTCACTTTGTTAATGATGCAACAGATGTTGGCAATTTGATCTCTGGCTGCTCTGTCTTTTCTAAATCCAGCTTGAACATCTAGAAGTTCATGGTTCATGTACTGTTGAAAGCTGGCTTGGAGAATTTTGAGCATTATTTTACTAGCGTATGAGATGAGTGCAATTTTGTGGTAGTTTGAGCATGCCTTGGCATTGCCTTTCTTTGGGATTGGAGTCAAAACTGATCTTTTCCAGTCCTATGGCATTGCTGAGTTTTCCAAATTTGCTGGCATACTGAGTGCAGTACTTGCACAGCATTATCTTTTAGGATTTGAAATAGCTCAACTGGAATTCCATAATCTCCACTAACTTTGTTCATAGTGATGCTTTCTAATGCCCACTTGACTTCACATTCCAGGATATCTGGCCCTGGGTGAGTGATCACACCATCATGATTATCTGGGTCATGAAGATCTCTTTTGTATAGTTCTTCTGTGTATTCTGGCCACCTCTTTTTAATATCTTCTGCTTCAGTTAGGTCCACATCATTTCTTTCTTTGATTGTGCCTATCTTTGCATGAAATGTTCCTTTGGTATCTAATTTTCTTGAAGAGATTTCTAGTCTTGCCCATTCTATTATTTTCCTCTATTTCTTTACATTGATCACTGAGGAAGGCTTTCTTATCTCTCTTTGCTATTCTTTGGAACTCTTCATTCAAATGGGTATATTTTTCCCTTTTTCCTTTTCCTTTCACTTCTCTTCTTTTCACAGCTATTTGTAAGGCCTCCTCAGACAACCATTTTGACTTTTTGCACTTCTGTTTCTTGGGGATGTTCTTGATCCCTGCCTCCCATACAATGTCACGAACCTCTGTCCATAGTTCTTCAGGCACTCTACAGATCTAATCCCTTGAATCTATTTCTCACTTTGACTGTATAATCACAAGGGGTTTGTTTTAGGCCTTACTTGAATATTCTAGTGGTTTTCTAGTGGTATTCTACTTTCTTCAATTTAAGTCTGAATTTGGCAATAAGGAGTTCATGATCTGTGCCACAGTCAGCTCCCGGTCTTGTTTTTGCTGACTGTATAAAGCTTCCCCATCTTTGGCTGCAAAGAATATAATCAATCTGATTTTGGTTTTGACCATCTTGTGATTTCCATGTGTAGAGCCTTCTCTTGTGTTGTTGGAAGAGGGTGTTTGCTATGATCAGTGTGTACTCTTGGTAAGACTATTGGCCTTTGCCCTGCTTCATTCTGTACTCCAAGGGCAAATTTGCCTGTTACTCCACACATCTCTTGATTTCCTACTTTTACATTCCAGTCCCCTATAATGAAAAGGACATCTTTTTTTGGGTGTTAGTTCTAAAAGGTCTTGTAGGTCTTCATAGAACCGTTCAACTTCAGCTTCTTCAGCATTTCTGGTCGGGGTATAGACTTGGATTACCGTAATATTGAATGGTTTCCCTTGAAACAAACAAAGATAATACTGTTGTTTTTTAGATTGCATCCAAGTACTTCATTTTGGACTCTTTTATTGACTATGGTGGCTACTCCATTTCTTCTAAGCATTTCTTTCCCACAACAGTAGATATAATGGTCATCTGAATTAAATTCACCCTTTCCAGTCCATTTTAGTTCTCTGAGCCATCTCCTGTTTGACCACTTCCAATCTGCATGGATTCTTCGACCTAACATTCCAGATTCCTATGCAGTATTGCTCTTTACCACATTGGACTTTACTTCCATTACCAGTCACATCCACAGCTGGGTGTTGTTATTGCTTTGGCTCTGTCTCTTCATTCTTTCTGTTGTTATTTCTCTACTGGTCTCCAGTAATATATTGGGCACCTACCAACCTGGGGAGCTCATCTTTCAGCATCCTATCTTTTTGCCTTTTCAGCTACTCAGAGTGGATATGGATATTAACCAGAGTTTTTTAGAGGTATATATTCAGGGTCAAAATTCTTTGAAATTGTGTGTAAACTTATGAACTTATGAAAACAGAGGAATCAAGGATAGACATACAAGTGGAAGGAATTCATGATATTTAGAGCAAAACAAAAATGCCATGAAAAATGATATATTTTGTTGTTTTTAAAATGAAAGATTTTAGGCATTTAACAGTCCTTTTCACTTTGCTTTTTGAATAAGGGGTTCTCTGTTTACATTTTACACTGGGCCTTAAAATATCTGCAGTCTCCTGGTAGTGACAACAGTAACTACTAATGGGATCTTCTACTTGTTGAAGAATTAACATGTGTTAGGTCCTTTGGCAAGTGATTTTTATGGACCGGCTTGTTTACTTCTTGAAATATACCAGTTAATTTTACCATTTTACAGATAAAGAAACTGATAATTGGAATGATAAAAATTTCCCAAGAATAAACTTACTTTTAAATAAAGCCAAAGAAACCAGAAATCTAGGTCTATCTTGCTCAACTGTCCATGATTTAAGTCATGATACAGAAGCATGAGATTATTTACCCTTACACTTTCTCACTATTCATACACTCTCCTTTACAGAGCTAAAGTAATACACCTCTGTTTTGTTTTGGTTTGTTTTGTTTTATAAGTAAAGCTACCTGACAAGAATCAGTAGTCTGAACTTTTGTAAAGAATTTCCAAATTCAAGGAAGAGCAACTTTTGGCATTCTTTTCCTTAATATTAACAAATTTCTTAACACTCAAAATTATGAATTCCATATATATATATATATATATATATATATATATATATATATGGAATTATGTACAAGGACATATTCAGCAGTGAAAGTTTTCCATATTTAAAATACAAACAAAATATATTTGTTGAAATTAACATTGGGTCTCTATTTTTTGAAATACAAAGAAGTGTTTATTTCCAATTAGGTCATTCAAAGATAATACACTCATTATGCACAGATTTATATTTATACAAGTTTAATAAGCAATGAATTTAACTACTGACCAAGTATCAGTTCAGTTCAGTTCAGTTCAGTCGCTCAGTCATGTCCAGCTCTTTGCGACCCCATGAATCGCAGCACACCAGGCCTCCCTGTCCATCACCAGCTCCAGGAGTTCACTCAGACTCACGTCCATCGAGTCAGTGATGCCATCCAGCCATCTCATCCTCTGTCTTCCCCTTCTCCTCCTTCCCCCAATCCCTCCCAGCATCAAAGTCTTCCAATGAGTCAACTCTTTGCATGAGGTGGCCAAAGTACTGAAGTTTCAGCTTTAGCATCATTCCTTCCAAAGAAATCCCAGGGTTGATCTCCTTCAGAATGGAGTGGTTGGATCTCCTTGCAGTCCAAGGGACTCTCAAGAGTCTTCTCCAACACCACAGTTCAGAAGCATCAATTCTTCAGTGCTCAGCCTTCTTCACAGTCCAACTCTCACATCCATACATGACTACTGGAAAAACAATAGCCTTGGCTAGACGAACCTTAGTTGGCAAAGTAATGTCTCTGCTTTTTAATATACTATCTAGGTTGGTCATAACTTTTCTTCCAAGGATATGCCCCTTATAATTTAGAGATTAAAAAAATTTATTATAGGTATAGTCATGTAAAGTGACATCATCAATGATTATTTTTTTTTGTAAATCATGACAATTTATTCCATAGTATTGCCTTCAGTGAGGCAAATCCTCACATTTTTGTGATAGAGGGATTATTAATATGTATAAAACTAATCCAAACCACAGTTTACAACAGATAACAGTAGTTATAATAAACGTTGGTGGTTTTATATGATTCAACTTTATGTATAATGCACATATACATATAAATTCATTAAATTCTACAATACTTTTAAATAGAAAGGGCATAGTGTCACATGAATTTTTCCATATCTTAATATCTATTCATCCCCTTTATATGATAGCAGCTCTTAAGTAAATTCTGTTTTTTTGTGTTTTATGTTATTATTCTTCAGTCTTGAAATCTTACATAAGAATAGCAATATATTTTTATTCAACTCTATCTTATGTCAATTCCTTAACAACATTTCTGTCATTTCCTTAACAACATTTATTAAAAGAGAACGTTCATAAGTGAATGTAGGAGGAGGTAACTACTTCAATTTTGAATTGTGATTGAACTTTGCAAAGACCAAGGTATATATATGCACAAGTGCATGCACATATATACCTTTTTTTTTTTTTTTTGGTTTTATTTCATTTACATAAAGTCAACTATTTTAAGACTCTCTGAATAAGAGCTAAGCTATGAATAAAAGTAGGAACTTATGTTCCACTGAGCTGTAATTTTATTGCAAGTGATTGCTAAGATATGCAAATGATTTTCAACCATTATCTTATCAGATCCTTAACTCAGAATTTTCTATTCCTTACTAGGATTATTTTTCAAGTTTTTGATTGCAATTTTCATATATCTATTTAGCTATGATGAGAAGTAAAATGTTTTTCTTATAATTCCATTACTATTATGAAAGTATTTTATCTTTATCTCATATAAATCAAATCAAGTAAGTTTCTCTATTTGGACAGTAAGAAGTGAGGACTAGATTGCCCCAAATACCAAGAAATAAAGAAGGAATTCAAGCAGGAAACAACATATAAATATTGACAGCAAAATGAAAGACATACCAAACTTTTTTATAAGAATGAGTTCTGTCTCAATGTTAAATGCAGATTATTTTAGGGCATTTTCTGATATTGACTTTCAATGTGTCTTACTGAATATTTCATTTAATCAAATACTTGTTATTTACATTGACAGAATTAGAGGGATATCGCTATGTATATATGCTGAATCTAGTTTTATTTTTATGCTTTTTTTAAAAAACAGGAATTAAAAAAAAAACTAATTTTGAAGAAAAAAACTTCCCATAAGAGTTTCCCAACAGTGAAAATAGTGCTTTTTCCAAGATTAATTCCAAGAATACCAGTAGAGAAAATCAAGTCCATGAAATAACTTCAAAAACCATATAAAAATGGAATTATTCAATAGAAAAAGAAACTAAAGATGTGTATCCCAATGAATGAAATTATAATGTACTATCCCTATTGTGCAAACAGGTTTTCACAATTTTGAATGCTAGTATTTAAACAGCTGTTGAGTTGATCTCTATCATATGTCATCATCTGAGCCAAGTCTTAAGAAACATGTACCACTGATATTTCACATCTATATGAAAAATACTGTCATATATTTTAACTGCTGGTTTTCCATTATAATTATTTTCCAATATAATTATATAATTATATAATAATTTTCCACAATATAATTATATATTATAATTGATATAATAATGATATCAATGTACTTGAAAAATTAGTCACAATGGCTGTTTATTATTATGGAAAAATACTGATTTTATCTTGCTGTTCTAATAGTTTTTAGCAAAAGTTTTATTTTTCATTATTGCTAATAGCAAACAAATACCTTCTTAAAATGGACTAGTATCTTTAATGTTGAAGGCAAAAGGAGAAGGGGGTAGCAGAAGATGAGATATTTAGTTAGCATTATGTCATCTCTCAATGGACATGAATTTGAACAAACTGCAGGAGACAGTGAAGAACACAGGAGTCTGGCATGCTGTAGGCCATGGCGTCACAAAGAGTCGGACACAACAACTGAACAACAACAACATTTAATGTCTAGGTGTCTTTTGCAGAGTACAGTACTAAAGTTTAGCCTTCTCTGGCTCAGTTTTCCCTTATATAAAATAATGATAATAATGAAAACGGTGATGATGATCATAAAAATAGTACATCCCATTAGCTTTCTTAAGCATAAAGAGCAATAATATGTCAGTATGTGAGCACATTACATATAATAAGCACTAAATAAGTACTGGCCTATCTGAAATTATATGCTGAAAAATATTAGAAAAATAAATTGGGAAAAACATTGGAAAAATAAAAATGCTACAGTGTTATAGTAGTTTATCACTGGAAACTGTTACAGATTGAGGGAAATGGATGGTTTTGGAAAAGTTTTTAAAATTTCTATGCCTCTTTCTTCATTTGAGAAATTAATGATATAATTTTAGCTATGGAGTTGTACAAAGCCAAAGAGCTTGTGAATGTGATAGCCCTTTATTATGAAATGCTACATGATTCTAACCTTTCACATACTTACCAATTTAATAAATGCATATTTAGAACGTTAGTAAGCATCTACTGGGCCCAATACTGGTGCTGGGATATAAAAAGAAATAGGACATAAAAAGAAATAAGACAGATATTCTAACTTTGTAGTATTAAAAATTTATCAATATTATGGTAATTCTAAATTCCCTTATTTTGAGTTATCAGTTCAGTTCAGTCACTCAGTCGTGTCCAACTGTTTGCGACTCCATGAATCACAGCACGCCAGGCCTTGCTGTCCATCATCAACTACCAGAGTTCACTCAGACTCACGTCCATCAAGTCTGTGATGCCATCCAGCCATCTCATCCTCTGTCGTCCCCTTCTCCTCCTGCCCCCAATCTGTCCCAGCATCAGAGTCTTTTCCAATGGCTATTTTGAGTATCAGCTCCCCATTATTTGAGAATTCAAATTCTGTTTAGACATTGAGTAAACTACTTTAAAGAAACTATGACACAACATGTGAGTTCATACTATCTAAATATGAATATTATTGAATGAAAACATATTTTAGATGAAATGTCTATTCAAGTCATTTCATGAAATATAAAGAAAAGAAAATTCTCTTTATTCTTCAATAACTAAATGATGTATGCAGCTTTTATTAAGTCAACTTAACTACCTCAGCTTTTACTAAAATAATACCACCACTATGACAAAAATTTAAAGAATCAGACATGGTCTTTGATCAACAAGGTATAGATTGTTAATACTACTGTTATTTTTTAACAAATAGAATTCCTATGAGCAGTTTTAAGGAGGGAACTACTTATGTATGCATATGGAAATCAAAGGATGTTATGGTTCCTAGAATCTATTAAAGTTGGAGGGTCATTCTCAAACTTAGATCTAAAAGTTCACCAGGTCTTTGAGGGGAACTGCAGGTGACTTGGTTTGGGTAGAATAAGACACTGCCATACCAAAACCTTGAACTTTGGAGCTTTGGAGCACATGGGACAAAGGAGGACAATCGGGATTTTCCTAGTCTCCCGTTTGCTAATTCCAATCAGAAGCAAATGAGAGAATGAGAATATATTACCCTAGAGCAGGGGTCACCAACCTCTGGGATCTAATGCCTGATGATCTGAGATGGAACAGATGTAATAATAACAGAAATAAAGTACACAATAAATGTACTGTCTTGAATTATCCTGTACCATCATCTGCCTGTCTCTGGAAAAACTCTTTCACAAAATTGGTCTCTGAGGCAAGAAATTTGGGGGACCGATGCCCTAGAGAACAGATAAAGTAAGAGGAGGGAGGTATATGAATGAGTATGGAGGAAAATAAGGAATAAACTGCACGCATGTGATATAATTTCAACTGCAGTAAAATTCAGGTCTTTGCTTTTGTTCTCTATTAAAATACGAGTTAGCAACTGAACAGCAACTAATAGCTGATCGTTATTCAAACTAATATTTCAATATGAACTCTTAAAGCAAAGCAGTTTAGAATAGATTAGATGATTTAATGATGCCTCCTCTAAAAATCGCTGTATTTAGGAGCTAATTTAGAAATGCCAGATTTTCCACTAAGTCACGAATGGCCTATTAACAATTAAAATTAAAAAATTCATACCATATACATTTTAGCATCTTCTTCACAATGACAGGCAGATAGCATTATATATACCTGTAACGCGGTACAAAATCTGTAACGCAGATGATGACGTCAGCAAGCGGGCAGGCTAAGAGAGCCCAATTCTCCTCTTCCCCAAGAAAACAATGAAAAAACAACTACAAATTGAAGAAAATAGCTCTGGGAAATCTCTGAAGGATAACAGAGACGCAGCAGAAACTCCATAGAACGCAAATATCTATGATTGACACATAGAAAAGCATAGGAAACATCTTACTCGTGCTGGGCCATCCCATCCTCCAGTTTGGAGCCATTGGGTGACAAGAGGAAGTCCCTCAGAGGGCTTTTACTGCACCCACAAAAGTACAGGAAGACGCCAACCATCTTCCTCACCACCGGGGACATCCGCAGCCTTTGGTACTGAGGGTCCCATGGCCGTCATTAAGGCGAATTCCAGCTGAAGGGCTGCCCTCGAGTCCCTGTTGCTCCTGTGTCCTCCCCAGGGCTGGAGCTGTGGCAGACAGAGGGCGACTTGCTCCTGTGCACTTTAGTTGTTCAATGTGCGTTGTTTTCCACGTTGAGACTCCACAGTGGCATCTAGCGGTTGGGAGCTGATACTGCACTGTGCCGGGCCTACTGAGTCCCAAGGCACTGCTTGGATTTGCCTTCCTTCGGGTGGTACATCCAGTACACTGAAGCCAGCCTTCCCAGGTTCTGAATCTTGCTTTGAGCTCCCATCATCTGGGCCATGCTGCTGTATCGTGCCTTGTCCCAGAATCCTGCTTCCGGGCTTTTATCCACCATCACGAGGGATGTGCTGACACTGCTCTGCATCCTGACCCTGTGTCCTGAGTCCAAACAAAAGAGATAACTTTGTGGCGATGCTGGGAAAAGTGAACCCTTATTCACTGTTCAGTTCAGTCCAGTCACTCAGCCGTGTCCGACTCTTTGAGACTCAATGAACTGCAGCACTCCAGGCCTCCCTGTCCATCACCAACTCCCGGAGTTTACTCAAACTCATATCCATTGAGTCGGTGATGCCATCCAACCATCTCATCCTCTGTTGTCACCTTCTCATCCTGCCTTCAATCTTTCCCAGCATAGGGTCTTTTCAAATGAGTCAGCTCTTCGCATCAGGTGGCCAAAATAGTGGAGCTTCAGCTTCAACATCAGTCCTTTCAGTGAACACCCAGGACTGATCTCCTTTAGGATGGACTGGTTGGATCTCCTTGCAGTCCAAGGCCCTCTCAAGTGTGATGTAAATGGGTACAGTTACTATGGAAAACAGTATAGAATTTCATTTAAAAAACAAAACAAAACATAGGATCCAGCAATTCCAATTCTGGGTATATATGAGAAATGAAATCAGTATCTCAAAGAGATATCTGCATTTCTATGTTCATTGTAGTATTATTCACAAGAGCCAAGACATGGAAACAACCAAAGTGTCCACTGATGGATAAATGGATAAAGAAAAGTATTGGGCTTCCTTGGTGGCTCAGTGGTAAAGAAGCTACATGCAATCCAGGAGCCACAGGAGGTGCAGGTTCAATCCCTGGGTTGGAAAAATATCCTGGAGGAGTACATGGCAACCCACTCCAGTGTTTTTGCATGCATAATCACATAGGCAGAGGAACCTGGTGGGCTACACTCCATAGGGTCACAAAGAGGGGGACAAGACTGAAGCGACTAAGTAGAACATAACATTCTACATATTACACATAGAATGTATAATATGTAGAATATGTATTTGTTGTGATTGCTCTGGTATTTTTACTGAAGTTTTGTACTGAATCCATTTTGCTAAAAAATAAAACATTTTTAATATATATTAGAAAATTAGCAAACATTAAGAAAGTTGAATATATTGTATTGTGCAATATTTAGATAAGACTCAGAAAATTGTAGGCATTTTGTTCCCTCTCAACATAGCACATCACAAACATACATTGTTTTGTATAATTCTTATGAATGATTATAATCCTTTCAAGGAAAGTCTTTATTATGACAAATATTCACATATGCCTGAAATTTTATGTACAGTAACTACAAAAGTAAAAACCAAAGGAACTTTGTGAGCACTTTGAAAGCTGAAACCATTTTATTTTATTTTTATTTATTTATTTATTTTTATTTTTTAATTTTTATTTTTACTTTATTTTGCTTTACAATACTGTATTGGTTTTGCCATACATTGACATGAATCAGCCATGGGTGTACATGAGTTCCCAATCCTGAAGCCCCCTCCCACCTCCCACCACATATCATCTCGCTGGATCATCCCCGTGCACCAGCCCAAAGCATCCTGTATCCTGTATCAAACATAGACTGGTGATTCACTTCTTACCTGATAGTATACATGTTTCAATGCCATTCCCAAATCATCCCACCCTCTCCCTCTCCCACAGAGTCTTAAAGTTCGTTCTATACATCTAAACCATTTTAAATATTAGGAGGAATTCAGTTCCTATCAAATATACACAGATATACACACACACATGCACAATGGAATATTATTCAGGGATGAGAAAGAATGAAATTTTTGTCATTTGAGATAAAATGGGTGAAGCTAGAAGACGTTTTGCTATTAGAAATAAACCAGAAAGAGAAGGACTTCCCTGTTGGCTAAGACAATAAAGAATCTGCATGCAATATGAGAGACTGGCTTTCATCTCTAGGTAGGGAAGATCCCCTGGAGAAGGGAAAGAGAAAGACAAATATGGTATGGTATCACTTATTTGTGGAACTTACAAGAAAAAAAAAAAAGAGTCAATCTCACAGAAAAAGAGTAAGATTGTGGCTTCCTAGGGTTGAGGGTAGTAGAAATGGGGAAGTGTATTTCAAAGGCTACATCCTTTCACTTATAAACTGAATAGTTTCTAAGGAGCTAATGAAGAGCATGGTGACTATAGTTAATAATCCAGTGTTGCATACTTGAATTTTTGAGAGTAGATTTAAATATTCTCACCACACACATAAGAATTAAGTATGTGAGATAACAGATGTATTCGTTAACTTGGTTGCAGTAATCATTTTGCACTGTATATGTACATTAAATCCTCACACTGGACACATTATATATAATTTTATTGTCTATTATTCCTCAATAAAACAAGAAAAAAAAAATGTAAGTCATGTGGAAACTAATTTATAAAGGCTAAATTTTACTTCTTGCACTGCTGTTAGAATATAATGTTTGAAATATTTCTAAATAAGACTAGATTACACTGAAAATGAAGTTTCTAATATTTTCATATATATATATATATATATATATATATATATATATATATATATATATATTTACCTCAAGCAGTAAGTGCGTTAATAAATATGAAAAGGAAAGATGGATGGGCATTAGACTGTGGAAGTCAATTGATTAAGAAAATAATACTTTATAAAATCAATTAGAAGTTATCAAGTAAATTCTCATTTTTCATATTTGGAAACATTTATACTTCATAATCAGATACCTTTAAAAGAAGTAAATTATAAGTAAATGCTTATATTATAATAATTAACTCTGAATTATTGTGAACATATTACATGTATATCTTAAATATATTTAATTTTATTGACTTTCTGTGATGTGTTTTGTATACATCATCATAAAACCACTTCAAAGTAACAGTTTCTATATTAGTAAAAACAATGCTAACTGTTATAACTCTATAAGAACAATAACCATCAGTGACAAAAAAACAGCAAAATTTTATATCTTGTTCATGTCACCATCTGATTGACAGCACGTGAGTGGCTATTTCTCAGTCCAAGACCTTTTCAATATACACATTTTCATCTTTGAGTTTTCTCCATGCCATAAGCAGATAGGAAAAGAAATGTTGTTATCTAATAAATTAACCATTTTGATTAAAGCATGAAATGAATTAATAATAAAAAATAGTTGAATTTTTCCATGAAAAGTAAAGATTGACAAGAGAAATTAGGGTAAATCAGTAATAAATTTTACTAAAAAAAAACAAAAATAAAAGGGAACTCCAACACAGATAAAGAAACTGACCTTAGAAAAGATGAGTACAGATGTAAATATGTCTATATTTAGTAGTATTAACCTGTATGTGACCTAATCTTATGATTTCTATTCTCTTTGACAAGTAGATGGCAAAGAAATCTGTTAAGAGTGAAGGAGATATGTGGGTATCAAAATTTGAAGAGAGGTAAGAAGGTTAAAACATGCTGTGGAGTGTAAGATAGATGGGCAGTCTCAATGGCTGCCTCGTGAGTGATAATACATTTTAGGAGGCTAATATGACCTCATGTGTGAAATTATCTGACACTGCTCAGATGCTGGGGAAAGGGCATGCTACATTATGATAGTCAAGGTCATCCAAGGCTGCTCTTTGACTTTTCAGGCTCAATAAGAGTAACAGAGGAACAAGGGAGTTTAGAGTATCAGTAAGAATGTCCTTGAAATCACAGACCATGGAACTCAAAGTAGAGAATGACAAAGTTAAAAAAAAAAAAGATAGATGGGAAGAAATTTATGGAGGGCTCAGTTCCTGATGAGGTTTTTGACCAAGTAACTAGATGAAAATAATAATAATAATAATAAGGCTTTGATTGCAGCTGGGAATCACTGAGCTAGTGATATGTAGAGTTGGAGTAATTGAATTATGGGTAACAACAAGGTCAAAATTCAAATTGTGCATGTGGATTGTTGAATAAGTCAGAAAGGTCACTAAACATAAAACAATCATAAAACTAAAAATCTGGTTGTTTCATGGATTGTCTGCATGGACATTTAGATCCACTCAGGATGATGGCAGTGAAGCCTAGGGGTGGAAAAAATGATTGTGAACCAGGTGTCAAAGTGTTCAAGGAGAGAATAACAGACTATTCAAAGAAGAAAAAATGACCTCAATGGAAAGAATACCAACCTCTATGTCTAGATTCTGAGACCAGAGACATATAGGGCATAAATGATGATTTGAGAGAGTTTGAGGATAAAAAGCATTCTATATCCCCAGAGAGAGAGAGAAATTTAGTTCAGTTAATGCAGCTATTAGAGAAAGCTAATTAAGTTGAAAATGCAGAGAATTCTGCAGTCATGGTGCTCCGTGGTGGAGGACTTCTGGAGGGAGAGATCTGAAGAATGAGACAGTGACAATAAAGTGGAACTCACTGTAGAGTGAAATAACAAGCTAGAGAACCCTTGTGGCCATGAAGTGGTTTCTTGCATCCTGACAGATGCAAACAGAGGTGACACAGTGGGCTTTGCCTCAATCTTATTATTGATTTGGATGGATATAGTACCTCTGGTTAAACATACTTCAATCTGCCTGGTGAATACTGGCACAGAAGATGAAGGTCTTCAATCTACTTGCTTTGGATACTAGTAGCTCTCTTAGCATGTGCACTCCCCTCCCTGAAGCTACAAAATAAAATTTCATCTTCTAGTTCCACGTGGAGAAAGCATGCAAATTTAAAGCAAGTAGTAAACAGTTCTGAGTAATGAGATTAGAAATATCTGAAAGTGCACTGAATGTGAACTGAGGCACTTAGGCAGTAGTCTTGTGATCCAAATAACAGGGCCTGGATTCTCTGAGCAGGTCTTTAGAGATCCCAACAATGATGCATCTGTCTAAGTAGCCATTGCAGGGGATGCAGCCATACAGAGCTTGGCACCCTTTCCCAAATCAAATTTTGGACCTTGGAATCCCCACTAAGTGAGACAAGTCTTTTCCTTGCTCTCTTTCTCCCCTTTAGAGCATCTTTAGTGTTTATATTCCTGGGCCTAAGAAATAACCAAAAAGAGAGGGGCAGGAAGATATAAGCCTTTCACAGGCTGTGGATGATGTCTGGTTATATAATTTTATTTTGCACATACATGATCAGGAAGCCACAGCAGAGGATGGGGCCAATTATGAGAAGTAAAGATGGACATGCTGTGAACCAGAAAATTTCCTGTGTACTTTTGTCAGGATGAAAGTGGGTTTGCACTTAAATTCTACATGTCCTATGCCATTAGCTGGACTTTGAAGAGAAAATCTCTCATATCTCTGCATCTTAGTTTCTTCAACTAAACAATGATGGTGTTTAGCCTACAGTATCATTCCTTGGTTGGTTTTATCCTTCTCAGTGGACTAAGACTCTTTGAAAAAAAGAGGAAGAAAATCAGAATTTCACAAAGGATACAAATAATAATTGACTTTTCTATCATAAAGGGATTTATACACTTTAATAAATTAAGACGATTTTATGCTAATTAATTTCCCCTGTTGTACAGAAAACTGATCTTTAGATACTCACAGAAATGATTTTATGTGTATATGTATATCAGCAAATATAGCTATTAAATTTCAGATTTGTAATTGCATATGTAATTTCTGAATATGGCATTTTTTTTTACAATAGGAATTGTCTGATTCATTCAGGTTCCTTTATCAATGCATATTATTTTCAGTTGTCCACTTGCTGCAATTTCTCCTTTCATGTAGAGGATGATTGCCATGGCAATCAGAAACATAATCCAAGAGGCTCCAAATAAGAGTCTTAAGAAATGCAACTTGGGATTCACAGGATCTCATAACTTGAAAGAGAATTCTAAGGAAGAGAAAAGAGTCAGAAGCTTATAAAAACAAAAAGCCCTGAGCCTATTAAGAATTTCCTGTTGAG
Source organism: Capricornis sumatraensis (assembly GCF_032405125.1). Taxonomy (NCBI): domain Eukaryota; kingdom Metazoa; phylum Chordata; class Mammalia; order Artiodactyla; family Bovidae; genus Capricornis; species Capricornis sumatraensis. The sequence goes on from NC_091069.1 coordinate 123,283,440, forward strand.
AACTGTGATCTACTTTAAAGCAACTCAGAACATATTTGTCCTTAAGGAATCACAAATTGTTTTAGGGTAGGGGTCCACTAAGTATAGACTGAGGTGAGTTTCTGACAGATGTTCTGGATGACTTCATTAGGTCAGAAAAGTCCAATTCCATTCAGAGTGACGCAGGCATAAGTCATTCATTCTTCCTCAGTAACCTCCCAGGGCCATTTTAGAAAGCTCTCTTTGCAATATTGACTCCATTTTGATTTTCATTTCAGGTCCTTGTTTGTCAAACCTTCATTCTTATTTTCCATGAATATGGAGGGGACTTTCACTTCTGCTTAGAATAATTAGGCTATCCTTAAAAAATTGTGATGATTTTTATGCTCTTTTTGTTAATTGGATCTGTTTCCTTGTGCATTTGAACTGGGCCCTTGTAAGCATTTGGGTAACAGAAAAGAAGAGTAGCTAACAGATCAGAAAGATGTGTGTTTTTCATTACTACCTCTGGCATGAATTATCTCTGTGTCCCTGGGTATATTACTTCAACTGTTTGAGTCTCAGTTTTATAGAAACTAAGAAAAATAAAAAAAGAAAAAAAAAAAAAGAAAATCCTACCTCTGATAATGTAAAGTCCCTGGCACAAGATGACTTCTAAAGATTTCTTATTCTATTCTATTGTTATTCTAAACATGCTACTTCAATTCACCTTATGGGTATTTGGTGTTATGTATTTGCTGAAATGCTTTGGTATCAAAGGATTGCTAAAATCTGTTTGCAACTCCACCTAGCTCCATCTATGTGGCTTTAGGCTGCTTTCACTTTCTTAGAGTAGAGCAAGTGGATCTGAATTTCTACAGCAAAAATAGCATCTCTTAGAAAAGACATATTTGAAGCTACACATCAAAAAGTTTGCACTTTCCTGCTAATGAAAGTCAAGAACTATCCAATGCACACAGAGGAGAATAAACAGATACTGATGAAAGCTGCTCAGTGGCTTATAGTTTTCAGTGACAAGAACTGAGAGATTTTTCAGTCAAGAAAACACATGAAGTATATGAGAATCATTGCTTTTTCATCAAATTATAAAGATAATATATTAACCATATTGTTAATTTTTTTCTCTGTGTCTCAATATGTATTTTTTACTAATTACAGTTGATCCTCACTATTCATGGATTTTGTATTTGCCAATTCACCTACTTGCTAACACTTTTTTGTAACCCCAAAATCAATATCCACAGTGTTTTCCCCGTCACCTGCAGACACACAGAGTGAAGAAAATCTGAGAGTCCATATGGTGGTCCTCCTTAGCTCAGACTGAACAAACAAACTCTTTGCCTTCCTGTTTCACCCTTCATACTGCAAACAAGAGGTCTTCCCTGGTGGCTCAGATGGTAAAGCATCTGTTTACAATGCAGGAGACCTGGTTTCCATCCCTGGGTTGGAAAAATCCCCTGGAGAAGGAAATGGCAATCCACTCCAGTACTCTTGCCTGGAAAATCCCATGGACAGAGGAGCCTGGTAGGCTACAGTCCATGGGGTTGCAAAGAGTCGGACATGAATGAGCAACTTCACTTTCACTTTTTGTTGTGTTTTTGGATGGTTTTACTCTTTTAAATGGCTCCCAAGTATAGTGCTGAAATGGCATCTAGCATTCTTAGTGCAAGAAGGCTGAGGTACCTTACAGAGAAAACAGGTTTGTTCAAATGCTTTCTTCAGGCATGAGTTATACAAGCTTATCAATGAGTTCAGTGTTAATGAATCAACAGTATGTGGAAAACAATATAAACATTGTAATAGCTTTTTGAAAATGTTTTAACTAAAGGCTCCCAGAAAACTAGCCCTGTTTTTGCCCTAGGAACAGTGTTTCTGCATCTGCTAATTCAGCATCTATGGTGACTTTAGACAGTATAACTATAGCAGGTAATGAGAATCAACTGTATTTAGTAATCAAACATGATCAAGTGTACCCAGCTAAAACTCTGTCTTTTCTAAACTCTCTCCAAACTAGCTGGGTTATATTATTAAATTCTACTAAGAATTTTAAAGAACCATTGTAGTACAATTAGCATTTCCTATTTGCCCCTGCTGCTGCTGCTGCTAAGTCACTTCAGTCGTGTCCGACTCTGTGTGACCCAATAGACGGCAGCCCACCTGGCTCCCCTGTCCCTGGGATTCTCCAGGCAAGAACACTGGGAGTGGGTTGCCATTTCCTTCTCCAATGCATGAAAGTGAAAAGTGAAAGTGAAGTCACTCAGTCGTGTCTGACTCTTAGTGACCCCATGGACTGCAGCCCATCAGGCTCCTCTGCCTGTGGGATTTTCCAGGCAAGAGTACTGGAGTGGGGTGCCATTGCCTTCTCCATGGGGGAACTATTTCCCATATACCTTATGCATATAACCTGGAATGCAAATATAAAGGAAGAGGCCCGGCAGGCATGCTGGGTCATGTGGTGACTCGGAATGGAAGCAGCACCCTGAGGAACTGAGAAGGGGAGCTAGAAACTGAGCCCTGCTGATGTCACATCTACAGAGTGCCTTCTATCCCAGCCATGAAGTGCCTACCTGTTCACACATTACACATATCACAGAAATAATCTTCTGTTTTGTTTAATGCACTTCAAAGAATCCGGCTTGTATGTAGTAATTTTTATTTGTGTCTTCTACTATAGTATACAGATTAGTCTGTCAATTAAGTGATGTCATTTGTCTCTAATTGATCTTATTCTTCCTGCTCTCATCCCCAGCATTCATCACCTGGGGCACACTCTTGCTCCAGGACCTCTTGAAGTCAATATGCTCCACATTGTGCTATAGCTTTTAAAATGCTTCTAGTTCCATGTTTCTAGCATGTTATATATTTGACTCTTCCCTAATTGCCTGAATCAGTAAATAATGCTGTCCTTTTTCAACTATGTTATGTATATTAGTTATGTCTATATGATTTATACTGGAACACTGTAGGTGGAAGTACATCTTAAATTTTCCCTATACTCCATGATAATGGTAACAAATTTATAGGTGCTGAATAAACACCAGTTACTGTTTAAATTGCTAGAGAAAATTGACAATTACATATGTGTTCTTCAAATTTTCAAATTATATCTAATGCTGTCAAATAGCCACATCTTGTGTCATATGTGTGTGTGTGTGTGTGTGTGTGTGTGTGTATTTAAGGAGCTTCCCTGGTGGCTCAGATGGTAAAGAATCTGCATGTAATGCAGGAGACCTGAGTTTGATCCCTGGATTGGGAAGATCCCCTGGAGAAGATAATAAACCCACTCCAGTATTCTTGCTTAGAGAATTCCATGGACTGAGGAGTCTGATGGCCTATAGTCTATGGAGTTGCAAAGAGTCAAACACAACATAGCAACTAACACACACATACACATAACATCTAATCATAAGTAATACATTTACAAAATATATAATATAATGCATATACAACATAATATTTAAATATCTAATCTGTTTAATTACAGTGATTAACAAAGTTGCAAAAACTAAAGATGAATAGTATACATTCATAACTGATTATAGTCAATGAAATTAACATCATAACACTTGTTATTTTAATTGCAAATTTATGTTTATATATAAATGCATGCATAGGATATATGTATATGTACTATAGTCTTACTTTTTGTAATTTTAAATATATATGTCAGAAAAATTTAGTAAGAATACTTTTCAAGTCTCCATTCATGTTCTGTCTACAAACCATGTAACATTTAACTACTCATTCCAAGATCAGTCAGGTATGATGTTATAAAATATGTATTGTTCAGATCTGTTTAGTAACTAGAATAATTAACAAATCAACCTGTTTCTTCATTATTTTTCCTATATTTTTTTCTTTATGTCAGGTCACAGCAAGGTGCTTCTGTTTTTATATTCAAGTGGGATATTCCTGCAAAGAAATGGTGTCATGCCCTATGCACAGGCTTCTTAGAAATTTATGATTTTGTACTTATGAAAGCATGAAAGCATTTTTCATCAGTTTAAATTTTACTTCTCTCATCTGATTTCATTTCAGAACAGAGAGTAGAGTGGGAAATGCAGTGACTCATATAAACCTAATTCACAATTACTCTGTATGTTTTTTCTTAGTGGAATCTAGGCCTTAATTATATTTGTCATATGCACCAGCTATAAAATTTTGTCTTTCAAAGTCACTCTGTGTCCTAGAATTTCAACTAGAGGGCTCTTTTATAGGAAAATCACGTGCTTATTGGCACACTTGTTCAGGAGACTAAGATTTCTTCCTTTTTTCTTTCATCATTGTCTAGCAAGTCACATTATCTGCCCCTCATAAATGTTTGCCATATGCAAGAAACATATGGCAGAATTCTATAATTATGTCAAGTGTGGTCAATGCAAATTTTCTTAGAGGGACAATTCTATCCTGTGCTAGCTAAGATATTACACAAAAATTCTTACACAATTCTTTCTTATCAGGAAATAATACTAATGCAATATTTATAAGTGCCGGTAGTATTTGCTATATTAAATTATTAATTTTAATCTATTTCCTAAAGAATACATGATAGAAATCTATAAGTATGTTGCTTTAATAAGTCATAATATTATGGCTTTCTTTTAAATTTTATACCAGTTGGACTGAAAATGAATATTTTCTACCTTGACTAAAGCAATTATTTTCACAGCATAACTGTTTAAGACCACAATAATATTACTCATCAAAACAACTATGTTTCAGTCCATGCATATAAGCCTGCATTGGTGACATAATTGGTTTTTAATAAACAGATCTATATATGAAGATCTCATTTCTCTCTTAAATAATTTAGTTATTACACATTAAAGAAATGGAGATTATGGAGATAGGAAGGAAAGAAAGAAACCATGGCCATAAGGTAGTTATATATGTCTTCATTTCTAAGAAAGCTGTACATTTTTTATTGTTGATACAAACACAGAAAATTTTAAAAATACTGGAAAAGTGGCTGGTCATATAAAATTATTCTTCTAGATTTGTTTTTATTTTAACCACATGATCTTTCTCATGTTAAATGATTCAGAAATTTTAAGACATTAACTGGAATTATATGTATATAATTTATATGTATGTATATATGTATAATGAATACATATGTATATAGGTATGTGCACACCTATATGTATGCCTATAAACATATGTATTCATATATACATGTATACATATATGGGCTTCCCTGGTGGCTCAGACAGTAAAGAATCTGGCTGTAATGCTAGAGACTCATTCTCAGGTCAGGAAGATCCGTGGAGAAGGAAATGCCTACCCACTCCAGTATTCGTGCCTGGAGAGTTTCATGGTGGACATAATCCATGGGATCACAAAAAGTCAGACACAACTAAGCAACTGAGCACACACATATGTATATGTAACATGTATCAGTTTAGTTCAGTCACTCAGTCATGTCCAACTCTTTGCAACCCCATGGAGTGCAGAAACCTAGGCTTCCCTGTCCATCACAAACTCCCGGAGCTTGCTCAAACTCATGTTGGTGATGCCATCCAACCATCTCACCCTCTGTCATCCCCTTCTCCTCCTGCCTTCAATCTTTCCCAGCATCAGGGTCTTTTCAAATGAGTCAGTTCTTCGCATCTGATGGCCAAGATATCAGAATTTCAGCTCTAGCATTAATCCTTCCAGTGAAAATTCAAGACTCATTTCCTTTAGGATGGACTGGCTTGATCTCCTTGAAGTCCAAGGGACTCTCAAGATTCTTCTCCAGCACCACAGTTCAAAAGTATCAATTCTTCAGTGCTCAGATTTTTTTATGGTCAGACTCACACATAAATTCATGACTACTGGGAAAAGAAAACACATAGTTTTGATAAGACAGATCTTTGTTGGCAAAGTAATGTCTCTGCTTTTTAATATGCTGTCAAGGTTGATCATAACTTTCCTTCCAAGGGGCAAGCGTTTTTCAATTTCATGGCTGTGGTCACCATCTGAAGTGATTTTGGACCCCAAGGAAATAAAATCCCTCAATGTTTCCACTATTTCCCCATCTATTTGCCATGAAGTGATAGGACTGGATGCCATGATCTTAGCTTTTGAACGTTTAATTTTAAGCCAGCTTTTCCACTCTTCTCTTTTACTTTCATCAAGAGGCTCTTCAGTTCCTCTTCACTTTCTCCTGTAGGGGTGGTGTCATCTGTGGTTATTGATATTTCTCCTGACAATCTTGAGTCTAGCCTCTGCTTCATGCAGCCTCGCATTCTGCATGATGTACTCTGCATAGGAGTTAAATAAACAGGGTAATAATATACAGCCTTGATGTACTTCTTTCCCAAAATGGAACCAGTCCATTGTTCCATATCCAGTTCTAACTGTTGCTTCTTGACCTGCATACAGATTTCTCAAGAGGCAGGTTAGGTGGTCTAGTATTCCCGTCTCTTTAAGAATACATATAACATGTATACACATGTTATATGTGTGTGTGTGTGTGTGTGTATGCGCACACGTGCATATACATACACATATATATGCATATATGTCTGGCTAAATCTGTGGCTATGGAAACACAGTACAGATGGCCTACTGCGAGGTTATATGTGGGTTTTCAACAGCAGGAAGATCATGGTCTCTAATGTCCATGTTGCATAGGGATCAACTATATATATATTGTAATTGGTATATGTAGATATCTATGTAGATTATAATCATGATGCATTTCATCAGTGCAAGTGTTGACTGACTGACTTGCAGAATTGTCATTAGAAATAAGTAAGATCTCTGTGATGTTTTATTTTGGGTACAAAGAAGAGAATAATAGACCATTGTTTAATTAGCAATTAATTAAGCTTGGTAAAAGGTATGCATCATGTAAGATCTTTTGCTTTGAGTTCTTCCTCTGCTACTGCAATTGTGCCTGTACTTTCATTGCCCCACAAACTAGATAGAGCTACCTCTCATCCTACATAGGTATAGTACCACTCTGGATTCTACTCACTTGACTGTCAAAAGACCTTGCTTCTTTGTAGATTTGTTCTCTTCTCAGCTCTTCAGATCTGTCCTTCATACTGGTTTCTTTCCTTCAGTATTTACATTTCACCAATATTAAAGCCAATGATCAATAAATAGCTTATCAAACTAACTTCATTTTGCTCTATTCTCTTTTCCTATAAACTGATCCATATGCCCTTCAAACTCAAAACTACATTTATCAAAATTTTCAAAAGGCAACTGCTCCTCCTATTTCCCATATAGTGATTATTTCTAGTACCAGTCACCTAATCATACAAGTCAGAACAGTAAAGGTTTTCGTACTTATCTCCATTAATCATTTCCCATAGCCAAATCCTGTGATTATGAGATTTCAATGTAAACTAATCTCACAAATAGCTTCATGGTTTCTTGTTTTCACTACCCCTAAACTTTATTGTCTTTGAATTGGTTACTTTCCTCTATGAAAATTGAAACTATGGAAAAACCTTGAAATATATCCTCTGAATAGGAAACATAACTGATATGGGAAAAAGGGATTTAATTTAACATGAATATTCATCCAGCTTGAATCTAAAGTTTAGAAACAAGTAGCAGTATGATTCCCCCCCTAAATCTTAGTTGTTCTATTTTAAAAAATTGCCAAATGAGATGCATTTAGTTCTGCTATAATGTAATATGTGAATTCTTAAAAATCAGTATGCTCTACAAAATCACACAATAAAAAATATGGGGCTTATTAATAAAATGAAGTTAAGAGCATGGCACTCCAAGACTTTTGACAGTGGCATGTTAAAAAAACAAAACACTTAAGAGAGATAGTAGCATACATTTGCATATTCATGCACACGAAGTCTCTTCAGTTGTGTCCAACTCTTTGCAACCCTGTGGACTGTAGCCTGCCAGGCCTCTCTGTCCATGGGATTCTCGAGGCAAGAATACTGGAATGGGTTGCCATGCCTTCCTCCAGGGGATCTTCCCAACCCAGGGATAGAGCATGTATCTCTTAAGTCTCCCGCATTGGCAGGCGGGTTCTTAATCACTAGAAGCACCTAGGAAGCCCAGGTTTGCATGTGTCATATGAGTAAATAAAAGCCACAATACATAGGCCACTTTCCCTAGGAAAAGACCTGGAAGAGCCTTTTGCATTGCCAAAGTGGGCACTGAAATGGTTGCTGCTTATGATGTATTGTAAAACATAGATGTAGGGTTATATGAAATCGAATGAAAATTATCAGCCAGACACAGAAGGGTACGTAGCATAACACATGTGATAGACTGAGGTAATAGGTAGATATTTGAGGTTTGTGTGTAGGCGTGTTTTGGCTTGGTCCAATTGGGTGAAGTGTCTTTTGTTTTTTGTTTTCTGTTCATCTAGTGCTTTGGTTTTACCAGACAAAATTGTACATAGCTTATACAGAAGAATCTGGTAACATTAATAAGACCTTATAATTATTAGAAGTTAAAAGAAATGAGGGAAAAGAAATATTGGTAAAGCAAGAGATGTGATCCTCAGAAGATAATTTTTTAAATAGAAAATTAAAGATGATAATCCATCCTGCACATGGATTGTTTTATAAATTGCACTTGTACAAGTTGAAATGGGAGCTATCATTTCAGAAGAAAGCTATGTTATACTTCAGGCAAGAAGATGCAAATACCTGATTAAAAGAAAAAGAAACAGGTCTCTGTTTTTTGATTTTGCATGTAGTGAACCTGGTTGTCTGACCTTGTAACAACAAGTGAATAGACAGAATAGATTGAAAATGGGCTGAAAAGACTGAAAATCAACAATTCTTCTTGGATCTATTAGAGAAGGGAGGGCACAGGCAAGATCATCACCCTCAAAATAGGAGAGTAGATAGGCAACTAGAAGTAGATGTGGCTTAGTAGAGCAAGGATATTTTTTAGCACAAATTGGAAAGCAGTGCTGGCATAGAAAACCTGAACGATAATTGATGAATGGCTAGAGGCTCATTTTCGACAACTCTGAGACTTAAAAATTCCTGGGCAATTGTGAGTTTGGGGTGGAGGGCAGCATAACATTGTGTGACTTATTTTCAGGAAATTGACCATGTTGCCAAAGTAAATATCTGAGGAAAATCCCCTCAGGCTTCTAGCAAGGAGGAGGAAAAGGCAATGGTTTTGAAGGACACACAAGCACTTAACAAGGCCTGTCCTCAGGGGTAATTATTTAGCCATAGTCTAAAATTCTGGAGCGTTATCTGAGCTTAACTGACCCTGGGAAGGGAAACACAGAAGTCCCCTACATACGAACAAGTGAGTTCCATTCTGAGAGCCCACTCATATGTCCAATTTGTTCCTAAGTCCAACAAAGTTAGCCTGGCTACCCAACTAACACAATTGACTATGCAATACTATATTGTAATAAGTTTATAGCACTTCTCACATAAATAACACATAAAAACAAACACAAAATATAAAGAAAACATTTTAAATCTTATAGTACAGTACCTTGGAAAGTACAGCACTATAGTGCAACAGCTGGCATACAGGGGCTAGCATCCAGTGAACAGGCAAGAAGAGTTATTGACTGGAGAAGGGAGACGAGGTGGGAGATGGTAGAACTGAATAATTGACAGCAATAGGAGATGAAGAGCAGGCTGCAATTCTACTCATGCCTGTCATTGATGGGCTTCATATTCAGATCTTTAAATTTCACAACTTGAAGATTCGTATGTAGGGGATTTACTGTACTTGACTCCAGCCTGCTCCAGCCTACTCAAGTGAATCACTCCCATGTATATGGGGAGGGAAAAAAAAAAAAAAAAAACTGCTAGATTGTTGTAAAGATAATAGTCCAGAGGTACAAGCTGTCTAAAAGACTGAGACCTAATCATAGGACTATAACACACTCTCTCTACCCATACACCTTACCTCTATATTCTGTGCTATACTCAGATATCTCTAACTCTTTGTGACCTCACAGCCTGAAGCCCATCAGTCTCCTCTGTCCAAGGAGTTTTCCAGGCAAGAATATTGGAGTGGGTTGCCATTTGCTTCTCCAGGGTATCTTACCAAGTCAGGGATCAAACCTGCATGTCTTGCATTGGCAGGCAGATTCGTTATTAATGCCACCTAGGAAGCCCACCAACCATATTACTAAATGTCTATTTACTCCTTTTCCTTTAACCTGGTACATCATGTACTTCTATCAAGAAAAAATTAGGACACATACCAAAAGTCCAAAAAAAAAAAAAAATGATTTTTAAAACAACTGTGATTAATATGCTAAGGGAATTAATAGATAAAGTAAATACTAAATAAGAATAGATGGGCAATGTAAGGTGTGAGATGGAGGTTTTAGGAAAGAACCAAAAGGACATCATACAGATAATAATAATAATAATAATAAAACTGTAACAAAAATGAAGAATTTCTCTCGTGGATTTATTTGTTGATTGAAAATAGTTTAGGAAAGAGTCTCTGAGCTAGAAAACTCATATATATCAAAAGAATCCTCAAAAACTGAAGAAAAAATGAGCCAAATATACATGGACTGTGGGACAATGACAAAAAGTAACATACACATAATGGGAACACAGGAAAGAGAAGAAAGATAAAAGAAGAGAAGAAATATTTGAAACAATAATGGAATTTCCACAAATTAATGTCAGACACTGAATCACAGATCCAGGATACTCAGGAAACAAGCCAGCTAGATGCCAAAAAATATTCCACCTAGACACATCATCTTCAGACTTCAAAAATTTAAAGATTAAAAAAAAAAATCTTAAAAAAAAAAAAAACAAAAGGAAAAAAAAAAATCTTAACCTTTATAGGAACAAATATAAGAATCACATCTTATTTAGAAACCAGAAAAGAAAAAAGAGAATGGAATTAAATAGTTAAAGGATTGAGATAGAAAACAAAACAAAACAAACAACTTTCCCCCACAAACAAAAACCCTGCTAAATTATAATTCTGCATCTTGTGAAATCGCTCTTCACAATAAAGAGAAATAGACTTTCTCAGAAATTGATAGAAAATGTTAGAAGTCCTTCAGAGATAAGGAAAATAATACAGATCAGTAGCTGATATCTACATGAAAAAAAAATGGTCAAAGAAGGAATATGTGAAGGTAAAATAAAAACTTTCTAGTTCTTATTTGAACTGACAGATAATTTGTTCAAAATGGTAATAGCAACAGTCTATGTATTCTTATACATATATCTTATGTGTGGGTGTGTGTGCTCACGCTCAGTCGTATCTGACTCTTCGTGACCCCATGCACTATATTCTGCTAGGCTCCTCTTCACGTAATTTTCATGGTAAGAATATGAGAGTGGGTTACCATTTCCTTTTCCAGGGTATCTTCCCTACCCAGCAATAGAACTGTGTCTCTTGAATCTTCTGTAATGGCAAGCAGATGCTTTACCACTGAGCCATCTCAGAAGCTCCTTATGTATATGTGTGTGTATGTATCTCTCTCTCTCTCTCTATATATATATATATATATATATATATACACACACACATATACACACTTGTATATATATATATATATGGTTATACATAAATAAAATGAATAATAGCAATAGTAAAAGTGACATGAGGAAAGAATTGACATGTTGTTATTATGAAGTATTTATTTATGATATTCATGAAGTAGTATTGTGTTATTTGAAAGTGGGCTTGGATTAGTTGTAAATGTATATTGCAAACTCTAAAGTAATTAGTAAAAAAAAAATTAAATATCACTAATATGCTGAAAAGGAGAGGAAATGGAAGTATACAAAGCACTCAATTTAAACCACAAAGGTAGAGCAATGGTGAAAGACAAAAATAGGAAGAACAAAGGCAACATATAAGAAACAGTAACAAATATGATAAATGTTATTTATACTACATCAGCTATCACTTTGAATATCAATAGTATAAATGTATCAAATAAAAGAAAGAAATTATCAGAATGAATCAAAAAAGCCAAGACTTATATACAGTAGTGTATAAGAAACCCACATTAAATAGAAAGACACATATATTAAAAGTAAATGGAGAAAAATATGCCATGTGAATCACAAGAAAGCAGCAGTAGCTATATTAATTTCAAATAGAGCTGACTTCAATGTAAGGAAAGTTATCAGGGTTAAGGAAGGCCATTACAAAATGACAAAGGGGTCACCTCTTTAAGACAATATAATAATTCTTAAGATGAATGTGGTAACAACAGAGTGTCAGACTAGATGAAGCAAAATAGAACTGTAAGGGGAAACAGATTAATCCACTAGCATAGCTGGATATCAGAAATGGACAGATTCAGCAGACAGAAAATCACTGAAAATGGGGTTGAACTCAACAACACCATCAATTAACAGGATGCATTAATATCTATAGACTATTTCATCCAACAATAGCAGAGCACCTATTTTTCTCAACCTCCTATGAAACATTCAGCAAGATAGACCCCTTTCTGGGCAGTAGAACTCACCTTGAAAGTGCAAGTGTTAATCATTCAGTCATGTCCAACTCTTTGAGATGCCATGGATTATAGCTTCTGAGCTCCTCTGTTCATGGGATTTCCCAGGCAAGAATACTGGAATGGGTTGTGTTTCCTCCTCCAGAGGATCTTTTTGACCTGGGAATTGAACCTACATCTCCTGCGTAGCAGAAAGATTCTTTTTACCATCAGAGCCACCAGGGAAACAAAACTCATCTTAAAACATTTAAAAGAATACAAATCACACAATGACTGTTTTCAGACCACAGTGGAGTTAAGCTGGAAATCAATAACAGAAAGATAAATGGAAAATATCAAAACACATGCAGTTTAATCATAGTGGTAATGAAGACATGAATCAAAGAAGAAATCACAGGACAAAAAAATTTTGAACTAAATGAACATACAAATTGTAAGATGTAGTGAAAGCAGTGTTTACAGGAAAATTTACTATACAATGATAGTTATAGAAAAGAAGGATGTAAAATCAATAATCTTTGTTTTCAACTTTGGAAATTATAAAAAGAGAAAATTAAATCCAAATCAAGCAGAAGTAAAGAAATAATAAGAATTAGAGCAGAAGTCAATGAAATTGAAACAGGAAATAGAGAAAAATCAATAAAACTCGAAGTTGATCCTTTGTAAAGATCAATAATATTGAAAGGCCTCTGCCAGGATAAAGAATAAAAAAGATACAAATTACAAATATCACAAATGAAACTGAAGACATCACTAAAAATCTTTTGGACACTACAAGTAGAATGAAAGAACTAGCATTAAAAGTTCTGCGTATACAAATCTGATAACCTAGGTGAAATGGATCAGTTCCTTGAAACATAATTAGTCAAAGCTCATACAAGAAGAAATGGAAAAGCTGAACAGGCTTATATCTATTAACTTGAATCAATAATTAAGAATATTTAAAAACAGAAAGCACCAGGCCCAGATGGGTTCCCAGGGGAAAAAAAAAAAAAAAAAATCTCTATCAGAGTATAAAAAAAGAGGAAGTATTTCCTAATGCATTTTATGAGGTGAGCATTGCTCGAACACCAAAACCAGACAAAGGCATGACAAGAGGACACTGCACACCTATATCTCTAATGAACATGGATACAAATGTTAGTATTTTAAGTCCCCATTAGAAAAAAATATTTATCTCAGCTATGCAAAGCTGGTTTCAACATTCAAAAATCAAACAATGAAATTCATCATATCAGTAGAGTAGGAAAGAAAAATCACAGGATCAGAATGAGAAAAAAGCATTTGAAAAAGTACAACACCCATTCATGAAAAAAAAACTGTTTGTAACTAGGAATAGAGAGAAACATTCTCAACTTGGATTAAAAAAAAAAAATCTGTAAAAAGCTATGGCTAACATCATAATTAATGGAGAGAAACTCAAAGTTTTCCCACAAAGGTCAGAAGCAAGTCAAGCATGATCCTCTCACCACTCCATTCCATCAACAATCTGGAAAAAGCAAAACTATGAAGATGATAAATTAGTGGTTGCCAGGGGTTGGAGGGAATAAATGCATAGACAGATTTTTAGGGCAGTATAAATACTCTGATGATCAGGATGACTATATCATTAGACATTAGATAGTGATGGATATGGCATTATACCTGTTTCCAAACTCATACAATGCCAAGAGTGAACACCAAGGTAAATTGTGAACTTCAGGTGATTATCATGTGTCAATGTAGGTTCATCCTTTTGTTTTGTTTTGTTTTGTTTTTAACTACCATTGTGGTGAGTGGGCTTTCCAGGTGGCACAGTGGTAAAGAATACACATGCCAAAGCAGGAGACACAAAAGGCACAGTTTCCATACCTGGGTTGGGAATATCACCTAGAGTAGAAAATGGCAACCCACTTCAGTATTTTTATTTTTGGAAAATTCCATGGACAGAAGAGCCTGGCAGGCTACAGCCCATGCACTTGCAAAGAGTCAGACACGACTGAGTGACTGAGCATGCAACACATGGTGAGTGATATTGATAATGGAGAAAGAAATGCATGGATCAGGCTGTTTATGGGAAATCTGTACTTTCCTTAGTTTTGTAGTAAATCAAAAATGCTCTAAAAATGCAATCTTTTTTTTTTTTAATTTCCCTGCTTTTTTTTTTATTATTTTAAAATCTTTAATTCAATGTGAAAAAATGCAGAGCATAGCTTTTAAAGGGAAGAGAATGTTGGTTTAAGGGAGGAAGACTACACAGCAGTCATGAAAATGAGAACAAAGGAAAATAAAAAGTAAACAGGCTTATTTCTTGATGACCTGGTTTAACAGAAATGCACAGTATGAGAGACCAGTCTACTAACAATGATTCTGACAGAATTAATCCCAGCTATCTCATTCTACAAAGAGCATGGGGACTGTTACCTGCCATCTATAATGATGTACCTCTGAGAGAATATTTATGCACCTGCATTGACTCAGTGGAATTAGTTCTCACCCTGTTTTAGAAATTATAAGTAAGAATGAAATTATGTTTGCATGTGAGTGTTCATTTCAGGAGCCCTGGACTAGGTTCTTATGAGAAATCAACCTACCCCATTAACCACACCCTTAAACATAGTCACCATTTAATTAACAAGGTATTAAAAACTGTAATGCTGCTGCTCCTGTTAAGTCACTTCACTCGTGTCCGACTCTGTGTGACCCCATAGACGGAAGCCCACCAGGCTCCCCCGTCGCTGGGATTCTCCAGGCAAGAACACTGGAATGGGTTTCCATTTCCTTCTCCAATGCATGAAAGTGAAAAGTCAAAGTGAAGTTGTCCGTGTCCGACTCTTTGCAACCCCATGGAATGCAGCCTACCAGGCTCCTCTGTCCATGAGATTTTCCAGACAAGAGTACTGGAGTGGGGTGCCATTGCCTTTTCTGAAACTGTAATGAGAACTCACAAATTAAAGATTGGTTTTACACTTCTATGTGAAAATTGTGTTTGCTTATATTCAACTTCTTTTAGCTTCATAAGAATAGGAGTATTGTGCCCAATGTTTGATAGGGTCCAAATATTGGTTCCATGCCCTGACAATTCCTAACTTCTTCATAATCAGTTAAGTCAGCAATTGACTGAATTCCTTATATATATTTGTAACTCCTGAGGGTAGTGGGCCATATTAATTATTTTTAAAACTCTAAAACCTAATATGGTAACACAGCTAACAGATGTTCTTAGAAAATATTTACTGAATTAACAATCCTAGAAATATGATACAGGAACTTATCAGCAATATATTTTAGCTACATATCAGAATACATTTTGGGGGGCATTCTATTAAAAGGCATGATTTGTCATTTCTGTATAAGATCTGAAATGCCAGAACCACTGCCTTGTATTACAGAAATTACTAGAACAGAATTAATCAAGATCTGTTGTGTGAAATCTCCCACACCTAGAAATATATTTCAGTTAGGAATTCCCTGAACATGGGGAAATTTGGAACAAGTTTATTTAATGGGAATAAATACTGTGAAAAATAGGAGAGAACTGCGCTTGAGTAAAATGGAAACTATATGCATACAGTGGGTTGCTATTCAAAGGAAACGTGTTAAGACAATAAATGCTGGCTGGAAGGTCAGTTCACCCCCCCACCCCCACCCCCATCCCTTCTAAATTCATAGCCTAAGAGAAAACAAAAAGAAAGTTGTTCAAATTCAGAACACTTTCCCAAAACAGAGAGAAACACTTATGGTCCTGCTCTTTGACATTTATGGTTAAAAACAGAACTAAGTGCTCTTTCTGGGCACTGATTTCCCATCACTTCTCCAAACACTTCAGCTGGGAAGTGGTAACATTTCAGTTACCTTTCCATGAGATTACAGAGTCTGGTCAGTACACTCTGGAGAATAAACTGAGAAGTGCTTAACAAAGTCTTGACTGGCAGAAATAAGAGTTACATAAAAGCTGCAATACATTTAATCCATTGACTACTTTAAAAACTCAAGCCTCTCCTTACTATTACTGTCACAGGTAGAGACAAGTCTATCTTGAAAAACGTTTTTGTAATGAAAGCTTTTGTAAATCTTGAAATTTAATAAAAAAATTTAGTAAAAACTTTTGCTTTCTTAAAATACATGCTTCTTTTTACTTTATATAAAAGGGCTAGGAACTGAGTAATAGTGTTTGGTTTGGTTTGGCAGGGGAGGAGGCAAATCAACTGAGAGGAACCAAGTCAAGATTAGTAATTTATCTGGAAAACTGGGGACATATGTAAACCAAAATGTATTGGGGATTATTTAAACTTCTTTATTTAGGTGGTCACTGAAGTTAAATGATCCTCAACCAAAGTAGCTAAAACAATAACTTTACTTTAGTATTACATGGAATATTCACTGACCCAGAGTTGGAGGCAATTTTATTTGTTAATTTAAAACCTTCTGTGCAATTTACAACACAAGGTTCATTATGAGTATTTTGATGTACAATGGAGAAGAACATTGGATTGTGAACATTATATTGTTGAAAACATAACTGTATATTTGATCATTTTAATCTAGTCTGGATGTTAGATTTCTGTATATTTCAATAAACACCTTAATAAAATTATCACAATGGGCTGCTTTTATAGGAACATTATCTAAAGGATAGGAACTAGGTCATTGTAAAATGCAACAGTGCTCCCCCCTGTACCCCACAATAGTGGCTTAAACAAGAAACATGTTTACTATTGTTTTGTGTGTAGACATGACTCAGACCTGAGAAAGCACCTTCTATTTGTGATTCCTTTTATTTTATATAAAAGAGCTAGGAACTGAGTGACAGCTGGTCAAAGAATGTAGCAACAATTTCAAAGTCTGCCAGAGGCTGGAAGGGAGAAAAGGCTGAGAGAACGCACATGTATTGCTTTTAAGATCATGGACCAAAATAGCACATATCAACACTATCCATTTACTTTTGCCCAGAACTTGATTACATGGTCACAAATAATAAGGATGGCTAAGGAACGTAATGTCAGGGTAAAAACCATGTCGCCAGGAGACAGTCTGAGAGAAAAGCAAATGAGTATTTGTGGATAACTATTAATTCCCTAGTGGCTCAGAGGTTAAAGCGTCTGCCTGGAATGCAAGACCCGGGCTCGATCCCTGGGTTGGGACGATCTCCTGCAGAAGGAAATGGCAACCCCCTCCAGTACTCTTGCTTGGAGAATCCCATGGAGGAAGGAGCCTGGTAGGCTACAGTCCATGGGGTCGCAAAGAGTCCGACACGACTGAGCAACTTTACTTACTATTAATAGCTTCAGTCAAAAACTGTTCCCAAACGGTAAGCTCAAATCTATAGCGTTTTTCCACATTCCCTCTTTATGTGTCTCTAGATTTTAAAGTGCTGTTGAAAGAACTTCTTCACCTCTTCTGACGAAGTTTGTGATTTTCTCTTTGCAGCTATACCCTTCAAATACAATTATCTTAAAACTCACTAAACCTAGACCAAAACTACTATCTTTTTCTTCTTACTTTGTACTGTTATAGGACAATATTTAATTTCTCTTTCTTTTGCTTTAAATGTAATCTTCTCAAAAGCACAATTTATCAAAATTTTTGAACTTTCATGTCCTTTTTCCTTAACAATTCATCACAAGATTCTGTCTCTATAATTACAAATCAATACCCATTCAGTAAGTTAAGCAAAATATCAATATCCCTCCACTGGTTTCCTAACTCTCCATAGGGTGTTTGCCTCCATTATGGGTTCTCTTTCTTCTGAATCTCTTTTGTGCATGCTTAGTCACTTCATTCAGAGAAGGCAATGACACCCCACTCCAGTACTCTTGCCTGGAAAATGCCATGGATGGAGGAGCCTGGTAGGCTGCAGTCCATGGGGTCACAAAGAGTCGGACACGACTGAAGCGACTTAGCATCAGCAGCAGCAGTCAGTTCGTCATGTCTGACTCTTTGTAACCCCATGGACAGCAGTCTGCCAAGCTCCTTTGTCCATGGAGATTCTCCAGGCAACAACACTGGAGTGTGTTGCCCATTCTCTCCTCCAGGTGATCCTCCCAACCCAGTAATCAAACACAAGTCACAAGCACTGCAGGTGTATTCTTTACTGACTGAGCCATCAGGGTCTCCTTTTAAGCAAAAATATTCTCCATTTTCAACACTGAATCACTGATTTTTAAAAAAATGTATTTTTCTTAAGTACGATCATTATTTCCATTATCTATACAATTCTGGTTTCTCTAAATTTCCATTTTTATTTAACTGCATTTTTCCATACCTGAAGCGTTTTGAGAAACACTTATGCTATTATCTTAAGAGTCTACAAAATATGTAGTCAAATAACTTTTTTCTTTAAATATAGAATTATCAGGAAGCAAAGCTACCACTCATCAGTAAGCCTAAATAAATTCACCCAATCTTCAGTAGTGGCCTGATGAGGAATACTTTTCTTTTCTTTTCAGAAATACAAAATCAGAGGCAGTCCTAAGATGGTGGAGGAATAGGACGGGGAGACCACTTTCTCCCCCAAAAATCCATCAAAAGAGCATTTGAACACTGAGTAAATGCCACAAAACAACTTCTGAATGCTGGCAGAGGACATCAGTTCAGTTCAGTTCAGTCACTCAGTCGTGTCCAACTCTTTGTGACCCCATGAATTGCAGCACACCAGGCTTCCCTGTCTATCAACAACTTCTGGAGTTCACTCAAACACATGTCCATCAAGTCGGGGATGCCATCTAGCCATCTCATCCTCTGTCATCCCCTTCTCCTCCTGCCCCCAATCCCTCCCAGCATCAGAGTCTTTTCCAATGAGTCAACTCTTCGCATGAGGTGGCCAAAGTACTGGAGTTTCAGCTTTAGCATCATTCCTTCCAAAGAACACCCAGGACTGATCTCCTTTAGAATGGACTGGTTGGATCTCCTTGCAGTCCAAGGGACTCTCAAGAGTCTTCTCCAACACTATAGTTCAAAAGCATCAATTCTTCAGCGCTCAGCTTTCTTCACAGTCCAACTGTCACATCCATACATGACTACTGGAAAAACCATAGCCTTGACTAGACGGACTTTTGTTTGCAAAGTAATGCCTCTGCTTTTGAATATGCTATCTAAGTTGGTCATAACCCTCCTTCCCAGGAGTAAGTGTCTTTTAATTTCATGGCTGCAATCACCATCTGCAGTGATTTTGGAGCAGAGGACATCAGGCACCCAGAAAAGCAACCCATTATCTTTCAAAGCATGTAGGAAAAAAGATATAAAAGATAAAAAGAGGGGCAAAAGAGGTGAGGATGGAGATCCGTCCCTGAAAGAGTGTCTTTAAAAAGAGAGAAGTTTTCAAACACCAGGAAACACTCACTGGTGAGTCTGTGGCAAGCCTTGGAACCTCAGAGGGCAACATAACTGGGAGGAAAAATAAATAAATAATTAAAACCCACAAATTACATGGACAACAGTAACTCCCAGCAGAGAAGCAGTGCAGATGCCCCCATCTGCCACTAGCAAGCAGGGGCTGGACAGGGAGGCACAGGCTGCATTTCTTAGAGTAAGGACTGGGCCTGAATGCCCAGAGGGCAATCTGAGGGAACTAACTTGAGCTAGCAAACCAGACTGTGGGATAGCTATCCTGCAAAAAGCCCTAACCTAAGACACAGCCAGGCCTTCTCACAGAATAAGGACTGAGCAGATCTAGCTGGCTGCAGACCAACCCATCCCCCACCAGAGGCAGGCGAGGGCAGCTAGAGCCGTAAGGGGGCAATCACGGCCCCAAAGAGGCATCATGTACCAAACTTCCAGCAGGCTTCATTGTTAACCAAGATTTATTGGGATTCTGGATGGTCAACATCCGCCAGGAGGGTTGCAGCCTGACATCAGCTCCCTAGAAGAGACACACGGTACACCTGAGAAGGTTTGCCAGTTGTACACCCAGAAAACCGAGCAGCAGGGACTGGGGAGGCAATAATTCGCAGCGACCGCACTCTCCAAGCACTTGGTCACCTGAAATGCTAGGACCCGGAAAGGGCACAAAATGCAGGCCAAACTGAGTTTGTACCTTTAAAGAGTAACTGAGTACCTGAGTACCTGAATCTGAGCGGCTTAGACCTGGAAAGTGCATACAACCTAGGGGTGGCTTCAGACAGTTCCACAGCAGAGCAACCTAGAGCCTAAGCAGTGTAGAAAGGGAAAGCACATACACTGTGAGAGGGGGCAAACCCAGTGTGGCTGAGACACTGCGAGCACACCCAGTGTTATTTGTATGCAGTGTTCCTCCCTCCCCACAGCACAAGTGAACAGTTCTGTTCAGTTCAGTCACTCAGTCGCTCAGACTGAGTTGTTCATCACCAACTCCCAGAGTTTGCCTAAACTCGTGTCCATCGAGTTGCTGATGCCATCCAACCATCTCATCCTCTGCCGTCCCCTTCTCCTCCTGCCCCTAATCCCTCCTAGCATGAGGGTTTTTTCCAGTGATTCAACTCTTTGCATGAGATGGCCAAAGTATTGGAGTTTCAGCCTCAACATCAGTCCTTCCAATGAACACTCAAGACTGATATCCTTTAAGATGGACTGGTTGGATCTCCTTGCAGTCCAAGGGACTCTCAAGAGTCTTCTCCAACACCACACTGCAAAAGCATCAATTCTTTGGTGCTCAGTTTTCTTCACAGTCCAACTCTCACATCCATACATGACCACTGGGAAAACCATAGCCTTGACTAGATGGATCTTTGTTGGGAAAGTAATATCTCTGCTTTTTAATATGCTATCTAGATTGGTCATAGCTTTACTTCCAAGGAGAAGGCATCTCTTAATTTCACGGCTGCAACTGAACAAGTGAGCCTAAAATAGTGTCCACTACCACCTTCTTGTGTCAGGGTGGAAATTAGACCCTGAAGAGACCAGCAATCAGAACGTAAAACAAACAGAGGGAACTGCCTAGGAAGTGACAGTTGCAATAGACTAAAACCCTGTAGTTGGCACTGACTACATAGGAAGGGGTCTATAGATTGTGAGAAGTATAAGCCAGATCAAAGAACTATCTGAAAATGAACTGACCCCACTATGTCCACAATAACACCAGAGACAGTCCTAGATATGTTTTTACTATTATCATTCTTTAATTTTTTAAAAAAATCTTTTTATTTTTAAGTCCTCTATTACTCCTTTAATTTTCATTTTTATAACCTACTATTACTTTGCAAAAAAAAGACTATTTTTAAAGCAAACTTCATATATATATATATTTGATAATATTTATGACTTTTTTTTCTTTAATACTGTATATTTGAGAATTCAACATCTACTCTAGATTTTTAATCTATGCTTTTTGGTATTTGTTATCAATTTTGTACCTTTAAGAACCCAATCTTCAGTACCCATTTTTACTTGGAAGCGAGATTACTGGCTTGACTGCTCTCTCCCTCTTTGGAATCTCCCTTTTCTCCCCAAGGCTGCCTCTATCTCCTCCCTCCCCCTTCTCTTCTCTACCCAACTCTGTGAATCTCTTTGTGTGTTCTGGACTGTGGAGAACACTTAGGGAACTGATTACTGGTTGGATCTGTCTCTCTCCTTTTAGATCCCCCCCTTTATCCCCCTGGCCACCTCTGTCTCCCTCCTTCCTCTTCTCTTTTCTGTATAACTCCATGAACATATCTGAGTGGTCCAGACTGTGGAGAACACATAGGGAATTATTGGCTAGCTTGCTCTCTCCTCTTTTGATTCCCCCTCTTCTCCTCCTTGTCATCTCTATCTCCCTCCTCCCTCATTTCTTCTCCATGTAACTCTGTGAACCTTTCTGGTGTCCCTCACTGTGGAGAAACTTTTCATCTTTAACCTAGATGTTGTATCATTGGTGGTGTAGAGTTGGAAAAGTCTGGAGGCTACTGTAAGATTAAGACTAAAAATCAGAGGTAGGAGGCTTAAGTCCAAAACCTGAGAACATTAGAGAACTCCTGACTCCAGGGAACATTAATCAATTGGAGCTCATCAAACATCTCCATACATACACTGAAACCAAGCACCACCCAAGGGCCAACAACTTCCAGAGCAAAACATGCCATGCAAATTTTCCAGCAACACAGGAACATAGCCCTGAGCTTCAATATACAGGCTGCCCAAAGTCATATCAAACACAATGACATTGCATAACTCATTACTGGACATTTCATTGAACTCCAGAGAGAAGAAATCCAGCTCCACCCACCATAACACGGACACAAGCTTCCCTAACCAGGAAACCTTGACAAGCCACCCGTCCAACCCCACCCACAGGAGGGAAACTCCACAATAAAGGGAACTCCACAATCTGCCAGAATACAGAAAGGCCACTGCAAACAGAGCAATATAAACAAGATGAAGAGGCATAGAGATACCCAGCAGGTAAAGGAACAGGATAAATGCCCACCAAAGCAAATAAAAGAGGAAGAGATAGGGAATGTACCTGATAAAGAATTCCTAATAATGATAGTGAAAATGATCCAAAATCTTGAAAACAAAATGGAGTTATAGATAAATAGCCTGGAGCCAAGGGTTGAGAAAAGCAAGAAATATTTAACAAGGACCTAGAAGAAATTTAAAAAAAAAAAAAAAAGAGTCAATATATAATGAATAATGCAATAAATGAGGTAAAAAACACTCTGGAGGGAACCAATCATAGAATAATGGAGGCAGAAGATAGGATAAGTGAGGTAGAAGATAGAAGGTGGAAATAAATGAAACAGAGAGGGAGACAGAAAAACAAATTACAAGAAATGAGGACAATCACAGAGACCTCTGGGACAATGTTAAATGTCCCAACATTCAAAGCATAGGAGTCCCAGAAGAACAAGACAAAAAGAAAGACCATGAGAAAATGCTTGAGAAGATAATAGTTGAAAACTTCCCTAAAATGAAGAAGGAAATAATCACCCAAGTCCAAGAAACTCAGAGAGTCCCAAACAAGATAAACCCAAGGCGAAACACCCCAAGATACATATTAATCAAATTAACGAAGATCAAACACAAAGAACAAATATTAAAAACAGCAAGAGAAAAACAACAAATAACACACAAGAGGATTCCCATAAGGATAACAGTGGATCTTTCAATAGAAACTCTTCAGGCCAGCAGGGAATGGCAGGACATACTTAAAGTGATGAAAGAAAACAACTTACAGCCCAGATTATTGTACCCAGCAAGGATCTCATTCAAATATAAAGGAGAAATCAAAAGCTTTACAGACAAGCAAAAGCTGAGAGAATTCAGCACCACCAAATCATCTCTCCAACAAAAGCTAAAGGATCTTCTCTAAATAGGAAGCACAGAAAGGGAGCATAAACTCGAACCCAAAACAATAAAGTAAATGGCAATGGGATCATACTTATCAATAATTACCTTAAATGTAAATGGATTGAATGGCCCAACCAAAAGACAAAGATTGGCTGAATGGATACAAAAACAAGACGTGTATATATGTTGCCTAAAAGAGGCCCATCTGGGAACAAGGGACACATACAAACTGAAAGTGAAGGGCTGGAAAAAGATATTCCATGCAAATAGAGACCAAAAGAAAGCAGGAATAGCAATACTCATATCAGATAAAATAGAATTAAAAATGAAGCCTTTGAAAAGAGACAAAGAAGAACACTATATAATGATCAAAGGATCAATCCAAGAAGATATAACAATCATAAATATATATGCACCCAACATAGGATCACCGTATTATGTAAGACACATGTTAACAGGTATGAAAAGGGAAATTAACAATAACACGATAATAGTGGGAGACTTTAATACCCAACTCACAACTATGGATAGATCAACTAAACAGAAAATTAAGAAGGAAACAAAAACTTAAATGATACAATAGACCAGTTAGACCTAATTGATATCTATAGGACATTTCACCCCAAAACAATGAATTTCACCTTTTTCTCAAGCACACATGGAACCTTCTCCAGGATAGATCACATCCTGGGCCATAAATCTAGCCTTGGTATAGTAACAAAAATTGAAATCATTCCAAACATCTTTTCTGACCACAATACAGTAAGATTAGATGTCAATTACAGAAGAAAAATTATTAAAAATTCCAACATATGGAGGCTGAACAACATGCTGCTGAATAACCAACAAGTAACAGAAGAAATCAAAAAAGAAATCAAAATATGCATAGAAATGAATGAAAATGAAAACACAACAACCCAAAACAAATGGAACACTGTGAAAGCAGTGCTAAGGGGAAGGTTTATAGCAATATAGGCTTACCTCAATGGCACCCCACTCCAGTACTCTTGCCTTGAAAATCCCATGGATGGAGGACCCTGGTAGGCTGCAGTCCATGGGGTCACTAAGAGTCAGACATGACTGAGTGACTTCACTTTCTCTTTTCACTTTCATGCATTGGAGAAGGAAATGGAAACCCACTCCATTGTTCTTGCCTGGAGAATCCCAGGGACAGGGGAGCCTGGTGGGCTGCCATCTACGGGGTCGCACAGAGTTGGACATGACTGAAGCGACTTAGCAGCAGCAGCAGCAACAGGCTTACCTCGAGAAACAAGGAAAAATTCAAATAAATAACCTAACTCTACACCTAAAGCAACTAGAAAAGGAAGAAATGAAGAACCCCAGGGTTAGTAGAGGGAAATAAATCTTAAAAATTAGGGCAGAAATAAATGCAAAAGAAACAAAAGAGATCATAGCAAAAATTAACAAAGCCAAAAGCTGGTTCTTTGAGAAGATATATAAAATTGACAAACCATTAGCCAGACTCATCAAGAAACAACAGAAGAAGAATCAAATCAACAAAATTAGAATTGGAAATGGAGAAATCATAACAGATGACACAGAAATACAAAGGATCATAAGATACTATGATCAGCAACTATATGCCAATAAAATGAACAACTTGGAAGAAATGGACAAATTTTTAAAAAAGTATAACTTTCCAAAACTGAACCAGGAAGAAATAGAAAATCTTAACAGACCCATCACAAGTGGGGAAATCAAAATTGTAATAAAAAATCTTCCAGCAAACAAAAGCCCAGGACTAGATGGCTTCACAGCTGAATTCTACCAAAAATTTAGAGAAGAGTTAACACTTATCCTACTCAAACTCTTCCAGAAAATTGCAGAGGATGATAAACTTCCAAATTCATTCTATAAGGCCACCATCACCCTAATACCAAAACCTGACAAAGATGCGACAAAAAAGAAAACTATAGGCCAATATCACTGATGAACATAGATGCAAAAATCCTTAACAAAATTCTAGCAAACAGAATCCAACAACACATTGAAAAGATCATACATCATGACCAAGTGGGCTTTATACCAGGGAGGCAAGGATTCTTCAATATCAGCAAATCAATCAACCTAATACACCACATTAACAAATTGAAAGATAAAAACCATATGGTTATCTCAATAGATGTAGTGAAATCCTTTGACAAAATTAACATCCATTTATGATAAAAACTCTCCAGAAAGCAGGAGTAGAAGGAACATACCTCAACATAATAAAAGCTATATATGACAAACTCAGCATTATCCTTAATGGTGAAAAATTGAAAGCATTTCCCCTAAAGTTAGGAACAAGACAAGGGTACCCACTCTCACCACTACTACTCAACATAGTTTTGGAAGTTCTGGCCACAGCAGTTAGAACAGAAAAAGAAATAAAATGAATCCAAATGGGAAAAGAAGTAAAACTCTCACTGTTTGCAGATGACATGATCCTCTACATAGAAAACCCTAAAGACTCCACCAGAAAATTACTAGAGCTAATCAATGAATATAGTAAAGTTTCAGGATATAAAATCAACACAAAGAAATCCCTTGCATTCCTATACACTAATAATAATAAAATAGAAAGAGAAATTAAGGAAACAATTCCATTCACCATAGCAATGGAAAGAATAAAATACTTAGGAATACATCTACCTAAAGAAACAAAATATCTATATATAGAAAACTGTAAAACACTGGTGAAAGAAATCAAAGAGGACACTAATAGATGGAGAAATATATACCATGTTCATGGATTGGAAGAATCAATGTAGTGCAAATGAGTATGTTACCCAAAGCAATCTATAGATTCAATGCAATCCCTATCAAGCTGCTAACTGCTAAGTCACTTCAGTCGTGTCTGACTCTATGTGACCCCATAGACTGCAGCCCACCAGGCTCCCCCGTTCCTGGGATTCTCCAGGCAAAAACACTGGAGTGGGTTGCCATTTCCTTCTCCAATGCATGAAAGTGAAAAGTGAAAGTGAAGTCGCTCAGTCATATCCGACTCTTAGCGACCCCATGGACTGCAGCCTATCAGGCTCCTCCATCCATGGGATTTTCCAGGCAAGAGTACTGGAGTGGGGTGCCATTGCCTTCTCCACCTATCAAGCTACCAATGATATTTTTCACAGCACTAGAACAAGTACTTTCACAATTTATATGGAAATACAAAAAACCTTGAATAGCCAAAGCAATCTTGAGAAGGAATGGAATGGGAGGAATCAACCTGCCTGACTTCAGGCTCTACTACAAAGCCACAGTCGTCAAGACAGTATGTACTGGCACAAAGACAGAAATATAGATCAATGGAACAAAATAGCAAGCCCAGAGATAAATCCATGCACCTATGGACACCTTATCTTTGACAAAGGAGGCGAGAATATACAGTGGAGAAATGACAATCTCTTTAACAAGTGGTGCTGGAAAAACTGGTCAATCATTTGTAAAAGAACGAAACTAAAACACTTTCTAACACCACACACAAAAATAAACTCAAAATGGTTTAAAGATCTAAATGTAAGACCAGAAACTATAAAACTCGTAGAGGAGAACATAGGCAAAACACTCTCTAACATAAATCACAGCAGAATCCTGTGACCCACCTCCCAGAACATTGGAAATAAAAGCAAAAGTAAACAAATGGGACCTAATTAAAATTAAAAGCTTCTGTACAGCAAAGGAAACTATAAGCAAGGTGAAAAGACAGCTTTTAGAATGGGAGAAAATAAAAGCAAATGAAGCAACTGACAAAGAATTAATCTCAAAAATATACAAGCAACCCCTGCAACTCAATTCCAGAAAAACAAGTGACTCAATCAAAAAATGGGCCAAAGAACTAAACAGGCATTTCTCCAAAGAAGATATACAGATGGCTAACAAACACATGAAAAGATGCTCAACATCACTCATTATCAGAGAAATGTAAGTCAAAACCACAATGAGTTACCATTTCACACCAGTCAGAATGGCTGCTATCCAAAAGTCTACAAGCAATAAATGCTGGAGAGGTAGTGGAGAAAAGGGAACCCTCTTACACTGTTGGTGGGAATGCAAACTGGTACAGCCACTATGGAGAGCAGAGTGGAGATTCCTTAAAAAACTGGAAATAGAACTGACAACAATCCCACTACTGGGCATACACACCGAGGAAACCAGAATTGAAAGAGACACATGTACCTCAATGTTCATCGCAGCACTGTTTATAATAGCCAGGACATGGAAGCAACCTAGATGCCTATCAGCAGACGAATGGATAAGAAAGCTGTGGTATGTATATACAATGGAGTATTACTCAGCCATTAAAAAGAATATTTGAGTCAGTTCTAATGAGGTGAATGAAACTGGAGCCTATTATACGGAGTGAAGCAAGCCAGAAAGAAAAACAGCAATACAGTATAATAAAGCATATATATGCAATTTAGAAAGATGGCAATGATAACCCTGTATGCAAGACAGCAAAAGAGACACAGATGTATAGAACAGTCTTTTGGACTCTGGGGGAGAGGGTGGGATGATTTGGGAGAATGGCATTGAAACATGTATATTATCATATTATCCCATATTATTATATATTATCATATATGAAATGAATCACCAGTCCAGGTTCGATGCATGATATAGGGTGCTCAGGGCTGGTGCACTGGGATGACCCAGAGGCATGGGATGGGAAGGGAGGTGGCAGGGGGGTTCAGAATGGGGAACACATGTACACCTGTGGCAGATTCATGTTGATGTATGGCAAAAACAGTACAATATTGTAAAGTAATTAGCCTCCAATTAAAATAAATAAATTTATATTATAAAAAGACATACAAAATCATTTCTTAGTTTATCTTTAAAAGGTCATATGAAGTTTACATTGAGAACAGCCTTTTCCTGCATGGTCACATAAAATGCTCTTCTTCATATTTAAGTTTGTTAGTCATTCAGTCATGTCTGATTCTTTGCAACTCCATGGACAGTAGCCCGCCATGCTCCTCTATCCCTGGAATTCTCCAGGCAAAAATGCTGGAGTGGGTAGCCATTCTCTTCTCAGGGGGATCTTCCCAATCCAGGAATCAATCCTGGGTCTCCCATATTGCAGGCAGATTCTTTACTGTCTGAGTTACCAGAGGAACCCTGCTTTCATCATATAACCCATCCCTAAAATAAGTCAATAACAGATATTTTGGCAAGCATGTCTGTATTTGTGTGATTTGTGTATGGATAATGAGAAAGGAGGATACTAAATAAAGCCTTGCTAAGCAGGAGCCAGGAACCATCTGCGAGGGTATGGACAAAGATGCCTGCTCACTGAGGGTCAAATTTAGGGAGCCTGGTTTCAGATGGAACTGTATGATCTCAATAGAGGCCTTGAGGGAAAAAGCACCCATGAAATAAAATTACCTTTAATGGAAAAATTCAATGGGGATAAAGTTTTAGGGTTGCATTCTGATGAAATTATTTTCCCTGGCAAGATCTAAGATTCTGGTAATTTTACAATGATTACTATTTCTCTGCTACTATAGAGACTTAGAATCCTCTCCATGAGAATCTGGCTGGGTTCCTGGAGGAAAGCTCATGAAACGGGCATGAGGAATTTTTCAGCCACATGCTAGTCCACACTCAGCCTCCAGCAATTCCTCAAAATTGTCAATTAAGTGTTTCTCCCAGTTCATGCTCCCAGCAGCTTTTGCTCCAATAAGCTGACCATAGTTAACTGTCTTTCTAGATTTGTGGTAATGGTTTTGCACTACAACCTCAGATATGTGGATGTAAGAAGAGCTGTCAGTTTTCAGTTTGTCCAGATTTTTCTTGCTGTGAGGATGAGAGTGAGCAGTTTCAATTTTTTTTTTTTTCCTATTTACATGCTGGAGCTGAAATTAGAAATCTCTACCCAAAGATTTATCTAACTTCCATAGCCAAGTAATGGACTAGAGTTTTTGGTAATAATACAGTAATTCTCAGCCCAGAGGCTCTTGTGTAATTGTTTCTAACAAAGCAGGGACCTGTGAGTCTTTTTCTTTTGCAAGACACTAGTAAGTACTCTATTGATAGAAGGTGAAAAGGAAATAAAGAGCCTCTTGGTAAGGGAGAAAGTAGAGAATGAAAAAGCTGGCATAAAACAAAACAAAACTCAAACCAAAACAAAGATAGATCATGGTATCCAGTCCCAACACTTCATGGCAAATAGAAAGGGGAAAAGTAGAAGCAGTGACATATTTTATTTTCTTGGGCTCCAAAATCACTGCAGAGGGTCACTGTAGCCATGAAATTAAAAGGCACTTGCTCCTTGGAAGGAAAGCTATGACAAGCCTAGATAGCATATTTAAAAGCACTTTGCCAACAAAGGTTCATATAGTCAAACATGGTTTTTCCAGTAGTCATGTTTGGATATGAGAGTTGGACCAGAAAGAAGGCTGAGTGCTGAAGAATTGATACTTTCAAACTGTGGTGCTATTGAAGACTCTTGAGAGTCCCTCGGACAGCAAGGAGACCAAACCAGTCAATCCTCAAAGAAATCAATCTTGAATATTCATTGGAACATCTGATGCTGAAGCTCTAATAATTTGGCCAGCTATTATGAAGAGCCAACACGTTGCAAAAGACCATAAAGCTGGAAATATTGAAGGCAAAAGGAGAAGAGGGCAGCTGAGGATAAGATGGTGAGACAGCGTCACTGACTCAAGAGACATGAATTTGAGTAAACTCTGGGAGATAGTAGAGGATAGAGGAGTCTGGCACACTGCAGTCTATGGGGATGCAAAATGTCAGATATGACTTAGCAACTAAACAACAACAAGTACATGAGGGTTTCTAGACATATAGTATTTACAAGGCTTAGATGGACTTCCGACAAGTATCAGTGGTTTTTCATTCCTCTTACTCTTGGAATTAACTAGTGGTGGGATGAATGCTTATGTACATGTGTTACTAGCAAAAGCATAGGCTCATGTAGAATAGAATTTTTTATTAGAATTATGTTCTTGGTTTCCAAACAAGTATTTTCAAATAATCAGCACTGGTAGTTAAAACTTATAAGTGTTTAAATAAATATGTATAAAAATTGTTTTATGAATGCAAAACAAGGGGATTAGTTAGCATTTTGCCCCAAGAGAGAAGTATAGCCCCAGAGGAAAATAGAGCCAATGGCATAACCATCCTCAACTTCCGTTTTATGATTCTCATACTAACCTAGAAAATGCTGCAGTAGCAAACAACTTTTAAAGCTCAATGGATTATACAACAGAGTTTATTTTTGTGTGTGTGCTAAATTTTCATTCACGTTTTAGCTGGTGGCTGTTTCCTGTCAGCCTTACTCAGAAATACAGCTACCAGAGTCCCACTATTTGTAATAAATGTCTCCATAGTAGGAGAAATGGCAAATGCTGAACAGGATACTAAAGCTTTTTTCCACAAGTTGTACACTTTACCTCTATCCACATTTCATTTTCCCAAAGAAGAGAAACTTAAAATTCTCCATATCCTATAAATAATGCATATGTACTATCTTTATATGTTAAATAGTTAAGCAGATAGAATTTCAGTAGAATATCTGACATATATATATGTATATATATATATACATATACACACACACAATTTTTTGATGTAATATTAATGTAGAGCAAAGAATTTGGCAAGCTTATTTTGTCAAATACATCTGAACATCTATGGGAAGAATGAAGCAAAGAGAGCAACATGTCTATTTACCTACAGCCTCTGTTCCCACATACTGCAGTGGGTAATTTACTGTAGTTTGCCTTTCAGCCACTGTAGCTGCTGTGAACATGACCATTATCATTGTTTTATAGCTTTTAAGTAACCTGTCAAAATGGCAAAGCATTTAAAAGGAAGAAACATAATGGGGTCATGGGATCCTCTTCTTCAAATAGCCCTGCTAATGCTGCTAAAGTGGGAAAATATATTCATGAAAGTAAATAAGTATTTCTTAGAATTTACTCTTCATTTTTCCATTCAGTGGGCACCAGATTAAGATCTGGTATAAGATCCTCTTCTTTTTCAACAAAGTTGCCATTGCAGAATTCTAAAGATTATGCAATACATATGCCATAGTTTATGAGACTAAGGAAAAGGCTGGGAAGATTTGAAACTTCATACCATATCAACCTCAAGTAAACTTCAAGCACAAGTAAGTGAATACTTTGGACCAAACAAGCAGCAATTTTCTAAAGTACTATCAGTTATTAGAATAATATAATTTATATTTTCAGTAAATGTATATATATATACATATATGTGTATGTTGTACATATATGTGCATGTACATTTGTATGCATTTATACATACATTGCTAAAGTTACTGACATTTAGTGACTGTTGTCACCAAATAAATATTCTTATAATTTAATAAATCTCTGGGCCACAAAAACACACACATAAGCACACACATGCTAATGTTGTAACTCTGGAAGAAAAAGTCTTAAAAATAAGTTCAAGGGACATATTATATGTTATATTACCAAAGAAAAGTGATCCCATGTATTGTTTCATATTAGAGGGTATGAACAAGAAAAACACATAGTTCTGAATAACTCATTTGTTTACATGAATTTATTTAATGAAAGTGTGTTTATTTTGCCCCATTTCAATACTGTTTCTGTGTTCCCAGTATCTGAAAGCACCTATTCAATATTTATAACTAGAAATTGGAAGAAATTTAATGTGAGCAAATACATTCTTCTTGGTCAAAAGTAAGACATATTTAAATATCTAAAATTATGGGGCAGATGCTCACAGTTTTAACTTATACAAACATACATTTTGAAAGCCTGATAATTTATCAGTTCAGCTCATTTAAATAAGAGTTTAGATCAAGGATATGCTAAATAAGTATTAGGATGCAGTATCCCTTTCTAAAATATTGCATTTAATTTGATGGTAATGTTGAAATATATATGAGAATATAAAACATCTAATAAGGATAACACTGAAGTCAATCTGATCTAAAGTCACCATATATAAGTATGTGATATGAGTAACAAAAACTATATTAAAAGATTATGAAATGTTATCACAACAATAGTCATTTTAAAAGAACACATGATTTCGGTAATACACATCCTGAAGTTTTGAAAATAAATTCAATATGTAACAAACTCTAGAAAAATTTCAGATAAGACAGCCATTATTTTAAACTGTCTAGTCTTGGAAACTTGATATGTAAGCAAATCTGAGATTATAGAGTCACATACAGTTACAAGAAATAGATTTCTTGGCCTTTAACTCAATTATCTGTACAGTGGTAAACACTTAATCATAAGGTGTAGTATGAACATAGGTTTTTATTTCCCTCAGATAAATTCCCATAAATGGAATCCTGTATCAACTACATGTTAAATTTCATAAAAAACCACCAAGCTATGCTCACTTGTAGATTTTTTTTTTTTTAACCATTTTATAGGCACACATATCTTCCAAGAAAGACTTACTTTTTAAATCCAACCAATGTTTCTTGTTCTTGTCTTTATTGTACTGCCTCAGATTTCATTAAAAAGCTATGTGACAAAGTGGTGAGAAAGCACATTCTGGTCCATAGTATTGTGTAAAACGCTATCAGTGTTAAAATAGGAGTTGCTGCTGCTGCTGCTGCTAAGTCGCTTCAATCGTGTCCGACTCTGTGCGACCCAATAGACGGCAGCCCACCAGGCTCCCCCGTCCCTGGGATTCTCCAGGCAAGAACACTGGAGTGGGTTGCCATTTCCTTCTCAAATGCATGAAAGTGAAAAGTGAAAGTGAAGTCGCTCAGTCGTTTCCGACTCTTCGCGACCCCATGGACTGCAGCTACCAGGCTCCTCCATCCATGGGATTCTTCAGCCAAGAGTACTGGAGTGGGGTGCCATTGCCTTCTCCGAAAATAGAAGTTAGTTGTAACTTAATTATAAATTTTCATTATAACGTGGAGAACTTTTTTCTATTCTTAGATTTCATCAAATGGTTATTCTGCATCGATCTGAATGATCATCTGCTAATATGGCAAGTTAATTATCACATGTTTAACCAACCACACATTCCTAAAATAAATCTTAACTTGATCATGGAGTATTGCCTCTTAAATGTTGTTGGATTTTATTTACTAATGTTTTGCTAAGGAGTTCTATGTGTGTCTACATGAGGAATGTTGTTCTGTAGTGTGTGTGTCTGTGTATTTATTTCCTGGTACCCAGGGCTGGCTATAGTTGAAGTGGAGAGGTTGCTCAATTTTTCCACTTCATTCTTAAGTTTAGGCAGGATTTGGGTACCTAAACCCCCAGGATGAGCCTCTCTTGACAGTCCTGTGACAATCAGGTTTCCTGTCACACTTCCAGTAGGAGATGGTCTTTGCTTTGTATCGGAAAGTGTCTGTTACATATATGTGCTATTTGTCTCCCTGTGACAGTCAACCACTACATTGTTGTGCAGGGTACAGAGAGCTTTGTCTAGGTTCTGCTGCTTCCACATTAGCAATCTCTGCATGCCTACACTGCAGGTGGCTTTTGCTTCAGGTCTCCTACCTTGTCTCTATTCTTCCTTGGGAACCCTTAGTGGAAGACTATAGAAACGCACCATAGAATGGCTGTGGACTTTCCTTGTTCTGTGTTTCCTGGGATTCTAAACTGTCATGCTCACCTAGACCTGTAAGGATTTGTTAAAATTTTAGCTGCTTTATTTCCTTCTTCTATGAAGAATACCTCCTCTCCCTGAAGATCTGCCTAAAGTAAAACAATTCCTTTTTCCTATCTCTCCAACCTACTTCCCTGAATCATCATTCTCATTTTTTAGATTTAATTTCATCAGGTGGTCTTCAGTCTGAATTTGATGAGCTTAAAAAGTAAGCTACTTTTTTTAGAGAGATTGTATAATATTCTCCTGTTGCTTTCTATCTGATAATAGGAAGTAGAAGGCCAAGCATGCATGCTGTGATTTTTATTACAGGCATTTCCAGACACAATGACCAGTATTTCCTTAGAGGATATGATTAACCATGTCCACAGGATAGTAAAACATTCTATAAATCAAAGATGTGCATATATTAATTTTAATATTTTCATCTTATAGAACAAAGGTGGGCCCCTTCATAGTTAGCACTATCAAGTACCAAGTTCAAAGTAAGTTCCATAATTTTAGGCTAAACAAAAGAAATAGGCTGCATTGAGGAAAGTGAATGCTTGCAAAAAACAGGGTCAGCAAAGTGACTTTACTAGGCCTTCAAGCTCCCATTGTCCCACAGAAGTTTTTCACTGACTAATGGGCTTCCCTGGTGATTCAGACGGTAAAGAATTCACCTGCAGCGCAGGAGACATGGGTTCAATCCCTGGGTTGGGGAAATCCCCTGGAGAAGGGACTGGTTATCCACTCCAGTATTCCTGCCTAGTGGAGAAGGAAATGGCAACCCACTCCAGTATTCTTGCCTGGAGAATCCTGTGGACAGAGGAGCCTGGTGGGCTGCTGTGCATGGGGTCACACAGAATCAGACACAACTGAAGTGACTTAGCATGCATGCATGCATTGGAGAAGGAAATGGCAACCCACTCTATATATTCTCACCTGGAGAATCCCAGGGACAGAGGATCCTGGTTGGCTGCTGTCTATGGGGTCGCACAGAGTCAGACATGACTGAAGTGACTTAGCAGCAGCAGCAACAGCAGCAGCATTCTTGACTAGAGAATCCCACGGACAGAGGAGTCTGGTGAGTTACAGTCCATGGGTTCACAAAAAATCAGACATGACTAAGAGACTAACACAAGGTGCTCTACTGGGCATGGAATGTGGGTTCATGTTTCTGCAGGGATACTGTTCCTCCTCAATTTTCCTTATTTTATAGAAGGTGACAAGA
Organism: Capricornis sumatraensis; assembly: GCF_032405125.1. Taxonomy (NCBI): domain Eukaryota; kingdom Metazoa; phylum Chordata; class Mammalia; order Artiodactyla; family Bovidae; genus Capricornis; species Capricornis sumatraensis. The sequence continues at coordinate 123,318,857 of NC_091069.1, forward strand.
AAGCAGAAATTCTGTAAAAGAATATCCAGACAAATACAGATTTCATATCATATCTGAATTCAGTGACCACAAATTTCTTCTAATTAATTTTGACAACATGTCTTCTTTCAATACTACTGATTCTCTGCAACTAAATAATAATGCCCAGTCAACAATAATCACTGTATCCTGTGTTAAGAAAAATATGTACATATTTTTGTAAGTATAGCACATGAACTAATAAACACAGAAACATATACAGATTCACAAACACACACATCTGGAAAATAAATATGTCAGGGAATCTTTTAGAGATTATTAAAAAAAATGAGAGCTTTCAGAAACGACATTAAGTTTATTATGATAATTACCTACACCAGACAGCTATAAATGAGATGTTCATGTAAGCAAACTTTGTGGAGTTGCATCAAGATAACCCTAGTTGTTAGTTAGGTGCTTAAACAGAATTGTTTTTGAGAAATTTTTTTTTTTTTAATTCTGTATCCCTGCTTTATTTCTCCATTACAATGATTTTATAGTGAACATGCTTGCTTGTAAAGTAATTTTAGCAAATGTTTAAAAGTATCTTCCGGGCTGAGTGTATTAAGTTTTATATAAGCTGTGTTTTTGATGTTCTGCTTTATTGCAACTATGTCCATGGACCCTATAGTGTTTATGTAAGCTGCAGGCTACTGCCATCATCTTTAGAACATCTAGCCAACTGCTTTTATGTCTTTAAGAAACTCTAACAGCTAAAATAACATCGGCAATAAGCACATCAGGAAATAAAGATACATTTCTGGAATGGACTTCCCTAAAACTCTGCCAACTGATGGTTGAACTGCCCATAAGTGCTTTTGTAGCTTTTGCAGATAATCAAGAATGGGATTTCTGTTCAGATTTTTATTCTCAGAAGGAGGTTATTTTCACTTTTAAAAGGGAATATGTTCTGATAAAGCCATATGTGTGATGATTTGGCTGGATCAATTTTTATGGCAGTATTTGAACTTTTCTGATTCTTTCTGAAAGTAGAAGGAAATGCCTGGTTAACCTGAATGGCTTCTAATTCAGCTAACATTTTGGATTGATTTTATGGATTATTCCTCCTAGAAATTCACATGAAATCAAAGCAATATGTATGCTATATATACTTGCTACCTTTTGTCTTCCTAATCTTTAAAATCAGAAGTGTTATGCAAGCTCCAATTCAAAATAAATATTCTGTTTATAAAATGAACTGTTGTGGCATTTAAAAATGAATGTGTAAACACAATAAAATGGCAATAATCTTAGCATTCACTTAAAATTTAGAAAGCTGAAGCAGGAGGGCATTTTAACTCTTTTTAATTTTCTAATCCTCTACATTTTCTGCAATTTTTGTGAATTTTCCTTGTATTCATGTCTAAGTTTATAACTGGGATAGGATTATACATTAAGTGTTGAGCACTATCTTTCCAATGTTTAGCTTTTTATTTCATTTGAAGCAACACAAATTTAGAAGAATCCTTTTGTATCTGAGAAATACCCCAGAGGCAAATTGCAGTTTACTCTTTTGACATAATGGGCACTTACAGGTACAATGATATAAGTAAAAGAAGAATGTTATACTGGTCACAATTGCGTGGCAGCCTTTGATTAATGTGTTTGTAAATATTTGTAAATTTTAAAATAGAATATTATGCTTTTACCATCTTGTTATACTCTAAATACAATTCCTATAATGGGGGGTGGCTGGAATGGGGATATATATTAAATAAAATTAAAGATACAATAAAATATAAAATGACCTATAGCTAATAAAAGTCAATATTTCTAACATAAATGTTATATACATGAAATAAAATCCTTGTTGAAGAATTGTAATATAATTGGTAACTAGTAAAGGCATATGTTATCAGGTCAAAATACTTATATTAAAATTATTTTTATCATGAAGAGAAATGTCTTTCAAAACAGTATATTTCTATTTAGCTTTGTATGTATAGTGGTTTTCATTATATTTAATGAGGGCACAAAAAATAGAGACAATATTCATCATATGCTAAAAGATGATTTTCATAACTTTGAAGTCAGTTATGCAGGGCATAATTTAAGGAAAGAAAATGACAGAATGAGCACAAATGTAATAACTTAGATATGATAAGAGAAAAAGGTATAAATACTTTTACATGGCACTATTTTCTTCATTCTTTGATAAATATTACTGCATATTTAGGACTGTGTTGCTTCAAATTTCACTGAAATTTTCAATGTCAGTTTACTCTAGTCTTTTAAAAGTGATAAAACAATGAAATCAAATTATATAGATAAATGATTAATTCCTTAGGAAAACATACTGAAAACTCAGACTCTGTATCAGGCATGGGAAATACAGCTATCATTAAATTCCCAGGCTTCAAAAAGTTCAATCTACAAATAGACTAATAAAAAACAATATAAACTAATATTTCTGAATGCTAAGAAATACATATGAGTACTGCATAAATCATTTTAATTAGCTCTCAAAGTAACCTTGTAAGAAGAGGTAGTTTTCTACTTCTCATTTTCTACCAATCTCATTTTTCAGATAAGATCCCTTCATAGCTGAACACTGGTAATCTGTAGGAGCTAGGATGTATACCTGGAGGGCCTTCAGTTCAGATCAGTTCAGTGCAGTGCAGTTCAGTCACTCAGTCATGTCCGACTCTTTGCGACCCCATGAATCAGAGCATGCTAGGCCTGCCTGTCCATCACAAACTCCTGGAGTTCACTCAAATTCATTTTCCATCGAGTCGGTGATGCCATCCAGCCATCTCCTCCTCTGTTGTCCCCTTCTCCTCCTACCCCAAATCCCTCCCAGCACCAGGGTCTTTCCCAATGAATCAACTCTTCACATGAGGTGGCCAAATTATTGGAGTTTCAGCTTCAGCATCAGTCCTTCCAATGAACACCTAGGACTTATTTCCTTTAGGAAGGACTGGTTGGATCTCCTTGCAGTCCAAGGGACTCTCAAAAGTCCCAACACCACAGTTCAAAAGCATCAATTCTTTGGTGCTCAGCTTTCTTCACAGTCCAACTCTCACATCCATACATGACCACTGGAAAAACCATACCCTTGACTAGATAGACCTTAGTCGGCAAAGTAATGTCTCTGCTTCTGAAAATGCCGTCTAGGTTGCTCATAACTTTCCTTTCAAGGAGTAAGTGTCTTTTAATTTTATGGCTGCAATCACCATCTGCAGTGATTTTGGAGCCCAAAAAAATAAAGTCTGCCACTGTTTCCACTGTTTCCCCATCTATTTCCCAGAAAGTGATGGGACCAGATGCCATGGTTTTAGTTTTGTAAATGTTGAGCTTTAAGCCAAATTTTTCATTCTCCTCTTACACTTTCATGAAGAGGTTTTTAGTTCCTCTTCACTTTCTGCCATAAGGGTGGTGTCATCTGCATATCTGAGGTTATTGATATTTCTCCTGGCAACCTTGATTCCAGCTTGTGCTTCTTCCAGCCCAGCATTTCTCATGATGTACCCTGCATATAAGTTAAATAAGCAGGGTGACAATATACAGCCTTGATGTACTCCTTTTCCTATTTGGAACCAGTCTGTTGTTCCATGTCCAGTTCTAACTGTTGCTTCCTGATCTGCATATACGTTTTTCAAGAGGCAGGTCAGGTGGTCTGGTATTCCCATCTCTTTCAGAATTTTCCACAGTGTATTGTGATCCACACAGCCAAAGGCTTTGGCATAGCAGTAAAAAAATATGTTTTTCTGGAACTCTCTTGCTCTTTTAGTCTCTTCAAAATACCTCTTTAGAGAACCATGATAATTCACAGAATAGCCTAGTGTTCTGAGTTACATCTTTGTGTAGTGTATATTCTTACTTGGAATTTTCCTTAGCAAATCTCAGTGACTATTTAGTCATTGACTGAAAATGTGGAGTCGGGTTGTCCAGTCCTCGAGATTTGACTTGAAATCAAAATTAGAGTGTCAGAATACTATATAAAAACTGGAAAACTTGGTACAAAAAAAAAAAAAAAAGATTATTATTAGCCATATGTAAAGTTTAAAATGTATACAAGAATAGAAGAGGCAAGCAAAGGATGAAAATTACTGCAGAGACTCAAATAAGGGAATTGTAGAATGAAAATAACTCCATGAACCACATGATCTATCACAGAGCTTGGACTGGGTATAGCTGGTCTGGCTTCATCATGGCTAATCTTTTGTTAAAACATGACTTCGGCCCCAAAACTATCCTTGGCTCAAAGTGCTATCTGGACTTTCTGAAGCCAGACAGCCTTAAAGAAAAGCTTATATGGACATAAAGAACAGTTCTACTCTTCAGAATAAGCTACAATATCTTATATCTAATGCCAGATTTTCACCTTAATAGAATGTGTGTGGGGGATGGAAGGAGGGTAATGGCTAAAGTCCTATTCTGGAGTTTTGATGTCAAATTCAGGAGTGTTAAAAAATATCAATATTTTGAATTGGCCCTTTGCTTGATGAGAAGGTTAATTTTCTGTGTCAACATGACTGGCCATGGGGTGCTCAGATAAACACTTTTTTTTTTTTCTTTTTCTTGTTGTGTCTGTGAGGGTGTCTCTGGAAGTCATTAGCATGATTCTCCTCCCCAGTGTAAGTGAATAAGATCCAATCCCTTGACTGGATTAGTGAATAAGATCTTATTAGACTGAATTGAACAAAATGTGGAAGGAGGAGGAATCTGCCCTTTTTTCCTTTTTCACTATTTGAGCTGGGATAGCTCATTTCATCTTCTTTTCTTGGACTGGGATTTAAACCATTGTATGCCCTGGTGCTCAGATCTTTAGACTTGACATGAATTATACCTCTGGTTTTCCTGGGTCTCTACCTTGTAAGGGATAGACTGTAAATTGCAGAACTTTTAGTTTCCACAATTGCATAAGCCAATTTCTCATAGTGTCTCCTTATAGATGAACCACAGCTGTAAATCAAGATTGATGGAGGAAATATTAATAACCTCAGATAGGCAGATGACACCACCCTTATGGCAGAAAGTGAAGAAGAACTGAACATTGTCCTTGATGAAAGTGAAAGAGGAGAGTGAAAAAGTTGGCTTAAAACTCAACATTTAGAACGCTAAGATCATGGCATCTGGCCCTATCACTTCATGGCAAATAGATGGGAAAATAATGGAAACAGTGGGACTTTATTTTGGGGGGCTCCAAAATTACTGCAGATGGTGACTGAAGCCATTAAATTAAAAGACACTTGCTCCTTGGAATAAAAGCTATGACCAACCCAGACAGCATATTACAAACCAGAGATATTACTTTGCCAACAAAGGTGTATCTAATCAAAGCCATGGTTTTTCCAGCAGTCATGTATGAATATGAGAGTCGGACTATAAAGAAAGCTGAGAGCTAAAGAATTAATGCTTTTGAAATGTGGTGTTGGAAAAGAAGCTTGAGAGCCCCTTGGATTGCAAGGAGATCCAATCAGTCTGTCCTAAAGGAAATCAGTCCTGAATATTCATTGGAACGGCTGATGCTGAAGCTGAAACTCCAATACTTTGGCCACCTGATGCAAAGAACAAACTCATTGGCAAAGACCCTGATGCTGGAAAGATTGAAGGCGGGAGGAGAAGGGGACAACAGAGGATGAGATGGTTGGATGGCATCACCAATGCAATGGACATGAGTTTGAGTAGGCTCTGAGAGTTGGTGATGGACAGGGATGCCTGGCATGCTGCAGTCCATGGGGTCTCAAAGAGGCAGACACAACTGAGTGACTGAACTGAATTGATATACATATAAATACACACAATCATACACACACACACACACACTTCATTCTATCAGTTCTATCACTCTGGAAAACCTTGACTGACACACTTAGAACCCATGAGGCTTTTTACCTTTGAGTAAAGTAACAGGGAAATATCAGAACGGGTAAAATATTATGACTTTCTTTTGTATATAGAGAAGGTTTATGATAGAATAGATAGAAAGAAGACAGGCATCATGCTTTGAGTCAGGCACATTCTCAGATATAATAACTTAGGAAAAAGTAAATGTGAATCTTAAGAATCTGGAATTTTTTTCCCTGCCTTTCCTAATATTCTATATACTGGCTTACTCCATGAGCATCTTTAGCAATTCAATAATATCTGAACCTTTGTATAGTGCTACCCTGGGATGGGCTTCCCTCATAACTCAGTCGGTAAAGAGTCTGCCTGCAATGCAGGAGACCTTGGTTTGATTCCTGAGTTCCATTCCTGGGTTAGGAAGATCCCCTGGAGAAGGAAATGGCAATCCACTCCAGTATTCTTGCCTGAAAAGTCCCATGGACAAAGGAGCCTGGTGGGCTACAGTCCATGGGGTGGCAAGAGTCAGACATGACTTAGTGACTAAACCACCACCACCCTGGGAAGTGTGAGATGCATTTTACTCAGCAACATATAATTTCTCAAGGAGACAACAGGAAAAAAAAAAAATCAACAGAATGAATTGTTAGGGGATTTTAGTTTATCACTTGTTGAAAGTGAAAGAGGAAAGTGAAAAAGTTGACTTTTGGGGCTGGTGTATGGGGAGGGAGGAGGGAGGCAGGTTCAGGATGGGGAACACGTGTATACCTGTGGCGGACTCATGTTGATGTATGGGAAAACCAATTCAATATTGTAAGTAATTAAACTCCAATTAAAAAAAAAAAAACTCAATACTGGAAGGACTGATTCTGAAGCTGAAACTTCAATACTTTGGCCATGATGCAAAGAACTGACTCATTGGAAAAGACCCTGATGCTGGGCAAGATTGAAGGTGGGAGGAGAAGGGGATGACAGAGGATGAGATGGTTGGATGGCATCACTGATTCAATGGACATGAATTTGAGCAGGCTTCAGGAGTTGGTGATGGACAGGGAAGCCTGGCGTGTCACAGTCCATAGGGTCACAAACAGTCAGATACAACTGAGCGACTGAACTGAACTAAAGAGTTTATCTGCAAAGGAAAACCTAGATGCATTTCTGGATAAGCAGATTGAGAAGGAGAAAACATCTCCATCTTTTCTAGCATAAACTTTAATATCTATCAGTTTCAGAAGCCAATCTATAGGGAAAATACAGCCAAGCCTTGAAGAAAGCATCACAATGCTGAGAAACAGTTTTATAGGTTAAATTTAGGAAAACTTGCTAATTCCATGAACCAGTCTTGCCTTTAATGAGACACAGACTTAGAAAAAAATTGATGCTAGGTAGTAATAAATAGATTTTAAGACAAAAGTACCATAGTCTGCAGCCCGCCACGCTCCTCTGTCCACGGGGATTATCCAGGCAAGAATACTGGAGTGGGTTGCATACCCTCCTTCAGGGGATCTTCTCAATCCAGGGATCAAATCCAGGTCTCCTGCATTGCAGGTGATTCTTTACCATCTGAGCCACCATGGAAGTCCAGGAATACTGGAGTGGGCAGCCTATCCCTTCAAGGACATTTCCCAAACCAGGAATCAAACCAGGGTCTCCTGCATTGCAGGCGGATTCTTTACCTGCTGAGCTACCAGGGAAGCTGTAATAAATAGATTTTAAGAGAAAAAGTCACCCATTCCAGTACCCTTACCTGGAAAAATCCCATGGATGGAGGAGCCTGGTAGGCTGCAGTCCATGGAGTCACGAAGAATTGGACACAACTGAGCGACTTCACTTTCACTTTTCACTTTCATGCATTAGAGAAGGAAATGGCAAACCATTCGTGTTCTTGCCTGGAGAATCCCAGGGATAGGGGAGCCTGGTGGGCTGCCGTTTATGGGGTTGCACAGAGTCGGACACGACTGAAGCGACTTAGCAGCAGCAGCAGCAAGAGGAAAAGTCACTGAAACTCACTTTTTTATAAACTCTGGCTTAGAAAAAAATATGCAACACACTGTAATAAAATAAATCCTAATTTATCTGTATTGATATATATTCCTCTATGGACTTTCACTTGAAAACTGTTCCAATCTATGTGAATTGAAATCAAACACATCATTAATATCTATATTTTGCAGCAATTTGTTGCCTGTTTCTTAAAGTTTATCCATGTAAGCTGCTTTTAAAATAAATATCTAAAGTGCATTTATGGAGTTCCCTGGTTGCCTAGTGGTTAGAACTCTGGGCTTTCATTCCCTGCACTGGCCCAGGTTCAACTACTGCTTATAGAACTGAGATCTCAACCTGTGCAATGTGGCCATAAATAAAGTACATTTACTTAAACAAAATGGATGTATTATTAGGGATTATTTTTTTATCACATTTATTAATTCAATATTATTACATAATTTTGTTAAGCTGTTTCACACATATCAAATATCTGGGTTACAATCTTAATTTGTTAATTATTTAATCTGTTATTCAGTTTCAAAGTAATTATCTACAACTTCCTATTTCTAATGTACTTAATTTATAGGTATGTTTGTAACATTGTGACTTGCCGTACTGAAGTAAAATAGCTCTGCTGCTGCTAAGTCGCTTCAATCGTGTCCGACTCTGTGCGACCTCATAGACGGCAGCCCATCACGCTCCCCCATCCCTGGGATTCTCGAGGCAAGAACGCGAGTGGGTTGCCATTTCCTTCTCCAATACATGAAAGTGAAATGTGAAAGTGAAATCTTTCAGTCATGTCTGACTCTTAGCGACCCCATGGACTACAGCTTACCAGGCTCCTCCGTCCGTGGGATTTTCCAGGTAAGAGTACTGGAGTAGGGTGTCATTGCCCTCTCCGAAAATAGCTCTAAAATGAAGTAAATCATTTTAATTGTCAGGGTCTCATATAGTTTTTTTTTTTTTTTTTCTTTGCGACTACAAAAATGACAACCTTTGGAGAAATTTTCTTAATCTATTGAAAATTCTGGATTGAACTAAATGTCCTATATGTTCCAAGATTGTCTCCTTCCTTTGTTTCTTTCAAACAAAAAGAAATGGTGCAAAAGTGGCTGTGTCTACCTTTATAAGAACATATTTGTGTTTCCTTTCTCTAGCAGAATGACTGTATACCATGACAAGATACTTAGTGTATTTGAAAGACATTTCAATTATCTGAGAAATGCAGTATGATATAATATTTGAAAAATGTGCTTTCCCAGGCATATAGGTTAGGATTTGATTGCAGATCATATTTTCACTACTTTCTTCTCTGAGTAAGGCTGAAGATCTCTAGATAGCTCAGTTTTCACACTTTTGTAATTAGACTAAAACCTTTGGTGAAAATGAAGGTGCTTGCAAAACTCTGCACATAGTATCTTGTGTACATCATTACTAAGTTATATGTTTTCATGGTGTTTCACAGACTTATAAAGTAATAGCAATACTACAATGACAAATATATGTGCTGTACCTACAGGAGTGTTCTGAATAGCAAATTATATATTTGAAAGCATCCTCAAATGTATTTAAAATGTTGTCAGTTTTTAAAGATATCCTTTGGAGTTTTGCCTGAAGATCGTAGTAAAACTTGGTGGTCAAATTTCTGGTCACAAATGTGAACACATTCTTTATAGTATATGCTTTCTCTCAGATGTATTCATTATTTGGTATAGGTAAGTTATTTTTAAACTTTCTATGGAAACCTAGAATTTGGATGGAGTGCTGCCCAAATAATTTTATGTTGTATGTGATGGCACAGAAAAAAGACAGGATACTAGTCCCATTTACTTTTTTAAGTCAACGAGAGCAGTTCTTTCATGTTAGTATAATTTGTAATTTTAAAATATTCAAATGGAATGAATTTGATGTTACACATTTCAATAAAAACAGAAAAACTTACATAGATAACTTTTCTATAGACATGTCCAAAATCTATATAAAATATTTTAAGAAAATCATGATCAAAAACAGAATCTTGAGGAGACAACCCCTGAAAAGTAGGATGTGCCCAAGGTGAGTTTCATATGTTTTCAGGATTTTACTGAAGGGTATTTCCCTATCTGTAGTGCAGGGAGCATGGGATTAGCATGCAGATTTGAGGTTGGCGTTTTGGTTGTGGTAATAAGAGGGTTATTCTGGAAAGGAATAAGTTGAATATGGAATGAGGGCCAAATTCTATATATATATATATAATTCATGATTAAACACTGATCTAGTCCAGGATTTACATACTGAAGAGCCTGGCAAATAAAGCTTCTAGAAACTGGAAAGAGACAGAATTTCAGTTGCTGCCTCTCCTAAAGAAAACATTTTAGAGTTTGAGTTCAATCAGTTTAAAACTCACTGCTTGAACAAAGATTATTCCTTCAGAGGAACATAAGTAGAATCAGCACCCTACAAAATATCTTTACTGCCCAACATGCAATGAAAACTTACTAGACATGTGAAGACTCAGGAAAATATCACTTAAAGCAGTCAACAAAAATGATTCCCAAGAAGACAGACAAGCTGAAATTGTCAGAATGAAGTTAAAGCAGCAGTTATAAAAATATTCAAGGTTCTGAAACAAAACCTACTCACAATGACTGAATTAGTCACAATGATTGAACATTTGGAAAATATGAGTAGTGAAATTGAAAAAAAAGGAAATTATATGAATATTAAATTAAACAATATGATGATAGGTAAGATTAAAAATTATCTGATGAGCTAAATAGCAAGAGGACAAAAAGAGTAATGAGCGTGAAGATACAGCAATATAATTTATTATAATATACAGAGAAAACATAAAATTAACAGAAAATATGTAGGACAATATAAAAAAAAAAAATCCATAGAAGTACAGACTATATAGGAGAGGGGAAAAGAAAAAAAAAATCAATATAACTTGGGGCTATATCAAATTTAAGATATGCATATTTATATACTTAAAAAGAAAGATGACAGAGAATGAAGAATGGTAGTATTTGAAGAAATAATGGCTAACCATTTTCCAGATCTGATGAAAAATAAATTTATGGATCCAAGAATAATAGTGAACTGTATGCAAGGTAAATACAATCACACCAAAACACATCAGAATCAAAATGATGATATTCTAAGACAAAAAAAATCTTGGAAGAAGATACAGAAAATCATTATTTTACATAAAGGAGAATAGTAATATGACAGCTGACATCATTAGAAGCAATAAAGGTCATTATCCACTAAAAGCTACCAAGACATTTTAGATAATAGGCTGTTTCCAGGACAGGTGCATGAAAAAATACTCTAGGATATTCCCATCTTCTTTGGGTCAATAATATAAAAAAACCTCAAGGAACTATGGGGTATTCTCAGATGGCTCTAAAAGTCAGTGGGAGTAATTTCCACTAATCATACAAAGGACATCAAATAGAATACAAATATTTAAATTGATATTAATATATAAGCACACATATGTAGAGAATAAAAACCCCTTCCTTAGAGCTTCAACTAAAAACATATTTATAAATATAATACAAAGTTGTTGTAAACTCATTAACAAAGGAGTTAGAGAATCAGTAGTAATTAGAATAGTTCAGTGAAATTACAATAAACACAATATTTACAATTGCTAAAAGTATTTTCCAAGTTATTTAAAATTATATATATATTTTTTTTTCACAAATTTATTTTTTTTTTATTTTTAAAATGTCTTTAATATTTATTCACATTTCTGCATTTCCACCACTCTTGATTCCTCTATCCAAATTTCTTTTTTTTTTTTTTTTCACCTTTTATTTATTTATTTATTTTTTTAATTTTAATTTTTTATTTTTTTAATTTCAAAATCTTTAATTCTTACATGTGTTCCCAAACATGAAACCCCCTCCCACCTCCCTCCCCATAACATCTCTGTGGGTCATCCCCATGCACCAGCCCCAAGCAAACAACTAATCTCAAAAATATACAAGCAACTTATGCAGCTCAATTCCAGAAAAATAAACGACCCAATCAAAAAATGGGCCAAAGATCTAAATAGACATTTCTCCAAAGAAGACATACGGATGGCTAACAAACACATGAAAAGATGCTCAACATCACTCATTATCAGAGAAATGCAAATCAAAACCACAATGAGGTACCACTTCACACCAGTCAGAATGGCTGCGATCCAAAAATCTGCAAGCAATAAATGCTGGAGAGGGTGTGGAGAAAAGGGAACCCTCCTACACTGTTGGTGGGAATGCAAACTAGTACAGCCACTATGGAGAACAGTGTGGAGATTCCTTAAAAAATTGCAAATAGAACTACCTTATGACCCAGCAATCCCACTGCTGGGTATACACACTGAGGAAACCAGAATTGAAAGAGACACATGTACCCCAATGTTCATCGCAGCACTGTTTATAATAGCCAGGACATGGAAACAACCTAGATGTCCATCCACAGATGAATGGATAAGAAAGCTGTGGTACATGTACACAATGGAGTATTACTCAGCCGTTAAAAAGAATTCATTTGAATCAGTTCTGACGAGATGGATGAAACTGGAGCCGATTATACAGAGTGAAGTAAGCCAGAAAGAAAAACATCAATACAGTATACTAACACATATATATGGAATTTAGAAAGATGGCAATGACGACCCTCTATGCAAGACAGGAAAAAAGACACAGCTGTGTATAACGGACTTTTGGACTCAGAGAGAGAGGGAGAGGGCGGGATGATTTGGGAGAATGGCATTCTATCATGTATACTATCATGTAAGAATTGAATCGCCAATCTATTTAAAATTATAAAAAGAAAATTTCCCTGGTGGCTCAGTTGGTAAAGAATCCACCTGCAACGTGGGAGACCTGGGTTCGATCTCTGGATTGGAAGATCCCCTGGAGAAGGAAATGGCAACCCATACCAATATTCTTGCCTGAAGAATCCCCATGGAAGAACCTGGCAGACTACATAGAGTCCATCAGGTCTCAAAGAGTTGGACACAACTGAGTAACTTTATAATAGAGATATAATAGAGTAACTTTATAACTAAGCACAGTAACTTTATAATAGGGAAATACGGCAGATATCAGCTTAATCAGGCAACCAGTCTTAACCTAATATGGATAAGAGTAGAACAAAGCAGTATCATGTTCTTCCTAAAACAGTATCTTGAAAAACACACTACACTTCAGTAATATTCCTGCCATCACACACAGGTGTACAAATACCATAACCTGAATTAAATACAAGGAAATAGCAGACGAATACAAGTTAAATTGACATTCTACAAAATACCAGGCCTATTCTGTTCAAAATATCAAGGTTAAGAAAGAAAAGGTTGAGGAACAGCTCCAGAATAGAGATGGGAGATGACAGCTATTGAGAATAATGTTGGGAAAACTGATATGATTTCAATATGGGCTGCAGATCAAAACTGGGATACAGTGATAAGTGATAGGAGGGAGCTACTTATCTACACAGAATTTATGATGGCACAAAAAACTCAGTAATCACAATAAATTTTAGAATATAATGCTTAAAAATTTTATGCTAAAGTCCATAATGCATAACGTATCGACATTTTAAGTTACAAAATTATTTATTGTGTTGGTGGTACAGTGGTAAGCATAGATGCCTTCCAAAATTACTTCTGATCTTTCCTTTGGCCTACAATATGACTTGGTAAACACAAACTATATCAATGTTAAATTACTTGATTTTGTCAGCTGTTTGAGGTTTAAGAGAATACACTTTAGGGAAATATATAATGTAGAAAACTATGGTAAAGAGCCATGAATCTCTTCCTGTGGAAGGTTTAAAAATGATCCAAAACTTGCATTCAATCCTTGGATCAGGAAGATCTCCTGGAGAAGGGAATGGATACCCACTCCAGTATTCTTGCCTGGGGAATCCCATGGACAGAGGAACCTAGTGGGGTACAGTACATGGGATCACAAAGAGTCAGATAGGCCTGAGCAACTAACACTTACACTGTCAGTACAGTTCAGTTGCTCAGCCATGTTCAACTGTTTGTGACCCCATGGACTCCAACATTCCATGCTTCCCTGTCGATCACCAACTCCTGGAACTTATTCAAACTCATGTCTATCTAGTCAGTGATGTCACCCAACCAACTCATCCTCTGTTGTCCCCTTCTCCTCCTGCCTTCAATCTTTCCTACCATCAGGGTCTTTGCCAATGAGTCATTTCTTCACATCAGGTGACCAAAGTATTGGAGCTTCAACTTCAGCATCAGTCCTTACAGCGAACTTTAGGATGGACTGGTTTGATCTTCTTGCAGTCCTAGGGACTCTTAAGAGACTTCTTCAACACCACAGTTCAAAAGCATCAGTTCTTCAGCACTCAGCTTTCTTTATGGTCCCACTCTCACATCCATACAGGACAACGGGAAAAAACATAATTTTCACTAGATGGACTTTTGTCAGCAAAGTAATGTCTCTGCTTTTTAATGTGCTGGCTAGGTTGGTCATAGATTTTCTTCCAAGGAGCAAGTTGTGTTTTTTTTTTTTTTTTTTTTTAATTTCATGGTTGCAGTCACCATCTGCAGTGATTTTTGAGCCGAGGAAAATAAAGTCTCACTGCTTCCACTATTTCCCCATCTATTTGCTATGAACTGCATGAGAAACGCTGGACCGGAAGAAACACAAGCTGGAATCAAAATTGCCGGGAGAAATATTAATAACCTCAAATATGCAGATGACACCACCCTTATGGCAGAAAGTGAAGAGGAACTAAAAAGCCTCTTGATGAAAGTGAAAATGGAGAGTGAAAAAGTTGCCCTAAAGCTCAACATTCAGAAAACAAAGATCATGGCATCCGGTCTCATCACTTCATGGGAAATAGATGGGGAAACAGTGGAAACAGTGGCAGAGTTTATTTTTGGGGGCTCCAAAATCACTGCCGATGGTGACTACAGCCATGAAATTAAAAGATGCTTATTCCTTGGAAGAAAAGTTATGACCAACCTAGATAGTATATTCAAAAGCAGAGACATTACTTTGCTGACTAAGGTCCATCTAGTCAAGGCTATGGTTTCTCCTGTGGTCATGTAGGGATGTGAGAGTTGAACTGTGAAGAAGGCTGAGTTCCGAAGAATTGATGCTTTTGAACTGTGGTGTTGGAGAAGACTCTTGAGAGTCCCTTGGACTGAAAGAAGATCCAACGAGTCCATTCTGACGGAGATCAGCCCTGGAATTTCTTTGAAAGGAATGATGATGCTAAAGCTGAAACTCCAGTACTTTGGCCACCTCATGTGAAGAGTTGACTCGTTGGAAAAGACTGATGCTGGGAGGGATTGGGGGCAGAAGGAGAAGGGGACGACCGAGGATGAGATGGCTGGATGGCATCACGGACTCGATGGACGTGAGTCTGAGTGAACTCCGGAAGTTGGTGATGGACAGGGAGGCCTGGTGTGCTGTGAATCTTGGGGTCACAAAGAGTCAGACATGACTGAGCGACTGAACTGAACTGAACTGATGTGACCGGATAACATGATCTTCATTTTTTGAAAGTTGAGTTTTACACTAGCTTTTTCACTCTCCTCTTTCACTTTCGTTGAGACTTTTCAGTTGCTCTTTGCTTTCTGCCATAAGGGTGGTGTCATCTACATATCTGAGGTTATTGATATTTGTTCTGGCAATCTTGATTCCACCTTGAGTTTCTTCCAGCCCAGCATTTCTCATGATGTACTCTGTATTTAAGTTAAATAAGCAGTGTGACGATATACAGCCTTGATGTACTCCTTTCCCAATTTGGAACCAGTCCATTGTTCACTGTTAAAGATGCATTAAATTCCTGATCTCTAAGATATTTGAATATGACCTTGTATGGTAAAGGATGCAGTTACATTAAAGATCTAGAGAGAAAGTGGGTACCGGGCATATCAGCATGTGTTCTAAATACCATCATATGTTTCCTTACAAAAGAGAGCCAAAGAGAGTTTTAAGAAAGCAGCAGCAGCAATGTGACTAATGTGGCAGGGACTGCAGCAATGCTGCCTCAAGGCAAGGAAAGCTGGTAGCCACCACAAGCTGCAAGAGGCTAGAGACTCTGCAGGGAAGGATACTGCCCAGACCTTGATTTTGGACTTCTATCCTCCAGAACTGAGAGAAAAAAAATCTGTTCTATTAAAGTCAAGTTTTGTTTTAAACCAGTAAGTGATAATTTGCCATGGCAGCCACAAGAATCTAACACACAGTCTTAAATGGCATTGAGGTGGTAGCAGCTGATACATGTAATTGATGTATAAATTTAGAAGAATTAGAGGAGAATGAGAAGGTGAAAGAATAAAATCGAAATAGGGTTTAGTACAATACTGTTGAACCTGGCTACAGAGTATATGAAATCTTGAACTATCTGTATCATATCTGTACATTAGATATAACAGAACTAATTTATGAAGATAAACTGGAAAGTCCCTGATATATATTATTTTTTCTATAAATCATGAAGTATAGATTTCTCTATGTGTATCGTTAACTCTCACATTTGTTTCATTTAGCTGTAACAATCTTAGTGGTATTTATGAGTGTTCTATTATGATCCTCAAAGAAGGGACAATTTACAAAAAAAATACAACTTTTTTTTTTTTTTTCCCATGGAGACTAGTTGCCTGCCTGAAGAGAGTAATTTGCTACCAATGTCTCTCCCTTTTAAACTCTAAACTTCATGAGGTGATAAAGGGAAAACAATTATTTTTAACCTAGCATGATTCCAGTCACAAATTAGAAGACTATTATAAACTTAATTAAAGTAATTAATTAAAGCAATTAGGGAATATATAAATATATAACCAAATAAATAGTATACTTACTACTTTCAGAGAATTGGTAGTTTTCCTGTCATATTACTACTAGGTAGAAATATATTCATGCTATATCGTTTCATTTTTCCATCATGTGTACATGTGCATTAATTTTTGTAAGCTTTTATAGCATTCACATCAAGATTTATATGAAGTGTCACAGTAATAAGGTTCTATGGGAATACTGGTTTCTAGAACACAGATAACTATCCCAGGGTTCAATCATTTAACATAAAAGAGATAAAAGGACCAGGAATGAAGCATCTAAAAATCTGCCATTATCTTTGTGTGACTAAGGCAATCTTCTTAATCACAGTATCCATAACAATCCAGATGAATATTATAGGAGATATATTTTATTTATTTTAATAATACCTTAAATATTCTGATACACAATTTCAAGATGACAGAACTGACATTCAAAACAAGCTTAAGTATCACATTTTGTAACAATCAGGTCATACATGATGAGAATGCACTTTTTGGTTGCATTTACTGAAATGTTAGGCACTTATGTAGTATTATTTCTGACTTCCAAATTAAATTATGGTCTCTATTTCCTCACCTGTAAAAAGTTTAGAGTAGATACTTCCTCAAGTTCTCTTTTCACAAAAACTGGAATGAGGCTTATCAAAGGTCAAATAAATAGTAGAGAATGAAAGTTCCCAAAGCCCTTGATATAAATTTGATTATTTAATTTTCAAGTTAGTTTCTATATACCATTGTTGTTTGAATTGTGTCTTTCCAGCAATAAAAGTCCAAGTTTTAATTTCATTACCTGTGAATGTAAACTTCATTTTGAAAACTGTGTCTTTGCAGACATAATAAAAAATATCAAGAGGAGGTCACACTGAATTTGGGATGGGCCTGGATCCAGTGGCTTTGGGACTATACAAAGGGGAAGGTCCTGTGATCTGATGTAGGGATCAGAAAAATGAATTTATAAGCCAAGGAATGTCAAGTCATTGTCCATAGTGCCTGCAGATGCTATGGGAGAGGCAGGGAGTAGATTCTCCCCAGTCTCTAAAAGTAACCACCTCTGCTGACACCTTGATTTGAGATGTCTATACTCCATGACTGTAAAGGAGTATATTAGTGTTGTTTAATGCCACTCAGTTTTCAGTATGTTATGGCAGATCTAGAAAACTAATATATTTATGATAGAAAAGAATACTCTTCATTTTGGGTTATTTTCAGATCACTGAGAATTTCCTTCATCAAACTTATCAGAGTAATATTTTATGCTGTCAGTTATACTGCTTTGTGGGAAAGATGAAATTAACTGATAAAATTTTGATTAAAGATTTATATTTGTGAAAAACATTTAATTAAAAATCAAATCATAAAGCACAGCTCTATAACATTTTTTGTAAAAATGTGTTAAATTTATTGGAAGGATGAACTGTATAATTCAAGGGTCTAGGTCAAATATTTATTCTTATAGTATTTTGAAAATAAATTTAAATATTTTATTTCATGTATTAATCATATCTTTCCATATAAGCAAAACAAGCATAGAAAATTGATGGTAGGTTATAATCAGCCTGTGCTTCTTATGTAAATGGACTCACCTGTGATTGTTAACTATCTCTGTCTTGTCTGGACTCACATGTCTAGACGCGTCTAGGGATCAGCTGGTTCGCCATGATTTAGGCTACCCTTGCCTGGGATTCCACCTGTCCCATGACCTCTAATAGGTTACCTCTATTTAGTTCTCAGGCAATTGCAGAAGCATTAAAATTAAAACAAACAAACAAACAAACCTCAAGGTGTCTTAAGGTCTAGGTTTAAAAAAGACATGCTGTCATTTCTTCCTGTACTGTATTGGCCAACTAAGTTTTATAACTAAATCTCGAGTCAGAAGAAAGGGGAACTTCAAGAAATAAAGCAAAGGGCTTGGATACAGGAAGGGGTGAAGAATTGGTTTTTGCACTAGTCATGTATGAATGTCAGAGATGGACCATAAAGAAGGCAGAAAGCCAAATAATTGATGCTTCCTAACTGTGGTGCTGGAGAAGACTCTTGAGAGTCCCTTGGGCGCCAAGGTGACAAAACCAGTCAATCCTAAAGGATATCAACCCTAAACGCAAAGGATTGATGCTGAAGCTGAAACTTCAACACTTTGGCCACCTGATACCAAGTGCCAATTCATTGGAAAAGATGCTGGGAAATATTGAAGGCAGAAAGAGAAGAGGGTGACAGAAGATGAGATGGTTGGATGGCATCACTGATTCAGTGGAAATGAACTTGGGCAAACTCCTGGAGATAGGTGAGGGACAGGAAAGTCCGACATGCTGCAGTCCATGGGGTTGCAAACAGCTGGACACAACTTAGTGATTGAACAACAACTATTCACCATGTATAGTAGGAAGAGATACCATTCTTGATTTTGTCAGTCTTGTTCTAATCAGCCAAATAGACATACTTCCTGCCTATGTAGCTCCAAATTGTACCTGATATGTAACCAGCAGGACATTTCCATCTATGTTATATTTATCAAAATTTAGTTATATACAAATTCCATAAAATTCTCCTATATTAAATTTCCCTTCTTTTTATATTTAGTATCATACTTAGTTATGATATAAATAATAAATATGGCTATTAAGATTGATATAAAATGACTAGTCAAGCACCTTGGTCACTAGAGAGAGGAAATAAAATATTTTTGTGGCTTAGTTTACCTGGAAATTAGGGATTGTATCACAGATGTTTACAAGTGGCACAGCTGTGAAGTGAGAACATTTTGTCTCAGAAAACAACAGTAATGATATAACATTAAACCTCGAGTGTCTATGGCAGAAACAACATTAGAGCTAGAAAAGGAAATAAGAAAGGATCCTTAAAAGACAATAAACACTGTTTTTCAACAAAAGATAAAGAAAATTGATTATACAATTTTACTATTATTTTTCAAAGTTTTACATTACATAATAAGTAATCTAATCATCCCTAAAGGCTTACAATAAAAAATCAGTCCCCAGATTACTACAGTAGAAAAATCCTTGCTTCACAGTCCCAGGAAGCAATCAATTTTAATGCAAGCTTCCCTCCATCTTTTTCCCAGTTTACCTTTATATTTGGCAATGCCATACTTATAATCTGCTTTCTTAATTTTTAGTTTTTCATATTATTTGCTTCTTAGCAACAAACGCTGACATTCCTCATATTACCCAAACCCCTCACCTTCACACACGCTTCCTTTACTTTATCAGGTCTCTAGTGTGGCTCTATTACTGCTTCAGTCCAAGTAATTACTGTTCAAGATTTACATCATTATGTCAGGGGAGTGTGTAATTTCCTTGATTCTGTCTCATCACAACAAAAATCTGAAGTGACTGACCAGAGTTATAGCTGGATAGACCAGTGTTACAACTCTGTGTTACAGCTCAGTTTTACTTAGAAAATAAAGGAAAATATATCCTCAAGGCTGAGGGCATGCTGACCTAAAAGACAGAAGAGAGAGGTCCCCCCATCCCTTCGCCGTCCTCCCTTTCCTCCCTACCCCGTCCTTTGTCTCTTTATATGTTTTTTTTTCCCTCCCCCTGGGCCTGCCCTATGTAAATTGGGCTAGCCAGGAGTGCTGTTTGTTCTACCTGAGGTCCTCACTCCAGCCCTCAGTCCTTCCTTTGTTCTATTTTTGCAGGCTTTTCCCTTCCTTGTTTTTTAGCCACTACCATTCCGGACTCCTTTTTCCTGTTCTAACTACCTAACAATTACAAGTTCATCAGAATGGAAATTTTGGTCTTGTTTTTCCAAAGCAATGCTAAGGTCATGTGTCCTTTGCTATATAACTTCTGCTATTTTCCTTAAGCAAACAAATCCCTTTCTTAATTTTTTCATTTTCTACCTTTTTTTTTTTTTTTTTTCTTTTGCTTGTAACTTTTATGAATCCATCTTCAGAACCTGGAGAACAAAAATCCAGTTTATAGATCTGACAGAGAATAAGTCAGTTTAATTTTCTTTTTCCTTCCCATTAGGAGTTATTTTCCTCAAAATTTAGAGCATATTGTTTTATCATCTTGAAACTTTAGTCTTCCTGTTGAGAAACTCAGTGTTATAATATTTACTGATCTTTTGCATGTAATGCTGCTCTGTTTTGGATTCTCTCTGTAAAATTTTGAGATCCTCCTTTACCCTCTCTATTTTGAGGTTTCATAAAGACATAGTTTGGTTTGTCCTTCAGAACTTTTCCTGAATTATTTGGTGATATTCCTCTATTTATTTTCACCAAAGTAGTTCAAGATTAAATTATTATTAGTGTAGTGGACTTTGTGAACTGAATCATTGAATTTTTGGTTGTTTTATATTGTGCATCAAATTCTCTATCTTTTAAAAACCATTTCTTTACTAGAAAATTTCTTTCTAATCCTATTGAATTTTTCTTTATTGAATTATTTTAATTTCAATGAGTTCTTTTTATCCTCCAAATATTTCTTTCATTTTCCTTTCATGGATGAAATTATCTCCCTAAACTTAAAAAAAAAAAAAAAAGAGAATACTTTTTAAAAATTCAGGGACATAAACACCTTGAGTTTATCTAAACTTTTTTTTTTTTTTTTTTTTACTGTTTTTCAAGTTGGAAACTTTCTTCAAATGTATCTTGAGTCCTGAGTGGCTAATCATATTTTTGAATGAGCCAACAATACACTGTAAGCATCTTTGGCATGCAAGGAATTGACCAGGTAATTAGCCTCAGTGGAAGTTAATTAGGCTGGGCTTTGTCAACTGTTAGAAAGGAACTACAACTATAGTGGATATAGGTTTTATGTCTTTGGCTAGATTTGTTCACCAGAGAGAAACCGTTCAATTTTTTTCCTTAGGAGAATATGCTTGCTTGCAATAACTCTGGAGTTTTATATTAGAACTGTGTGAGAGAGCTAGGTTCCATTTGATGAGCAGAGGGAGTCTAATTGCATTTCAACCTATCATCCTGTTTCCATATACTTTGATATAGCCACACTTCAAGGTACTTTCATTTTCTGAGACTCTTGGGGGATAAATATGAAGGTTATGTATAAGTTAATCTATAGTCACAAATTCAGGAAACGTTTACCTACTTGTTTTCTATCTTCTAAAATATTGGCTTTTTAACTATCCTTAGAGTCCAAATTCTTTTCCTTTTAAATCATTTTATTCCCTCAGTTTAACTGGAAGAGGAGAAGAGTTTGATTAACATATATCTTTAGTTTATTCTTAATTGAAATTGTGAAGGTTAAAAAATGCCTTTTCTTAAATTTGTTAATTTTTTCACCAAATATATTCAAATATGTAACATGTTAATATAAATATTTATTAACCCAAATATAATATTAATAGTAATATTTAACTTTCATTATAACATGTTAATATAGCAGATTTATGCAACAGATATTTGACATATTACATTCTAGGTATTCATTTTGGTAATTGGATCATGTCAAAGAACAAAACAAAGTGCCCAATGCTATATAGCTTATATTTTACACAGGAATGGACAAGATGAAGTAGAAAATAGAGAATATAAGAAATTACACATTGTGATAGAATGTTTAAAATTTAGAGAATAATGTAAGGCAGTTAGGAGTATTATGAGTGGATAGTTTCAATACCAAATACCTAATTACCATTATCACATTTAGCCCCATTAAGGAGCTATTTTGACAGTGTTTTGAGATGGGGGTTTCTGGAAGCAGTCCAAGAAAAGGATAAACCCATGGAAAAGTTATATTGTAGCAGTATGCCTAGTATGTTTAAAACATAGGGTTCAGAGGGCATAAAGATGATAGATAAAAGATAGTAGCAAATACTAAATCAGAAATGAGATTATGGAAAATATATTAAGATTTTGAGAAAATCAGAAACTGTTATAGAATTCTGATCACAGTCATATAATACTCTGACTTAACAGGATTATTCTAGACTCTGGTATTGCAATGGTCCAGGTGGGAAGAATTAGTAACTCAGATCAGGGAGACAATCACAGAGGTGGTTGAGAACTGTTTTGATTTCAGATATGCACATATAAAAAAGATTTCATGATAAATTGAATGTAAGGATTGATGGGCTTCCCTGGTGGCTCAGACAGTAGCATTGAAACATGTATATTGCCATATGGAAAACAGATGACCTGTGCATATTCAATGCATGAAGATGGTGCTCTAGGACAACCCAGAGGTATGGAGTGGGGAGGGAGGTGGAAGGGGTGTTCAGTATGGTGGGACACATGTACACCCATGGCTGATTCATGTTGATGTATGGCAAAAACCACCACAATATTGTATTTAGCTTCCAATTAAAAAAAAAAAAAAAGGATCTGACTATAATGCAGGAGATGTAAGTTCAATCCTTGGTTTGGGAAGATCCCCTGAAGGAGGGCATAGCAACCCAGTATTCTTGCCTGGAGGATCCACATACAGAGGAGCCTGGTGGGTAGCAGTCCATGGGGTTGCAAAGAGTCAGACATGGCTAAGTGACTAAGCACACAGCACAGGGATTGATAGGGTGACACAAATGTATAAGAGGACTTGGATTTCTGGCTGCAGAGTTAAAAGGGGTGATCGTAAATCAAATAACCATTTTTAAAAATCAATGAAGTAAGTCTGTATTTAGTCTAGTCAGTTTTGGATGTTGAAATGGACATATTTGAGGGGGCTTCAAAATCACTGAAGATGGTGACTGCAGCCATGAAATTAAAAGACGCTTACTTGGAAAAAAAGTTATGACCTTGGAAGAAAAGTTATGACCAACCTAGAAAGCATATTAAAAAGCAGAGATATTACTTTGTCTACAAAGGTCTGTCTAGTCAAGGCTATTGTTTGCCCAGTAGTCATGTATGGATGTGACAGTGGCCTACTGATGTGAAGAGCTGATTCATTGGAAAATACCCTAATGCTGGGAAAGATTGAGGGCTGGAGAAGGGGATGACAAAGGATGAGATGGTTGGATGGCATCACTGACTCCATGAGCATGAGTTTGAGTAAACTCCAGGAGTTGGTGATGGACAGGGAGGCCAGATGTGCTGCAATCCACGGGGTCACAGTCGGACACAACTGAGTGACTGAACTGAACTGGTCAGTTGTGTAAAATTGACACCCAGATCTAGAAGTCCAGAGTTTGAAAGACTTGTGAAATTTAGATTTATATAAGAAATTACAAGAACCCATTTACTATTCAAAATGTTATAAATCAGAAAAGTGTAACCCCTTTTTAAAGAGAGAGATATCCAAGCTGATTTCAGGAGCACTCAAACTTCAAGGGGGACAATGAATAGAAGAGCCCAAGGAGGTACAAATGGTTAGGTGTGAGGAAGATCAAAAGCTATGCTGCCCCGCAAGACTCTGAAAGCCAATGAAGAACGAAGAATTAATTTGTGTTATTAATAAGACGAGGACTGAAAATTGAGTTGTAGAGGTCATTTTTGATCTGGGAAGGATACCAGTAAGTGAATAGAGTAAATGTTTATGTGGAAACTCAAGAAAGAGGAACTACAGAGTAACTGGTAAAAGTGAGCAGAGACAAAAAATTCAGATTTTATTTTTTTTTTGAGACAGTTGTTGATTCACGTTCAGTTGTATGAAATACAGAGAGATCCTGCAAATGTTTCATCCAATTTCTCCCAACCTCTTGCATATTTATAATACAATGTCACAAAGATATTGACATGATGGTAAAGACATAGAACCATTCCACAATAATTCACTCTAATCCCTGTAAAATTCTATTTTCTCAGGTAATTGTAATAGGTCACTACTGCCATAGATTGGAGAAGGCAATGGAAACCCACTCCGGTACTCTTGCCTGGAAAATCCCATGGACGGAGTAACCTGGTGGGCTGCAGTCCATGGGGTCCCTAGGAGCTGGACACGACTGAGTAACTTCTCTTTCAATTTTCACTTTCATGCATTGGAGAAGGAAATGGCAACCCACTCCAGTGTTCTTGCCTGGAGAATCCCAGGGACAGGCGAGCCTGGTGGGCAGCCATCTATGGGGTCACACAGAGTCAGACACGACTGAAGCGACTTAGCAGCCATAGATTACTGTAATAGACCACTATTGCCATAGGTTACTATATTTGTTATGATTATCACCTAAATCTGTTCTATTTACTTATGTGATACTTTGAAGAATTTGATATATTAAATATTTGAAAAATACTAGAGTAAAATAAAAAGGGAAATAAATTATACTCATATTGGCTACTTTTGTTACAAATGAGATTAAGTTTAAAATGTTTCATTAGTAAACATTTTTAAATGTTGTTTAAAATTATAAACTGAAATACTTGTGAAATACTGAAATGGTTATTATTAAATTTCCTAAATATTCTTAAAAATTAAACTATATTATAATTAATTTTTGATAAAGCATTTTTAAAACTACTGCTGCTAGGAAGTAAATGAGAAACAAATGTAGGTAGACATTGCAGGTATTTTCAGAAACCTAAAAACCATTCCCGCTCAGTCAATAGAAAACATTTGAAATATTATCAACAAGAAACACTGTTTATGATTCCTATATCAGGAAACTTAATGAATGGATATTCAGAAAATTAGCTGTTAAGCTTTTAAAGCCATTAAAGACAATGAAAAAATGTTTCTGTGTGATTATAATACTGTATTTACTCATATCAACATACATGAGCCATTTATGATACTCATTTATGATACATAAGAAATACTGAAATACAAAGGAGATATAAAAGATATCCTTTGTTCTTCAGGATTATAGACTAACTAGGGAAAGAGCCATGTTAACACATATTCTTCAGCATTGCTTTGCTAGTGTGTGAGATGAGTGCAATTGTGTGGTAGTTTGAAGATTCTTTGACATTGCCTTTCTTTGGAATTGAAATGAAACAAACTGGAAAATTCTTCAAGAGATGAGAATACCAGACATCCTGACCTGCCTCCTGAGAAATCTGTATGCAGCTCAAAAAGCAACAGTTAGAACTGGACATGAAACAATGGACTGGTTCAAAATTGGGAAAGGAATACCAAAGATTATCATGGAAGACTCACAGCAATGTTTTCTCTGGATGCTGTACTTGGGAATTTTGTAGGTAGAGGATCATTGAAAACCTAACCTGGAATTATAAGATGGTTGACATTTTAGAATAACATGACTTGTGCTTTTTACAGGTGTCTATGAAATTTTGTCCTTTAAATACAGGAGAGGTGGAATTCCTTGGTAGAAGAGTCTCTTCAGGTAGGGAATAAGTGGCCAACTTGAGTCAGGATAAGAAAGAAGAAGGATGAAATAAATATTTCTGAGGAAGTAACCACCTTTAGGGCTGGGGATACAGCTCAGTGGTAGAACATATGCTTCACATGTATGAGGCCCCAGGTTCGATCCCTGCCATCTCCCCATCTAACATCAACTGTGTTAATTTGTTCTTTGGGGCTTGCTGGTAACTCAGATGGTAAAAAATTTGCCTGCAGTGCAGAAGACCCAAGTTTGACCCCCAGATTGGGAAGATCCCCTGGAGAAGGGCATGACAACCCACTCCAGTGTTCTTGTCTGGAGAATCCCATGAACAGAGGAGCCTGATGGCTACAGTCCATGGATGTGCAAAGAGTCCAACACTGAGTGGCTAACTTTCAGTTTCAACCAGCTATAAACTCACTAAAGCCATTAGGGAGAATGGAGTAGAATAATAGTTGATTAGAGGAAAGAAGAGAGAGAAAGAGAAGAAAGAAGGACAAATCCAGGTGTTTGCTTGATTTTAGATTTCTAAATTGGTTGACTTTAGTTTGGTGCATCATTAACTAAAAGTGACATTAATAGAAACAAACAAACAAACAGGTAAAGATTTACCCTGAGAAAGAATAAATTTGATGTCAGTGGGTTTTGTTTTGGAGATTTCTATAAGCACCAGAATATATTGACAAGGATTTAAATAAGGAGGTTAGCCATGGAAAGGTTAAGTGGTTGTATTAATTTTCTATTGCTTTGTAACAAGTTTACCATCAACTTGGTGGCTTACAGAACACCCATTTGTTTTGGAATTTCCATAAAGCATAAGTCTACACATACCTAGATGCTCAAGGTTTCACCAGAAAGAAAATAAAACAAAAAAAGAAATTCAATGTCAACCAACCTGCATTCATCTAGAGGCTCAATTAGGAAGAAAACTCCAAAAACATTTCTAACTTTTCTCAGGTTATTTTCAAAATTTTATTCAGCTGTAGTTCTCAGTCATTTGCTTTTTCAAAGCTAGTAATAGTGAAATTTCCGTGGCTTTTACTCCCTAACTGCCAAGTGCCTGGTACCTTTTTTTTTTTTTTAAAGTTTTACATGTTAAGAATACTACACTAATTAATCTTTCTTTTGATTAATTCAAGGATAACTGATTTGAAACCTTACCAAACATCTGCAAAATCCCTCAGTTTTTCCATATTCTTTTAGTTAAGAACTGAGTCACAGGTTTTGTCTATACTAATGGGAGAAGATTCTCATTGAAGTAACCTTAGCATGCATCCTTTACAACAATCATCTATGATGTAACAGAATTCTGCATTTTAGGACTAAGTAACCATTAGAAGAACCAGATTTAATCTAGTTTTAAAAGTAAGTTAGCCTGAGATTATTTTGAAATGTGATAATTTTATCCATTTCATTGGCTAACTAAAACAAACATTAAGGAATAAGCCAATTGGCATAGTCTATACATTTACATATACAAATATAAAACACAATTTGTTTTCCTAACTATATTCCAGTATTATTTCTACTAAAACTTGCATTATAGGAAAGCTGTCAATTTTACAATTTTATAGAAAGTTACCCATCTAGAAAGAAGCCTAGGATGAGGAAAGGAAATTTAGACTTTGATGCTGAATATTTCTTCAACTCATAAAAAGTCTTGAAATATGGAACTAAAAAATTCTTATTCTGATAGCAAAGACTCAGAAGACACCTAAGGTAATACATTCTACTTTAATGATGATAATTTAAACACACTTAGGTTTGAAGTATGTAAGGAATACTGATAATCAAAATACTATCTACAATAAATCTGTAAAGTTTTCTTTGAGTAATGGAAAATGTCTACATCTAAACTTGATTATAATTTTTCACAAATACCGAAGTTCCCACAATCACTGCATCTATAGTCTAAAGTGCAGTTCACTTTATGAATTTCCAGTGCAGCAATTTGAAGTCAAAAAAGCTAAAGATTCAGCAATAGAAAGCAGGTGAGTTGGGACAAGTGGAAAGAGTAGCATGAAAACACATATATTACCCTATGTAAAATAAATAGCCAGTGGGAATTTGCTGTATGACTCGGGGAACTAAAATGAAGGCTCTATGACAACCTAGATGGGTGACAGGCAGTTTCAAGAGGGATGGGACATATGTATACCTATGGCTGATTCAAGCTGATGTAAGGTAGAAACCAACACATTATAAAGCAATTATCCTTCAATTAAAAATATATATTTTTAAAGAACCAGATAATAGAAACACTCTAAAGTACCAGGTTTAAGATATCCCAAGGCATGAAAATCACTCCACCTCATTGGTTTAGATTTAAACTTCTGTCTAGAGTAGTAGTAGTATCTGATCTGAAACTATTTGAGTTTACCATGATCTCTCTTCTCTCCTATTTATAGACAAATTACACTAGTTTTATCTTGCTATGTAATAAACTTAGAGATTTAACACACACAAACTTAGAGAGCCACCACAAACTTAGAGACTTAAAAAAAAAAAAAAAAACTTGATTTTTCTCACACATCCATGGGTCAGGAACATGGTGATGGCTTAACTGGGCTTTTTTCTAGACCTCACAGGGCTGCAATTAAAATTTCAGCATGCTGCATTGCCCCCAAGGTTTGGGGACCTCTTCCAAGTTCACGTCGCAGTTTGTAGCTCCTGGTTGTAGGAATGAGGGCCCGTTTTTCTCATGGACTGTCGGCAGGAGCCACTCTCAGATCTAAAGTCAGCTTCCACTACTCTACTCTGAGGCCCCTCCTAGGGCCCTCGTACAACATGGCTGCCTGTTTTTTCAAAGCCAGCAAGACGCCGTCTCTGCCTCGTTCACCCCAGGGGAGTCCTGAATGCCTTCTTAAAGTCTCACCTGGTTAAGTCAGCTCCACACAGGATTATCTCCCTTTTCATTAAATCACAGTTCAAGTGTTAGGGTTGTTAACCATATCTGTATGATCCCTCACAATTGCCATATTCTCTTGCTTCCAAGCAGTCACAGATTTCACCTGCGCTCAAGGCGAGGGGATTATAGGAAAGCAAGTGCACCAGTGGGTGGTGTTTTGGAGAGCGACCTTAGAATTCTGCCCACCAGGCCACTTCAACGTGCAGCCAAAGTAATCATTTTGGGATTGAAATTAAACAAGTTAAAGCTACTATGTAACATATATAAGTGATTCTTCACTGACTTAAATATCAAGTCAAAATTGTGTAATATGAAAAGATACTTCTATATACATTTATTTTATTTTTTTTTAATTTTATTTTTACTTTATTTGATTTTACAATACTGTATTGGTTTTGCCATACATTGACATGAATCCGCCATGGGTGTATATGAGCTCCCAATCCTGAACCCCCCTACCACCTCCCACCCCATCCCCAAATCATCTCTCTCTGAAGCCTGTTTTTGTCCACTCCCTCCACTTCTAATCTCTGTGCCTGTTGGAGTCCTTGTGTTGGAGTATATAAATCTTAAAGTTTCTTTGTTCAGAGCATAATCTACTCACACATTTTACCTATAAAATGTTTAACTTGCATATCCTCCATTTAAAAATACTTTCCTAATTACTAGTTTTAAAAACCTTATCACAGGCATTTTTAATATACTTGGGATCCAGTAATTTTGAAACTATGTGTGCATGTATCATATGGAGATACAGATCTATATGTTATCCATAGCCATAGTTTAACATATGTATATATACATATAACATACATATGTACATGTATATAAACTATCCACAGTTGCAGGGCTTGCCTGGTGGCTCAGTTATAAAGAATCTTCCTGCCGATGTAGGGACACAGGTTTTCAATCCTTGGGTCAGGAAGATCCCCTGGAAAAGGAAATAGCAACTCATTCCAGTATTCTTGCCTGGGAAATCCCATGGAGAGAGAAACCTGGCAGACTACAGTACATGGGGTCCAAAAGAATCTGACATGACTTAGTGACTAAACAACAGCAGAATCCATAATTGTATATTTATATACTTATAAATATATATCCATATCCACAGATACATTTAACTTTGTGGTTGAATGCACAATGTAAGACAGTGAAGATATTCTCTTTACTGTAATACATCTAGAATTGACTGTTATTCTTTAAGGTAAAAGTCAAAGTTCACTTTTTTTCCATATAGATATGCAATTATTCTGGCATCATGTATTGAAAACGTGTCTCCTGTTTTATGAAAGTAATAACTTTGTGGTAAATTACATAGTTAAATATGTAGGAATATTTTGTAGATTCTATTTTTTCCTCCCTTGCTTTATTTCTTCTTGCACCAACACCACAATTTTAAAAGTTACTGTTGTGGTGGTGTTAGCCACTTAGTTGTGTCTGACTCTTTGTGATCTCATGGACTGTAGTCCATCTGGTTCCTCTGTCCTTCGAATTCTCAAAGAAAGAATACTGGAGTGGGCTGTCATTGCCTTCTATGGGGGATCTCCCTGACTCAGGGATCAAACCCAGATCTCCCTCATTTCAGGCAGATTCTTGATTGTTTGAGCCACCAGGGGAAGCCCCAAACTGACTATAATTTGTAATAAGTGTTTATAGCCTATAGTTAAAGAGTCTTTTAACTTTGATCACTGTATTGAGTACTATTTTTCTCATTATTGTCTATATATATTTTCATGTAAGTTTTACAGCCCATTTTATTCTATTTAACAAAGTTGAAATTCCTATTGAAATTTCAGTGAATGCTTAGATGAACATAGTGAAAAATGTGACACACTTTGTTTATGTAGTTTGGTTCAATTATTTTTTCCTATATCCATTCTACTTTGCTGTTTTATGCTGTCTTAAAATGTATCATAAGAAGAAACACCAAATAAAATTGGACAAATATTCTGAGCAGTTATTTCATCAGTGTAAGTATAAAATTGGCCAGTATAAAAATGAAAGTATGTTCAACATTATTATTACAGGCATAAATAATTTATTGCACCTCACAGATATAATTTTTTTTTACAAATTGAATATTTGTGGCAACCCTATGTCAGCAAGTTTTTCTATTAGTATTTTTTCAACAGCAATTTTTTTTTAACTTTCTGTCTGTCATATTTTAGCAATTCTTGCAATACTTCAAACTTTTTCATTCTTATATTTGCTATGGTGATCTGTGTTCAGTGATCAGTGATGTTTTCACTATTATTTGCTGAAGTTTCAAATGACGGTTAGCATTTTATAACAATAAAGTATTTTTAAATTAAGGTTTGTACCTTGTTTTTTGGAGACAATGCTGCTGCTGCTGCTGCTGCTGCTGCTGCTGCTGCTAAGTCACTTCAGTGTTGTCCGACTCTGTGCGACCCCCTAGACAGCAGCCCACCAGGCTCTCCCGTCCCTGGGATTCTCCAGGCAAGAACATTGGAGTGGATTGCCATTTCCTTCTCCAATGCATAAAAGTGAAATGTGAAAGTGAAGTCACTCAGTCAAGACACAATGCTACTGCACCCTTAATCGACTATAGTGCAGTGTAAACACAACTTTTATATACTCAACCACAATTTCATATGACTCACTTTATTGCAATATTTCATTATTATGGTGATCTGGAACTGAATCCACATTGTCTCCAAGGTATACCTGTATCAGATAAATCCCTGTTAAAGCTCTGATTGAGATTCCACTACACAACCACAGAAATGGCTGAAGTGAAGGAGAACAAGCAGACTGAAAATACCTTTGCAACACAGTTTTGGATTTTTTGTTGTTTGCTTTTCTATTTTGAGCCAGTCTTGAGGCTCTCAGTAGAGACTAGTCAGTTCAATTACTTGAGCAGCTGATTAAGTCCTAGACCCACAACCACTTCTCATATGGGGCTTTCACAGCCTGAGACACTATATAGTAATCTCCACAGGGTCAGCTATTTCCAAGGATAACACCTATGCCCTATAGTTTGCTTAAGTTATTCAAATTAGCCAATCCTAAGCCTGTTGATTCTGCCTCCCTCTCCCCTTCCCACAGAAACCAGAGTACAAAACATACACCAATGGTTCCCTCTCTTTTACTCTGCCTGGTGATTAATCTCAATACCTCCCCTGAGCTCCTGTGTGGTATATTACATTCATAATACTCTGTGAAGATGGTTAAACTGTAAATCTCTTTACTTTACCTTATGTAATAAGGAAATACTAAATATCTTTAGAACTTCAGGTTTTTGCACTATACATTTTTCGTTTGCTTATTTTTAATGTAAAACTACATAAATTTAGAGATCGGAGCTTTTTTAAAAAGCTAAACAATAGGATTTAAGTGATGATGATTATATCTAATAATTAGTGCTTAAAATATATACATTATTCAATGAATTGCCAAAGGCATATTTTTATCAAATAGAACATATTTCCTCGTAAAATTGCTAGCGGATAGGGAGCAGTCTGAGGACCCTTCCTCATGGACCTTGGTTCTTGGTAAGGAGACAAAGAAGAATCTGAGATCTTACCAGTGGCAAAAATAAACTTACTGTAGCAAGAACAGAAAGACCAGCTCAAAAAGATGGGCCAAGCCAAGAAAGGCACCAGGGCTGACATGATGGGGAACAGGGGTTTTTCAAGACAGGGCTTCTGCGTATTTATCTAAGTGGACGTGGACTGACAGCTTTGATCGACAGCTGAAAATTACATAACAATAGTCTCTTTGCACATGTCGTTCCCATAATTGAGTCTGTTATTGTTATGCACCGAGCCCGTATCTCCGAACCAACTGAGAGAGCAAGTCCACCACAGTAATGCAAAGGCAAGAAGGGAGTTTATTTCTAGCGTGCTAGGGCCCAAGTCTCTTCCAGCTCAGTGGAATCCGACAAGAGCCCCGAACAAAGGAGTATGGTGGCTTATATACAGGCAGTTCTTTGTCTCAGTTACAGGAGTAGCTGGCGTTACATGATTGGCCAGGCAGGATGAGCGCATGTCCTGTCTTTTTTTGGTAAACATGACTCAGGTCCTAGAGCCCATCGTTTGGTCCCTAACATTCCCCCCCTGTCCTTAGATCATATAGAGGAATCTTCCTCTCGGTCCTGAGACACAGTTTGATATTGTTGCCAAAGCACAAACAGCTGTACTGTATTTATGCATTTCTTTACAAAGGCTACAAGTCTATTGATAATACATGAGCCAAAGGTAAGCATCAGTAGAAGTACTAGCAGGGTTCCCAGCAAGGTGGAGATTAGGGTGGTCAACCAAGGGGATTGTTGAAACCAAGATTAAACCATCTTTGTTGAGCCTCATGTTCTCATTTACGCTGGGCTAGTCCCTCTTCTATTTTGGCCACAGATTTTCTAACTATTTCTGTGTGATCAGCATAAAAACAACACTTTTTTTTTTTAGGGCAGCACAGAGTCCCCCCTGTATCCCCCCACAGATCTTCCAGTTATGCCTGGGCGCACCTGGACATGCCCAGAATGCATGATTTTGGAGCTTGCCCCTCTTCCAGGGTACATTGGATGTATTGCAGTGGTGGAGTTAAGCATCTCACGTATTAGTCCATTTTGCAGTTTCCAGGTGATTCTGACGGGTTGGTGCGGGTTTACGCTGGCAGCTTTGGAGCAGAGTAACATGGTCATCTATAAGATGGTCCAGACGAGTTGTCTTGGTCCTGTTGACGACGCCGGAGCTTCAGCCTCATGGGGTTGGACGGGTGCAGAAACGCTTTCCTTTTTTTTTTTTAGCGTCTTTCTGCTCTGCTGAAGTAGCTGGGCGTACGTGGTTGCAATGCACCCAAGGCCCGATACCGTCAACCTTTAGGGCAGTTGGGGTGGTAAGAAGAACAACATAAGGACCCTTCCATTTGGGTGCTAGTGCCTTGGTTTGGTGCCTTTTGACCCATACCCAATCTCCTGGGCCAATGTCATGTGAGGGAATAGTTCCCTTATTTTGACCCACATGTATTTCCCGGAGCAGTTTCCAGACACGAGAGTGCACCTTGCTTAAGGCCATCAAGGCCTCTTGGAATTGTCCCAACGTGGGAGGTGGTAGTTTTTTTCCCTTAAATATTGGACATACAGGGGGAGGTCTCCCATACAGAATTTTAAATGGGGTCAGATTAAGTTGATAAGGAGTATTATGCGCACGGAAGAGGGCGAAGGGAAGGAGGGTCACCCAGTCCCCGCCAGTCTCTATAGCCAATTTAGTTAAAGTTTTTTGGGGGTCTGATTCTTTTTTTTTTTTTTTTTTTTTCACTTTTTACTTGCCCTGAGCTCTGTGGACTCTATTTACAATGTAACTTCCATTTAGTCCCCAGGGCTAGGGCAAGGCTCTGAACCATTTGACTCACAAAAGCAGGTCCATTATCAGAGCCGATGGTCACTGGCAGGCCAAACCTGGGAACTATTTCTTTTAAAATCTTTTTTGCCACTATCATCGCGGTCTCTCCCTTTGTAGGAAAAGCCTCCATCCACCCTCAGAAGGTATCCACCAACACTAACAAGTACCGGTAACCATACTTGCCTGGCCTTACCTCGGTGAAATATATTTTCCAGTGTTGCCCTGGTCCTTCTCCCTGATACCTCAGTCCTGAATGTTGTCCTTTTCCTGGCCTCATCTGTTGACATGCCTTACAAGCATGCACTATGTTCTTTACAGTTGTCTGGTGCCGGGGAAATCGCAGGCGCGCAGTTTGAAAGAGCATCAGAGTTTTCTTTTCTCCCAGATGAGTAGACAAGTGTAAATGCTCAGATAGTTGCTGTCCCAACTGAGCAGGGAGTATCAAGTAGCCGTCTGAGTCTCGGTACCATCCATCTTCACCTGGAGGTGGAAGTCCGATCGCCAACACAGGGATGATGAAATCTTCATCAGCTACTTTTCGAGCTGCCAGGTCTGCGGTATGATTCCCTCGTGCCATGGGGCTGTCATTCTTCTGATGTCCAGGTAAGTGTACTATTGACACAGCCCAAGGCATCTGTACAGCCTCTAAAAGTCTACGAATTTCAGGCAAATTTTTATTTTCTTTTCGTTTAGCTGTCAAAACCCCCCGTTCCCGATATATCGGGCCCTGGATATGAACCGTGCCAAAAGCATAACGACTGTCAGTGAAAATAGTTATTCTTTCTTTTGGCTCTCTCTAATGCTTGAATCAGGGAAATTAACTCTGCATTTTGTGCTGAGGTATCCGGGGGAAGGGTCTCTGCCCATATCCTCTGTCCAGAGTCATCTACTACTGCGGCTCCCGCCCATCTCTGTCCATCTTTTACATAACTGCTGCCGTCTGTAAACCATTTTATCTCACTGTTATCCAGTGGAGTATCGGTTAAGTTCTTTTGTATTGCTGTTACCCCGGCCAGTATCTCATCACAGTCATGGAGGGGGCTATTTTCCTCCGGATTGGGCAGAAGAGTGGCCGGATTTAGAGTGCAGGGCATTTGGAAATGAATCCGTGGGGTGTCAAGTAGCAAGGCCTGGTAGTGCGTCAAGCGGACATTAGAAATCTATTTACCTGGGGGTTGCTTTAAAACTCTCTATGGCATGAGGAGTGTAGACCAAGAGTCTCTGTCCATAAGTCAGTTTATCAGCATTGTGGACTAAGAGCGCGGTGGCCGTGATGATATGGAGGCAAGGTGGCCATCCGGCTGCCACTGGGTCCAGTCTCTTGGAAAGGTAAGCTACAGGTCGCTTCCATGGTCCCCATCTCTGTGTTAGTACCCCTTTTCCTATCCCCCACTTTTTATCTACAAATAATTGGAAAGGCTTAGATGGATCAGGGAGGGCAAGGGCAGGAGCTTCTAGCAAGGCTCGCCTGAGCTCTTGGAAGGCCTCTTTCATTGGCTCACTCCATTTCCAGTCCTTGTTTTCTTTGGTCCCTTCATATAGGGGCCTGGCCTTTTCTGCAAACCCCAAGATCCATAACCGGCAATATCCCACAGTTCCCAGAAATTTTCTCACTTGTCTAGGGTTAGCCAGCTCAGGGATCAGGAGGATGGTTTCTTTCATAGCCTGTTTTAGCCACCTCTGGCCCTGCTTTATCTTATAACTGAGGCATGTAACCTCTTGCTTGGAAATCTGGGCCTTTTTGGCACTGGCCCTGTAACCTAAAGTCCCCAAGGTTTGGAGAAGGTCACCTGTTGCCTCTTGGCACTCTTTCTCTGTAGCCACTGCCAGCATAAGGTTATCAACATATTGTAATAAAAAAATGGTAGGGTGTTCAACCCGATACTCATGGAGGTCTTCATCCAGGGCCTCATTAAATAATGTGGGCGAGTTTTTGAAACCCTGTGGTAAGCGAGTCCATGTCAGCTGCACAGGGGTCTGACCACCATCTTCCTGCCATTCGAAGGCAAAGATCTCTTGGCTTGCAGGGGCAAGAGCCAAACTGAAAAAAGGCATCTTTTAAATCTAAAACAGTATACCGAATGTAGTTTGGAGGCAAGTTGCTTAGCAATGTATAAAGGTTAGGAAACGTAGGATGAATATCACTCACCCGTTTGTTGACTTCTCATAGATCTTGAACTGGTCTAAAATCAGTTCCCCCAGGCTTTTTCACAGGCAACAGGGGAGTGTTCCATGGGGACCAGCACCTTTTCAGGACCCCAGCTTCTATGAGGCGTTGTATATGAGGAGTAATTCCTTGTTGAGCCTCTTGACTCATGGGATACTGCCGTACCCTCACCGGGGAAGCACTGGCTTTCAGTTCCACAGTGATAGGGGGCCTCTGTTTGACCAGTCCCATTCCTGCTGTTTTAACCCAGGCCTGAGGGTATCTTTGAACCCATGGTTGTACTTTGGGGCTTATTGTCGCTGGGGCCTCTGGCAAGTAGAGTCTGTATTTATCTTTTAATGTCAGAGACAGGACCTGAAGAGGATGCCCGGTCCCATCTAGACCGACACTTGTCCGTGGTCGAAATGAATTTGGGCATTCACTTTAGACAGTAGATCCCTTCCCAACAAGGGCACTGGACACTAAGGTATCACCAGAAAAGAATGGGTTGCCTGGTGGGCCCCCAAGTTCACATGCCGTTTTGTAGTCCAGCCATATCGTTTAGTCCCGGTTGCTCCCTGCACCCAGCTACTTTTCTTAGACATGGGTCTATCTTTTTGGTTTAAGACTGAGTATTGGGCTCCCGTGTCCACCATGAAGCCAACCGGTTTTCCCTCCACATTTATAGTTACCCAGGACTCGGGGAGGGGCTTCGAGCCCTGACCCCCCTAGTTGCTATCCTCACCCGCATAGAGGATATGACTGTCTGGAGAGGGAGTCTTGTTCTTTGGGTTCTTGGGCCCCTCTTTTAGACTTTTCTTGGGGCATTTATCTTTTTAATGTCCAAACTCTTTACAAAACGCACATTGGTTTTTCTCAAGCTTATGCCTTGTCATTTTTTCTTCAGTTTTTGAGTCCAATTTTTTTTTCCCTTTTTGGAACCTGTTTTTGTTTTCAACCCCAGCAAAAAATATCTGGGCCAGCTCTTTTTGATTTTTATGGTTTTCTTCAGCTCTAAATTTTTTATTTTTTCTCTTTTAATGTGGTCCTCTCTCTCTTTTGGGGTCTCTCTATGATTAAAAACTCTCTTGGCTGCCCTTACTAGATCTTGTAAGGATTGCTCACTTAACCTCTCTATCTTTTGTAACTTTCTTCTAATATCGGGGGCTGCTTGATTTACAAATGCTAACATAACTGCCGCTCGTGATTCATCTGCCTGTGGGTCCATAGGGATATACTGTCTAAAAGCTTCCATTATCCTTTCAAGGAAGGCTGCTGGGCTCTCATTTGGCTCCTGCCTCACTGAATTTATTTTGGCCAAATTAGTTGGCTTCCTGGCGGCCACTCTAAGGCTGGCCATAAGAGTCTGGCGGTACACTCGGAGACACTCCCTACCTTTAGCACGTTCGAAGTCCCAGTTGGGTCGCACCAAGGGGAACCCCTCCTCAATGAGGTTAGGCTGTATTGTGGGCCTCCCATCCACCCCTGGCACATTCTTCTGAGCTTCTGACAGGATCCGCTTGTGCTCTTCTGTAGTGAAAAGCACCTGTAACAGTTGCTGACAATCATCCCAAGTGGGATTGTGAGTAAAAAGGATAGACTCTAAAAGATCAATAAGACCCTGTGGTTTTTCAGAGAAGGAGGGAGTCTGGGTTTTTTAATTGTACAAATCACTAGTGGAGAAGGGCCAATACTGATATGTCCGCTCTCCACCCTCTCTGGCTGGCCCCGCCCGGACTGGAAACGCGTGAACGGTGGAGGAGGGGACTTCTGGGTCTTCTTTTACTGCTACGCTGGCCATTTCCCTTGTTCTTCCCCGAGTTTCCTGGGCGGGGCCCCCTTCTCTGGGAGGAGCTGAAGGCTCGGTTCTCCTCCTGGCTTCTCCCAATGAAACCTGTGGAACCTGTGGAAGCAAGGGTGGATGTGGATCCGCATACAGGGGTGGGAACAATTTGGTCTCCAGATCTATCAGATTAGGATACAGAGAAGATTCCTGGAAGACTGGCTTTGGTCGATTTTCATCCTTTTTTTCTTTTTTTTTTTTTCTTCGGAAGCCTTCATGACTAGCACCTGTGGGCTTGGCGTGGTTGCAGTTGGGGAAGAGGGACAGGGAGGTTTAGGAGGTTTAGAAGGAGCGAGAACAAAGGGTTTAAGCCATTCCAGTGGGTTTCTCACTAGATCCTGCCAGACCAGAATGTAGGGAGTCCGATCTGGGTGCCCGGCAGGACTAGGAGTAAGCACCTTCTCTTTAACTGCCTGGATAATTTGGGGATTGAAGGTTCCCTCTTGTGGCCATCCGACTTCAAAGGTGGGCCACTTGGTGAAACAGAAAGTCACCAGTTTGCTCTTCTTTACCAGTAATGAAAGATTCTGAGCTCTAGACTTGAAATCAGAGGAGTGGTTAATCATAAGAGATAAAGGAGTAGAAGTTGTTTGTCCCATGATTACAGAAAAGTATACTGGGAGCCAACAGAGCACACAAAGAGCAACACAGACACCACAAATAGACAAACAGATAACAAACGCAAGGTGGCCACCGACAATGCACTCAATCTTACCTGCAGGATGTTCACAGAGCCAGCCGCCTCCCCAGCATGATACCAGGCCTCAGCCTTATGCTGGACCTAATCCAGTAACCAGAGCCAGCCGCCTCCCCAGCACGATACCGGGCCTCGGCCTTACGCCAGACTTGCCTCTGCACTTTACACCCAGATGCCTCCCCAGTACGATACTGGGCCAGGGACTTAATCTGGGCTTTTGAAACGTTAGCACTGGTGCTCAGAGCTCTTATCTCCTAACGAGGTTACTCCCTTCTACCAGGAGAGTTGTCCTCCCCGGCGGGACAGAGATCCCGGACCAGCCCCCAAATGTTATGCACCGAGCCTGTATCTCTGAACTGACCAAGAGAGCAAGTCCACCACAGTAATTCAAAGGCAAGAAGGGAGTTTATTTCTAGCGTGCTAGGGCCCAAGTCTCTTCCAGCACAGTGGAATCCGACAAGAGCCCCGAACAAAGGAGTATGGCGGCTTATATACAGGCAGTTCTTTGTCTCAGTTACAGGAGTAGCTGGTGTTACATGACTGGCCAGGCAGGATGAACGCATGTCCTGTCTTTTTTTGGTAAACACTGACTCAGGTCCTAGAGCCCGTCGTTTGGTCCCTAACAGTTATAATCAGATGTATGTATGTATGAAATATTTATGAACCCTTAATAGGTGCTTTCATTTTCATGCATTGGAGAAGGAAATGGCAACCCACTCCAGTGTTCTCACCTGGAGAATCCCAGGGACGGGGGAGCCTGGTGGGCTGCCATCTATGGGGTTGCATAGAGTTGGACACAACTGAAGGAACTTAGCAGCAGCAGCCCAATAGGTGCTTGGCTGTCTAAGGTCACATGAGGACACTGCTGTGCATCAAGAGTGCATGTGCCGGAGTTGGAGAAGTCCCTGTGGTTAGTTTGTATCCACTTTCACATAGGACACAAGCGCTGGACTTGGAAAAGTCTCTGTGGTTATTTTGTAGCATGTCGATATGCTCCCTTGGGCTGCACTGGGCTTCTCTGGGGTGGAGATTAGAGATCAGTTTGAATATTTTTTGGCTAGGCCACTCTTCCTTGCTCATGTCTAACATCCTACCTTACAAAATGCAGAATTTAGCATTGTCATCATTGTCCCTGACTTTCTTAATTTCAACAGCAAAGTAACATTGCTGAGGTGCCAAAGCTGGTGCATGTTGAAAGTTAGCAGAGATGGGAAGTCCTCTATCTTAACAAGTGAAAGTGAAAGTGAAAATAAAGTCACTCAGTCCTGTCGGACTCTTTGCAACCCCATGGATTGTAGCCTACCAGGCTCCTCAGTCCATGAACTTTTCCAGGCAAGAGTACTGGAGTGGGTTGCCATTTCCTTCTCCAGGAGATCTTCCCAACCCAGGGATTGAACCTGGGTCTCCTGCATTGCAGGCAGATGCTTTACCATCTGAGACACCAGGGAAGCCCTAACATTACATTAACAAAAAAACAGAACCTTGTTCTGCTGTTTCGCACAAACTCAGTCTCATGCACAAACCTGGAGGTGTTTATGAAAAAGTGCAGTCAAATTAATTTAACTACTAGTATCATAAAATTTCTATGTATATTTCTTCCATAATGTTCAATCTAAAATAGATGATTCTCATGTTCCCCAAATAGGGCATGAGAGGACAGTGAATGGGTGACTTTTTTAAGTCATTTTTAAATGTATATCAATTTACTAGGATAATAATAAAACTATTTCAAGTGTATTTCCTCAGTCTCTGATATAATAGTGCTATAGAGAAAGCAGCAATGATTATGACTCCAACTTTGAAAATCAACAGCGATACAGACTCTGGTTCCTTTCCTCAGTTTTAAATGAAACTAATTCCACTTGGTCAGCACTACTATTGGCTTCTCTGGTGGCTCAGACAGTAAAGCGTCTGCCTGAAATGCAGGAGACCTGGGTTCAATTCCTGGGTTGGGAAGATCCCCTGGAGAAAGAAATGACAACCCACTCCAGTACTCTTGTCTGAAAAATTCCATGGACTGAGGAGCCTGGTAGGCTACAATCCATGGGGTCACAAAGAGTCTGACAGGACTGAGTGACTTCACTTTCACTTTCTATTATTGGTGTCAGCTTTAGAAACTTCATTTTCCTTCATAGAAGTTTTAAAAGAAATCATCATTAGGATATCAACCAATTTAATGTTAGAAAGGTGTTTTATAGTTATGATTTTGCTTGTCACTAAAATAGTATTATGTTGCTCTGACGTGACTATTTACTTAAATATCTTTTCTTGCTAAGTTAACCATTTTCACCTGTAGTGTAATCAATTCAGATTTTAAAATTTATTTATTTCCCTCCTCATATTAGTTGGCTTCCCTAGTGTCTCAGATGGTAAAGCATCTGCCTGAAATGCAGGAGACCTGGGTTCAGTTTCTGGGTTGGGAAGATCCCCTGGAGAAGGAAATGGCAACCCACTCCAGTACTCTTGTCTGGAAAATTCCATGGACTGAGGAGCCTGGTAGGCTACTGTCCATGGGGTCTCAAAGAGTCCAACAGGACTGAGTGACTTCATATTAGTTGACATGTTCATATTAGTTGGCAATTTAGTCATTTTAGAGTCTAATCACAATCCTACTTACTCACTTTCAATTTTATTCACTCTTTCTCTCTCATAATCTAGTCACTGTATTTTTCTAAGTTTATTTTATTTTTTCAGTGTTAATCTTGACTCATCTTTGTGACTCAATAGGTGTGATAATTTTCATACCACCAAGATCATTTTGATGGACATTTTTCAAACATTCTCATTAGAAATTCTATTTCTCTTACTGAAAATGTCAAATGCCCCATTGATTTTCAGAATTGACTAAACATGTTCATCTTCATTTTTTTTCCTCTTTATAATTAAGGAAAGAACTAAAAGGTCATGTTGGCAGGCCCATAACAAAAAGAGACCCATGTTAGTCTTCTTGCAAACTAGATAAAATTTACTGAGAAGGCTCAGGTGAACATATTGTGGGGAAAAAACAAACAAACAAACAAACAAACAAACTCCTACTTTGAGTCTGGTAACTTGATCTGTATTAAAAAACTAAAGACTTATAGTTCTAGCACTGTGCTTTTATAATTTTATATAATACTAATTTTTCAATATGGTTTCTCCTGAAGACTCTTTTTAGACAGTGTAAAAATGTTCTTCAACATTAATTCAGTGAATAAATTAAAGATATAATTCATTGTAATTTATTATCAGCTGCATCTTAGTTTTTGACTTCTCCAATGGTTCATAAGTAAAGAATGTGCCTGTAATGTAGGAAATGCCAGAGACGTAGGTTTCAATCCTGGGTTGGGAAGATCCCCTGGAGAAGGAAATGGTAACCCACTCCAGTATTCTTGCCTGGAAAATCCCATGGACAGAGGAGCCCTGTAGGCTACAGTCCTTGGGGGTCACAAAGAGTCGGACATGACTGAGCAACTGAGTATGCATGAGTATATTAATTTATTCATAGTGATTAAATAAAAATTACTATGAAGATAAATAATAACATATGTAAATTGAAAACATATTTATTTAAATTTTATGCTGTATAGGCACTTATTATGGAGAATACAAAATTTCCATTCTCATTTATCTTTTTCATTTACTCACTGAGTATATTATGCATGATTTTCTAATTTTTTTTGTATTCAAGCACAATGTATTTCTAAAAAGATATATTTGGATCTATAAATTATTGTCATTAGATATTCAAACTGTTCATTTTAGTTGACAATTATTAAAAATTCATATAAATATAATTTAGTTAAGTATAAGGAAATAAGACAAAAAAGAACTTTTACGTACATTTAAAAACAGAGCCCCATATAGTCAAAGCTATGGTTTTTCCAGTAATCATGCACAGATATGAGAGTTGGAGCATAAAGAAGGCTGAGGGCCAAAGAACTGATGCTTTCAAACTGTGGTGTTGGAGAAGACTCTTGAGAGTCTCTTGGACTGCAAGGAGATAAAACCAGTCAATCCTAAAGGGAATCAACCCTGAATATTCATCAGAAGGATCGATGCTGAAGCTAAAATTCCAATACTTTGGCCACCTGATGAGGAGAGCCAACTCATTAGGAAAGACCCTGATGTTGGGAAAAATTGAAGGCAAAAGGAGAAGAGGGTGATAGAGGATAAATGTTTGGATGGCATCACTGACTCAATGGACATAAAATTGAGCAAACTCTGGAATATAGTGAAGGGCAGGGAAGCTTGGCATGCTGTAGTCCATGGGGTCTCAAGGAGTAGGACATGACTTAGTGAACAACAACACAATACAAAGCTAAACACAATTGATAAAAAGGAAGCACCACAAAAGATTAAAAAGCCAAAACAAATGTTTGTTTTGATCTCATGAATTTAGAGATGTTATTGATCCCAACTAAATAATGACTATACTGTCATTTTTATGCATATTTTAAAAAAAAATTAAGATAAGACCTCTGATAAGACATGCAAGGTACAGCATGCCAATATGTGCTTTTTTGCTCTTAGTTAAGTGTCATAAAATACTGTACAACTCATGGAACTAAAACAATCGATGTTACGTGTGCTAATTTCATAATGCTGTTAGAGAGACTACCTTTTTAAAAGAAAAACGTTCTATAGCTAGCAAATGACTGGCAAAATATATGGTAGATTTTAATATGATTTCTAATGTTTGTTAGTGTATAGAAAATAATATTTTATGTAATATGTTATGTGAGTGTCTACAATTCCAATAGAGAAACTGAAGATCAAACCCAGGTGGTTTAGTCGCTAACTTGTGAGTCATCTGACTTTTGCAACCCCATTGATGGTAGGCCGCCAGTCTTCTCTGTCCATGGGATTTTCCCAGGCAAGAATATTAGTATGGGTTGCCATTTCCTTCTCCAGGGGCAATCCCAATTGAGAAACTGAGAATCAAACCCAAACAGATATATAACTGCCTTCTGACTTCAAAGCAGTTCTCTACAGGTTAGTGTGTTAGTCGCTTAGTCATGTCCAACTCTTTGTGACCCCAGAGACTGTAGCCCACCCGGCTCCGCAGTCCATGGGGTTCTCCAGGCAAGAATACTGGAGCGGATTGCCATGCCCCTCTCCAGGGGATCTTCCTGATCCAGCGATTGAACCCAGGTCTCAGGCAGATTCTTTACTCTTTGAGCCATGAGGAAAGCACAGAAAAGGGCATGTGGCCTCCCCATCCGGGAATGGAATCCCCATTTCCCATGAGTGATAGGCGAGGATACTCACCACTATGCTAATGATTCCCTTCTGACTTCAAGGCAGTTCCCTTACAAGTTACATTTTATATATTGTATAGGGAGTGTCAGGAAAGTATGAACTATCTCTGGCCAAGTTGTTAAATTATATAATTTATGAGACAATCCCTAAGACTGTCAGTATGAGGTTATTTCAAGAACATAGAATTTATTTTAACTGGAACCAATAAAATGCACTCTGTTTCTCAAGAGTTCTTCAGAAAAACAGAATCAATATA
This sequence comes from Capricornis sumatraensis, assembly GCF_032405125.1. Lineage (NCBI taxonomy): Eukaryota > Metazoa > Chordata > Mammalia > Artiodactyla > Bovidae > Capricornis > Capricornis sumatraensis. The sequence continues at coordinate 123,363,103 of NC_091069.1, forward strand.
TACCCTTCTAGTATATATTTTCACTTAAAGCTCAGTGGTGAAGAATCCACCTACCAGTGCAGGAGCCACAGAAGATGTGGGTTTGATCTGTAGGTCAGGAAGATCCCCTGAAGGAGGCATTGGCAACCCGCTTCAGTAATCTTGCCTGGGGAAGCCATGAACAGAGGAGCCTAGTGGGCTACAAACCATGGGTTCTCAGAGTCAAACATGACTGAAGTGACTGAGGACACACGCAGATAAATATAAACATATCTATGTCGAAGAATCCCATGTAGCTCAGTGGTAAAGAATGGCCTGTAATGCAGGAGACACGGGAGACACAGGTTCTATTCCTGGGCCAGGAAGATCCCTTGGAAAAAGAAATGGCCACCTACTCCAGTAATCTTGCCTAGGAAATCTTAGGGACAGAGGAGCCTTGTGGGCTACAGTTCATGCAGTGACTCAGTGACTGAACATGCCTGCAACTCTTTCTCTATCTACAAATTGGAGACCAGGACAAATAAAGGTATAGTTTAGTCTGAGTCAGTCTGCATCTGAAGAACTGAAAACCAGAGAAGCCTTGGGGATAGGTTCCAGTCTGAGTGCAGAACACCACAGTCCCATCTCAGTAGTTGGGGAGAGGAGAAATAAATGTTCCCTTCTTCCACCTTTCATCTGTTCAGGCCCTCAGAGGACTGAATGAGTCCCACCCACACCAGGAAGGACAATTCACTGAGCCCACCAATTCAAATTATAATCTCATCCAAAAAAGCTCTCACAGGTATACCTGGAAAATATCTGAGAACCCTGTGACCCAGTCAAATCAAAATACAAAATTAATCATGACATGCACCAAGATATATCTTATGAATAACTTAGTGCATCCTTGGTGACTGTGACAGGAATTTCTGTCATTCTCTTTGCATTACCTTTATAATACACCAGAATACCTCATGTGTGTCTGTTGGGGAATCATCATATTTAACTGTTTCATATTTTATAATCTGGAATGCTAATTTAGAACTTATCATTGACATTCATTTATTCTGAACTGTGTTTGAAATAGTATGTCCAAGTAATATTTTTCTACAGATAATATTACATAGATCTGTTTCCCAAAACGTGGAATAAGGGAGTGCAGTCTTGGGATAACAGTATATTTGCAAATTACTGAGTAAATGTTATAATATTTACCACTTTTTTTTAGTAAGCTTAGAACCAGGTTTAGAATTTTATAATTTTATTGTCATAATTATAATGTTTCCTATTAATACTTCTTAGATAAAAGTTTAAATTCTATTATTTATGCAGGAAACTGGAAATAATCTTCAAAAAATATACTTGCATACTATTCTTTGAGAAAGACATGAAATATTCTCTAACAAATCATTACTATACACTTTTGAGAATAGACATGCTGGTATGTGTGTTTATGAGGCTTCTCTGGTAGCTCTGATTTTAAAGAATCTTCCTGCAATGTAGAAGATCCAGGTTCAATCTCTGGTTCAGGAAGATCCCTTGGAGAAGGAAATGGCTACCCACTCCAGTATTTGTGCCAGGAGAATCCCAGGAACAGAGGAACCTGGTGGGCTATAGTCCATGGGTTACAAAGAATTGAACGTGACTGAGTGACTAAGCATGGATGCACACCTGTGTGTTTACACACATAAACTCACAAGGATACAAGGCACAGAGTTTTTTCAAGTAATCAAATATTATGGAGGAATACTTGCCTGATAATTTTATAATGATCTATACATTTTAAAACTTACCTATTTTTTCTCATTTGTTGGGATAAAGTATCCAAGGGCAAATATAGTTTTTGAATTGAAGTTAAACCTATTTTAAGCTGAATTCATTACTTTAGGGAAAGCCACATATTATAAATGCTCAGTTCAAGCATTTTTAAATTATTTGATATGATTATCTTGGTATAAAGTATTACAGTATTTCCACATGCAAATGTTTTGTCACCTCTCAGAAACTATGTGATTATTGAGGTTTGCAAATCATAACATCTCTGCTTCATCTGTCTGTGTATCTATCTACCTGTGTCTTATACATCTATCTATGGTATTTGAATGATTATATTAATGATTTTTTTATAATATGGTTCATATTTAAATGACAAAAGCAGATTAAGAAAACTATTTAAATTTCAGAAAGCTGAGAATATTGTGTGTGCAATTAATATGTTTATTTTAAAAATGCCATAATTAGTCCACTTCAAGGACTGTAAACACAATCATATTTAAAATATTTCATTTGTGCAGATGGGAAATATTTACATACCACCTTTCTGACTCAGAGGCTCTCAAATATTTGCATGCACCAGTGTCAGCTATAGAGCGTGTTAAAATCCAAATTGCTTCAGAAGTTCTGATTTAATGGAACCCCGGAGTTTGTGCCTTAAGTTTCCAGGTGATGCTACTGTCATTCTCTGACGTTCTTAGATTGAAATGCACTGATCTAAAACTCATTTCTAAGGATGAGGGCACAGTCCTCTGTGGCCAAATGAAAATCTTTCTAAAATTGTCTAATAACTGTGTGAATCCGAGCTAACATTTATTGGGCAATGATAATAGTTACTGTACTGTTCGTTTACCAGGAATATGGACTGAAATATTCATTAGAACTGGGAACTGTAGAGTTGAGATCCTATTTTTGGCTATTTGACTCCAAAGTGTTCTCAATTTATAGAATAGCCTACATTCTAATAGAAAATCAAACAACTACCTCAGCATCTCAGTTGGAATCATAACAAAGGGGAATAACATAGTGTAATGTTATTATTTGGAATTACTTATAGATGAAACACATTTGTAGGTTGTAGGAATTTCAATCTGAAATGTTGGAGGAGAGTTCTGTGGTTAACTACTTCAGCCCAATTATCACCCCTTTCATATGCTACCAAGCCGTGTGAGCATCTTTTGAAACTTTAATATGCACAGTTCATCCAATGTTTGTTTGAGTGTGTTTTAAGAATATGAGCTTTGTCGTTCCCTATCTGAAAAATGAATCATTTGACTTCTTTCATTCAGTAGTGCCAGTTCTTCTATCTAGGATTTCATAAATAGCAAAGCAGAATGACTTCTAGTTCAATATATATATTTGATGATATAAACCTTGAACCTTCCAAAGTGGCATTAAAATTTTAAATTTACCATTCAAATAAGTGGTCTTTGACCACCACCACCACTATCTCTGTGCTTTGACTAAAAAGTTATTCGATACTTAATTCTCATTATTCTTCAGCAAAAGGTTTAACTTGTGATGGTCCACGTGGTCAATTAGTAATAAACACTCTGTCTCTCATCTTGCTATTCAGGCACATTGAAAAGAACATGTGAGCTGTCATGTGTGCCAACATCAGGCTCTTATATGTGCCAAACTTTTTACTCTATGGGATCTTAGTGCCTGGAATTGGTTTGTTGTTGTTGCCATTTCTATCTTTTTTTACTTTTGAACCAATTTTATCTTAGTAGCATTTTCTCAGGGCATTTCCCCTCAGTCTCTTTCTCTTTGTGAATCATATATTTCTGTTTCAGAGCATCTCTTTCATATGAAGTTGCACATATTAGGTTTTTTAAATGTCCAATATAAAAAATATATTACATTGTTACCTTTAGAGATATGTTCTATCTCTAACATTATGTTAATATTAGGAGGCCAAGAATTCAGTTTAATTTTGATCAACATTAATGCTTACAGATTTTACATTGGTGGTACACTGACTCATTGTATAAATCTACCTAAAATACTTAATCTGGAAGTAATGGTATCTAATTCTTTTTCAGATGCTGTTTTCTTTTAAAACACTTCTTTTTGATATTCATTATGCACTGATTCTTAATTGACAGATGATTAAAATAATCAGAAAATGACTTTTTAAAAATAAATTTATTTATTTTAATTGAAGGTTAATTACTTTACAATATTGTATTGTGACTTTTGAAGAGGGCCTACCTGCTGAAATGTGTAGTCAGTACAGAATGTTGCAGGGTCAGTTGTCAGACTACTTGGATTAAATTCTGGCTATGAACTTAAAACTGACAAGATTCTGGGCAAATTGCATAATCTTTCTAAACTTTACCTTCTTCATCTTCAAAATGGGGGTTTAATAAACTATCACACAGGGTTTATGAGACCCACATGAGACAGTCAATGCTTAACATGGGGCTTGAACCATTAATAACCACTGAGTGACTACTAATAATTATAATTTTTAAACTAATGCATTTTACATGTTTCTATCTTCTGACATGACTGCAATGTTCTGAAACTGAAATTTAAGTGAGTTTTCCTAACACTCTTGAGGGTTCAGAGGTTGTTTTATCTGCTAATATAGCCCCTTTTGTGACATATACATACTCTTACAAAAAAATATGCCCTGGATGTCTTCTAAATGAGTAAATTAACTCCTTCAATTATTAAACATCAAGTGAGCAACTTAAATTTTAGTACCTCTATATGAAAAGTGTTAAGTACAAAATGGATCAACAAAATAGAAGTTTCCTTGCCAGTTTGTGCATATAACACATGCTTTTTTTTTCATATTTTGGGGAGAAGCTTTGAGGTAGACTTCCCCAAATGAGTGAAATAGACAATTGTTAAATTAATTTTTAATTAATATAGATGTCAATTTATCCAGCAAAATATGGTATGTTTTATTAAGTTTATTTGTGTATGCTTTCTGCTAAAAATCTACACTTTACCCTTAGAAAATAGTTAAAATATTTTGAAAATTCATCCAGTTAAGATAAAATGTGTTCTATGAGTTAAAAATATTACTGCATAGTTAACATAGGAGTAACTTATTATAACAGGTGAGTATGCTAGAATTATCTAAAAGAACTCTTGCTTGCTAGCACAAACACAAGTAGTCTATAATAGTATTTGAAGGTTTCTACGTAAGCTTTGTGGACTCTTAGGTTATTAATCTTCCCACGTGCCAAGTGATTCAGTTTTTTATTTGTATTTAAAGTGCATAAATCTAATTATTTCCAGTGCCAAACTCAAGACACCATCTTTACTATTATTCATAAAGTTTCTTAGAAGTAAGATTATAAATTATCAGGAATAGTTTCCAAGTTATCTATTATATTATAAGTATTGTGTGTCAGAGTGAGATCACTGTGCCATAATTCAAGTTTTAAACTATATTCAATAAGAAGAAATATCATCTAACTGTTGAATTATTGTTTTTGAAGTCAACCTAAGACTATCTGGTTCCAATTCAAGGATATTTGATAATTTTCTTATTTTAAGTAACTGTAGACAATTTGGTCATTTGGTGAATTAAACAACAGTATTTTGATATAGAATATTTATTTGTTTACCGCTCACTTGGCACTTCATGCTAGTTTTGAAAATTAGATTTAATTCCTTTACAACTGCTCTGGAGGTTTTAAACTTTTATAACCATTTTGAATGTGTGATTTGTCTGAAATGTGTGAAGGAAATTAAAATACATCATGAGAATTCCTATCTAATATTATTAGCTAGTATATATTTGAGGAACAATGACAAGCAGTCTATAATTTTCATTTTCATTTTTAATTATTTTTGCTTATACTGTCATCTTTGATGTCTGTAAATAGAATTTTCTTCTTTACCAATTTTCTTCTTTTGAAATTGAACAACACTGATTGCTTTTATTCTTCTCAGTGATGCCAAACATATCCCTCCACTTTCATTTCTATTTTCTTTTATGTTTGTTCACTTATATTTACAATTTTCTTATCTAGTTTGCTCACTCTAAAGGTTTGGGTACAAAGCCTGCCAGATATTCCTTTGTTGTGTATCAGAATTAGGAAGTTCACATACATTCTGGTGGGATTTTAGGGATCTTAAATTTACTCAAAGCTTAAATTCATTTATTAGCCTCCATGTTAAAGATTAGTGACTTTGAAAAATAACAATGTCAAGGAAAGGAGGTGGAATAAGCTTTTGCTTCTATTTTTCTTCTCTTCCAGGGTATGATTTTTGGGGAAAATAGAACTTTATATTATGTCTGGGTATGCTTAGATACAATGACTATTCTCACGTTTATGGTCATCCTTGTCATTCATGAAAATAGGGAGTCAAAATGAATTCTGAGCAGCAAGGGAATGCACATCTTATATATGTATCTAGATTATTTAATATAAGTTACATTCATTATTTTACAGGTAATGGCATCAGTTTTTATTTCCTATAGAACATGTTATATGGCCAAGAAAATAATACAATTTCTTGTAACTTAAATTTTTAAAAAAATTATGGAAGTTGTAAGCTCCATGACATACTGTTATTTGTATTCCTGGGAGACAAATGACGTATAGATTTTAAAAAGAGACTTTCTGATCATATCTATATTCTGTTGCACAAGTCTCGCTTTTGCTCCTCTTTCTCCCTGTCATTCAAATAGTATTTCGGTGACTATTGACATGTTATGCTCATCTAACTCCCTCAACCTTGATTGATGAGAATGATCATTTTTAATATGGCTTGAATGCCTTTGTCAGGCCAAATTATCTTCTAGACGCTTTTCATCAAATATTATTCTAAGTCATATTTCTATATGATCTTCCCTCACAGTTCATTTGGTAAATAATCCACCTGCAATTCAGGAAACCCCAGTTTGACTCCTAAGTCAGGAGGATCCATTGGAGAAGGGATAGGCAAATCACTCCAGTATTCTTGGGCTTCACTTGTGGCTCAACTGGTAAAGAAACCATCTGCAATGTGGAAAACCTGGGTTAACCCTCTTTTCCTCGATTGATGAGGATTATCATTTTCAGTTCAGTTCAGTCGCTCAGTCGTGTATGACTCTTTGCAACCCCATGAACTGCACCACGCCAGGCCTCCCTGTCCATCACCAACTCCTGAAGTTCACCCAAACCCATGTCCATTGAGTTGGTGATGTCATCCAACCATCTCATCCTCTATCATCCCCTTCTCCTCGCCCTCAATCTTTCCCAGCATCAGGGTCTTTTCAAATGAGTCAGCTCTTTGCATGAGGTGGCCAAATAATTGGACTTTCAGCCTCAACATCAGTCCTTCCAATGAATACTCAGGACTGATCTCCTTTAGGATGGACTGGTTGGATCTGCTTGAAGTTCAAGGGACTCTAAAGAGTCTTCTCAAACACCACACTGCAAAAGCATCAATTCTTCGACTCATAGCTTTCTTTATAATCCAACTCTCACATCCATACATGACCACTGGAAAAACCATAGTCTTGACTAGATGGATCTTTGTTGGCAAAGTAATGTCTCTGCTTTTTAATATGCTGTCATATTGGTCATAACCTTCCTTCCAAGGAGTAAGCACTTAATTTCATGGCTGCAATCACCATCTGCAGTGACTTTGGAGCCAAGAAATGAAAGTCTGTCACTGTTTCCACTATTTCCCCAACTATTTGCCATGAAGTGATGGGACCAGATGCCATGATCTTAGTTTTCTGAATGTTGAGCTTTAAGCCAACTTTTTCACTCTCCTCTTTCACTTTCAAGAGGCTCTTTAGTTCTTCTTCACTTTCTGCCATAAGGGTGGTGTCATCTGCATATCTGAGGTTATTGATATTTCTCTCAGCAATCTTGATTCCAGCTTGTTCCTCCTCCCACCCAGCGTTTCTCATGATGTACTCTGCATAGAAGTTAAATAAGCAGGATGACAATATACAGCCTTGACATACTCCTTTTCCTATTCGGAACCAGTCTGTGGCTCCATGTCCAGTTCTAACTGTTGCTTCCTGACCTGCATACAGTTTTCTCAAGAGGCAAGTCATATTGTCTAGTATTCCCATCTTTTTCAGAATTTTCCAATTTATTGTGATCCACACAGTTAAACACTTTGGGATGTCAAGAAAGCAGGAATAGATGTTTTTCTGGAACTGTCTTGCTTTTTTGATGATCCAGTGGATGTTGGCAATTTGATCTCTGGTTCCTCTGCCTTTCCTAAAACCAGCTTGAACATCTGGAAGTTCACGGTTCACGTATTGCTGAAGCCTGGCTTGGAGAATTTTAAGCATCACCTTACTAGCATGTGAGATGAGTGCAATTGTGCGGTAGTTTAAGCATTCTTTGGCATTGCCTTTCTTTGGGATTGGAATGAAAACTGACCTTTTCCAGTCCTGTGGCCAGTGCTGAGTTTTCCAAATTTGCTGGCATATTGAGTGTAACACTTTCACAGCATCATCTTTCAGGATTGAAATAGCTCCACTGGAATTCCATCACCTCCACTAGCTTTGTTCGCAGTGATGCTTTCTAAGGCCCACTTGACTTCACATTCCAGGATGTCTGGGCTAGGTGAGTGATCACACCATCGTGATTATCTGGGTCATGAAGATGTCATTTTCAATATGACTTTTATTGCTTAGGGTCAGCATAATTATCTTCTAGGCACTTTTCACTAAATATTATTCTAACTTATATTTGTATAACTAAAGTAATTCAAGTAAAAGATGGAGACTCAGCAGTGGTTCAGTCAGAATACAACCACTCTCACAGAAAAACAGGATAATGAATTTACAGTTCTCTGCAGCCTGGATGTGACTAGAAGTGAGGAGAACACAAAGGTTTCTGTAGATTATTCCAGAAAAAAACAATAGTGGAAGTCAGTCATGTCTAACTCTTTGCAACTCCATAGACTGGTTGCCCACTAGCCTCCTCTCTCCATGGGATTCTCCAGACAAGAATACTGGAGTGGGTTGCCATTCCCTCCTCCAGGAGATCTCCTTGACCCAGGGATAGCACCCAGATCTTCTGCATTACAGACAGATTCTTTACTGTCTGAGCCACCAGGGAATCCTCATTTTTTCCTGGAGCCCCAAATAACAGGTACTCACTGCTGGAGGAAGAACAATATGGCCCCTGCTTTCCATCCATATTCCAAATCTGGAAGAAAACCAGGGCTGATTAGAAAAATCAGTTTCAGAACTCTTAAAGACATGGGAGGTTTATAGCTGTGGTTAAGTCACTTCCAGCAGAAGTAGAAGTGGAAAGTAGATAGAGGACTAAAAAAGAATCCCTGAGATTGCTTAAATTAAGAGAAATAAAAGCAAAATAGGGCACAGCCATTATCTTTCTATTTCTTTTTCTTTCTTCTCAACTCATTAAAAAAAAAAAAAAACACTTTTATTGGGGCATAGTTGATTTAAAATGTTGTGTTAGTTTCAGGTGTACACCAAAGTGAATCTTTTATACATAGATATATATTCACTCTTTTCTAAATTCTTTTCCATATAGGTCATTAGTGGAGAAGGCAATGGCAATCCACTCCAGTATTCTTGCCTGGAAAATCCCATGGATGGAGGAGGACCCTGGTATGCTACAGTCCATGGGGTCACGGAGAGTTGGAAACGACTGGCGACTTCACTTTCACTTTTCACTTTCACGCATTGGAGAAGGAAATGGCAACACACTTCAATAGTTTTGCCTGGAAAATCCCAGGGACTGGGAAGCCTGGTGGGCTGCCATCCCCGGGGTCACAGAGAGTCGGACACGACTGAAGCGACTTAGTAGCAGCAGCAGCATAGGTCATTAGAGAGTACTGAATAAGATTCCCTGTGCTATACAGTAGACCCTTATTAGTTGGTGGTGTTTTAGTCGCTAAATCATGTCCAGCTCTTGTGATCCCGTGGACTGTAACCTGCAAGGCTCCTCTGTCCATGGGATTCTCCAGGCAAGAATACTGAGGTGGGCTGCCATCTTCTTTTCCAGGGAATCTTTTGGATATATATTAAGTATCATAGTGTGTATACATCAATTTCAGTCTCCCAATTTATCACTACTCATTTGATGCCCTGTAACCATAAATTTATTTTCTATATCTATGAGTTTATTTCTGTTTTATAGATAAGTTCATTTGTACCCATTTTTTTTTTTTAAGATTCCACATATAAGCCATATCATAGACCCAATCTTGTCTTTACTTTCTTTTCTATAATAGGTCATATTCCCCAGAGTGGAATATTGCTAAGCCCTGCCTGGGTACCATATATGTGAGAGTCAGTGCAGTAGAAGGGGCTAGATGTTTATTCAATATGACTATTTTTTGTGGAGTACTCTTATCCTTAGGTGAAAGCTGTTTCTATAATTGAAAATACTTCTCTTCATTTTCTCAAGAGATCACACACTCACAATCTTATTAGGGACTGGAGAAAGGATACACCCTATTTGTATAGGTTAGTTTTAGTTTAAAATTTTTACATAAGGAAAAGGGCTTCCAAGGTGGTGCTAATGGTAAAGAACCAACCTGTCATTGCAGGAGATGTAAGAGACAAGGATTCAATCCCTAGGCCAGTAAGATCCCATAGAGGAGGGCATGGAAACCCACTCCAGGATTCTTATGTGGAGAACCCCATGGACAGAGGAGCCTGGAAGGCTAGAATCCATAGGTTGCAAAGAGTTGGAAATGACTGAAGCATGTTAGCACACACATAGATATATTTGTTGTTCAGTCTCTCAGCTATGTCCACCTCTTTGCAACCCCATGGACTGCAGCACACCTGGGTTCGCTGTCCCTCACCATTTCCTACAGTTTGCTCAAATTCAAGGCCATTGAGTTGGTAATACCATCCAACCATCTCATCTTCTGTCATCCCTTTCTCCTTCTGCCTTCAATCTTTCACAGCATCAGGGTCATTTCTAATGAGTTGGCTCTTTGCATCAGGTGGCCAAAGTATTGGAGCTTCAGCTTCAGCACCAGTCTTTTCAATGAATATTCAGGACTGACTTCCTGTAGAATTGACTGTTTTAATCTCCTTGCAGTGCAAGGGACTCTCAAAAGTCTTCTCAAACACCACAGTTTAAAAGCATGAATTCTTTGGCACTCAGTATTCTTTATGGTCCAACTCTCACATCTCTATATGACCACTGGAAAAAACACAGCTTTGGCTAGATGAACATTTGTCGGCAGAGTAATATATCTGCTTTTTAATATGCTGGCTAGATTGGTCATAGCTTTTCTTTCAAGGAGCAAGAGTCTTTTAATTTCATGGCTGCAGTCACTATCAACAATGATTTGGAAGTCCAATAAAATAAAGTCTGTCACTGTTTTCATTGTTTCCCCATCTGTTTGTCATGAAGTGATAGGGCCAGATGCTGAGATCTTCATCTTTCGAATGTTGAGTTTTAAGCCAGCTTTTTCACTCTCATCAAGAGGCTTTCTGCCATCAGAGTGGTGTCATATGCATAACTGAAGTTATTGATATTTCTGCTGGCAATCTTTTTTCCAGCTTGTGTGTCATCAGTCCAGCCTTTTGTATGATGTACTCTGTATAGAAGTTAAATAACCAGCATGACAATATACAGTCTTGATGTACTCCTTTCCCAATTGTGAACCAGTCCATTGTTTCATGTCTGATTCTAACTATTGCTTCCTGACCTGTATACAGGTTTCTCAGGATGTAGATAAAGTGGTCTGGTATTCTCATCTCTTTAAGAATGCCATATATATATCCAGAGGTAGTCCAGGTGTCTTGGTTTTAAGGAATCAGCCTGTTAATGCAGGAGATGCAGGAGACATGGATTTCCTCCCTGGGTCAGGAAGAGCCCTTGGAGGAGGGCATGATAACTCATTACAGTATTCATGCCTGGAGAATCCAATGGACAGAGGAAGCTTGCAGGTTAAAGTTTATGGGGTTGCACAGAATCACACATGACTGAAGCGACTTAGCATGTACACAGGCACACAAGGCAAGAAAATAACTCTCAGATAAAGACTTCAGAGAGTAAAATGGCGATCTCAGAAGTGACTTTTTTTTTTTTTTAATGAGTCAGTTCTAAATATAACCCACACCTGTGGCTCACACAGTAAAGTTTCATCCTGTGATGTGGGAAAAATGGGTTCAATACCTGGGTTGAGAAGATCCCTGGCAGAGGGCATGGCAACCCACTCCAGTATTCTTGCCTGGAGAATCACCATGGAATGAGCAGGCTGGCAGGCTACAGCTTGTGGGGGCTCAAAGAGTCAAACACAACTAAAGTGACTAAGCACAGCACACACCACCACCAACACTGGATATTAGTGGACATCACTTATTCCAGTGATGTCAAGAGAATGCATTCTGTGAAAGAAGCTTAGTTGGGGAGAAAAAAAAAAAAAAAAAAAAAAAAAAAAACTACCATGTGGCCTTAACAATTCTTTTGAAATGTTTCATGAGGAATAAAAACATTTTAAATATTTTAATCTATTATTACCATTTATCATATGAAAATTATTTATCATTTTAATCAGTGATCTCAGGATTGACACTTTGAGTAAAAATTTTAAAATTAACAGTGTTGTTACGATATTTGCCACATATTCTAAGCTAGGAAAAGTTCTATTTTACTTCTAAATTTAGAATCTGATTGGCAGATTTCCAATTTATCTATCTCGAGACTACAACAAGTTCTCTCATGGGGAAACTACATAACTATATGAATTTCTGATTTTTGAAAAACATTTAAAACTTGTTTAAAAATAAAAGTACTTCAATCTTGTTCAGTTGAGTTCAGTCGCTCAGCCGTGTCCGACTCTTTGCGACCCCATGAATCGCAGCATGCCAGGCTTCCCTGTCCATCACCAACTCCCGGAGTTCACTCAGACTCATGTCCATCAAGCCAGTGATGCCATCCAGCCATCTCATCCTCTGTCGTCCCCTTCTCCTCCTGCCCCCATCCCTCCCAGCATCAGAGTCTTTTCCAATGAGTCAACTCTTCACATGAGGTGGCAAAAGTACTGGAGTTTAGGCTTTAGCATCAGTCCTTCCAATGAGCATCCAGGGCTGATCTCCTTCAGAATGGACTGGTTGGATCTCCTTGCATTCCAAGGGACTCTCAAGAGTCTTCTTCAACACCACAGTTCAAAAGCATCAATTCTTCTGTGCTCAGCTTTCTTCACAGTCCAACTCTCACATCCATATATGACCACTGAAAAAACCATAGCCTTGACTAGACGGACCTTTGATGGCAAGGTAATATCTTTGCTTTTCAATATGCTATCTAGGTTGGTCATAACTTTTCTTCCAAGAAGTAAGCGTCTTTTAATTTCATGGCTGCAGTCACCATCTGCAGTGATTTTGGAGCCCACAAATATAAAGTCTGGCACTGTTTCCACTGTTTCCCCATCTATATTTCCCATGAAATGAAGGGACCAGATGCAATGATCTTTGTTTTCAGAATGTTGAGCTTTAAGCCAACTTTTTCACTCTCCTCTTCCAATTTCATCAAGAGGCTTTTTAGTTCCTCTTCACTTTCTGCCATAAGGGTGGTGTCATCTGCATATCTGAGGTTATTGATATTTCTCCCAGCAATCTTGATTCCAGCTTGTGTTTCTTCCGGTCCAGCGTTTCTCATGATCTACTCTGCATATAAGTTAAATAAGCAGGGAGACAGTATACAGCTTTGACATACTCCTTTTCCTATTTGGAACCAGTCTATTGTTTCATGTCCAGTTCTAACTGTTGCTTCCTGATCTGAATACAGACTTCTGAAGAGGCATGTCAGGTGGTATGGTATTCCCATCTCTCTTAGAATTTTCCACAGTTTCTTGTGATCCACACAGTCAAGGCTTTGGCATAGTCAATAAAGGAGAAATAGATGTTTCTCTGGAACTCTCTTGCTTTTTCCATGATCCAACAGATGTTGGCAATTTGATCTCTGGTTCCTCTGCTTTTTCTAAATCCAGCTTGAACATCAGGAAGTTCACGGTTCACATATTGTTGAAGCCTGGCTTGGAGAATTTTGAGCATTACTTTACTAGCATGTGAGATGAGTGAAATTGTGCAGTAGTTTGAGCATTCTTTGGCATTGCCTTTCTTTGAAATTGGAATGAAAGCTGACCCTTTCCAGTCCTGTGGCCACTGCTGAGTTTTCCAAACTTGCAGCACTTTCACAGCATCATCTTTCAGGATTTGAAATAGCTCAACTGGAATTCCATCACCTCCACTAGCTTTGATCATAGTGGTGCTTTCTAAGGCCCACTTGACTTCACATTCCAGGATGTCTGGCTCTAGATGAGTGATCACACCATCGTGATTATCCGTGTGATGAATATCTTTTCTGTACAGTTCTGTGTATTCTTGCCACCTCTTCTTAATATCTTCTGCTTCTGTTAGGTCTAGACCATTTCTGTCCTTTATCGAGCCCATCTTTGCATGAAATGTTCCCTTGGTATCTCTAGTTTTCTTGAAGAGATCTCTAGTCTTTCCCATTCTGTTCTTTTCCTCTATTTCTTTGCATTAATCACTGAAGAAGGCTTTCTTATCTCTTCTTGCTATTCTTTGGAACTCTGCATTCAGATGCTTATATCTTTTCTTTTCTCCTTTGCTTTTCACTTCTCTTCTTTTCAAAGCTATTTGTAAGGCCTCCCAGACAGCCATTTTGTTTTTTTCCATTTCTTTTCCATGGGGATGGTCTTGATCCCTGTCTCCTGTACAATACCATGAACCTCATTCCATAATTCATCAGGCACTCTGTCTATCAGATCTAGGCCCTTAAGTCTATTTCTCACTTCCACTGTGTAATTATAAGGGATTTGATTTAAGTCATACCTGAATGGTCTAGCGGTTTTCCCTACTTTCTTCAATTTGAATCTGAATTTGCTAATAAAGAGTTCATGATCTGAGCCAGAGTCTGCTCCTTGTCTTGTTTTTGTTGACTGCATAGAGCTTCTCCATCTTTGGCTGCAAAGAACAGAATCAATCTGATTTTGGTGTTGACCATCTGGTGATGTCCATGTGTAGAGTCTTCTCTTGTGTTGTTGGAAGAGGGTGTTTGCTGTGACCAGTGCATTTTCTTGGCAAAACTCTATTAGTCTTTGCCCTGCTTCATTCCACATTCCAAGGCCTAATTTGCTGTTACTCCAGGTATTTCTTGACTTCCTACTTTTGCATTCCAGTCCCCAATAATGAAAAGGACATCTTTTGTGGGTGTTAGTTCTAAAAGGTCTTGTAGGTCTTCAGAGAACCATTCAACTACAGCTTTCAGCGTTACTGGTTGGGGCATAGACTTGGATTACCATGATATTGAATTTTTTGCCTTGGAAATGAACAGAGATCGTTCTGTCATTTTTGAGATTTCATCCAAGTACTGCATTTCGGACTCTTTTGCTGACCATGATGGCTACTCCATTTTTTTCTGAGGGATTCCTGCCCACAGTAGTAGATATAATGGTCATCTGAGTTAAATTCACCCATTCCAGTCCATTTTAGTTCACTGATTTCTAGAATGTTGATGTTCACTCTTGCCATCTCTTGTTTGACGACTTCCAATTTGCCTTAATTCATGGACCTGACATTCCAGGTTCCTATGCAATATTGCTCTTTACAGCATCGGACCTTGCTTCTGTCACCAGGCACATCCACAGCTGAGTATTGTTTTTGCTTTGGCTCCACCCCTTCATTCTTTCTGGAGTTATTTCTCCACTGACCTCCAGTAGCATATTGGGCGCCTACTGACCTGGGGAGTTCCTCTTTCAGTATCCTATCATTTTGCTTTTTCATACTGTTCATGGGGTTCTCAAGGCAAGAATACTGAAGTGGTTTACCATTCCCTTCTCCAGTGGGTCACATTCTGACAGACCTCTCCACCATGACCTGCTCGTCTTGGGTTGCCCCGCGGGCATGGCTTGGCTTCATTGAGCTCGACAAGGCTGTGGTCCTAGTGTGATTAGATTGACTAGTTTTCTGTGAGTATGGTTTCAGTGTGTCTGCCCTCGATGACCTCTTGCAACACCTACCATTTTACTTGGGTTTCTCTTACCTTGAAGTCTTCATGGCTGCTCCAGCAAAGCGCAGCCACTGCTCCTTACCTTGGATGAGGGGTATCTCCTCACCACCACCCTTCCTGACCTTCAACGTGGGAGAGCTCCTCTAGGCCCTCCTGCCCCCATTCAGCCACCGCTCCTTGGATGTGATGTGGCTCCTCCTGGCTGCCGCCCCGGGCCTCGGAAGCAAGGTGGCTCCTCTCGGCCTTACTCCCCGGCCTCGGATCTGGGGTGCCTCCTCTCAGCCATCCCCCCCGACCTCAGACGTGGGGTAGCTCCTCCCAGCAGCAGATGTGGAAAATAGGCAAATATTTGCACTCTTAATTTTTTAAGTTAATCAAATGTTTAATATACATGGGAATTATCCAAATTATTTTGAAATAGTTTGAATTATTAATTATGAAGTAATTATTATAAAATAATGTTTTAATATGAAACTTTTATTCACTAATTAAATTGGAGAGTCACATGCATTGAACAAAATATGTTTAATAAGTAAATATACTGATAAAGTTATTTAGTATACAATGATTTTTTAAAAATGTGGTCAAAATAACATAGTTTTCATTGAAAAGATAGTTCTATTTTATAATAAATATGGTAATAATGATAGCATCAGCAGATATGCTGATATTCGTTATAAAAATAAGTAAATGTAAATTAGTACTTCATACTATTGTGTAGTATTTTAACTGATACTTGCCTGATAATTATCATTAATTTTTGAAATCCTCTCTAGAGTTTTATGAATGACTAAATGTGGTTTGATGATCTCGCTGAAAATTTCAGCATTTATCTTTAAAAACAATAAGCACACTTTATTTATACAATGCTTGGTTTAGTTGAACTCATTCAATCTGGCCTTATTTAATTATTATACTGCTGCTGCTGCTCAGTTGACTCAGTCATGTCCAAGTCACTGCTACCCTATGGATTATAGTCCTCCAGTCTCCCCTGTCCACGGTATTTTTCCAGCAAATATACTAGAGCGGGGTGCCATGCCCTCCTCCAGGGAGTCTTCCAGACCCAGGGATCAAACCCTTGTCTCCTGTGTCTCTTGCATTGCAGGCAGATTCTTTACCACTGAACCATTAGGGAAGCCAAAATTAATACACTAAATATAAGCAAAATATAGTTAATATTAAGTAGAGATTACTTTTTTCATTCTGTGGATTCCATGTGAAAAGAGATTGCATAGAACAACAGAAAACAGAAATTACTTGGTAAGATTCTATGAAGCAGTAACATAATCAACGGTTACTATTTTTTTAAGGAAGTGATAGTAAAAAGAGCAGGGAAACTACTTTTCCCATGTAAATAATATTGCTTTTGTTTTTCCTGTTGTTACTTGCTGCTCCTGCTTTTGATACTGTTTTGAAATTAAGATACTTGCCTGGAGAGGAATATCCCAACCCAGAAACCAAAAGCTATCAAGTGTTTTGTGATGAAACAAAGAAATATGCTTAATTTGGTTTCTTAAATGTCAAATAATTCATTACTTGGTTTTCTGAGTTTCTTAGGAAGAAGAGAAAGTGGGAAAATCTCAAATTAATTATTATTTAATAAGAAGAGCTTGCACTCTATTACTTATTCAACAGCTTTCACTCATGTAACTTATTACACACTGCAAATATTGCCTCATCAATCATCACTAAATAAGGGCAGAGAACATGACAAGTTTTAAATAATTTCCAGGAGCTCTGATATTAATATCATACTCTATTTATACAAAATAAGGTATAATCCTTGCTGAGTGATCATGCTGGCTTTCATGGAGAATAAAAGCATCAATCTGTATCCTAGAGGAAAACTGACAAAACACCTCTCTAGTGGTTGAATATGATTAGAACAATGGATTTAAAAATGTGGCTCCTGTTTATAAGAGCAATGCAGGAAAAATAATCAAATTTCCTGCAACACAGCACTTACAAATATGAGATACACTGAAACTTCTGTTATTATACATACAACCAATGAAAACGATGGCCTGATCCTGAGTCAAACTTGATAACTTGTTTGAACTACATCAATTCAAGAACTGCTTGGATGTTTTTACTGTGCAGTTTATTGAGACTGTGTTTAGTCGTTCAGTTGTGTCCAACTCTTTGCAACCCTTTGGACTGTAGCCCTCCAGGCTCCCCTGTCCATGGGATTTTCCAGACAAGGATACTGGAGTGGGTTGCCATTTCCCTCTCCAGGATATCTTTCTGATCCAGTTATCAAATCAACATCTCCTGTGTCTCCTGCATTGCTGGCATATGCTTTATCCACTGAGCCACAGGTGAAGCCCAACTATTAGGACTAGTAAAGAATAATTAGTACTTTAAAAAGCTATAATATAGGAGAGGAATAAATTAGGAGTTTGGGATTAGCAGATACACACTACTATGTAAACAATATCATGGGGAACTATATCCAATATCTTGTAATAACCTATGGTGGAAAAGAATATGGAAACGAATCAGGAAAATAATATATACAGACATAGATTTAGATATGTATAACTGAATCAATTTGCTGTAAACTGAAACAAACACAACATTGTAAATCAACTACACTTCATTTAATAAATAAAAATTAAATGATTAAGATGATAAAAACAAAATAAATAAAAAAATAAAACTTCCATTTCAATTATAAAATCATTATCAGCAGAAAAGTAATAGCTGACCCTTGAACAACACGAGTTCAAACTGTGCAGATCGACTAATATTCAGGCTTCTTTTAATAAATATGCAGAAAAGTTTTTAGAGATTTATGACTATTTGGGAAAACTTACAGGTGAAGCTTATAGCCTAGAAATATTGAAAATTTTAATAAAAAAAGATATATCATTAAGGCATAAAATATGTAGATAGTGTTATGTACTTAGGTATAAGGTCTGCTGCTGCTTCTGCTAAGTCGCTTCAGTTGTGTCCGACTCTGTGCGACCTCATAGATGGCAGCCCACCAGGTTCCCCTGTCCCTGGGATTCTCCAGGCAAGAATACTGGAGTGGGTTGCCATTTCCTTCTCCAATGCATGAAAGTGAAAAGTGAAAGTGAAGTCGCTCAGTCATGTCCGACTCCTAGTGACCCCATGGACTGCAGCCTACCAGGCTCCTCCATCCACGGGATTCACCAGGCAAGAGTATTGGAGTGGGGTGCCATTTCCTTCTCCATAGCATGCAGGCTAGGTTACCATTAATCAATCATATTCTTCTTCATTATCAATGCATGAATCTTTAAACTTATAAATAAATATGGCACAGCATCTTTTCACTTTTGAAGTCTAGTGTTAGAAATAAGTATAATATCTGTAGTGTTTTGTATTATATATAAAGCAATACAGATGTAGTTATGGACATATGGTACATCTTGAAAACATATGTGAACTTATGGCAATGATAAATACAGTACAGTATTGTAAATTCATTTTCTCTTCCTTATGATTTTCTTAGTAATATTTTCTTTTCTACAGCTTACTTTAATATAGGAATACATTATATAAGACATATGAGATAATACTGTTAACAGACCATTTATATTATTGATAATGCTTGTGGTCAAAAGTAGGCTATTTGTTATTAAGTTTTGGGTAGTTAAAGATATAAATGACATTCTGACTGTGTGTAGGTTGGCCCTCTAACCCTTATGTTGCTCAAGGGTCAATTCTATATGCCTTAGATGTTTGCATCTAATAACATACTAATTATTTTAGAATCAAATTTCTAATTTCTTATACTTATTGAATAATTCTTCAATAAATAAATCAATAAAAACCTATGTATTATTAAAAACATAAGAAATGAAAACAATTGCCAAGGATATGGAGAAAAGGGAATCCTTGTACACTGTTGGAAATGTAATTGATCCAGCCACAATGGAAAACAAAATGGAAGTTTCTCAAAAAATAAAAAGTAGACTCACCATACAATCCAGCAATTCCACTTCTGGGTATTTATCTGAAGAAAATGAAAACACTAACTTGAAAAGATATATGCACCATTATGTTCACTGTAGCATTATTTATGATTATCTAAGATATAGGGTTTCCCTTATAGCTCAGTTGGCAGAGAATCTGCCTGCAATGCAGGAGACCTGGGTTTGATCCCTGGGTTTGGAAGGTCCCCTGGAGAAGGGAAAAGCTTCTCATATCTGGTATTCCGGCCTGAAGAGTTCCATGGACATGTATAGTCCATGGGGTTTCAAGGAGTCAGACAAGACTGAGCAACTTTCACTTTCTTTCAGCTAAGATATAATAACTTGAGTGTTCACCAATGAATAGATGGATTAAAAATGTGAGGTACACACACACACATACAATAGTATATTATTTAGTCATAATAAAAGAATGATATATTTCCATTTGAGACAACATTAACAGACATCAAGGGCATTATACTAAACGAAATATCAAACAAAGACAATTACCCAATTACCTAATAATCTCATTTGTTCGTGATCTGAAAACAAAAATAAAATCATAGATAAAAGAACAGATTGGTGGGGGGATGAGCAAAATCAGTGCAGGGGGGTCAAAAGACAGATTTTATTTCGAGCTGATCAAATATTGATTATTTTCAGCTAATTAAGCCGACTAAGGTCCGTCTAGTCAAGGCTATGGTTTTTCTAGTAATCCTGTATGGATGTGAAGAGTTGGACTGTGAAGAAGGCTGAGCGCCAAAGAATTGATGCTTTTGAACTGTGGTGTTGGAGAAGACTCTTGAGAGTCCCTTGGACTGCAAGGAGATCCAACCAGTCCATTCTGAAGGAGATCAGCCCTGGGATTTCTTTGGAAGGACTGATGCTAAAGCCTAAACTCCAGTTCTTTGGCCACCTCATGCAAAGAGTTGACTCATTGGAAAAGACTCTGATGCTGGGAGGGATTGGGGGCAGGAGGAGAAGAGGGCGACCGAGGATGAGATGACTGGATGGCATCACTGACTCGATGGACATGAGTCTGAGTGAACTCCAGGAGTTGGTGATGGACAGGGAAGCCTGGCATGCTGCGATTTATGGGGTCGCAAAGAGCCAGACACGACTGAGTGACTGAACTGAACTGAAACTGATGTCTGGACAGTTCAAATTTTCCTTTAATTTCATAAAATAAACTTGTTTCTATTACTCCACTTTTTGAGGTTTAATATATAGGGAAAACAGTTTAAGGAAATGTATCCAATTGTTTTTTTCAATAAAACAATTGATGTCCAAATGGACAATTTCTGTCTCTGAGGCTATCATTTTGTGCATTAATGAAGAAAGAAATGAAAAGAACACAAATATTTGTATTTGTCAACTCGATATTTTTTATGTCTTTATAGAAGGAGAAAAGGTGGAAGCAGTGAAAGATTTCTTCTTCTTGGGCTGTAAAATCACTGCAAATGGTGACTGCAGACATGAAATTAGAAGATGATTGCTTCTGGGAAGGAAAGCTATGACAAACGTAAACAACATGTTGAAAAACAAAAACATCACTTTGTCAACAAAAGTCCATATAATCAAGGCTATGGTCTTTCTAGTAGTTGTGTACAGTGTGAGAGCTGGACAATAAAAAAGGCAGAGCACTAAAGAATTCATGCCTTTGAACTCTGGTACTGGGGAAGGCTCTTCTGAGTCCCTTGGAAAGTAAGGTGATCAAATCAGTCAATAGCCGTGAATATTTGGAAGGACTGATGTTGAAACTGAAGCTCCAATACTTTGGCCACATGATGAGAACAGTTTACTCATTGGAAAAGACCCTGATGATAAGAAATATTGAAGGCAGAAGGAGAAGGAAGTGACAGAGGATGAGATGATTGGATAGCACCACGGATTCAATGGACATGAACTTGAATACACTCTGGGAGGTGGTGGGGGATAGGGAAGCCTGGTGTGTTGCAGTCTGTGTGATCGCGAAGAGTCAGACATGACTTGGCGACTGGACAACACCAACAACATAGCTGTAGTAAATAAATAAAACAAAACAGAATTTTGGGGAATTTTATTATTTTGATTAACATAAATGCATTCAATTGAGAAAATTACTCTTTATGTTGGAGTGACCATTTGTGAGTATGCCATCCTTCTTATAGGCTCTAGAAAGATATTTTAGTTCATTCAACAAATATTTACTAACCAACTATCAGAAACCAGGCCTTGACAAATATAGAAGGTTATTTATTAATTTAGTTGAACAGATACTTATTGCATACCTAGTGTGTGTACCAGTGTCCTGCAAGGTAAATATAATATAGTTGTTAAGCGATCAAACAACAAACCTAACTTCAAGAAGGATAAAATATAGTCCCTGAAGAAAGTCTAATGCCATCTATTCCCAAGACATTTTTAAAATACCCTGAATATTTTGAGTTATGAAATAGTCTTAATGAAAGTAAAGTCTCAGTCATGTCTGACTCTTTGTGGTCCCATGGACTATATAGTCCATGGCATTCTCCAGGCCAGAATACTGGAGTGGGTAGCCTTTCCCTTCTGCAGGGGATCTTCCCAACCCAGGGATCAAATCCAGGTCTCCCGCATTGCAAGCAGATTCTTTACCAGCTGAGCTACAAGGGAAGCCCAGAGCAAATGCTAACCTCCTAATCACTTATTTTGGAACACAAGATATATTTGCATATTGACCAGATGTTTTGCCATTATGTTTTAAACAGTAGTTACCACACTGGGTCAGAGAAAGCTTTATGAACTCAGGTACTGACCTTACATAATTTAAGAAATAGCATAAAATTATTAAAAATCAAATCATATAGCAATGGCTGCTACTGTATAATTGAAATCATTTTGATATTAGAAATAGTAGCTTTAAAATTGAATCTATATACATAGTCATAAAAGTCTAGGAAATCTTCATTTCAGAAAACCTTGCCATATATAATCATTTCATAGTCTTCTAAAGTTGAACAAAGATATATTTTCCTATAAAAATGAATAAAAATTACACCCAGATGTGTTCAAGTCCTCTTCTTTCTTGGCTTTATATTATATTCTCTTTGTCGCTGAACAAAGATTAGCTGGCCTGAGTTTTAATGTAGTTGATAGACAAGGTGAAATGAGAGTCTTATTGCTAGGAGATGTTTAGTCAATAGTGATTTAATTTTACCTTTTTTTTCTGAATTGACTTAGAAAAGCAGCTAAAGGAAAAGATGTCATTGCTGTGAGACTTTGCATTCAATATAGCTATGGATTTTATATTTTAACAGCAAATTATGAGCTAATTTTAAATTTCTATTTAGCTTAGATGTTTATTAAAGAACAAACAGAATAAAATAAAATGAATAAGCCATGAAGTTGTTTTTATATATTTAAAGTTTTCTAGAATACCACTGTCCTTTAGAACTTTAGTGATGATAAAAATGTTAAACATCTATGTTCTTTAATATAGTATGCTGTATTACACTAATACTACAACTAATGCTGGTTATCATATTGGACAGTGAACTTCTAGAACTGAATTTCAATAATACATTATGTTAAGTAAAGCCTTAAAGAAATGGTTCAGAAGCTTTCTGTCATTGTCCAAGAGTCTAGCATATTATGATACTGCATTTTTATAGCACATGATGCTATTACTATTTTAGAAAACACTGAATAGTAAATGTACAATTTTAAAATATAAAACTCCATTTTCTTCACATTAATAGTAATGGGTATTGATTTATCCATCATTTTGATAGCTATAGTAAGTCATGATTCTTTGTTCAGTAGAGAAAATAGGAATTCAAATTTGGTTTTACATAACCATCTAAAAAATGAAGTGTTTATCAAAACACATATCTTTGTCTTAAACCTTTTAGAAATGTAAATGCAAAATGTAACAGATTAGCTTTCCATTTTTAATATGGAAATTAAATTATTTATTTTTCTCAAATTAGGTTTTCCCATAATGCATGGTTTTATACTAACTACGTTATTCCATATTTTATGCTTACATAAGCCTAATGAGAATACCGATGTTAGGAAAAATGAATTAAGTACATCTAACCTGTCATTAATAATCATTCATCTAGAAACTGAAGGCATTTCTTCCGTAGTATATCCGTTCAAAAAAAATCCTGATAAAGAATTCTGAAGGAATTCATTCCCACATTCATAAATTAGCACCTTGCATGCACTAATGATTTTCTATCATAAACATTTATTTTTAACAGACTGAATTACTGGAACCAGCTGCTTAGAGTGATCAATTTCACCCATCTCTCCACTTTTCTTGCTTCTATTGGCACAACTTTAAAATTTCATAATTTCTCTTCACAGTAGAATAACAACATTGCTTTTTCTCTTAATGCCTTTCTGTGGAAGGCAGATATATATTAGATAATATTGAGATTGGTTCATCTGTTCCTATCTCTTTTATATCTATTGCCTGCTCACCCTTGATAACATAAATATAATTATCATACACCTTAGTCAGTAATAAGAACAGATTACCTTTTTATACCAACAATCTTTTCCACTTTACAATGGCTTTTCCAAAGCCATAATTGACTATCTCTTTTCATGACCACATTTAATGTGTTTTGGTTCAAGTTTTCCATATTATCTTTCTCATGACTTTGCTACATGATATATTCTGAGTCAGAACTAGAATTATAGTTAATTTTCAGCACATGTTGCCAAAACCCATCATATCTATGTTCTAGGAATGTTTAGGGGAAAAAAACAAACAAACAAACAAACAAAACACTACAGGTAAAGGACAGTTTCTCCACTGAGGCAGGAAGAGCAGAAATGTGTGTACTGAAGTGCTTGGCAATATCATCATGGGGAGATTGGTTTACATTGGGATTTACTTAGTCTCAAATAGAGTAAATCAAGGAACTGAAAACCAATTCATCTCTAACAGTCCAACATTTCTGGCCTGGCTTCCAGTTTGAGGAGTCCATCCATTTATAAAGAGTTGTGATGACACTTGGGTAATAGTCAGAATTACTTTCTATTTGAAATGGTGAATCTAGACTATAAGCGTTTTTGATCACAGACTATTCTCAATGATGCTACATTCAAGCTAAGATATTCTACTCATTAATAATGTTTTGACATATAGCAAATCGAAACAAATAAAGATATTTAGTTTAAAATATCTGGAAATTTGGAAAAGAACAACAAAATATCAGAATCAAAACAGTATCCTGAGGGGACTTCTCTGCTGGTCTAGTGGCTAAGTCTCCACCCTCCCAATGCAGGGAGCCAGGGATCGACTCTTGGTCAGAGGACCAAATCCCACATGCTGCAACAAAGATTCCATATGCCACAACTAAGACCAAGGATATATTAATATTTAAGACCAAATTAATATTTAAAAAAATAGTAAATGGAAAAAAGAGACAAAAATGAGATAATCAGGTAACAGTAGCTTATTAAGGTAAAAGTTAATTAAATCAATAGATGAAAGTTTAAATCAATAGATGTAACAAAAAAAGCAAGTATGAAATAAGCAAAAGCATTATATCAAGAAAAATAATATAAAATCATACATGAAATTTTTAAAAATCTGTGAAGTCATTTTTATGCTCTCATTTTCATACCCATAATCCAACTCATCAGAGAATCCTATTGGCTCTATTTTTGAGTTATATTTTGTAGTCAACTACCTGTCATTAACTCACTCAAAAAAAGTGAAAGTGAAAGTTACATCTGCAGTCCATGGACCGTAGCCCTCCAGGCTCTTCTGTCCATGGAATTCTCCAGGTAAAAATACTGGAGTGGGTAGTCATTCCTTCCTCCAGGCAATTTTCCCCACCCAGGAACTGAACCCATGTAGCCTGCACTGCAGGCAGATGCTTTACCTTCTGAGCCATCAAGGAAGACTCATTAACTCACAACTACCATCCTATTGTAAGGTCTCTCTTTGACTGTTAGCATAGCTCCCAAATGGGCTTCCCAAATTTCCCCACTTGGGCTTCCCTTGTGGTTCAGCAGGTAAGGAATCTGCCTGCAGTGCAAAAGACCTGGGTTTGATCCCTGGGTTGGGAAGATCCCCTGGAAGAGGGAAAGGCTACCCACTCCAGTATTCTGGCCTAGAGAATTCCATGGACTGTATAGCCCAAGGAATTGCAAAGAGTCAGACACGACTGAGCGACTTTCACTTCACTTCTATTTCCCCACTTAATAACTAATTTCCATTCTGTACAAGAGTCAAAATTTTCTTTGTAAAACAGACTTTTCAAAATTTTCCAATTTCACCCCATTTGACTCAGGAGAAAAAGTTCTTCCAATAGCTCACACATGTCTGAATTATCTTGGTTTTGGCTGTTACTTTGACCTTCTCTGTTACCATTCTCTCTACTGTTCAATCTACCTCTGATTCACTGTCCTTCTACAACCAGTTTTCTATGTGATTTCAGATGGTTTATTTCATCTGTTCCTGAAGGTCTCTGCTCCAGTGTCTTCTGTTTAGAAATGACATTCTGGATAAACAGGACACAAAGGAATAGACTAAAAATGCAGAGGATCTGATACGTGTATGTCTAAGAGTAATGTACACTCCTTCACCAGCTTCTGTTTACACACATTAAGGAAATCCATTTACAAGGGTGACACATGGCCAGAAAAAAGTTAAAGAGTGGTTGAGATGTCTTTTTCCAAGACTATAAAGGGAAGTCAGGAAAACTTGTGAATATGTTAAATAAAATAGTGATCATCTTAAAAGTACTTTCAGGACTTTCCTGGTGTTACTGTGGTTAAGAATACACCTGCCAGTGCAGGGAACATGTGTTTGAACCCTGCTCCAGGAAGATTTCATGTGCCTCAAGGCAGCTAAGCCCATGCACTGCAACTACTCAATGATAAGAGAAGCACCCTCAATGAGAAACCCAGGCATCTAGTGAAGAATAGCCCACACTCGCTGCAAAATTCCAATCTAAAGAAATTTACAATACTAAAGTAAAGAGTCTAGGAATATTTTGTTTTGAATAGGAATTTTTTTTCCTCAAATACGTGTATTATGTTGTGTAGAATAAATTATTGCATATGCTAAAGTGCTCCATGAATAATTCATAAGTTCAGATATAAAAGATAATTTGAATTTCAAGTATTAAAATTAATATATCAAATATGCTATGAGATTTATTTTCATTACTAGTATCTTTAAAAACAGTTTATTCTCTTTTATATTCACTGATGTTTAAATTGTAATTTCAAAGTTTCTATCAATGCGTTTAATTATTGTCCTTATAAGTGAAATTAAACATGGTCAAATCAATGTAATGACTAAAAGTAGACAGCATTTTATTTTGTTCCAGTTAAATACTAAAATAAATAGATTACTTGATTTCATCATTTTGTTCATTGCTCTCCATTTGAAATCTACAACAAAACAGAACTGAACCATGTCCTTATTTAATCAGTACTTTAATCAGTTCCAGAGATTCATTTTATATCTGGAAACTGCCTCATTAACAAAAGGAAATGAGAACAAATTAATATGCTGAATATTTTTCTCAAGATGTAAATTCGTCAAGTTGTGGGCAAACTGGGCCGGAGAATCAATTTTAATTTCTGCAATTTAAAACCTGTTTAACTTTTATTTTGTGTATATATTAGGTATGTTGTTTCACAATTTAATGTGGCATTTTATATTAATTAAAGCATATGTCAATTTAAAGTCTATTATAAATGATAAAACGGCCAATGTATAATATCCTATAAATTTACATTAAACTTACTGATCTTCCTTTAAATGTGTTGCACATGCTAAGATCTTGTTTATATTGTTGCTTTTTTTGTAACTATTAAAACTTTTTTATTCTAAGATATTTTGCATATTTTCTTTATTATGTAGCATTAACTACAAAAGGGTTGCCAGGTCACATAAGTTTTTCTATATAAATTCACCATGCTAATAATATTTAAGTGTATTCTCTTTATTAATGCTGTTAGTCATTTTCTTTAAAGGGAAAATGTGATATCTGGGAAAAATGTGAGAAAACCCAAGTATATTATAACAAGAGTTAGTATGAGTTATTTATAAATTATTTTAAAATAAATAGAGAAGGAAATAGCAACCCACTCCAGTACTCTTGCCTGCAAAACTCCATGGATGGAGGAACCTGGTAGGCCACAGTCCATGGGGTCGCAAAGAGTTGGACATGACTGAGTGACTTCACTTTCTTTCTTTCTATAGTTCCTTTTGGAAAATGAAATGGCAACCCACTAGAGTGTTCTTGCCTAGAGAATCCCGTGGACGGAGGGGCCTGGTCAGCTACAGTCTGTGGGGTAGCAAAAAGTCAGACAAGGCTAAGCAACTAACACACAAACACACAGACATAAAATAAATACTAACTTCTCATTGATTTAAAAAATCAGAAGAGTGTTTTATCTGAATTTCATTTCAATGCCAGAAATATGTCACATGTGGGCTACATTTATTAACTAAATAAAAATAAAATGAATATTTACAAATGTACCAAGCTAGTATAATTAACTTTTTGAATTTCTTTATGTTTTATCAGTATTTTGTTGAACTTTTAAAATGCATACATTGATTTACAATTTATTATTTAGGTTTTTGGTTGCTAAACATATTATCAATTTTTTTTTTTTAATATTAGTACACGTACTAGTTACAATAAAATAAATTTTAGATCAATGCAACCTAAGGAATATTCCAAGACTATATCTGATAATCCAAGTCTACAAGACCTCTTAGAACTAACACCCAGAAAAGATGTCCTTTTCATTATAGGGGACTGTAATGCAAAAGTAGGAATTCAAGAAACACCTGGAGTAACAGGCAAATTTGTCTTTGGAGTAGAGAATGAAGTAGGGAAAAGGCTAACAGAGTTTTGCCAAGAGAACACACTGGTCATAGCAAACACCCTCTTCCAAAACTCTACACATGGATATCACAAGCTGTCAACACCAAAATCAGATTGATTATATTCTTTGCAGCCAAAGAGGGCACAGCTCTATACAGTCAGCAAAAACAAGACCGGGAGCTGACTGAGGCTCAGATCATGAACTCCTAATTGCCAAATTCAGACTAAATTGAAGAAAGTAGGGAAAACCACGAGACCATTCAGGTATGACCTAAATCAAATCTCTTATGAATATACAGTGGAAGTGAGAAATAGATTAAAGGGACTAGAACTGATAGAGTGCCTAATGAACTATGGATGGAGGTTTGTAACACTGTACAGGAGACAGTGATCAAGACCATCCCCATGGAAAAGAAATGCAAAAAAGCAAAATGGCTGTCTGAGGAGGCCATACAAATAGCTGTGAAAAAAAAAAAGAGAAGTGAAAAGCAAAGGAGAAAAGGAAGATATAGCCATTTGAATGCAGAGTTCCAAAGAACAGCAAGGACAGATAAAAAAGCCTTCATCAGCAATCCATGCAAGGAAATAGAGGAAAACAATAGAATGAGAAAGACTAGAGATTTATTCAAGAAAATGAGCGATGCCATGGGAACATTTCATGCAAAGAATGGCTCAATAAAGGACAGAAATGGTAGGGACCTAACAGAAGCAGAAGATATTAAGAGGTGGCTAGAATAAACAGAAGAACTGTCCAAAACAGATCTTCATGACCCAGATAATCATGATGGTGTGTTCACTCAGCTAGAGCCAGACATCCTGGAATATGAAGCCAAGTGGACCTTAGGAAGCATCATTATGAACAAAGCTAGGGGAGGTGATGGAATTCCAGTTGAACTATTTCAAATCCTAAAAGATGATGCTGTGAAAGTGCTACACTCAATATGCCAGCAAATTTGGAAAACTCAGCAGTGGCCATTGGACTGGAAAAGGTCAGTTTTCATTCCAATCCCAAAGAAAGGCAATGCCAAAGAATGCTCAAACTACCCCACAATTGCACACATCTCACACACTAGTAAAGTGATGCTTAAAATTCTCCAAGCCAGGTTCCAGCAATACGTGAACCGTGAACTTCCAGATGTTCAATCTGATTTTAGAAAAGGCAGAGGGACCATAGATCAAATTGCCAACATCCGCTGGATCATCAAAAAAGCAAAGAAGTTTCAGAAAAACATCTATTTCTGTTTTGTTAACTATGCCAAAGTTTTTGACTGTGGATCACAATAAACTGTTGAAAATTCTGAAGGAGATGGGAATAGCAGACTACCTGAACTGCCTCTTCAGTAACCTGAATGCAGGTGATGAAGCAACAGTTAGAACTGGACATGGAGCAAAAGACTCGTTCCAAATAGGAAAAGGAGTTCGTCAATGCTGTATATTGTCACCCTGCTTGTTTAACTTACATCCAGGGTACATCATAAGAAATGCTGGGCTGGAAGAAGCACAAGCTGGAATCATCAATAACCTCAGATATGCAGATGACACCACCCTTATGGCAGAAAGTGAAGAGGAACTAAAAAGCCTCTTGATGAAAGTGAAAAAGGAGAGTGAAAAATTTGGCTTAAAACTCAACATTTACAAAACTAAGATCATGGCATCTGGTCCCGTCACTTCCTGGCAAATATATGGGGAAAGAGTGGAAACGGTGGCTGACTTTTTTTTTTTTTTCTTTTTTTTTCCTCCGAAGGTGGTGGGGACTCTAAAACCACTGCAGTTGGTGATTGTAGCCATGAAATTAAAAGGCACTTACTCCTTGGAACGAAAGTTATGACCAACCTAGACATATATTAAAAAGCAGAGACATTGCTTTGTTAACAAAAGTTCTTCTAGTTAAAGCTATGGTTTTTCCAGTGGTCATGTACGGATGTGAGAGTTGGACTTTAAAGAAAGCTGAGCGCTGAAGAACTGATGCTTTTGCAGTGTGGTGTTGGAGAAGATTCTTGAGAGACCCTTGGACTGCAAGGAGATCCAACCAGTCCATCCTAAAGGATGGGTGTTCACTGGAAGGACTGATGTTGCAGCTGAAATTCCAATACTTTGGCCATCTGATGTGAAGACCTAACTCATATGAAAAGACTGATGCTGGTAAAGATTGAGGGCAGGAGGTGAAGGGGACAACAGAGGATGAGATGGTTGGATGGCATCACCAACTCAATGGATATGGGTTTCGGTGGACTCCAGGAGTTGGTGATATACAGGGAGGCCTGGTGTGCTGCAGTTCATGGGGTCACAAAGAGTCAGACACGACTGAGTGACTGAACTGAACTGAAGGAATATTTTAAAAAACCTTGCAATGACATTTAAAAACTGAATATATATATATATATATATATATATATATATATATATACACACACACATATGTATTCATTTTGTCATATGATTATATTTAAAAAACAGATATAGACCTAAATAAAGTCAAGTGGGCCTTAGAAAGCATCACTATGAACAAAGCTAGTGGAAGTGATGAAATTCCAGTGGAGCTATTTCAAATCCTGAAAATGATGATGTGAAAGGGCTGCACTCAATATGCCAGCATATTTGGAAACCTCAGCAGTGGCCACAGGACTGGAAAATGTCAATTTCATTCCAATCCCAAAGAAAGGCAATGCCAAAGAATGTTCAAACTACCTCACAATTGCACTCATCTCACATGCTAGTAAAATAATGCTCAAAATTCTCCAAGCCAGGCTTCAGCAATACGTGAACCATGAACTTCCAGATGTTCAAGCTGGTTTTATAAAAGGCAGAGGAGCCAGAGTCAAATTGCCAACATCCTCTGGATCATCAAAAAAGCAAGAGAGTTCCAGAAAAACATCTATTTCTGCTTTATTGACTATGCCAGAGCCTTTGATTGTGTGGATCACAATAAACTGTGGAAAATTCTTCAAGTGATGGGAATACCAGACCACCTGACCTGCCTCTTGAGAAACCTATATGCAGTTCAGGAACCAAGAGTTAGAACTGGACATAGAACAACAGACTGGTTCCAAATAGGAAAAGGAGTATGTCAAGGCTGTATATTGTCACCCTGCTTATTTAACTTCTATGCAGCGTACATCATGAGAAACCCTGAGCGGGAAGAAGCACAAGCTGGAATCAAGATTGCCAGGAGAAATATCAATAACCTCAGATATGCAGATGACAGCACCTTTATGGCAGAAAGTGAAGAGGAACTAGAAAGCCTCTTGATGAAAGTGAAAGTGGAGAGTGAAAAAGTTGGCTTAAAGCTAAACATTAAGAAAACGAAGATCATGGCATCTGGTCCCATCACTTCATGGGAAATAGATGGGGAAACAGTGAAAACAGTGCCAGACTTTATATTTGTGGGCTCCAAAATCACTGCAGATGGTGATTGTAGCCGTGCAATTAAAAGACACTTACTCCTTGGAAGAAAATTTATGACCAACCTAGATAGCATATTCAAAAGCAGAGAAATTACTTTACCAACAAAAGTCTGTCTAGTCAAGGCTATGGTTTTTCCAGTAGTCATGTATGGATGTGAGAGTTGGACTGTGAAGAAAGCTGAGTGCTGAAGAATTGATGCTTTTGAACTGTGGTGTTGGAGAAGACTCTTGAGAGTCCCTTAGACTGCAAGGAGATCCAACCAGTCCATTCTAAAGTAGATCAGTCCTGGGTGTTCTTTGGAAGAAATGATGCTAAAGCTGACACTCCAGTACTCTGGCTACATCATTAGAAGTGTTGACTCATTGGAAAAGCCTCTGATGCTAGGAGTGGCTGGAGGCAGGGGGAGAAGGGGATGACAGAGGATGACATGGCTGGATGATTTCCCTGACTCGATGGATGTGAATTTGAGTGAACTCCGGGATTTGGTGATGGACAGGGAGGCCTGGTATGCTGCAATTAATGAGGTCGCAAAGAGTTGGACACAAGTGAGAGACTGAACTGAACTTATAGTCAAACATTCTTGATTTAACCATAATGAAAATTAAGTTTTCTATATTATTCAGTCTTACATTTGTTGTTAATGCAACAAACGTCTATCAATGTTCCCATGCTGTTGTTATTCAATCACTAAGTCATGTCTGGCTCTTTGTGACCCCATGGACTTAGTATACCAGGCTTCCCTCTCCTTCACCATCTCCCAGAGTTTGCACAGACTCATGTCCACTGAGTGGTGATGCCATGCAACCGTGTCATCCTCTGTCATCCCCTTTGCCCTCTGCCCTCAATTTTTCCTAGCCTCAGAGTCTTTCCAGGATTAAACAACAATTAGGAGTAAAATGCCAAAAAATAATACAATCACTCATTTCCCAAGAAAATATCTCATGGTAAAAGAATAAAACTTTTAGATCTTTCTCACTATTGTGATTCTCAGTCATGGCTCATACTGACACAAACAAATTCTGACATTTACTCAAGGATTCCACTTGTATAATTTGCATGTATATGACTGGTAGGTGGCAGTGAATGCCTGAATCATTCCAATGCTATGTATCAAAATCACCCCTGTGAGAAAGTAGGCACATTGGTTTGTCAGAGTCTACTTTGCTGTTGTGACTACACCAAACTTGAAAGTGGCTAGGCCAACAGGTAAATAGAAATTTGTGTAATCAGAATGATGTCCAAGTGGATGAACATTGACATGATATAATGGGTTAATATCACTGAGAGTTCATACCTAGAAAGATGTATATGGGAAATCTAGTCATAGTCATAATGAACTGTATTTAGGATTTCTGCATGCTGAACTTACAGCTACAGGACATACATTTTGGGACCTGTTTACAATTTTCTTGAATTGCACCCATATCAAATGTATTGGCAACAGCATTTGATATAAACTGAACAGCTGCCATTCAAACCACTTTAGAATGCAAAATGGCACTCTGGAACCATGGAACCATTGGTTTTCCTGAAGCCTCACCCCAGATCAGTTCAGTTACTTCTGTTGCTCAGTCGTGTCGGAATCTTTGCAACCCCACTCACTGTAGCACTCCAGGCTTCCCTGTCCATCACCAACTTCCAGAGCTTGCTCAAAGTCATGTCCATTGAGTCGGTGATAACATCCAACTATCTCATCCTCTGTCATCCCCTTCTCCTCCTTCTTTCCATCTTTCCCAGCATCAGGGTCTTTTCCAATGAGTCAGTTCTTTGCATCCGTTGTCCAAAATGTTGGAATTTCAGCTTTAGCATCAGTCTTTTCAATGAATATTCAGGACTGATTTCCTCTGGATTGACTAGTTGGATCTCCTTGCAGTCCAAGAGACTCTCAAGATTCTTCTCCAACACCACAGTTCAAAAGCATCGATTCTTCAATGTTCAGCTTTCTTTATAGTCCAACGCTCACATCCATACATCACCCAAGATAGTAAGGGAAAATAAATTAATCTGGCACCCTGAAATGAATGTTTATTCTTTCAGAATATTGACCACACTCAGAAATTGGTATAGATGATAAAGCATGTGTAAATGGAGAATGTATATTACTAAACTGATGGAGCATCCTGCTTGCAGACAAGTCTACAGGAGGTCATGAGTGCTTGTTAGAAAGAACTCACTGGTAAACTTCAGTGGAAACTGATTTATTTATATGGTCAATTACTAGTTTTGCTGGAGGTTTCCATCTAAGGGGTTGTTATAGCCTGCCAAGTTTGCTAAATAATGAGTAGAGTTATTCAAGCATATTATTTCTGCTTATAGAAATTATGTTTTGAAAACCATAATGAATATAATGATAGCAATTGATGTGATTAATAGATATAATCTATACTAAATAATATGCATTAGAAAATGAGAATCATTTACATACTCTTGAGAATGCTGTATGACAGGAAAGATATTAAAGCTAGCCAGATCCGAAACTTAAGACTTAATTTGAATTGAATTGGCCCATACCCACTCTTATCTTTGTGATGATGTATGCCCCTTTGTAGAAAGATCAGGAAAACTAGAAGCCATAGCTGAAATGTATATACCTAAGCAAAGCTTTTATTGAATTTCCTGGGTTATCTTTTATGAATTCTTTCTTGAAGGTAGGTAAATCTGGTCCAGAGTAAAATTTCCTGTTCATATGTGTTATATCATAAATCTAGGGACACATTAGTTAGTAAAGGTACCCTTTGTCTAATAACTATCTGTTAATAAAGAAAATAAATTTTAGAAATAATAAATATATTATCCAAGTTTGCACATTCCTTAATTGTCAGAAATTCAGTTTTATACCTAAAAATTTTTGGTTTCAATGTAAATGTTTCCAACTTGAGCATCTTAAAAGTTACATGGAGTTTGACGTCTAGTTACTAAAAGGAAAAGCAACAAAAGTAAATTAAAATATATTATAAAAAGAGAGGTCCAATAGAGAATGCTTCTTCCTCTCACAAAGTCACATAAAACTGAAAATTGGAAATTGGCTGACTGCATTTGAGGGATATTGTGTGATGCATTCTTTCACTAAATGGGAGATGGAACAAGGTACTATGTCAGGCTTTTAAAAAAGAAATAAAACATTCAGATGGAGTTGAGAGCAATTGTTCTTTTACCCACAGAGAAAAACGAGACAGTATATGAAATCATAATATAGCTGGATTAAGTTAAGAACTAAAGTATTTCAATTCTACTCTCTCAATTTGTCTTGCCCTCTTCTTCCCTTGCTGTGTCCACAAGTCAGTTCTGTATGCCTCTGTCTCTATTACTACCCTCCAAATATGTTCATCAGTACTATTTTTCTGGATTCCACATATGTATGTTAATATATGATATATTATTTTTCTCTTTCTGACTTATTTCACTCTGTATAATAAGTTCTAGTTTCATTCACCTCAGTTCAGTTGACTCAAATTTGTTCTTTGTATGGCTGAGTAATACTTCATTGTATATATGTACCATAACTTCTTTATTCATTCATATGTTGATGGACATCTAGATTTTTTCCATGACCTAGCTATATGTATATTTATAGCTGATTCACATTGTTGTTCAGCAGAAACCAACACAATATTGTACAGCAATTATCCTATAATTAAATTTTTTTAAAAGAACTAAGGTATATTTATGCATGTTAGTATATTAATAGCATGCTTTTTTTTTCATATGGCTCAATTGTGTAGGGATATACTGTTGAAGAAAGTCCTTATATTACCTAAGGCATAATGCTAACACATCTCTCTGTCAACTGCCAATTACATCTTATTGGACTTACAAAAAAAGCACAGTGAACAGCTAGATGAAAAAAAAGGATATGATATTTATCACTAAATATGTGCCAGGAATTGTAAACTACTGTTACAATTTGGTGAATTCTATCCCACCATCTCCAATTACCTCACCTATAAAGAAAGAAGAGGAACCTTGGAGAATGACTATGAGCTGCCATAATCAGAAAGTGACAACAGTTTATAAGCTGGTGCTCTGAATGTGGCAACAATTCTAAAATAAATCCACAAAATCTTGTGACTAGATATGTGGCAGTTGATTTATGCTTTGCTAAGTAGCTTCAGTCCTATCCAACTCTACAACCTGATGGATGGTTGCCTGCCAGGCTCTTCTGCCCATGGGATTTCTCAGGCAAGAATATTGGAGTGGATTGCCATGCCCTTCTCCAGGGGGTTTTCCCAACCTAGGGATCCAACCCATGTTTCTTATGTCTCCTGCATTAACAGATGGGTTCTTTACCATTAGCATCACCTGAGATGTCCCATTTGATTTAGCAGATGCTTTTATTTCTGTAGTGATTGGGAGAATGACCAGAAGCAGTTAACGCTTACCTGACCAACAACAGAATTCCTTCAATTTCACAGTTCTGCTTACTTCAATCCTACAATGTGCCATGGACTCACCAGCTGAAACTTTGATCTCTTGATATCTTGCAGAATATCACACTGCTTCACCACTTTGTTGACACTGGACCTGATGAGAGAAGAAAAAATAGGTAGTCTAGATGCTTTGATAACAAATATGTTAGATGTTGAAAGAGAAAAAAAAAAGCAAGTCAGCAACCCGTGCTCTTAGTAAAATTTCCAGTGGTAGTATGGGCATGAGCATGTAAGTAAATCACCTCTAAAGTAAAGGAAAATTTGCTAAACTTTGCAGTGGTACTATGGGCATGACCATGTAAGCATATCAGCTCTAAAGTAAAGGAAAATTTGCTACACTCTGCAATGCCTGTCATTAATATAGAAACACCCATACTCAGTGGACGTCATGGATTTTAGAGGCAACATTCCACATTTAAGTGAACTTGTCTGACACTTTGCAACCCTAGGGACTATAGCCCACCGGACTTCTCTGTCCTTGGGATTCTCCAGACAAGAATACTGGAGTGGATTGCCATGCCCTCCAAGGATCCTGACCCAAGGATTTAACCTGTGTCTCTTATGTCTCCTGCATTGGCAGGCAGGCCACAGGACTTCCCTGATAGCTCAGTTGGCAAAGAATCTACCTGCAATGCAGGAGACCCCAGTTCCATTCCTTGGTTGGGCTGAACTGCTGGAGAAGATATAACCTACCCACTCCAGTATTCTTGGGCTTCCCTTGGGGATCAGCTGGTAAAGAATCCGTCCACAATGCAGGCCACCCCAGTTACATTCCTGGGTTGGGAATATCCCTTGGAGAAGGAAATGACTACCCACTCCAGTATAATGGCCTGGAGAATTCCATGAACTATATAGTCCATGGGGTCACAAAGAATAGGACATGACTGAGTGACTTTCACCCTTATTTACCACCAGTGCCACCTAGGAAGCTCTTTAAGTGGGCTACTCTGGCACATTTCCTAGGTATCCAGAAATACTGACATCTTGAGTAGGGCCTAGAGCAAGGAAAGCTTTGAAGTGCATCCAGAAACTGCCAGGCTTCCCTGGTGGCTCAGTGGTAAAGAATCCACCTGCTAATGCAGGAGACATGGTTTGATCCCTGGATCTGGAAGACCCCCTGAAGTAGGAAATGGCAACCCACTCCAGTATTTTTGCCTAGGAAATTCCATAGACAGAGGAACCTGAT
Organism: Capricornis sumatraensis; assembly: GCF_032405125.1. Classification (NCBI taxonomy): domain Eukaryota; kingdom Metazoa; phylum Chordata; class Mammalia; order Artiodactyla; family Bovidae; genus Capricornis; species Capricornis sumatraensis. The sequence continues at coordinate 123,400,567 of NC_091069.1, forward strand.
GGTCTCCAGTCTATGGGGTTGCAAAAAGTCAGACATGACTTAGAAATTAAACAACAATAAACCCTACCCTTCTAATGTATAAAGCAGGTGAACAAAAAATACGAAGTATTTGTGGCAAATAGACATTCTCTAATGAGCTCTTTGAGAGTTTTATCAGTGAATCATCTTAGAAAACCCTAGGGCTTGGGAGTAATCTCTTGCATTCTTCTATAGATAAGTATTATTCTTGGAGAAACAGATCTTAGGATGAACTGGGATCAGGTGACAATGGATATAGGATTATTGAATATCAGGTGAATATGCAACCTGAGTTGCTTATTATGAACTTAGTATTGCCAGTAAGCTTGTTATCAGACTGATGCTGACAGAGCTGAGGCTGCAAAGAATATTTTTCTGGGAAAATATAATAAGAGTATTGGGTTGTTTGTGCTGCTTGTATTCTGCTGAATAAGAGGCCTTGTTAAATAAAGTAATATGAGTGAAAGTGCTTATTGCATGACATGAGCATAATCAAATGTATATCAAAAAGAATTTAATTGATTTCACATTTCTACAGCTCTAGCCTGTAATTACCTTTTGATTTAAATGTATGTTTGTCAAATACAAATCGAGATTATTTATTACTGGATAATTCACTATGTGTTTATAATGGGTAGCTCATAACATTATAGTATAAAATAGAATGATAATAAGCACTCATAAAACACTGATAATCATTTATTAGATTATGATACATTTTTTATTTAGTTTTCATTGCAAAACACAATTGCAGTCATATTGCTTTCACAGCAAGAATGCATGTTTTTTTAAAAAATTTTGCTAGTTTGAAATAATAAAAAAGAATGCTTTAAGAGACAAGAAATGTGTGTCTTTATGCTTTAAGCAAAGTGTATCCTTTCCTTTTTCCTGAAAAGATAAGATTCTTCTCTATGGATAGGTATAGGTTATATTGATATATATGTGACATAAAAACAATTGTAGAAGTAAGGTAATTTAGCTTCTTCATCATATCAATGAGGAAATGAGGACAAGAAAATTAAGGATCTCACACAGTTCACACAGATAAATTGTGCAGAACTGAGTTAAATTCATATTTCTGAGCTTATTGCAAGTGAACATTCAATAACACATTTTACATCCATGAAAAAATAATTGTATTTTCTTGTGTTAAATCAATGTTTCTAAAAACTTTAAACAAATTATTTATATCAAATGTCATTTAGAAATGAATACTTTTGAGAAATATATTTTCTTACTTTTTCTTCTACTTGTCTAATCGGTATTTTCAGTTAAACACAGTATGAAATTATTTTTGTTTTCATACAAAGTATACAATGTTAACAGTTAAACAATTATTTATAGAGTATCTATTATTTGCCTTTTATGTTCAAGGCTGAATGGAGTCACTCTTTTCTTTATAGGAATATGAAATCTTGTTACTGTGAATGCATGGAAGAGAACAAATTAAATAGTTACATAACAGTATGAATAGTAATTCATTATGGTTTGGAAAAATAGAGCTCAAAAAGTAACCCTGCCCCAGGAGGAGGTATAAAGTTTAGAAAGATTGAAGGGTGAAAGAGTTTTCTAGAAAACTCTGAGAAGTTTCTTGGATTACTTTGCTTATGAACATATGGTTTCTCAGAAAACAGTTTTTAAAATTTTCTATTAGAATATCCCAAGAGGATAATTATTTTAGATGTGAAAATAAAGGCAATTTACTCAATACATAAATAAATTCAAGGTAAATATGTTGCTATCAATGATTTATTTAATAATAGTAGCATATTTTGTGCCATCTGCTTTATTCCAGTTTGCCTTCCTCCCTCCGTCACAAAAACAAGATGGGAATTACTAATAAAGCTTATGTTTTTGTTGACTCACCTTGAAGAGAGCATGCTTATATGTGCATTTTAGGGCAGATACCATCATTAGTTATGTTATTGGATAAGTCTCTTGTGTTCTTCATGGTTAATTTTCCCTATTTGTAAGCAAAGTGTTTTATAGTGAAATGATTACTAAAGGACACTGGTGAATGTAACACTGCCTCCCCATTTCTTTCCTCTTATGGCCCACTCTGGGGGAGGCAGGTGGTGGACTGAATACATCAATCACATTAACCTTGGGAGACCCATGTAATTTTAAAAAGCTTTAATACTATTAACAGAGGTGATTCTACAGCTCTCTTTCCTCTTTTTTAAGAAGTCCAGAGAGAGATTGCCTCCAGGATGCTTCATCTGCATCCTGGAATGTAGATTATATGGAGCAGATCTATAGCCAACCTATAATTGTAAAAGACCTTGTTGCTGGGAAAGATTGAAGGCAGGAGGAGAAGTGGACAACAGAGGATGCGATGGTTATATGATGTCACCGACACAGTGGACATGAGTTTGAATAAATTTCAGGAGATAGTGAAGGACATGGAAGCCCGGCATGCTGCAGTCCATGAGGTCACAGAGTTGGACCTGACTTAATGAGTGAAAAACAAAAATAATTGACATGGTCATGAGCAACAAATAAAACATAATTGGCATGACTAAAGGTTCTAAGGACATTTATAATTGTAGCAGAACATACCATATCTTAACTGATACAGCTACCTTTAGTCAATAAATGCATAATTATGTGTACTGTTCAAAATTTACACCTTTACCTGTAAATATGAGTATAAATATGTGAAAACTGAAAGTATTCATTGCTCTGTTGTGTCTGACTCTTTGTGACCCCATGTACTGTAGCCCAGCAGGTTTCTCTGGCCTTGGAAATCTCCAGGCAAGAATACTGAAGAAGGTAGATCCATTGGAGTAGATCCCTTCTCCAGGGTATTGTCCTGATCCAGGGATCTGGATCTCCTGCACTGCAGGCAGATTCTTTATCATCTGAGCCACCAGGGAAGGCCTCAAAAGAGTGACCTGTTCCTGATTGCAAACCTGGGCTGTGTTGGTTAGAATGCTGAATTCTAACCACTGCACCATCAGAAATGCCTGGTATTCAAAATTTATAACTTTACCTGTAAATATGTCAATGATGTTTGTTATGTAGATATGTAAGCACAAGTATAGTCATAATAAAGGATAATTCTACCTAGTTATTATAATTCTGGGAATGCTGGGTAGACAATCAGGCTTAAAAAAAACAAGGCAGAGCTGACCCTTACTACACTTGCAGATTCTTGGGAATTGTTAAATCAATCCTCTTCTCCACCATGTATAAAATTTATTTAAGGGGAAAAAAAAGCATTTCTTCCTAAACAATAGACAGACACATTTTTTTGGATTTATCATGTTCTTTTTGGAAAAGGATGGTTAATTGATGTATGGTAGGAGGGAAATGTGTATCAGTAGTGAAAGGAGCAGCCTCTTAACACTGGGAAAAAGGTGGTGTATTTGTTCATTGCATACTAAAGATTGGCTTTACCTATCTTAAACTTTTGCTTTGATTCTTCTGAATAATACTTTCTGTTTGCTTCAGTATTTGAAAAATAAGACCACTGTTATTATAAGGAGAAAAGTAGTTTGAATATTGTGTAATTTATATCTACAGTTATGTTCTTTTACAAAAGGAAGCCACATATAGGAATTTAGGAATTCCAGATAGGAATTGCCTATATTGTTAACTTGACTTTCTTATTCATCTAATATTTGAAACTATGAAGAATAACAAAATGTTTTGAGTTTGTTTTTTAGATTGTCTTAAATATTTTTTATGGATTCTCTCTTTTATAAGCATACTGAAAATGTATGCTTTTATTTATTTGTTAAACAATTACATAAGAACATTCTCAAATTATTTCAATTTACATTTTCTTGTTTCTCTTGCTTGGAGATCAACATTAAATAAATATGGAGATATTTTCTAGCTTTAAAAACCATGTTTATTCATCTCATTTTGCAACTTATATATGAAAAGATTTAATATATTTTAAATTATTCATTGAATCATATTTCAGAGTATACTACCATGCATTGTATAACCCAAATTCTCTGAGGAATGGAATTTTCCCTGAAAATAGCAAAGTGCTAAGGTTGCATTGATTGCTCCTGTTTTTGGATTTCTTTGGTGATAGAGACCCTTGACAATGCAGAACTCAAGCTGCATCATTTTCAGTGACGTGAAAAACATTGAAAAGATTGGAGATTTCGTAAGGGTGAGGGAAAATATGAGTCTTGGCAGCTCTTCATTATTATGAAATTGACTTTAAAAAGATTAATGCATTTAGGGGTTATGTCAATTATATTTGTCATTATGATTCTATCCAAGCACATTTACTTTTTTATGTAAATTTACTTCATAAGCCAGAATATTTCAATTAATTTTTAATAATTGTTATTTAGATGTTTCATGGGGCGACAGTTTTCAGCCAAATCTGTCATTCTATGTTAAGTCTGAAGGCAGAAATAGGAACTAGATTTCACTGCACTATTTCCATATGTCACATACACGAGCAAATGTTCCACGTCATCTGTTTAAATATTGCAACAACCCTGTAAGAGGTAGGATATTTCATTATTCTTACTTTATAGGTGGGAAAGGATAGCTCAAAGAGACTAATTACCTTTCTCAAAGACACACTATAACTACTTAACAGAATTAAGTTTCAAATAGGTCTGAGGAAAAACAACAACAAAACAAACAAAAAACCCTGGGCCATTGAATGTTATGTTTATTCCACCTGTAAATTTACTGATGGGAATATTTTGCAAAGGTAAGTAGATCACAATTTTTATAACTTTTTTGACTTTTATGACTGTTTAGTTTATGCTAACACATTATTGTGTTTTCAATGAGGTATAAAGTCAACAAAGTACACAAATTTTGTGTTTAGCTTGATAAACTTTATAAATATTTTACCTATATTACTGTAACTACCTCCTCAACTAAGATCCAGTATATTGTCATCAATCAATAAGGTACATAATGCACATTCCCAATCAACATGATGTTTTGACTTGTTTTCACATACATCGCACATGTCAACCTCAAAACAGTCTATTTTTGACAAGATTTCAATTTACAATCTATTTGCTTAACATATTAAAAAAAAAAAAAAAAAGACTACCAATACCAAGAATAACGGGAAATTTGCAGCTTGGGTATACGAGAATGAGTAGTTTATTCTGATGACCACTGGCAAAATATAAGAACTGAGGATTGTTAATACAAGTGGGAGAAATTCTATTTCTAGGACATATTCAGAAAATGCTAGGGTTATCATGATGTCCTATGATGGCATCATGTGTTAATGTCAGTATTTCTTTGTTTAATTCATTTGTGAAAATTTATTAAGAGTTAGCACAAGTGGTAGTGGATAAAATATATGGCTCAAATATGTGAAAGCCATAGTGCCTGGGATTTAATAAGTTAACTGTTTAACACATGAGAAAAGTCCAACAGATGCACAATTTGGATATAAACTCCTCTGAATCAGGTGGCAGCAATAATGTTATTGGGAATTCAGATGGGAGGAAGTAAATGTGTCTGTGTATGTAATGCATAGAAATAGTCACATATGTTAAATTCTGTGCTAGTACACCCATTTTGCAGATTTATAGGATCTTCTAAGATCGCATTAAGAAATGAGCCATGAGATTATAATATTATAAGAAAAAATCCTCAAGATTTTAATAGAAATTTGCTGATAAAATATTAACAATACAATATTTTTATTGAAATACAGTTGATATAGTGCTAGAGAAGACTCTTGAGAGTCCCTTGGACAGCAGGAGATCAAATCAGTCAATTCTAAAAGAAATCAATCCTGAATATTCACTGGAAGTTCCAATACTTTTGCCACCTGATTCGAAGAGCTGAATGACTGGAAAAGACCCTGATGCTGGGAAAAATTGAGGGCAGGAGGAGAAAGGGGTGACAGAGGATGGGAGCTTGGATGGGATCATCAACTCAATAGGCATTAGTTTGAACAGACTCTGGGAAATAATGCAGGACAGGAAAATCTGGTGTGTTGCAGTTCGTGGGGTCACAAAGAGTCACACACGATTTAGTGACTGAGCAACAACAACAATAATATACTTATTATATGTTTATATATATTATATGTATACTTTATATGTCAATAAACATGTTGTGATGTTAAAAATACAATAAAAGAAAAAATATTTTTATGTTTTATTGCTTATGTAGAAAAATGTCCAGCATTGATGGGTGATCATTAAATATTTGTAAACTGAATGAATGAATAAATAGGTAAGTGTTTTATTCAAAAATTTCATGAATGATGAATAAAGAGATTTCTTAGCCTAACATCAAGAACGTAGTTGCCTTTCACATATTTTGGTTTCTAAATATGCCTTCAGTCTGTCTACTTTCTCACGTCTGTTAGCTCAATCTTGATCCAAAGTGTCATCATTTTTCATCAAGAGTGCTTACAATCATCTTCTATTGGTCTCCATTCTTTCACTTTTGCAGAAATATAAACTCTGAAAGCATACTTCAGATATTGTCATTCTTTGGTTTAAAGTATTTTAATAACATCCCTATTACAAACTGGAAAATGTTTATACTCCTAAATATTATGGCCACCATAATTTTGTTCCTGGCTAACTCATTAATCTCCTGTCAATAGCAGTCCTCCCCATTCCACTTAACATTATGATTCAGATGTACCGGTGTCCTTGCTATTTTATATATCAGATATTTTTCCTTTTTAAGTCCATTGTACTTCCTGTTCTTGCTTTGCATAGTACAAGTTTTCTCTCTAATTGACTTTGTGTCTTTCATTTCTGAATTTATACTACTGGCTCCATCTCTAGTAAACTTGGAAGCACTTATCCAATATCCTAGCCAATAATCAGGTTTAGCACATACAGCGATTCTTTATGCATGATGTAGATATGTGAAAATTTTAAATTAGTAGCAGGAATATAACATGGGTAAGTCTGATAGAAATTTTAATAAACTCCAGCCCCATCTCTTCTCCCTGTCATAATTACCAGTTATGGATTTCTCACAAGTAAACTTTTATTCAGTTCTAGTCCTGTTATCCTGGGTATGTTGATTAAATGATTATGACTTTTTTTCTATTTCAAAAATTGTGTCTCATTTAAGCTTTTTTTTCTAGTATAAATATTCATATCCTGATGACATTTTTTTTCTAACACTTTGACACAATTCTATACAAATACTCACAATGCCCATACAAGGATTCAAAACATTCTACTTAATTTTTAGGACTAGACTTCCAAAGAAGTAATTCTTGTTTTTAAAAAGTTTCTTCACTGCCTGTTTGAAAATTACCTTTATAATAAATGAATGTGTTTTTATATTTAAATATATTTTGTGAATATTCTAGTAGCTTCTCACATACCTTGAGCTCTTGCTTTATCTTATTAATTTGTCTGAGTTTTACATGATAAATATCTGAAAAAGTATAGAAAAGTACCAAAACTAATGAAACATCCACGTAGCCATTATTCAATGCTTTTGTCATTTGCTCATTAGTTCAATTTTGTCGTGAATTTTTAAAAACAAACACATCTTTTACAGTTAAACCCAACCCAACTTTCCTTCCAAGCTCACATTCTACAAAAGTGAGTTGAACATTTGTGCCTCTATTACAGTGAAAATTTTACACTTTTGTTAAATATGCACATGAAGTAGAGAATATTATGAGGAGAATAAATAAAGATAGATATTTACTTTTATATGGCCTGTTAACTTTTTACTGCAATTCCAAAGATAAATGTGTACATACTATACTTTGAATGCAATTAAAAAAAAAATTATTTTGAAAGATCCTTTTCCATTACCTAAAGGGTTAATGCTGCTGCTGCTAAGTCTCTTTGGTCGTATTTGACTCTGTGTGACCCTGTAGACGGCAGCCCACCAGGTTCCCTCATCCCTGGGATTCTCCAGGCAAGAACACTGGAGTGGGTTGCCATATCCTTCTCCAATGCATGAAAGTGAAAAGTGAAAGTGAAGTTGTTCAGTCGTGTCCAACTCTTCGCGACCCCATGGACTGCAGCCTACCAGGCTCCAGGCAAAAGTATTGGAGTGGGTTCTATTACTATTGCCAAAAAAACAGTTAAGACTTTAAAATATAGGCATGAATCAAACAAGTATAAATTCAGTCAGCAAACATTTAGTAAGCTCCCAAAAGTATTAGAATCATGATTTTGGCATATACTGAAGTGTGTGTTCATATATATACATATATATGCATCTATATATAGATACATCCTACTTTTATTAATATAATTTTTATCACTGAAAAATATTAATTGCTACATTTTAGCACCTCATGAACAAAATATGATTATGCAATAATACTGAATTTTTATATTTAGCTCACTTGTCAAAAAATACACTTTGTTGATAGTTAAACAATATTGTGACATGTTTATAGCTCAACAATGAGAATCAAATTGAAGCTGATAGAAATGCAAACTTGCCTGCAAGGACATTTCAGACTCACTGTAGTTTATTTTATATCCCAGGAAAACCAAGAGTTCATCTATCACCTGCTTAATTGTGTGTGGCAAACATTCAGGCCTTAGGAGAGTTGAAAGCATAACATAAGCAGAGGAAGAGCAAACAAGCTGTTTCCATGCAATGCCTTTTCACACACCCTTTCCTCTTCATGACCATAAAATGAACTAAAATTGAAAAGGAAAGGAGTAAAGATATATGCACTATATGATGACGGTGGTGGTGGTAAGGATAGCAAGTTGCTGAGAAGTACTCAACCTCTTGGTTTCTGATGTGTGAATTAGAATCTCATCTCTTTTACTTATGAAGGGCATGGTTTTGACAGGTAATTTAAATTCTTTGTGCTTCAGTTTACTTATCTAATTTGAAAGCGTTGGTCACTCAGTCATGTCTGACTGTGACCTCATGGACTGTAACTTGCCAGGCTCCTCTGTCCATGGAATTCTCCAGGCCAGAATACTGGAGTAGGTTGCCAAACTCTTCAGGAGATCTTCTTGACCCAAGGAGCAAACCCAGGTCTCCTGCATTGCAGGCTGATTCATTACCATCTGAGCTACCAGGGAAGCTCTATTTATCAAAATACAGATATTAATCAGATCAATCTCAGGGCTTCCCTAAAGGGAACTAGACGTCTAACACACTGAGTTGTTGTTAAGTCACCAAGCCATGTCTGACTCTTTGCAACTCCATGGACTGCAGCATGCCAGACCTCCCTGTCCCACACCATCTCTCAGAGTTACATTACATTGATTCACTTTTCCTGTTACTCTGTGAAAATGTGAATCTTAATTCTACAAAAGTAGAATTTTTGTAAGGGGGATTTATGAACACTGGCCATAAAAAAGAGGTCAAGTTTTGAAAAATGAAAGCCCAAAGTTAAACACTATGTCCATAGAGGGTTAAAATTCTACTCAATGGCTGTAGATTGCGACTGTATCTAATTCTACTATTCTTATTTCTATTTTTGGCCTGCTAAATTAACGAAGTTTTGTTTGCTTTTTTTTTCCCCCCACTTAAACATTTAATTTCTGTTCTAAAATTTTCCCTGTTTTCAAGATAAATTATCTTGATTTAAACTCTGAGGGCAAAAAATCAAAATGCTTTCTCGTACTCAGTACATTAGATTTTAAAATCTTTTATGTAAGCTTATGCTCTTTTACTAATAAAAAGGCATGCTGACACCCATCTTTAAAAAGTCCAAGAAAAAGAAAAAAAAAAAAAAACCATTCTGTAGAGATTACCTCTTAGTGATGTGATGCCTGACAGATATTTTGGAAAAAAAAAAAAAAATACAGCCGCTGTCTGTGGCTGTGGGAAGCAGTGCATTAAAGTGGTCTGGGATTCTCAGGTGACTAAGTGCTAAAGAATCTGCCTGCCAAGCAGGAGCTATGGGTTGATCCCTGGGTCAGGAAGATCCCCTGGAGAAGGAAATGGCAATCCACTCAAATATTCTTTCCTAGGAAATTCCATGGACAGAAGAGCCTTGCTGGCCACAGTCCATGGGATCATAAGGGGTCAGCCAAGACTGAGTGAATAAAAAATGACAACAGTCTTGCCTCAGTGGTCTCCTGGTATCTGCTTAAACACAATATGCTTTTCTCCCCTATGCATTTTTCTTAGTAAAAAAAAAAAATATTGCAGTATAAAAGCAGAGACATTACTTTACTGACAAAGGTCCATATAGGCAAAGCTCTGGTTTTTCCAGCAGTCATGTATGGATGTGAGAGCCGGACCATAAAGAAGGCTGAGCACCAAAAAATTGATGCTTTTGAACTGTGATGTTGGAGAAGACTCTTGAGAGTTCCTTGGACTGCAAGGAGATCCAACCAGTCAATCCTAAAGGAAATCAGTCCTGAATATTCACTGGTAGGACTGATGCTGAAGATCCAATAGTTTGGCCAACTGATGCAAAGAGCTGACTCTTTAGAAAAGATCCTGATTCTGGGAAAGATTGAAGGCAGGAGGCAAAAAAGATAACAGAAGACCAGATATTTGGATGGCATCACTGACTCAGTGGCCATGAGTTTGAGCAAGCTCCAGGAGATGGTGAAGGACAGGGAAGCCTGGCGTGCTGCAGTCACAGCACTTTGGGGTCACAAAGTCAGACACCACTGATTGACTGAACAATAACAACAATAATAGATTTAGAAGGTTGTGTTAATTTCAGGTGTACAGCAAAGGTAATCTGTTATATATATATATATACTCTTTTTTAGATTGTTTTTTCATATAGACCATTACAGAGTATTGGGTAGAGATCCCTGTGCTGTACAGCAGGTCCTTATTAGCTATCAGTTTTATCAAACATGAGAGTGTAATACTTTCTAGTTATTGAAGCGATAACTGTTCACTCCAGATGTGTACTCCTGACTTTTTTGAGTGATAACTGAAAATATTTCAACTATCAGTGGGACTCTCTCTTTCTCAAAGATATATATCATCTCTGACCCTTAGGCTCAGAGATTGAAAAGTATAAAAACTTCATTTTGAAGGATCACAGGAACAGGAGAATAATTTTGTGCACTTTGTTTTCTAGTCATAGCTACAGACTTTTGAAATTCTCTTTGTTTATAAGGAGGAAAGTGTGGTTCACTTGGGAGACATCTCCTACTCTAAACTGTCATCCCACCATGAAACATATTCATTACTAATTGGATTCATCTGAATGTTCATAATAAAGAAACAGAAAGTCTGCATCTAAAGTTAAAGAAAGAAAGTGAAGTAGCTCAGTCGTGTCTGACTCTTTATGACCCCATGGACTGTAGCCTACCAGGCTCCTCCATGCATGAAATTTTCCAGGCAAGAGTACCAAAGTGGGTTGCCATTTCCTTCTCCAAGGGATCTTCCCAACCTAGGGATCAAACCTGGTCTCCTGCATTGCAGACAGTCGCTTTACCATCTGAGCCACCAGGGAAGCCCCAACAACATATCTAATGGTAAAAAACTAAACATATTGCACCTAAGATCAGGTTGTAATCAGTGTAAATAAGAAAAGATAAAGGGAAAAACGCATCAGAATTTGAAAGAAGGAAAACTATCATTTTAATACAGCTGTTTTTACAGAAAATTCTAAAGTATGTAGAAATGAATATTGGGCTAGAAAACTGAGTTAACATGCTTGAAAATATATGGTCAATATAAAAAAAAGGTTGTATTTCTAATTATATCTAAAAACAATTGAAAATTGAAGTTTTAAAAATAAGTAGTTATTTTGAAGAACAAGACGGCAGAGGAGTAGGTGGATGTGGAGTACATCTCTCTCCACAGATGCATTAGGAATACACCCTCAGACACAGAAGTGCATGCAGAACACCAGCTGAGAGTGGACAGGAGCACCTGACTAACAGAAAAGAATATATAAAGTCATGCAAAACTTGGTAGGATAAAGGAACTAGGGGGGAAAACAGGAGTGTTAGTAGGTCTCAACCTGCCTGATGTGTTGGGGGAACTGAAGCAGGGGTCTGATCCCCACATCAAGGCAATTGTCTGAGTCAGAGGAGAAACATTTAAGGCTGAGAGTGAAACAGCTGATCTTTGGCAGCCTAAATGGAATGAGAATCAGACAGTCCTTGCCTCAGCCATACATACCCTGGACAGAGACACAGGTCCCCTGGAAGGCACAGCACCTGGAAGCTGGAGTTTAGCAATTGTGTAGCAATCCCAGGGTGAGGGCTGCTGTTGACTGTGGAGAGACAGATTGAGGGGATGTGAGGGAAGAGATTGTGGTGGGAAATGCCTGTGGCAGAGAGCCAGGCAGCCATGGAAGCAAGGCAATACTGCAGAGTCAGGCATAGTGGATAGAGCCATAACCATAGCCTCTCTCTCCCCACATGACAGCATAGGCAATTGAACAATAGAGAGACTGGCCCATCAAATGCCTGACTGAACTGAACTACAGAGTAGGACCCCATCCAGGGTGCCCCTTAAGTGCCTGACACGCCAATCTACAGGGTAGGACCTCAGCCAGGGGAGTCTGTCTATGTGCCTGACATGCTGAACAATAAAGGACCCTGGGAAAGGGAAACCTCTAAGTGCCTGAATGGGCAGAGCTACAGAGAAAGATTGGCAAAAGAGGCCTTCTGATTGCTGGCTACAAAAGGACTCTGAAAGGGCCATAATTCCTGCAGCAGAAACAGTTCATGTCCCTGCACACTTGGCCCTGCCATGGTCCCCACAAGCCTAGAAGCTGCACCACCTTCACACTCAACTCTCACTGGGGCAGAGCTGACACAGGCAAAAAAAAAAAAAATGTCTCGCATCTATGCACATAGGGTCTCCTCAACCTTATCCAACTCTTTGCAACCCTGTGGACTGTGGCCTGCTAGGCTTCTCTCTTACGGGGGTTCTCCAGGCAAGAATACTGAAGCATCATGGCCAATACTGGTTGTCATACCCTTCTAGAGCACTATGTATCCTGCCTCCCTAGCTGCCGACTCCCCTGAGTACCTGGTCCTGCCAAAACCCCTGCAACCCAAGCAGCTGCACCACCTCCACATCTGGCCCTGCTGCTGCTGCTGCTAAGTCACTTCAGTCATGTCTGACTCTGTGCAACCCCAGAGACAGCAGCCCACCAGGCTCCCCCGTCCCTGGGATTCTCCAGGCAAGAACACTGGAGTGGGTTGCCATTTCCTTCTCCAGTGTGTGAAAGTGAAAAGTGAAAGTGAAATCGCTCAGTCGTGTCCAACTCTTCGTGATCCCATGGACTGCAGCCTACCACGCTCCTCCACCCATGGGATTTTTCCAGGCAAGAGTACTAGAGTAGGGTGCCATTGCCTTCTCCGACATCTGGTCCACACAGGGGCAAAACCAAGTCCTCCAGGGAAGCCTCAGGAGCAATCCCCATGGGAAAATCCCCATGCAGAAGTGGAAATAAAACCACAATTGAAACCCAGGGCAGTGTGGCTAAAGAAGACACAAAACCTTCCCACCAGCTGTAAAATCTGTAGATTAAATTCACACAATCAACTAGGCAGACTCTGTGTCTATGGAATATATAAAAGGACATTGAGAGCTCCCACAAAAAGAAAATGCACTAGTTCTGCTAGCTGTGGACACTGGAGGCAAGAACATACGGAGTAGGACCAGATTAGAATTTGAACTGCCCCCACAACAGGTCCAGAGATCACAATGTTGGAGGGCATCCTAAGGAGGTGAGGTAGACTGTGAGGTTCAGCAAGGGAAGGGACTCTAACAGCAGTGAGTCAAGAAAAACATTTATTATCCTTATGCTTTGACTTGTTCTGTAGATTCTTTTGGATTTTTTTTCCTCCCCCACCCCCTCTGTTGTAGTTGTCAATTTTATTGACACTATGAAATCTAATTAAGGTTTTGAACTTTTTAGTTTTTTCTCAGTCACATTTTTTATGGTTATAAGCCTCTGCCTCTACATTCAGCATTTGTAGTTCTGAGGAGTCCTTTTTTCTTCCTTTTCTCTCTCTCTCTCTTTTTTTTTTAATTTTAATTTTTAATTATTTAAATCTATTATTATCTTTTCTACATTTATCCATTTGTTTTCCTACTGTTCTTTTCCCCTTGCAGTTAATATTTAATGTATATAAATCTTCTTTATCTACCTCTAGTTAGCTTTGCATATCTATTATTTCTTTCCTTTCCTTTCAACATATTTGTTAGATTTATTTTCATTGCTTCATTCCTCAGTTGGCACCTTCCTTTAGGTTTGTTTTCCGGTTTGTGCTTTAGTTAGTTTTGTTCTTAACTGGTATTATAATTTTTGGTTTCCTTTGTTTGCCAGGTCAATCTATTTACTTTATTTTTGTTGGGCTGTTTTGATTTTGCTTATGGGTGTATATGTATATGTGTATATTCAGTCACACATTTTATTGCTGTTAGAAATCTCTGCTTCTACATTGGGCTTTTGCAGTTCTATAATTTCACTGTTTTTTCCTTTATTTTCTTCTTCCTTTTTATGTTTTCTTCTTTTCTCTTTTTTCATTTTTAATGTTTTTTAAACCTATTATATTTTTTCACACTTATTCCTTTGTTTGCCTTTCCTACTGTCCTTTTTTCCCCTTGTAGTTAATTTTTAAAGTGTATAAATCTTATTTATCTACCTCTATTTAACTTTGCATATCTATTATTTCTTTATTTTCTTTCCTCTAAATATATTTGTTAGTTTTGTTTTCATTGCTTTATTCCCGACTTGGCACCTTGCTTCAGTTTTGTTACCCAGTTTGTATCTTAGTTTTTTCTTAAATGGTGAATGCAATTTTTGATTTCCTTTGTTTGCCAGGTAAATCTACTGTACTTTACTTTGTTGGACTTTGTTTATAGGTGTATATGTGTACATTACATTATTTTATTTATTCTTTGCCTGGTTTTGTAAATGCTATTTGTCTGGGGTTCATCTGTGGTTTCTCACTTCTGGGTATTTGTTTTAATCACACTTTATGCCATAACAAACCAGTTGTGGAATCTTCATTCCTGATCAGAGATCAAGCTGCGAGCCTTTGGAGTGGGAACACTAACTCCAAGACAATAGACTACCAGAGAACTAACTCTAAGGAGTATCAAATAGTACCAGAGAACTCACACAAAGGAAAAAACTGAATATACGACCCAGCATCACCCAACCACCAGTAGCACCCTGTGCAAATCGCCTCACTTAAGATCAGTTCAGTACAGTTCAGTTTAGTCGCTTAGCCATGTCCGACTCTATGCCCCAATGAACTGTAGCACACCAGGCCTCCCTGTCCATCATCAACTCCTGGAGTACACCCAAACTCATGTCCATTGAGTCAATGATGCCATCCAACCATCTCATTCCTTGTCGTGCCCTTCTCAGTCTGCCCTCAATCTTTCCCAGCATCAGGGTCTTGTCAAATGAGACAGCTTTTCACATGAGATGGCAAATGTATTGGAGTTTCAGCTTTAACATCAGTCCTTCCAATGAACATCTATGATTGATCTCCTTTAGGATGGACTGGTTGAATCACCTTGCAGTCCAAGGGACTCTCAAGACTCTTCTCCAACACCACAGTTAAAAAGCATCAATTCTTCCACACTCAGCTTTCTTTATAGTCCAAATCTCACATCCATACATGACTACTAGAAAAACCAGAGCCTTGACTAGACAGACATTTGTTGACAAAGTAATGTCTCTGCTTTTTAATATGCTGTCTAGGTTGGTCATAACTTTCTTTCCAAGGAGTAAGCATCTTTTAATTTCATGACTGCAATCACCATCTGCAGTGATTTTAGAGCCCCTCCAAATAAAGCCAACAACTGTTTCCACTGTTTTCCCATCAATTTGCCATGAAGTGATAAGACCATATGCCACAATCTTAGTTTTCTTAATGTTGAGTTTTTAGCCAACTTTTTCACTCTCCACTTTCACTTTCATCAAGAAGCTCTTTAGTTCTTCTTCCCTTTCTGCCATAAAGGTGCTGTAATCTGCAATCTGAGGTTATTGATGTTTCTCCCGGCAATCTGGATTCCAGCTTGTGTTTCCTCCAGCCCAGTGTTTCTCATGATGTACTCTGCATGTAAGTTAAATAATCAGAGTGACAATATACAGCCTTGACATACTCCTTTTCCTATTTGGAACCAGTCTGTTGTTCCATGTCCAGTTCTAACTGTTGCTTCCTTACCTGCATACAGGTTTCTCAAGAGGCAAGTCAGGTGGTCTGTAATTCCCATCTTTTTCAGAATGTTCCTCAGTTTATTGTGATCCACAGAGTAAAAGGCTTTGGCATAGTCAGTAAAGCAAAAATAGATGTTTTTCTGGAACTCTCCTGCTTTTTCAATGATCCAGCGGATGTTGGCAATTTGATATCTAGTTCCTCTGCCTTTTCTAAAATTAGCTTGAACACCTGGAAGTTCATGGTTCACGTATTGCTGAAGCCTGGGTTGGAGAATTTTAAGCATTACTTTACTAGTGTGTGAGATGAGTGTAACTGTTCAGTAATTTGAGCATGCTTTGGCTTTGCCTTTCTTAGGGATTGAAATAAAATTGACCTTTTCCAGTGCTGTGGCCACTGCTGAATTTTCAAAATTTGCTAGCATATTGAGTGGAGCACTTTCACAGCATCATCTTTCAGGATTTGAAATAGCTCAACTAGAATTCCATCACCTCCACTACCTTTGTTTTTAGTGATGCTTTCTAAGGCCCACTTGACTTTGCATTCCAGGATGTCTGGCTCTAGTTGAGTGATCACATCATCATGATTATCTGGGTCGTGAAGATCTTTTTAGTACAGTTGTTCTGTGTATTCTTGCCACCTCTACTTAGTATCTTTTGCTTCTGTTAAGTCCCTACAATTTCTGTCCTTTATTGAGCCCATCTTTGCATGAAATGTTCCCTTGTCATCTCTAATTTTCTTAAAGAGATCTCTAGTCTTTCCCATTCTGTTGTTTTCCTCTATTTCTTTTCACTGATTGCTGAGGAAGTCTTTCTCATCTCTACTTGCTATTCTTTGGAACTCTGCACTCAAATGGGTATGTCTTTCATTTTCTCCTTTTCTTTTCACTTCTGTTCTTTTCACAGCTGTTTGTAAAGTCTTCTCAGACAGCCATTTTGGTTTTTTTGCATTTATTTTTCTTGGGGATGGTCTTGATTCCTGTCTCCTGTAGAAATTGTCACAAACCTCCATCCATAGCTCATCAGGCACTCTGTCTATCAGATCTAGTCTCTTAAATTTATTTCTCACTTCCACTGTATAGTAATAAGGGATTTGATTTAGGTCATACCTGAATGGTCTGGTGGTTTTCCCCACTTTTATCAATTTCAGTCTGAATTTGGCAATAAGAAGTTCATGGTCTGAGCCGCAGTCAGCTCCTAGTCTTGATTTTGCTGAATGTTTAGAGCTTCTCCATCTTTGGCTGCAAAGGATATAATCAGTCTGATTTCGGTGTTGACAATCTGGTGATGTCTATGTGTAGAGGCTTCTCTTGTGTTTTTGGAAGTGGGTGTTTACCATGACCAGTGTGTTCTCTTGGCAGAATTTTATTAGCCCTTGTCCTGCTTCATTCTGTATTCCAAGGCCAAATTTACCTGTTACTCCAGGTATTTCTTGACTTCCTACTTTTGCATTTCAGGCCCCTATAATGAACAGGACATCTTTTTTATGTGTGTTAGTTCTAGAAGGTTTTGTAGGTCTTCATAGAACTGTTCAACTTCAGCTTCCTTAGCATTACTGGCCGGGGCATAGGCTTGGATTACCATGATATTGAATGGTTTGTCCTGGAAACGAACAGAGATCATTCTGTCATTTTTGAGATTGCATCCAAGTACAGCATTTTGGACTCTTTTATTGACTATGATGGCTACTCCATTTCCTCTAAGGGATTCCTGCCCACAGTAGTAGATAAAATGGCCATCTGAGTTAAAGTCACCCATTCCAGTCCATCTTAGATTGCTGATTCCTAGAATGCCGATGTTCACTCTTGCCACCTCTGGTTTGACCACTTCCAATCCCATTGTTCATTGCAGCACCATTTACAGTAGCTAGAACATGGAAGCAACCTAGATGTTCCTTGACACATGAATGGATAAACAAGTAGTGATACATATATACAATGGAATATTCCTTAGCCATGAAAAGGAACACATCTGAGTCAGTTGTAATGAGGTGGATGAACCTAGAACCTATTACACAGAGTGAAATAAGTCAGAAAGATAAGTATCATATTCTAATGCATATATATGGAATCTAGAAAAATGGTACTGAAGAATTTATGCACAGGTCAACAATGAGAAACAGACATAGAGATATTCTTATGAACATGGAAAGAGGGGAGGAGAAGGTGAGATGTATGGAAAGAGTGACATGGAAGCTTACATAACCATATGTAAAATAGATAGCCGACAGGAATTTGCTGTATGGCTCAGGAAGCTTAAACAGTTCGTATGTATCAACCTAGAGGGGTGGAATGGGGAGTGAGATGGGAGGGAGGTTCAAAAGGGAGGGGGTATATGTATACCTATGGCTGATTAATGTTGCGGTTAGACAGAAAACAGTAAAATTCTATAAAGTAATTATCCTGCAATAAAAAAGTTAAAAAATAAGTTTTTTAAATAAAATAAAATTTGACTTAGTGATAAATTTCACATAATATATCTGTATATGACAAGCTGTTTCTGAAAGTCATTAAGTAGACCTACATAAGTGGAGTAATACACGGTGTTCATGAATTAGATGTTTCAATGCTGTTTAGACGTCAGTTCTTCCCAAATTTATTTGTAGGTTGAATTCAATCCCAATCAAAATAACAACAGGCTTTTTTTTTTTTTTTTCTTTTTGCAGCAGGATGTTTCTAAAATTTATACAGAAATGCAAAGGATATTTGGAGAAAGAAATGTCAACCAACTCCAGCATTCTTGCTTGGAGATTCCCATTGACAGAAGAGCCTGGCAGGCTAGAGTCCATGATGTTGCAAAGAGTTGGACATGACTGAGCGACTGAGCATGCATGAAAGGAATATCATGTAAGAAAAGTAATCTTAAAAAGAACAAAGTTGTAGGGCTTACATACTTGATTTCAATACTTATTACAAAATACAGTAGCCAAGACAGCATAGTAGTAGCAGAAAGGTAGTCAAATAGATTAATGAAACACAGAAGAAAGTGCAGAAACAGACTCGCACATATTATGCCAGTTGATTTTTGACCAAAAAATAAAATAAAATAAAATAAAACCTGACCATATTAGGTAGAAGTGAAGATGTGATGAGATTGGAACTCTCATATACCACTTGTTGGAGTGCAACTACTATTTAAAGAGTTGGGCATTTCCTTAAAAAAAAAAAAAAAAAAAAAAAAACAAAACAAAGATTAGAACTAAAATTAAATATTCACCTATCATATGATCCAGCCATTGCACTCATATATGTGAAAGTATGTGTTCACATGAAGATTGGACCAGTATACTTTTAACTGCTTTATTTGTAATAGCCAGAAAGCAGAAAACCTCAAATGTCTATTAAGTTAATGAATAAACTAACTATGGTATATTCATATAATCAAATGCTACCTGGCAATGCAAAGGAAAAAAGGACTGATACATGCAACTACATGAGTGAATCTCAAAATAACTAGGTTGAGTGAAAAAGGTCAGAAAAAAAAAAATGTGCCTACTGTATAACTCCATTTGTATAAAATTTTAGAAAATACAAACTAACATAGTGGCAGAAAGTAGATCATTGTTTGCCTAGGGTTTGGGAGGGAGGCGGTAAAAGAAGCAAAAGGATTAATCAAAAAGGGGCATAAATAATCTTTTTTGGTTGCCAGATATGCGATATTCTCCCTGTCTTCATTGCAGGCACCGGATATGGGTGCATACATATAAGTTGCTTCAGTAGTGTCTGATTTTTTGTGACTCCACAGATTATATTCTGCCAGGCTCCTCTGTCCATAGGATTCTTCAGGCCAGAAAACTGGAATAGATTGCCATTACCTTCTCCAGAAGATCTTCCTGACCCAGGGATTGAACCCACATCTCTTATGTCTCCTGCATAGGCAGGCCAGTTCTCTACCACTAGGGCCACCTATGCACATACCAAAATTTATCAGTTTTAGATTTCAATTTCAGTATATTATATTGTTATATTTCAACAAAATAAAAATAAAAAAGTGGGAAAAACGCAAAATGAAAATAAAGAGAATTCTGACCTTCATTGATCATGTCTCCAGAGTTTCTTTTATTCCTTCTTGACATAGCAAACATGTAACACAAATATCAGTGCCACTGGAATCATGAAGAACTGGGTGAGATTCCCATTTATTTCTTTCAGCATTTGGCATTTTTGGAATTGACTTAACCTACTTGTACCTGCTTTTCAAAATCTGTACAAATATAACCTGCTTTTTAATAAATATGTGAAAACATATGTACTACCAAAAGCTAGCAAAATGATTTACATAAATCCTCCTTCTCATAGTATCCTGACTAAATGTTATTACAGCTTTGCCCTTCCAATGTGATAAGCAAATTTAATTTTCTGTTGGTGAGACTTTCATAATTTGGTTTCCTTTCAAACACTGTTCTGTAATTCACAAAATATATCTCTCCAATTTCAATGTCAATTTATTTTACCTACTGTCATCCAACTAAGAGAAAAAGACCAATGAAAAGTTACCTATACTCTCCAAAGTATGTAAACTCAAGTTTTATGTTAGTAAATATGATGCATTTTAAATATGAAACCTATTTTGCCTTTATTCAGCTCAAACTTCTTTTAACTATGTTGAAAACAATTGTCTTCTGACTGCATATCCACACTGAAATCAGTTAGTTTTATAGTTCAGGGAGGCATTAGAATTATTATATGAATAGCATGTAATAATTTGGGACCTTATCAATTAACACACTAAAAATGATAAATAAAATTCTGGACTTTTAAGCATTTAAGCCACACTGATATACTGTGGAACATTCTGAAAGAGATGGGAATTGCAGACCACCTGACTTGCCTCTTGAGAAATCTGTATGCAGGTCAGGAAGCAACAGTTAGAACTGGACATGGAACAACAGACTGGTTCCAAATAGGGAAAGGAGTACATCAAAGCTGTATATTGTCACCTTGATTATTTAACTTATATGCAGAGTACATCATGAGAAACACTGGGCTGGATGAAGCACAAGCTGGAATCAAGATTGCTGGGAGAAATATCAATATCCTCAGATATGCCGATGACACCACCCTTATGGCAGAAAGTGAAGAACTAAAGAGCCTCTTGATGAAAGTGAAAGTGGAGAGTGAAAAAGTTGGCTAAAAACTCAACATTAAGAAAACTAAGATTGTGGCATATGGTCCTATCACTTCATGGCAAATTGATGGGAAAACAGTGGAAACAGTGGGTGGCTTTATTTTGGAGGGGCTCCAAAATCACTGCAGATGGTGATTGCACCCATGAAATTAAAAGATGCTTACTTCTTGAAAGGAAAGTTATGACCAACCTAGACAGCATATTTAAAAGCAGAGACATTACTTTGTCAACAAAGTTCCATCTAGTAAAGGTTATGGTTTTTCCAGTAGTCATGTATAGACGTGAGATTTGGACTATAAAGAAAGCTGAGTGTGGAAGAATTGATACTTTTTAACCGTGGTGTTGGAGAAGAGTCTTGAGAGTCCCTTGGACTGCAAGGAGATTCAACCAGTCCATCCTAAAGGAAATCAGTCCTGAATGTTCATTGGAAGGGCTGATGTTGAAGTTGAATCTTCAATATTTTGGCCATCGGATGCGAAGGGCTGACTCATTTGAAAGACCCTGCTGTTTGGAAAGATTGAAGGCAGGAGGAGAAGGAGACAGCAGAGGATGAGATGGTTAGATGGCATGACCAACTCAATGGACATGAGTTTGGGTAAACTCTTGGATTTGATGTTGAGCAGGAAGTCCTGGCATGCTGCAGTTCATGGTGTCGCAAAGAGTCAGACACGACTGAATGACTGAACTGAAGTGATGTATGTCAGTGTGCAAATAAAATTCAAATGAGCTAAATAAAGTAATTCCAAAAGACAAATTTTGAAGAAGCACAGTTAGTTTGAATGGATTTTTTTAAATTCAGAATTACTTTGAATTGAAAGGGTACAAATAAGATTTCATTGTTCTGGTCATATTGATATGAAGCTATTATCTATTTAATTCTCAAAGGAAATACTTCCTTGTTAGTGAACAATTTTCATTCTCTTTTTGGATCTCCCTCAATAAACTGCAAACAATGGATTGCTATCTACAAAAGAATCTCATCTCAAGCAGGAATATAAAATAGTTGTAAGTAATCTTTGAACTTAAAAGGCTTAAAATCATGAGTGTTTGTAAATTAAAGGCTATAAGGTGAGTGATATTCCCAAACAAGTTCTGAAATATTTAACTGTCACTGGTAATAATTTATGAAGTAGATATGTAGACATTTGCCTGGTAGATCTGAGGGGCATGTTAATGGAGTACAATGAAGACAGATAGCACCATTCTGGTACCACTGAGCAGACAGCCGCCTCATGAAACACTTCTTAGCTGGAGCACATCAATCTCTTATGATGGCTGCTCAGATTAGACAGGGAAGCACACTCCTGTGAATCTTAAAAGGCCATTTCTGTCTCTTGTGAAGTTGTTTAACTTTGTTTTCATTTTATGGAGCCTGGCTGAGAGCTAACCCACACAGGATTTGACAGATCGACTTCTATAAAATACCTGGGAAGAGTGGATTTTTACTGAAAACATAAATTACAAATTTCACGCAATAAAATGAACTTGGCATTAACTGGAGACACTCTAAGATGGTGTTTATTATTTATTACTTTTTTCATAGATTATTTATAGATGGACTCATATTTTTGTGACATAGTTTGATTTGTTACAGTTTAGAATGTGATACCTGATAGTCAGAAGGCAAACTTTGCACAGTACAAGTTTAATTATTTTGAAACCTAAGTTATATGGTTTATGATTCACTTGAAATTATTAAGACACCCTGAGGAAAACATCAAATAACTTTTCCTGGACAATCGATAAGATGACAATTTGATATGCTGAAAGCAACTTCCCAAATGCACCACTGTCATTCTTCATTCAGTATCATGCCCAACAGTGATATAATACAAAATGTGGTATCATGTATTTTTCAGAAATGATTTGTTTCTAGGATTTGTAAACCTGTAGCAATGTAAAGGCTAAGTAAACAATACCAATATTCAACCTATATTCATAAATTTATATCTAAAAACAAGTGCAATCTATTATTGAAGATAACATCAGCAGGATAACAGGGAGTACTTCTCAGAATGCATACCATGTTTTTTGTGTTTGATTGTTTGTTTTGACTAATAAACACAGTTGGTCAAACTAAATGAATAGAGGCACACTCTTGAAAATATTGCTATAAAATTTAAACATTCCTAGGAGACCAAAATACTTTGCCATGAATTTTGTGCATCTTTCAAATAAGAGATGGTTCCTGGCTGAATGATGACTGCTGGAGAATAAGAATGATCTTCAGAGGGTGATGTCTGTATTCTACAACATCTTATCACACATCAGTATCTAGTGTCATTTTTCCAGCCTCAGTCTTTGCCACTCACCCTGTGTGTGCACTGGATTCTTTATCTGCCAAGTTAAAGTTTCTCTCATTTCCAAGTCCATTTTAGGCTTAAATCTGTAAATACTAAAAGCACCTATATTTCCTCTTCTCAAGAAGGTCATTACTTCATTTTCCATTCTAGTAGTCTGATCTTGGACACAGGACTCCAAGGGTGACCAATAACCTAAAAGTGAAATATGATAATGGAAAAGCAGATGGACAGTGCTCTATCTCATCAGTCTGTTCAGCTCTAATTAAGCTTTTCTCTCATACTTGGGTTCTGTCATCTGAAGCTCAGAGACCCAAGTCCTAGTTTCTCACCTCCTGTCACCAGTCTTCTAGTTCTTAGCTTGAGTATCTGTTGTTGTTCAGTTGCCAAGCCATGCCTGACTCTTTGTGACCCCATGGACTACAACACACCAGGCTCCTCTGTCCATGGGGATTTTCAGGCAAGGACACTGGAGTGGATTGCCATTCCTTTCTCCAGGGTATCTTCCCAGATCATAGGTCAAATCAATGTCTCCTGCACTGACAGGTGGATTCTCTACCCGTGAGTATTTGTACCACTAACTAAACTGATGCTTCAGCTTCTTGAGAACATGAAATCCTGTCAGGGTCTGTTCTTTTATTTCTCTATACAAGCATGCACTTGTCAATGTCTGCACGGGTTCAATCTCCAAATTTCAAATACTATCTGACAAGATTTCTGCATGACACTGACCCTACTCAGAATTTTCTTTTTTTTTTCTTTTATTTTTATAATTTATTTATTTTAATTGGAGGCTAATTACTCTACAGTATTGCAGTGGTTTTGCTATACACTGACATGAATCAACCATGGGTGTACATGTACTCCCCATATTGAAACCACTTCCATCTCCCTCCCAATCCCATCCCTCTGGGTCATTCCAGTGCACCAGCCCTGAGCACCCTGTCTCATGTGTCAAACCTGGACTGGCAATCTGTTTCACATATGATAATATACATGTTTCAATGCTATTCTCTCAAACCATCCAACAATTGCCTGTTCCCACAGAGTCCAAAAGACTGTTCTATACATCTGTGTCTCTTTTGCTGTCTTGCACATAGGGTTATCATTACCATCTTTCTACACATCATATATATGCATTAGTATACGGTATTGGTGTTTTTCTTTCTTACCTCACTTACTTGACTCTGTGAAGGCACCAGTTTCATCCATAATAGGCACCAGTTTCTTCCACCTAATTAGAACTGATTCAAATGTATTCTTTTTAATGGCTGAGTAAAATCCCATTATGTATATGTACCACAGCTTTCTTATACAGTCGTCTGGTGATGGACATCTAGGTTGCTTCCATGTCCTGGCTGCGATGAACATTGGGGTACACGTGTCTCTTTCAATTCTGGTTTCTTTGGTGTTTATGCCCAGCAGTGGGATTGGTGGGTCATATGGCAGTTCTATTTCCAGTTTTTTAAGGAATTTCTACACTGTTCTCCATAGTGGCTGTACTAGTTTGCATTCCCACCAAAAGTTTAAGAGGGTTCCCTTTTCTCCACACCCTCTCCAGCATTTATTGTTTGTTGACTTTGGGACAGCAGCCATTCTGGCCGATGTAAGATGGTACCTAATTGTGGTTTTCATTTGTATTTCTCTGATAATGAGTGATGTTGAGCAACTTTTCATGTGTTTGTTAGCCATCTGTATGTCTTCTTTGGAGACATGTCTGTTTAATTCTTGGGCCCATTTTCTGATTGGGTCGTTTATTTTGCTGGAATTGAGCTGCAGGTGTTGCTTGTATATTTTTGAGATTGTCAGTTGCTTCATTTGCTTTTACTTTCTCCCATTCTGAAGGTTGTCTTTTCACCTTGCTTATAGTTTCCTTTGCTGTGCAGAAGCTTTTAATTTTAATTAGGTCCCATTTATTTCTTTTTGCTTTTATTCTGGGAGGTGTATCATAGAGGATCCTGCTGTGATTTACATCGAAGAGTGTTTGCCTAAGTTCTCTTCTAAGAGTTTTATAGTTTCTGGTCTTACATTTAGATCTTTAATCCATTTCGAGTTTATTTTTGTGTATGGTGTTAGAAAGTGTTCTAGTTTCATTTTTTTACAAGTGGTTGACCAGTTTTCCCAGCATCACTTGTTAAAGAGATTGTCTTTAATCCATTGTATATTCTTGCCTCCTTTGTCAAAGATAAGGTATCCATAGGTGTGTGGTTTTATCTCTGGGCTTTCTATTTTGTTCCATTGATCTATATTTCTGTCTTTGTGCCAGTACCATACTGTTTTGATGACTGTGGCTTTGTAGTAGAGCCTGAAGTCAGGCAGGTTGATTCCTCCAGTTCCATTCTTCTTTCTCAAGATTGCTTTGGCTATTCGAGGTTTTTTGTATTTCCATACAAATTGTGAAATTATTTGTTCTAGTTCTGTGAAAAATACTGCTGGTAGCTTGATAGGGATTGCATTGAGTCTAGACATTGCTTTGGTCAGTATAGTCCTTTTTACTATATCGATTCTTCCAATCCATGAACATGGTATATTTCTCCATCTATTTGCATTTTCTTTGATTTCTATCACCAATGTTTTATAGTTTTATATATATATATATATATATATGTCTTTAGTTTCTTTAGGTAGATATATTCCTAAGTATTTGATTCTTTTCATTGGAATGGTGAATTGAATTGTTTCATTAATTTCTCTTTCTGTTTTCTCATTACTAGTCTATAGGAATACAAAGGATTTCTCTGTGTTAATTTTATATCCTGAAACTTTGCTATAATTATTGATTAGCTCTAGTAATTTTCTGGTGGAGCCTTTAGGGTTTTCTATATAGAGGATCATGTCATCTGCAAACAGTGAGAGTTTTACTTCTTCCTTTCCAATCTGGGTTACTTTTATTTCTTTTTCTGCTCTGATTGCTGCGGCTAAAGCTTCCAAAGCTATGCTAAATAGTAGTGGTGAGAGTGGGCACCCTAGTCTTGTTCCTGACTTTAGGGGAAATGCTTTCAATTTTTCACCATTGAGGATAATATTTGCTGTCAGTTTGTCACATATAGCTTTTATTATGTTGAGGTATGTTCCTTCTATTCCTGCTTTCTGGAGGGCTTTTTATCATAAATAGATGTTGAATTTTGTCAAAAGCTTTCTCTGTATCTATTGAGATAATCATATGGTTTTTATCTTTCAATTTGTTACTGTGGTGTATTACATTGATTGATTTGTGGATATTGAAGAATCCTTGCATCCCTGGGATAAAGCCCACTCGGTCATGATGTATGATCTTTTTAATATATTGTTGGATTTTTTTTGCTAGAATTTTGGTGATGATTTTTTTTATCTATATTCATTAGTGATATTCTCCTTGACTTGTGTGTGTGTGTGTGTGTGTGTGTGTGGCATCTTTGTCTGGTTTTGGTATCAGAGTAATGATAATATCATAGAATGAGTTTGGAAGTTTACCATCCTCTACAATTTTCTGGAAGAGTTTAATTAGGATAAGTATTAGCTCTTCTCTAAATTTTTGGTAGAATTCAGCTGTGAAGCTATTTGGTCTTGGGCTTTTGTTTGCTGGAAGATTTTTGATTACAGTTTTGATTTCTGTGCGTGTGATGGGTCTGTTAAGAATTTCTATTTCTTCTTGGTTCAGTTTTGAAAAGTTATACTTTTCTAAAAATTTGTCCATTTCTTCCAAGTTGTCCATTTTATTGGTGTATAGTTGCTGATAGTAGTTTCTCATGATCCTTTGTATTTCTGTGTCGTCTGTTGTGATTTCTCCATTTCCAATTCTAATTTTGTTGAATTGATTTTTCTCCCTTTGTTTCTTGATGAGTCTGGCTAATGGTTTGTCAATCTTATTTATCTTCTCAAAGAACCAGATTTTAGCTTTGTTAATTTATGTTATGGTCTCTTTTGTTTCTTTTGCATTTGTTTCTGCCCTAATTTTTAAGATTTCTTTCCTTCTACTAACCCTGGGGCTCTTCATTTCTTCCTTTTCTAGTTGCTTTAGGTGTAGAGTTAGTTTATTTATTTGACTTTTTTCTTGTTTCTCAAGGTAATCCTGTTTTGCTATGAACCTTCCCCTTAGCTCTGTTTTTACAGTGTTCCATATGTTTTAGGTTGTTGTGTTTTCATTTTCAATCATTTCTATGCATATCTTGATTTTTTAAATTTATTCTATGATTTATTGGTTATTCAGAAGCATGATGTTCAGCATCCATATGTTGGTATTTTTAATAGTTTTTCTCCTGTAATTGACATCTAATCTTACTGTATTGTGGTCAGAAAAGATGCTTGGAATGATTTCAATTTTTTTGAATATACCAAGGCTAGATTTATGGCCCAGAATGTGATCTATCATGGAGAAGCTTCCATGTGGACTTGAGAAAAAGGTGAAATTCATTGTTTTGGGCTGAAATGTCCTATAGATATCAATTAGGTCTAACTGATCCATTGTATCATTTAAAATTTGTGTTTCCTTGTTAATTTTATGTTTAGTTGATCTATCCATAGGTGTGAATGGGGTATTAAAGTTTCCCACTATTATCATGTTATTGTTAATTTCCCCTTTCATAGTTGTTAGCATTTGACTTACATATTGCAGTGCTCTTATGTTGGATACATATATATTTATACTTGTTATATCTTCTTTTTGGATTGATCCTTTAATCATTATGTAATGACCTTCTTTGTCTCTTTCACAGATTTTATTTTAGACTATTTTATCTGATATAAGTGTTCCTACTCCTGCTTTCTTTTGAACTCTATTTGCATGGAAGATCTTTTTCCAGCCCTTCAATTTCAGTCATATGTGCCCCTTGTATTGAGGTGGGTATTTTGTAGACAACATATATAGGAGTTTTGTTTTTGTATCCATTCACCCAGTCTTTGTCTTTTGGTTGAGGCATTCAACCCATTTACATTTAAGGTAATTATTGATAAGTATGATCCCATTGCCATTTACTTTGTTGTTTTGGGCTCAAGTGTATACACCCTTTCTGTGTTTCCTGTCTAGAGAAGATCTTTAAGAATTTGTTGAAGAGCTGGTTTGGTGGTGCTGAATTGTCTCAGCTTTTGGTTGTAAAGTTTTGATTTCTCCTTCATATTTGAATGAGATCCTTGCTGGGTGCAGTAAACCTGGGCTGTAGGCATTTCTCTTTCATCACTTTAAGTATGTCCTGCCATTCCCTTCTGGCCTGAAGATTTTCTATTGAAAGATCAATAGAATCCCCTTGTGTGTGTGTGTGTGTGTGTGTGTGTGTGTGTGTGTGTGTTTCCTGCTTTTAATATTTGCTCTTTGTGTTTGATCTTTGTTAATTTGATTAATATGTGTCTTGGGGTGTTTTGCCTTGTGTTTATCTTGTTTGGGGCTCTCTGGTTTTCTTGGACTAGGGTGACTATTTCATTCCCCATTTTAGGGAAATTTTCAACTATTATCTCCTCAAGTATTTTCTCATGGTCTTTTTTATTGTCTTCTTCTTCTGGGACTCCTATAATTCAAATATTGGTGCGTTTAATATTGTCCTGGAGGTCTCTGAGATTGTCCTCATTTCTTTTAATTCATTTTTCTTTTTTCCTCTCTGATTCATTTATTTCTACCATTCTATCCTCTATTTCACTAAACCTGTCTTCTGCCTCCGTTATTCTACTATTTGTTGCCTCCAGAGTGTTTTTGATCTCATTTATTACATTATTCACTATATATTGATTCTTTTTTATTTCTGCTAGGTCCTTATTAAACCTTTCTTGCGTCTTCTCAATCCTTCTCTCTAGGGTATATATCTGTGATTCCATTTTGATGTCAAGATTTCAGATCATTTTCACTATCATTATTCAGAATTCTTTTATCAGGCAGATTCCTTATCTCTTCCTCTTTTGTTTGGTTTGGTGGGCATTTATACTGTTCCTTTACTTGCTGGGTATTCCTCTGTCTCTTCATCTTGTTTATATTGCTGTGTTTGGGGCAGCCTTTCTGTATTCTGAAAGTTTGTGAATTTCTCTTTATTGTGGAGATTCCTTGCTGTGCATGGTGTTTGACGGGTGGCTTGTCAAGGTTTCCTGGTTAAGGTAGCTTGCACTGGTGTTCTGGTGGGTGGAACTGTATTTCTTCTCTCTACTGTGCAATGAAATGTACAGTAGTGAGAGTTTTGCCAAGAAAATGCACTGGTCATAGCAAACACTCTCTTGCAACAACACAAGAGAAGACTCTACACATGGACATCACCAGATGGTCAACATCAAAATCAGATTGATTATATTCTTTGCAGCCAAAAATGGAGAAGCTCTATACAACCAGCAAAAACAAGACCAGGAGCTGACTGTGGCTCAGCTCATGAACTCCTTATTGCCAAATTCAGACTTAAATTGGAGAAAGTATAGAAAACCGCTAGACCATTTAGGTATGACCTAAATCAAATCCCTTATGATTATTCAGTGGAAGTGAGAAACAGATTTAAGGGCCTAGATCTGACAGATAGAGTGCTTGATGAACTATGGAATGAGGTTCGTGACATTGTACAGGAGACCGGGATCAAGACCATTCCCATGGAAAAGAAATGCAAAAAAGCAAATGGCTGTCTGGAGAGGCCTTACAAATAGCTGTGAAAAGAAGAGAAGCAAAAAGCAAAGGAGAAAAGGAAAAATATAAGTATCTGAATGCAGAGTTCCAAAGAATAGCAAGAAGAGATAAGAAAGCCTTCTTTAGTGATCAATGCAAAGAAATAGAGGAAAAGAACAGAATGGGAAAGACTAGAGATCTCTTCAAGAAAATTAGACATACCAAGGGAACATTTCATGCAAAGATGGGCTCAATAAAGGACAGAAATGGTCTGGACCTAACAGAAGCAGAAGGTATTAAGAAGAGGTGGCAAGAATACACAGAAGAACTGTACAAAAAAAGATCTTCATGACATGGATAATAACTGCGGTGTGATCACTCATCTAGAGCCAGACATTCTAGAATGTGAAGTCAAGTGGGCCTTAGAAAGCATCACTATGAACAAAGCTAGTGGAGGTGATGGAATTCCAGTTGAGCTATTTCAAATTCTGAAAGATGATGCTGTGAATTTGCTGCACTCAATATGCCAGCAAGTTTGGGAAACTCAGCAGTGGCCACAGGACTGGAAAAGGTCAGTTTTCATTCCAATCCCAAAGAAAGGCAATGTCAAAGAATGCTCAAACTACCGCACAATTGCACTTGTCTCACATGCTAGTAAAGTAATGCTCAAAATTCTCCAAGCCAGGCTTCAACAATATGTGAACCGTGAACTTCCAGATGTTCAAGCTGGTTTTAGAAAAGGCAGAGGAACCACAGATCAAATTGCCAACATCCACTGGATCATGGAAAAAGTGAGAGAGTTCCAGAAAAATATCTATTTCTGCTTTATTGACTATGCCAAAGCCTTTGACCTTGTGGATCACAGTAAACTGTGGAAAATTCTTCAAGTGATGGGAATACCAGACCGCCTGACCTGCCTCTTGAGAAATCTGTATGCAGGTCAGGAAGCAACACTTAGAACTGGACATAGAACAACAGACTGGTTCCAAATGAGAAAAGGAGTACGTCAAAGCTGTATATTATTATCCTACTTATTTAACTTATATGCAGAGTACATCATGAGAAATGCTGGACTGGAAGAAACACAAGCTGTAATCAAGATTGCCAGGAGAAATATCAATAACCTCAGATATGCAGATGACACCACCGTTATGGGAGAAAGGGAAGAGGAGCTAAAAAGCCTTTTGATGAAAGTGAAAGAGGAGAGTGTAAAAGTTGTCTTAAAGCTCAACATTCAGAAAATGAAGATCATGTCATCCGGTCCCATCACTTCATGGGAAATAGATGGGGAAACAGTGAAAACAGTGTCAGACTTTATTTTTGGGGGGCTCCAAAATCGCTGCAGATGGTGATTGCACCCATGAAATTAAAAGAAGCTTACTCCTTGGAAGAAAAGTTATGACCAACCTAGATAGCTTATTCAAAAGCAGACACATTACTTTGTCGAATAATGTCCATCTAGTCAATGCTATGGTTCTTCCAGTGGTCATTTATGGATGTGAGAGTTGGACTGTGAAGAAGGCTGAGCGCTGAAGAATTGATGCGTTTGAACTGTGGTGTTGGAGAAGACTCTTGAGATTCCCTTGGACTGTAAGGAGATCTCCATTCTGAAGGAGATCAGCCCTGGAATTTCCTTGGAAGGAATGATGCTAAAGCTGAAACTCCAGTATTTTGTCCACCTCATGTGAAGAGTTGACTCATTGGAAAAGACTCTGATGCTGGGAGGGATTGGGGGCAGTAGGAGAAGGGGATGACCAAGGATGAGATGGCTGGATGGCATCACCGACTAGACAGACGTGAGTCTGAGTGAGCTCCGGAAGATGGTGATGGACAGGGAGGCCTGCCATGCTGCGATTCATGGGGTCGTAAAGAGTTGGTCATGACTGAGCGACTGAACTGAACTGAACTGAAACATATCAGAGATGACTGATGAGACTTACCATTTTGTGTAGTCTGTTCTATTATATCTGATGCTTTTAGAAAATGTGTATTGTATAAATAGGTTTTGCTAAACAATTAATAGAAAAGGGAAGTCTATTTATTAAACTGAATATCTCCTTCAGTATATGAAAATCATGCTCTGCCATACAGAAAAAACATATATCTTGTTAAAAACTCTGGTTATATACATAATATCACAAAAATGTAACTGAATTTTCCACTTACTGTGATATAATGTAAAACATATTACTTGCAATATATAATATATAGTATATGAAATATAAGAAATAATGCATAAATTATATGCACCATATAATATGTAATATATAATGAATCCAAGTTATATCTTATTATATAACATAATAAAACATGTGGAACATATAAATTTATTTCCTTTATTAACAGGCATCTTTGTTGTCTGGTGTATGTCTCTGGCCTAAAATGTTCTTCTTTAGCTCATATATCTATCATTTATTTGCTTTTCTTATATTTTAATACAATTTATTTCATATCATTAAAAAGGTTATATGAAATAAAGTTTAGTGATAACTAAATTAAAAATTAAAGAAAAAAATACAGCACATGTTTCAAAGAGTCAATTGGAGAGAGTTCAAAGGTAGAGACAATTTAAAGTCTTAGAGACAGTTCAGAGAAATTAACAGAAGATAATAGACATTACTGCCTTTCATGAACCTTAAAGGAAATGGTCCAAAAAGAGCTGGGTCTATGAGAGAGGGCTGCTCCCAAAAAGATGTTCCTTTGATAGGCAGCCACTGTCAGTTATAGCCATCATGGAGGAAGGACAATCAAGGGTAGGGTGTAAGAAAAAAATCTCTTTTGCTCTCAGTATTAATATGCTTGCACCTCGCCATAACAAAATACCTAAAACTTGGTCTGTTTAACAACAGTCTTTTTTTTTTTTTTTTCCCTTTTGCCTGCAAAGCATGTGGGATCTTTAGTTCCCCCACTAGGTATTAAACCCTTGTCCCCTGAAGCAGAATCACAGAGAGTTAACTGCTGGACTACCAGGGAAGTCAAACAGCAAACTTTCATTTTCTCATAGTTCTGGGGACTTATACATCTGAGCTCAAAGTGTTGGCAAATTTGGCTTCTTCTGAGAAGTCTGGCTTTACCTGCTTTTGTCTGTACATTTACATCCCTGGAATCTCCCCCTGATGTTCTAATTTCTTTTTCTTATATTGACGCAAGTCAGATTGCATTAGGTTCCACCCTAAGGGCTTAATTTCAACTTATTTACCTCTTTAAATGCCCCATCTTCACATTCTGAGGCACTGGGAGTGAATTTTCAAAACATAAATTTTGTGTTGACACAATTCAATCCATAGCACTCTCTAATCATGAGTAACTCTCATTGCCCATAGAGGCCACAGGGCACAAAAAACCTGCATACTGTTTTTGGAGGTAAGGGGGGCTTTTTGGAAAGGCCAATGGAAAATATTTAGCACTCTTGAGTAACATCTTCTGCATTTGTTTTAGCAAAGTATAAACTAAAACATTCACTTTTTTTCTATAAAACATAAAACTATTACATAACATTTCACTAAATTTGTTTAATAAAATATGTCTAGCCATTTGAAATATCCTAATATTTCAATTTATTCACAAACTATAAAGCTCTATATTTTTTCTCCATCTTACTATAAATTTCCAATAGCCAAGTGTAGTAACCTTTTTCAACGTGTACTCTCTTTCCATTACTGATATAGGATATTACCTCTCACTGGCCATAGCAAACAGCCTCTTCCAACAACACGAGAGAAGACTCTACACATGGACATCACCAGTTGGTCAACACCAAAATCAGACTGATTTTATTATTTGTAGCTAAAGATGGGGAAGCTCTATACAGTCAGCTAAAACAAGATGAGGAGCTGACTGTGGCTAAGATCACCAATTTCTTATTTCCAAATTCAGACTGAATTTGAAGAAATTGGGGAAAATCACGAGACCGTTCAGGTATGACCTAAATCAAATCCCTTATGATTATACAGTGGAAGTGAGAAATAAACTTAAAGAACTAGATCTGATAGAGTGCCTGATGAACTATGGATGGAGGTTCATGAGATTGTACACGAGACAGGGATTAAGACCATCCCCAAGAAAAGAAACACAAAAGGGCAAAATGGCTGTCTTAGGGGGCCTTACAAATAGCTATGAAAGGAAGAGAAGGCAAAAGAAAAAGATAAAAGGAAAGATATAAGCATCTGAACGCAGAGTTCCGAACAATGGCAAGGAGAGATAAGAAAGCTTTCTTCAGTGATCAATGCAAAGAAATAGAGGAAAATAATAGAATGGGAAAGACTAGAGATCTCTTCAAGAAAACTAAAGATACCAACGGAACATTTCATGCAAAAAAAATGGCTTAATAAAGGACAAAAATCGTAGGGACCTAACAGAAGCAGAATATATTAAAAAGAGGTGGTAAGAATACACAGAAGAACTGTACAAAAATTAGCTTTACAACTCAGATAATCACAATGGTGTGACCACTCACCTAGAGCCAGACATCCTGGAAAGAGAAATCAAGTGGAGCTTAGGAAGCATCACTATGAACAAAGCTAGTGGAGGTGATGGAATCCCAGTTGAGCTATTTCAAATTCTGAAAGATGAGGTTGTGAAGGTGCTGCACTCAATATGTCAGCAAATTTGATAAACTCAGCGGTGGCCACAGGACTAAAAATGTCAGTTTCATTCCAATCCCAAAGAAAGGGAATGCCAAAGAATGTTCAAGCTATCACAGAATTGCACTCATCTCACATGCTGTTAAAGTAATCCTCAAAATTCTCCAAGCCAGGTTTTAGCAATACATGAACTGTAAAATTCCAGATGTTCAAGCTGGTCTTAGAAAAGGCAGAGGAACCAGAGATCAAATTGCCAACATCTGCTGGATCATAGGAAAGACAAGAGAGTTCCAGAAAACCATCTATTTCTGCTTTATTGACTATGCCAAAGCCTTTGACTGTATGGATCACAATAAACTGTGGAAAATTCTGGAAGAGATAGGAATATCAGACCACCTGGCCTGCCTCTTGAGAAACCCATATACAGGTCAGGAAGCAGCAGTTAGAACTGGACATAGAACAACAGACTGGTTCCCAATAGGAAAAGGAGTACATCAAGGTTGTATATTGTCACCCTGCCTATTTAACTTACATGCAGAGTACATCATGAGAAATGCTGGGCTGGAAGAAGCACAAGCTGGAATCAAGATTGCTGGGAGAAATATCAATAACCTCAGATATGCGGATGACACCACCCTTTGGCAAAAAGTGAAGAAGAACTAAAGAGCCTCTTGATGAAACTGAAAGAGGAGAGTGAAAAAGTTGGCTGAAAGTGCAAGATCACGGTATCCAGTCCCATCACTTCATGGCAAGTAAATGGAGAAACAGTGGAAACAGTGGCAGACTTTATTTTTTGGGGCTCCAAAATCACTGCAGATGGTGATTGCAGTCATGGAATTAAAAGATGCTTACTCTATGGAAGGAAAGTTATGACCAACCTAGACAGCATATTAAAAAGCGGAGATGTTACTTTGCCAACAAAGGTCCGTCTGGTCAAGGCTATTGTTTTTCCAGTGGTTATGTGTGAATGCGAGAGTTGGACTAAAAAGAATGCTGAGCACTGAAGAATTGATGCTTTTGAACTGTCCTGTTGAAGAGGATTCTTTAGATTCCTTTGGACTGCAAGGAGAGGTAACCAGTCTATTTTAAAGGAGATCAGTCCTGAGTGTTCACTGGTAGGACTGATTTTGAAACTGAAACTCCAATACTTTGGCCACCTGATGAGAAATGCTGACTCATTTGAAAAGGCCCTGATGCTGGGAAAGATTGAGGGTAGGAGGAGAAGGGGATGACAGAGGTTGAGATGGTTGGATGGCATCACTGACTCAATGGACATGGGTTTGGGTGGACTCCGAAAGTTGGTGATGGACAGGGAGGCCTGGCGTGCTGCAGTTCATGGGGTTGCAAAGAGTTGGATATGACTGAGTGACTGACCTGAACTGAGACATTTTTTTAACTTATTGAAATCAATATTCCACCCTATTCAACTCTTAAGTTATTCAAGAGCAGGGATCTTTTTGCCTCACGAATGTCTGTCCAATACTCAGTCATTATTCTGATGACTGTAAAACACAAATTTTATTCTAGAGTCATTGTAATCATTAGGCTATTGTGGTATCAGTTGCCCAATTTCATCCCAATTGGAACAAGATGTTCTAATTTAAATTGTTCTTTGTGATTAGCAGATTTGTTGCAGATAGCCATTTTCAGAGATTATATCTAAAATGTCTTGAGAATGTATTTTTGCTATTTTCCCTCTCAGTTCTGTTTTGGAAAATCACTGAGAAGTGAAAAGAAGTGCCCCGCTGCAGTAAAGAAAAAGCCAGGTGTTTGTAGCCGCGATGGGTTTCCCATGTGGCAATAGTGGTAAAGAATCCACCTGATAATGCAGGAGACCTGAGAGTCATAGATTGGGTCCCTGGTTCGGGAAGATCCCCAGAAGGAGAGCATGGCAACACACTCCAGTATTCTGCCTGAAAAATTTCTTAGAGGAGCCTAGTGGGCTACAGTCCATAGTGTCACAAAGAGTCAGACATGACTGACACAACTTAACATACAAGCATGCACACCATTGGTATAAATTGACCATGCCACAGTGAGTTAGCCAGTTGAGGAGTAAGGTTTTGGTGAGTATATTTGCTGCTCAATTCCTGAGCACAAAGTCATCAAAAGTGCCTGCAGCAGAGCTCAGGATACATTTAGGAGGTTTGCAAAGTCTTAGATTGGATCAGTTCAGTTCAGTTCAGTTCAGTCACTCAGTTGTACTGACTCTTTGAGATTCCGTGGACTGCAGCATGCCAGGCCTCCCTGTCCATCACCAACTCCAGAAGTCCATTCAAACTCATGCCTCTTGAGTCAGTGATGCCATTCACCCATCTCATCCTCTGTTGTCACCTTCTCCTCTGACCTTCAATTTTTCCCAGCATCAGGGTCTTTTCCAATGAGTCAGTTCTTTGCATCAGGTGGCCAAAGTATTGGAGTTTCAGCTTCAGCATCAGTCTTTCCAATGAACACCCAGTACTTTTTTCCTTTAGGATGGACTGGTTGGATCTCCTTGCAGTCCAAGGGACTCTCAAGAGTCTTCTCCAACACCACAGTTGGATCACAAGGCAGTAAACAAATCAGTTTATAGACCTGAATAAAATTTTAACTCACAGCTCTAGATAACCACTTTGGATTCACTGATATCCTGAAGAATTAGAGTCTAGAAAGAAAATATATTTTTAAAATAAATCCTATGTGCCAAATATCTTGAGAGGCAGTTAACATTCCTTTTGTCTTACAGGCTAGAACTGAACTTGAGAGTGGGTAGGTCATTTTTCTAAATTTGCAGATCTGAAATTTTTCATGTCAACTTTTACTACAAAATCTCAAACATTTGCCTATATTTTCTTCTCTTGAAGAAGCATGTGTT
This sequence comes from Capricornis sumatraensis, assembly GCF_032405125.1. NCBI lineage: Eukaryota > Metazoa > Chordata > Mammalia > Artiodactyla > Bovidae > Capricornis > Capricornis sumatraensis. The sequence goes on from NC_091069.1 coordinate 123,438,020, forward strand.
ATTTTTCATTAATATAATATTTTCTTTGTTTTATTTAATATTTTATATTGCAAAGGCTAATACTGTCTCCTTTTGTATGATCCTCATGTACCCACCATAGGACTTTATAAAGGTCCAGTCTTACTTATTGTTTGATTGAAAATGTCAGATAAGATCCTCCTCCTTAGCCAGAATTTAGCAAGATATGTGTGTACATAGATGCATTAACAGTGCTTAAAACAAACAAACAAACAAACAAAAAAAAAAGACCAAAGTGGTTGGTTGGGTGATGTTCACAGGACCTGCAGACTGAACTACCAAGAATTAGTGAAGAGAAACACATAAGTTGGTAGAAGACCTTTGGGGTAAACCAGAAAATCAAAAGTACCAAAAGCAATAATACTTAGCAATCTCTTAAAAAAAAAAAAAAAAAAAAAAAAACTGTGTTAGAGACACTCTTTAATGCATACATGATCCTAACATTGTATCAATTTTATCTTTAGCATGGCATTGAATTGGATATTTCTGGTTCTATATACTATCTATATTTTGGGCTTCTCAGATGGCAAGAGTGATAAAGAATCTGACTGCCAATGCAGGAGACATAGAGACGTGGGTTCAATTCCTGGATCAGGAAGATCTCCTGGAGGAGGGCATGGTAACCCATTTTATCATTTTACCTTTAACATGGCATTGAATTGGGTATTTCTGGTTCTATATATTATCTATTTATAGTATTGTTAAGTTAAATCTCAATTCTTATGCTTGGTGGTTGTGGAGATGCAAAAATAATGTATGTTCACAGATATATTGGTCTTATGCTAAAAAACATATAATTTCTTGTTGCTGGTTTTCTTTCAGAAATATAATTAGGACCTTCCTTGTGGTCCAGTGGCTAATAATCTGCCTGCCAGTGCTGGAGACATGGGTTCAATTCCTGGTCCAGGAAGATTCCCACATGGAGCAGGGCAACGAAGCCTGGGTGTGACAACTGCTGAGCCCATGCTCTACCATTCTCCACAACAAGAGAAGCCACTGTAATGAGAAGCCTGTGCACCACAACTGGAGAGTAGCCCCTGATCTCTGCAATATGAGAAAGACTGCACACAGCAATGAAGACCCGGCACAACCAAAAATAATAAATAAATAAAATAAAGATGAATAAATATTATTAAATCTCTAAAAAAGGAACAATATTGCCTCTTCTGCATTTACTATCAATGGACTCCTCATAATAAAAATCATTGTCATCACCATCATCACTAACATGAATTGAGTGTTCAGTGTGGGTTAGGAACTAAGTGCCTTGCCTACATTATTTCATCTAATTCTAACAAAGGCTATTAGTTTTCTCCCTTTTCAAAATGAAGATATAGCCAACAGAAGGAGCTTGAGCAGAGTTACTTAGATTGTGAGTGGGAAAACTATCCAAATTCAGGCATTCTAATTCTAGATATCATACTTTTAACATTTACTGCTCTGCTTTTATCATGCTGAATATAAATTACAGGAAAGAGTAGTTCTCTAAAGGATTATGGGATGAAAAGATGATGTGCTTATTGAAAACTGAAAATTCCATAAAAATCAAAAATAGGTAAATTTTTATTTATTTATTTATTTTAGAAAAATACTTCTTATTCTTATATTCTGATTTGCTTTGTGGTTGGTTCTGGATATTTTTCTTTTTTTCCTCTCTTGCTGTCGTTATTGATTCTAAAAATAGGTAAATTTTTAAAAGAATAACTGTCAGAATCGTTTAAAAGACAAACAAAGAAGTAGAAAACAGAAAGTTTCTTCATAAGTTTCAGAAGAGAAAAAAAAAATCAGTGATGTTATGAATTGAATTGTGCTTTGCTAAAATTAATACATTGGAATTCTAATGTCTCATACCTCAAAAGGTGACCTTATTTGGAGATGGGGCCTTTGAAGTGGTAATTAAGTTCAGTGGGGCCATTAGGGAGTTCCAATCCAATCTGACTGGTGTCCTTATAAGTAGAGGAGTGAAACATTCAGAGAGAGAATCCAGGGCAATGTGCACACACACACACACACATACAAACATCAGGATGAGAAGCCAGCCATCTGCAAACCAAATGGAGAAGCCTCAGAAAAAAACAAACCTGACTGCACCTTGATTTCTTTGACCTCTAGCCTCCAGAACTGTAAGCAAATAAATTCTGCTGGTTAACATATCTAGTCCGTGGTATTTCATATCACAGCTCTAGAAAACTAATACAAATAACTTATAAGAAATTAAATTATTTTCAAATTCTCTGCTAGGTAGATATAGGACTTCCCAAGTGGCACTATTGATAAAGAATTTGCTTGCTAATGAAGGAGATGTAAGAGATGAGGGTTTGATCCCTGGGTCGGGAAGATCCCCTGGAGTAGGAAACGGCAACCCACTCTAGTATTCTTGCCTGGAAAATCCTATGGACAGACAAGCCTGTTGGGCTCCAGTTCTTGGAGCCAGTCAGATACGACTGAGTACACACATACACACAGGTAGATAGAAGAATAGACATTAATAATATAACATTTTGTAACCTTTACATTTAGCAAACTTTAAAAGTCTTAAAAAGATAATTATTAGAAAGAAAATGATGGAATTATTTCTCACATAAACCTTTCATAATGCCCCTCTTACACTGTTGGTGGGAATACAAACTAGTACAGCCACCATGGAGAACAGTGTAGAGATTCCTTAAAAAAGCTGGAAATAGAACTGCCTTATGACTCAGCAATCCCATTGCTGGGCATACACACCAAGGAAACCAGAATTGAAAGAGACACGGGTACCCCAGTGTTCATCGCAGCACTGTTATAATAGCCAGGACATGGAAGCAACCTAGATGTCCATCAGCAGATGAATGGATAAGAAAGCTGTGGTACATATACACAATGGAGTATTACTCAGCCATTAAAAAGAATACATTTAAATCAGTTCTAATGAGGTGGATGAAACTGGAGTCTGTTATACAGTGAAGTAAGCCAGAAAGAAAAACACCAATACAGTATACTAAAGTATATATTTGGAATTTAGAAAGATGGGTTACGATAACCGTGTATGAGAGACAGCAAAAGAGACACATATGTATAGAACAATCTTTTGGATTCTGTGGGAGAGGGAGAGGGAGAGGGTGGGATGATTTGGGAGAATGGCATTGAAACATCTATAATATCATATAAGAAACAAATTGCCAGTCTAGGTTCGATGCAGGATACAGGATGCTTGGGGCTGGTGCACTGGTATGACCCAGAGGAATGGTATGGGGAGGGAGATGGGAAGGGGGTTCAGGACTGGAAGCATGTATACACCTGTGGCGGATTCATGCTGATGTATGGCAAAAACAATACAATATTGTAAAGTAAAAAAAAAAAAACCTTCGGTGATGCTGTAAGTTAATAAATTTCCTGCTATTTTGTATTCTAAATGTGTCATTTTCATAATTTGGGTTAGAGTTATATTGCATCCAAATGTACATCTTGCTTTTTAACTTAGCAAAAGAAAATAAGTGATTTTACAAATGATTCTATGTTATCGTAATTATAATTTCAACTACTGCCTGATGTTCATTTTAATGGATTTCATATAAACAGTCATGGGCAGGCTTAGTTGTGTCCAACTCTTTGCAACCCCATGAGCTGCAGCCTGCCAGGCTCCTCTGTCCAAGGGATGCTCCAGGCAAGAATACTGGAGTGGATTGAAATTTCCTTCTCCATATAAATAGGTAGATACATTTAAAATCTATATTACATTCTTTTTTCATGATCATTGTTAATTTTGCAGTGAATGTTTTCTGTATAAAACTTTGCATATTGAGGGTTATTTCTTTTAGTCAGATTCTTAGAAGTAGAATTGGTGGGTCTATAAATACGAACATATTACAGAACCTTGAGACATTCTGTCAAGGATTTCTACAAGAATCATACTCGTTTGTAATTCTTTCATATGTGGTGTATTATTTCACTTCTTCTAACCAAAATTGGCCTTGTGTCTATTTCTGGTAAGACTGATTCTATACTTTGTCTTGGCAAAATAAAATAATTTTCCTAAAAATCACTCCTGTATATATTTAAAATAATAGACTGTCAAGTACATGTAAGAAAATAAATTAAATGTCCTATTTTCTTAAACATGTTAAAGGTCTCTAAATAATGAAATAACCTTTCTTTCAAATTTTACTTTAAAAACTAAACCTTCATATAATTCAGAGGTTACATACTAAATCTAGGAAAGTAATATAAATTTGTTTATAATTCAGGCAATTCTACACTTACATTTTACAAAACATAAGGAATAAGATTTATTATTACTTGCCCAATCACCATTGCTTTGTACTTCTACAAATACTAACAGACTCTTTGTTACTTTTGGAAACGTAATATCCCAACACCTAAGTTGACTCCTGGAGAAATAGAATTCTCATCTACTTGTTTATTTGAGGGACTGGAAAAACCACAATTACCTCTTTAATATTATGCATTCAAGCTCTCATTTATCTCCCTTCTGATCTCATCATTCCTTAGAATTTTACGTCATTACCTGAAATATGTCACCAAAGTCCCCACACTGCAAGGACTCTCAATGTGTTTTGCTGACTTTAATATTACTTTAATTGATCTGAATTTCAAGATTATTATGTTTTTGAAAACTTGTTTGTTAACATCTATAGTTTAGTCTGAAAGTATCTGTAATCTAATTGCATCTGTGACATAAAGTTATGTTTCCAAAAACTTGCTTAATTTGTAATCAGTTAAATAAAAGTAATTGTAAGCATGAATTTTCCTCCTTGTTTCTTATAGTTTCCATTTTGCCTTCTAAGCATAGATATTTTCTCTCAAATTCCAGACATTTAATTAAATGCTTCCCTTAAATTGTCCATACACATACTTAACATAAAACATTACATTTTAATCACAATGAGTAAAGGCTCTGTGGTGCAATTCTTGTATTAAAGATACAACAAAAACTATTTTCCTAGGCTTAACTAATTCTCTATAGAGCTTATTTTTGGTATGCTTTATTATAGTTGTCAAAGACTATGAGCCACCTGAATTGGTTTTTTACTGTTACCTTGCTTGATATTACCTCAGGGGTTGTAATTAATTCAGATCTATGTAAGCTATTTCCACTCTTCATTAAAAAAAAAAGGACACAAATATATTGTTCTCTCTTTATAATCCTCCCATTTAGTCATATGTCAAAATAAGAAAAGGAAAAATCTGTTTTTTCAGTTTCTGTGTTTCTTAATGTTCTGCAGATATATGTATATAACACTACATAATGCAAAAAACAAAACAAAAAAAAGCCCTACATGAATTTTTATTAACCTACTATAAAGCAAATTTGATGACATATTTTAAACACAATATATGATCTATTTATTGATTATTATATCACCCGTACTCTTAAAAATTATTTTTCAAAATGTCTCACAATATTTAAAGTTTATGTGAATTTTTATCTATGAATGAACTAGATCATTTTGCATATGTGTGCACTGGAATGGGTGAATTTAACTCAGATGACCATTATATCTATTACTGTGGGCAGGAATCCCTTAGAAAAAATGAAGTAGCCATCATAGTCAACAAAAGAGTCTGAAATTCAGTACTTGGATGCAATCTCAAAAACGACAGAATGATCTCTGTTCGTTTCCAAGGCAAACCATTCAATATCATGGTAATCCAAGTCTATGCCCCGGCCAGTAACACTGAAGAGGCTGAAGTTGAACAGTTCTATGCAGGCCTACAAGACTTTCTAGAACTAACACCCCCAAAAGACGTCCTTTTCATTATAAGGGACCGGAATGCAAAAGTAGGAAGTCAAGAAACACCTGGAGGAACAGGCAAATTTGGCCTTGGAATACAGAATGAAGCAGTGCAAAAGCTAATAGAGTTCTGCCAAGAAAACACACTGGTCATAGCAAACACCCTCTTTCAACAACACAAGAATAAAAAATATAACCAACTATCCATGAAACCTCCATAAAGTTGCTCAGTCATGTCCGACTCTTTGTGACCCCATGGACTATAGCCCACCAGGCTACTCCATTCGTGGGATTTTCTAGGCAAGAATATTGGAGTGAGTTGCCATTTCCTTCTCCAGGGGATCTTCCCAGCCCGGGAATCGAATCTGGGTCTCCCGCATTGTGGCAAAAAGCTTTAACATCTGAGCCACCAGGGAATCCCTCAAACAAACTATAATCTTTTATAATTGAAAAGAATATTCAGCAATGTTTACAGTAAACTTTTAAACTCTTACCTTCCTGAGCAAACCAATGTTATGAACATAAATCCAATGCCACTTGCACTAGATATGTTTGGAACACACACTAGAGATATAGAATTTTTGTTGTTTAAGTCCCTGGGAACAGAAAATGACTACTGATATTTTGCAAATAGGATCCAGAGAAATTAAATTTTCTGAAATTCATGGAGTAGTGTAACACAGAGAGATTTTATTGCTGAAATGTGACTAGCATACCTCTTGAAGATTATTCAGAAAGTAAGGAAAATATCAAGGGTTCTAAATTTATATTGGTTATGAGAAAAAAGAAAAAGGTAAAACCACAGTGTGTGGTCTAATTATCTCCTTGGATATTAATGCTTTGTAATTGAATTAAAGAAAAATATTCATTGCTTAAAAATTCAGCTCAGTTCAGTCACTCAGTGGTGTCTGAATCTTTGAGACCCCATGGACTGCAACATGCCAGGCCTCCATGTCAATCACCAACTCCTGGATTTTACTCAGACTCATGCCCATTGAGTTGGTGATGCCTTCCAACCATCTCATCCTCTGTCGTCCCCTTCTTCTCTCACCTTCAATATTTCCCAGCATCGGTGTTTTTTCAAACGAGTAAGCTCTTTGCATCATGTGGCCAAAGTATTGGAGTTTCAGCTTCAACATTAGTCCTTCCAAGGAACACCCAGGACTGATCTCCGTTAGGATGGACTGGTTGGATCTCTTTGCAGTCCAAGGGACTCTCCAGAGTCTTCTCCAACACCACAGTTCAAAAGCATTAATTTTCCTATGCTCTCATCCATACATGACTATTGGAAAAAACATAGCCGTGACTAGATGATGTTTGTTGACAAAGTAAGGGCTCTGCTTTTTAATATCCTGTCTAGGTTGGTCATAACTTTTCTTTCAATAGCAAGCGTCTTTTAATTTCATAGCAGCAGTCACCATCTGCTGTGATTTTGGAGCCCCCCAAAATAAAGTCTGCCACTGTTTCCACTGTTTCTCCATCTATTTGCCATGAAGTGATGCAACTGGATGTCAGGATCTTAGTTTTCTGAATGTTGAGCTTTAAGCCAACTTTTTCACTCTCCTCTTTCACTTTCATCGAGAGGCTCTTTAGTTCTTTTCACTTTCTGCCAAAAGGGTGATGTCATCTGCATATAAGAGGTCATTGATATTTCTCCCGGCAGAATTCATGGTTCATGTACTGCTGAAGCCTGGCTTGGAGAATTTTGAGCATTACTTTACTAGCATGTGAGATGAGTGCAATTGTGTGGTAGTTTGAGCATTCATTGGCATTGCCTTTCTTTGGGATTGGAATGAAAACCAACCTTTTCTAATCTTGTGGTCACTGCTGAGTTTTCCAACTTGCTGGCATATTGAGTGCAGCACTTTCACACCATCATCTTTCAGGATTTGAAACAGCTCAACTGGAATTCCTTAACCTCCAGTAGCTTTGTTCATAGTGATGCTTTCTAAGGTTCACTTGACTTCTCTTTTCAGGATGTCTGGATCTAGGTGAGTGATTACACCATTGTGATTATCTTGGTTGTGAAGATATTTTTTCTACAGTTTCTGTGTATTCTTGCCACCTCTTCTTAGTATCTTCTGCTTCTGTTAGGTCTCTATTATTTCTGTGGTTTATAGAGCCCATCTTTGCATGAAATGTTCCCTTGGTATCTCTAATTTTCTTGAAGAGATCTCTAGTCTTTCCCATTCTATTGTTTTCCTCTATTTCTTTGCACTGATCACTGAGGAAGGCTTTCTTACCTCTCCTTGCTATTCTTTGGAACTCTGCATTCAACTGGGCATATTTTTCTTTCTCTCCTTTTCTTTTGGCTTCTCTTATTTTCACAGCTATTTGTAAGGCCTCTTCAGATAGCCTCTTTGATTGTTTTACATTTCTTTTTCTTGGGGATGGCCTTGCTCCCTATCTCCTTGTACAATGTCTTGAATCAGATCTAGTCCCTTAAATCTATTTTTCACTTCCAGTGTATAAATGTAAGATGATTTAGGTCATACCTGAATGGTCTAGTGGTTTTCCCTGCTTTCTTCAACTAATTTCTTCTGAATTTGGTTAAAAATTACTAGAAGGAAAAGTTGCAGCTTTCATATGACTAAAGAGTGAATTTTAAATTAAAAACAACAGCAACAAAAAAACAACAGCAACAACAAAACAATGAGCAAATGTCCTCTGCTGTCCATAAGATGTTTGGATAAGCTTGAAAATGGCATCTAGAATTGTTTTAGTTCAGGCTCCTATAAACTAGAAGCTATGTTATACTAGGTGGCTAAAAAACAGAGACTTATTTTTCACCTTTCTGGTAACTGGAAAGTCCAAGGTCAAGATCCCTGTTAAATGTTTGCATTTTATTTATATCTCAAGTACATTCTGATTTCAATAAATCCTTTCTGAAATCCTTACTATCTGACTTTAATTAACTTCAGAGAAGGATACCTGTATTACATTTGGAGAAGTAAACTGTTAGTTATTTGTTGAACATATCATAAAGTATAAACAGGTTTAATTTTCTACATCAAAGTTGCCCTAAGCATTTATATTGGACTTACTGTTGGCTAATGTTTAAGTTAAATAATAGTTGTGAAATATCTGGTCCACTGATACATAGGAAACTGAAGAAATAATATGTTTGGCTCATTTTTCTATTTATGTTACAGTTGAGAATATTCTGAATCTAGAACAAGTTGTGTAAAACTTTATAGTTGGTAATTTTGCACTTAGAAATATCATCTGAGATATCATTATAATGCCAGTTGTTGCTCTTAGAAAAGGCACAATATAGAAAAGTGATTAAAATATTTTGGTCTTAAATCTGTATTCAATGTTTTGCTCTCTCTTTATAATCTATCTAGATATATATATTTTATATATATTTTATATATGTTTTAATATTTGACACCTGTTTCCATATATATGTTATAATAATACTTTTCAACTTACTATTTTGAGATTACACTAAAAGTATGAATCTTTGTAAATTTAATGATTTCCTGTTGTAAAGCAATACGTATATTTTTATTATTAGTGTTATTTCAACCATTACTAATCTCATTTCTTATTTTTCTGTCTTGCTTCTGTAACCACCATTTGTGTTGCATCTCAGCACATCTCAAACTCTCTGCAGTGAAAGATGTTCTTTAAAATTATATGATGCTTTGCCCTACACACACAAAAAAAGTGTTACTGTGATATACTATACTTATTTTAAAACACTATTACTTTTTTTTTGTTTATTTATTTATTTTTAAATCTTTAATTCTTACATGTGTTCCCAAACATGAACCCTCCTCCCACCTCCCTCCCCATAACATCTCTGTGGGTCATCCTCATGCACCAGCCCCAAACACTATTACTTTTTTGTACTTATCATGCAGCTGACCTTTAACAAGCACTCAGTGATCTATGAGTAACATTTATATTCCTCCAACATGGATATTCTGTGATTTGAGATGATTACTTTTAAAAAATATTTTAATGTGGTATAGGTGATTTACAATGTTGTGTTAGTTTCAGGTGGACAGCAAAGTGAATCATTTGTACATATACATACACCCACTCTTTTATAAGATCCCACACCCACCCACAGAGGCCATTACAGAGAACAGTTTCCTGAGCTATACAATAGGTCCTTATTAGTTATCTTCTTCATATACAGTAGTGTGTGTATATCAGTCACAATCTCCCAGTTTATACCTCCACCCCTTTCACTCTGGTAACCATAAGTTTGTTTACTACATCTGTGACTGTTTCTGTTTTGTAAATAAGTTCATTTGTACGTTGTTTTAGATTCCACATATAAGCAATATCATATATTTGTCTTTCTCTGTCTGACTTACTTCGATTTATATGAGAAGTTTTAGGTCCATCGTGTTATTGCATTGTTTTGTGCTTTTTCAAGGTTAATATTCTATTGCATGTATATGAACCACATCTTCTTTATTGACTCCTTTTTGGATGGACTTTTAGGTTGTTTCCATGTCCTGGCTATTATAAATGCTGCAAAGCATTGGGATGCATGTATATTTTTGAATTATGATTTTCTCTGGGTAAATATCCAGGAGTGGGATTGCTGGGTCATATGGTAGTTCTCTTTTTAGTTTTTAAAGTAGCTTCCATATGTTATCCATAGTAGCAATGCTAATTTACAGTCCCATCAACAGCGAAGGAGTGTTCCCCTTTCTGAACATCCTCTCCAGCATATATTGTATGTAGATTTTTTGATGATTTTGAGTTTGAGATGATATCTCACTGTAGTTTCGATGTGCATTTCTTTAATAATTAACAATGTTGAGCATCTTTTCATGATGACTACTTTTTAAATAAAAGCTTAAACAAATAACTCACCCTTGTTTCTTCCATTTAATTTGTTTTAGAACACAAGCCCATGGTCTAATTTTTGAGTCCTTCCTACTGAACTTCATGCTATTTCCCATGTCCTGTATAGTTTATGGTTCAGTAAAATGTGGCAACTATAATGACATGAATTATTTACTTGTTACTATTACACATATTTTAATCACTTTCACTGTGGCTTATTATGTCTTATTAAATGTGGCTTTTTATGTCTTGGGAATTTCATTAAGTAATTTCAAACTGTATCACAAGAACTCTGTGTGTGTGTGTGTGTGTGTGTGTGTGTGTGTGTGTGTGTGTGGTGTGTACTCAGTCATTTTTGACTCATTGTAACCCCATGGACTGCAAACTTCTAGGTTCCCATGGGATTTTCCAGGCAAGAATGCTGGAGTGGGTTGCTATTTCCTACTCCACGGGATCTTCCCAACCTCGGGATCAAATCTGAGTCTCTTATGTCTCTTTCATTGGCAGACAGATTCTTTATCACTGTGCCACCTGGGGACCCCAGCACAAGGACTAATAGAGAATAATTAAAGTTGTTTTTGCAAATATAAAGAGGCCTTGTAAAATATTTTGTAGGAAAGTCTTTATTGGATAAATAATTGTCAACATTCTGATGGGGTACTTTTTTGATGAACATTAGAGATAGTTAATAGTTGAAATAAAATTTAATAATAAATGTTATTTGGTATTCTCAGCTAGCTTTCCTAGATTTTCTATTTCACTTATTATTTTGAATAGTCATTTTTATTTTACTATTCTAAGCATTTATAAACATGATGTTTATGTCAGTATTAGATATTTGGTATGCGTTTTATATTGCTATGTCAACATAATTATATCTGGAACTTCATTTCACTATGATTTTAGTGTAAAAATTGAGTTTGTAATGCAGAGTATATTACAATATTATATAACATTTGAACTGTTTCAAAAATACATGTACTTAAGTTTTAAGAAAAAAGCACAAAGGCTTTTCTCTGAATGATGATAGCCTTGTGTTAGTTTGCTATTTGAATAGTAGTTATGTAGGACAGTAAAGTGAACACTACAACTTTTTGCTTTTTCTATAATTCTATCCAAGCATTATTTTTTAAATATTTATATATTTATTTACTTGGCTGGCCAGGTCTTTCTTGTGGCACAGGGGACCTTCATTGCATCTTGAGAGATCTTTAGTTGCAGCACCCAAACTCTGTCATTGTGTCACATAGGCTCTGGAGCACATGAGCTTAGTAGTTGTGGTGCACCAGCTTAGTTGCTTCACGGAGTGTCAGATCTTAGTTCCATGGCCAGGGATTGAATCCACATCCCCTGCAATGCAAGGTGAATTCTTAACCACTGGAGGACCAATGAAATCCTTAAATATTATTTTATTATGCATAGATAATTCAGTTCAGTTCAGTTGCTCAATCGTGTCCAATTTTTTGCGACCCCATGGACTGCAGCACATCAGACCTCTCTGTCTATTGTCAACTCCTGGAGTTTACTCAAACTCATATCCATTGAGTTTGAGTACATGCATTATGTATATATATATATATTTTGTATTTTTTCTCATAGATAATATGACTAATACAGGTTGTTCCAGATTGTTCTATGACCATATGTAGCTAATCAACAATCCCTTAAGGTTAGCCTTATGGATCTCAAATAGAATTTGAAATTTTTACCAGAGCTCCTTCAAGTTTTGAGTTTTAAACTCAAACATTTATCTCTGCATAACAGATTCCTAAAATAATTTACATGTATATCCAATAGTTCCAGCATCATTTATTGAAAAAATATGCTTTATTGATTGAAGTTTCTTGACAATTTTGCCAAAAATCATTTTGTTGACTGTCAGTGGAAGAGTTAGCATATGTACTCAATTCTATTCCCTTTATCTATATGTGAAAGCTTACTCCAGTACACAGTCTGGCTAGATGTTACATGTTTGTAAAAATATTAAAATAAAAGGCATTACTCATACAGTTTTGCTTTTCTATCATAATATTGTTTCTTCAACTGGGATCTTTTGTAATTCCATATAAATTTGAGAATAGGCATTTACATTAATGAAGGAATTTCTCTTACAATTTTAATAGAGATTGCAGTGAACCTGAGATTACTTTAAGGAGAATTGTCATCTTAACGATATTAACTCTTCCAGTAATTGAACAATGAATATTTTTCCAACTGATTCCGTTCAGTTCAGTCACTCAGTAGTGCCTGACTCTTTGTGACCCCATGCATTGCAGCACGCCAGGTTTCCCTGTCCATCACCAACTCCCGGAGTTCACCCAATCTCATGTCCATCAAGATGGTGATGCCATCCAGTCAGCTCTTCCTTTGTCGTCCCCTACTTGTCCTGTCCCCAATCCCTCCCAGCATCAGAGTCTTTTCCAATGAGTCAACTCTTCGCTTGAGGTGGCCAAAGTACTGGAGTTTCAGCTTTAGCATCAGTCCTTCCAATGAACACCCAGAACTGATCTCCTTTAGAATGGACTAGTTGGATCTCCTTGCAGTCCAAGGGACTCTCAAGAGTCTTCTCCAACACCACAGTTCAAAAGCATCAATTCTTCGGTGCTCAGTTTTCTTCACAGTCCAACTCTCACATCCATACATGACCACTGGAAAAATCATAGCCTTGAATAGATGGAACTTTGTTGGCAAAGTAATGTCTCTGCTTTTTAATATGCTGTCTAGGATGGTCATAACTTTTCTTCCATGGAGTAAGGGTCTTTTAACTTCATGGCTGAAATCACCATCTGCAGTGATTTTGGAGCCCCCCCCCCCAATAAAGTCTGGCACTGTTTCTACTGTTTCCCCATCTATTTCCCTTGAAGTGATGGGAATGGATGCCATGATCTTAGTTTTCTGAATGCGGAGCTTTAAATCAACCTTTTCACTTTCCTCTTTCACTTTCATCCAGAGGCTTTTTAGTTCCTCTTCACTTTCTGCCATAAGGGTAGTGTCATCTGGATATCTGAAGTTACTGATATTTCTCCCGACAATTTTGATTCCAGCTTGTGTTTCTTCCAGCAAAGCGTTTCTCATGATGTACTCTGCATATAAGTTAAATAAGCAGGGTGACAATATACAGCCTTGACATGCTCCTTTTCCTATTTGAAACCAGTCTGTTGTTCCATGTCCAGTTCTAACTGTTGCTTCATGGCCTGTATATAGGTTTCTCAAGAGGCAGGTCAGATGGTCTGGTATTTTCATCTCTTTCAGAATGTTCCACAGTGTATTGTGATCCACACAGTCAAAGGCTTTGGCATAGTCAATAAAGTAGAAATAGTTGTTTTCCTGGAACTCTCTTGCTTTTTCCATGATCCAGCGGATGTCGGGAATTTGATCTCTGGTTCCACTGCTTTTTCTAAAACCAGCTTGAACATCTAGGTCATCTTAATTTCATCCATCAAAATTTTGTATTTTTAGGTATGCAAGTCTTTAACCATTTTAGTTAAATCCATTCCTAGGTATTTTATTATTTTCAGTGCTACCTTAAATTGAAATATTTTCTTAGATTTATTTTGATTATTCATTTGAAATATAATTTAATTTTGTTTATTTTTTTGCCTAAAACATTGCCAAATATGTTTATCAATAATTTTTTAATAAGATGCCTTAGGATTATCTACACATAGAATTATGTTATTTTACAATAACAGTAATTGTATTTCTTCTGTTTCAATCTGGATGCCTTCTATTTCATTTTCTTGCTAATTTTTCTGATTTGTATTTATTATATCATGTTGGGTGTTGGAAAAGGGGGCATTCTAACTTTGTTCCTGATCTTAAGAAAAAAGATCTCAACATTTCACTATTCAGTATTACCTGTGAGCTTTTTTGTAAATGCTCTTTATTAGATTGACAATATTTCTTTCTTCTCCAGTGTATTAAAATTTGTTAATTAGAAGTGTTCAGTTCAGTTCAGTTCAGTCGCTCAATCGTGTCTGACTCCTTGTGACCTCATGAATTGCAGAACGCCAGGCCTCCATGTCCATCACCAACTCCCGGAGTTCACTCAGACTCACGTCCATCGAGTTAGTGATGCCATCCAGCCATCTCATCCTCGGTCATCCCCTTCTCCTCCTGCCCCTAATCCCTCCCAGCATCAGAGTCTTTTCCAATGAGTCAACTCTTCGCATGAGGTGGCCAAAGTACTGGAGTTTCAGCTTTAGCATCATTCCTTCCAAAGAAATCCCAGGGTTGATCTCCTTCAGAATGGACTGGATGGATTTCTTTGCAGTCCAATGGACTCGCAAGAGTCTTCTCCAACACCACAGTTCAAAAGCATCAATTCTTCGATGCTCAGCCTTCTTCACAACTCTCACATCCATACATGACCACAGGAAAAACCATACCTTGACTAAATGGGCCTTAGTCGGCAAAGTAATGTCTCTGCTTTCGAATATGCTATCTAGGTTGCTCATAACTTTTCTTCCAAGGAGTAAGCGTCTTTTGATTTCATGGCTACAATCACCATATGCAGTGATTTTGGAGCCCAAAAAAATAAAGTCTGACACTGTTTCTACAGTTTCATCATCTATTTCCCATGAAGGGATGGGACCAGATGCCATGATCTTCATTTTCTTAATATTGAGCTTTAGGCCAACTTTTTCACTCTCCACTTTCACTTTCATCAAGAGGTTTTTCAGTTCCTCTTCACTTTATGCCATAAGGGTGGTGTCATCTGCATATCTGTGGTTATTGATATTTCTCCTGGCAATCTTGATTCCAGCTTGTGTTTCTTCCAGTCTAGCATTTCTCATGATGTACTCTGCATAGAAGTTAAATAAGCAGGGTGACAATATACAGCCTTGATGGACTCCTTTTCCGATTTGGAACCAGTCTGTTGTTCCATGTCCAGTTCTAACTGTTGCTTCCTGACCTGCATACAGATTTCTCAAGAGGCAGGTCAGGTGGTCTTGTATTCCCATCTGTTTCAGAATGTTCCACAGTGTATTGTGATCCACACAGCCAAAGTCTTTGGCATAGTCAATAAAGCAGAAATAGATGTTTTTCTGGAACTCTCTTACTTTTTCCATGATCCAGCAGAAGTTGGCAATTTGATCTCTGGTTCCTCTGCCTTTTCGAAAAACAGCTTGAACATCAGGGAGTTCACGGTTCACGTATTGCTGAAGCCTGGCTTGGAGAATTTTGAGCATTACTTTACTAACATGTGAGATGAGTGCCATTGTGCGGTAGTTTGAGCATTTGTTGGCATTGCCTTTTTTGAAATTGGAATGAAAACTGACCTTTTCCAGTCCTGTGGTCTTGATCCCAGTCTCCTGTACAATGTCATGAACCTCATTCCATAGTTCATCAGGCACTCTGTCTTTCAGATCTAGGCCCTTCAATCTATTTCTCACTTCCACTGTATAATCATAAGGGATTTGATTGAGGTCATACCTGAATGGTCTAGCAGTTTTCCCTACTTTCTTCAATTTGAAACTGAATTTTGTAATAAGTAGTTCATGATCTGAGCCACAGTGAGCTCCCGGTCTTGTTTTTATTGACTGTATAGAGCTTCTCCATCTTTGGCTGCAAAGAATATAATCAATCTGATTTTGGTGTTGACCATCTGGTGATGTCCAGGTGTAGAATCTTCTCTTGTGTTGTTGCAAGAGGGTGTTTGCTATGACCAGTGCATTTTCTTGGCAAAACTTTATTAGTCTTTGCCCTGTTTCATTCTGCATTCCAAGGCCAAATTTGCCTGTTACTCCAGGTGTTTCATGACTTCCTACTTTTGCATTCCAGTCCCCTGTAATGAAAAGGACATCATTTGTGCGTGTTAGTTCTAAACGGTCTTGTAGGTTTTCATAAAACCGTTAAACTTCAGCTTCTTCAGCATTACTGGCTGGGACATAGACTTGGATAACTGTGATATTGAGTGGTTTGCCTTGGAGATGAACAGGGATCATTCTGTCATTTTTGAGATTGCATCCAAGTACTGTATTTCGGACTCTTTTGTTGACCATGGTGACTACTTTATTTCTTCTGAGGGATTTCTGCCCGCAGTAGTAGATACAATGGTCATCTGAGTTAAATTCATCCATCCCAGTCCATTTTATTTCGCTGATTCCTAGAATGTTGACGTTCACTATTGCCATCTCTTGTTTGACCACTTCCAATTTGCCTTGATTCATGGAACTGACATTCCAGGTTCCTATGAAATATTGCTCTTTACAGCATCGGACCTTGCTTCTATCACCAGGCACATCCACAACTGGGTATTGTTTTTGCTTTGGCTCCATCCCTTCATTCTTTCTGGAGTTATTTCTCCACTGATCTTCAGTAGCATATTGGGTACTTACTGACCTGGGGAGTTCCTCCTTCAGTATCCTATCATTTTGCCCTTTCATACTGTTCATGGGGTTCTCAAGGCAAGAATACTGAAGTGGTTTGCCATTCCCTTCTCCAGTGGACTACATTCTGTCAGACCTCTCCACCATGACCTTCCTGTCTTGGGTTGCCCCGCGGGCATGGCTTGGTTTCATTGAGTTAGAGGAAGCTGTGGTCCTAGTGTGATTAGATTGACTAGTTTTCTGTGAGTATGTTTTCTGTGTGTCTGCCCTCTGATGCCCTCTTGCAACACCTACCATCTTACTTGGTTTTCTCTTACCTTGGGCTTGGGGTATCTCTTCACGGCTGCTCCAGCAAAGCACAGCCGCTGCTCCTTACCTTGGACGAGGGGTGTTAGTTATCCTCAAATTATTTTTTCTATCTATTGAGATGACTGTGTTAGATTTTTTTGGTTATTGATTTTACAAATATGGCTTACTGCATTGATTTTTCAGAGAAGGCAATGGCACCCCGCTCCAGTACTCTTGCCTGGAAAATCTCGTGGGTGGAGGAGCCTGGTAGGCTGCAGTCCATGGGGTCGCTAAAAGTCGGACACGACTGAGCAACTTCACTTTCACTTTTCACTTTCATGCATTGGAGAAGGAAATGGCAACCCACTCCAGTGTTCTTGCTTCAAGAATCCCAGGAATGGTTGAGCCTGATGGTCTGCCATCTATGGGGTCGCACAGAGTCAGACACGACTGAAGCGACTTAGCAGCAGCACCAGCAGCATTGATTTTTGGGCATATAACCAAACTTTGTTTTTTTTTTTTTTTGTATAAATCTCAAGTTACAGTGTATAATAATTTTTATATATTGCTAGATTTTGTGTCTATATTACTAAGCACATTTGTTTGTAGTTTTCCTTTAACATTTTGCATTGTTTTGCTATTAAAGTAATACCAGTTTCATAAAATTGTCTGTGAAGTTTATTTCTTTTGTTTAATTTTGAAAAATTTATTTTTAAAAATTATATTAATTCTTTATTAAATGTTTACTAGAACTTACTGCTACAGCCATCTCTGCTCAGATTTTTCTTTGTGGAAAATTATCATCATCACTTTACTTGTGGGTCTATTTTAATTTCCACTTGTTTTTGAATAAGTTTTGATCATTTTTATTTTTCTGGAAAATTTTCCATTTCATCTAAGTTATATAATTTGTTCACATTTTATGTCCATAATATCTGTTTCTGTTTAGGCAAGTAGGTATTAATAATTAGTCTTTTATCTTAATATTAGTTATTTGTGTCTTGTATATTTTTTTAGTCAATTTCACTGTTTATCTTTCAAATTAGGTACTTTTGGTTTCATTTATTTTTCTCTGTTGTGTTTTTATTTACTATTTAATTGATTTCTACACTAAACTTTATTATCCCCTTCCTTCTGCTTACTTTATTTATTTTTTTAATTTAAATTTATTTATTTTAATTGGAGGCTAATTACTTTACATTATTGTATTGGTTCTGCCACATATCAACATGAATATTCTGCGGGCATACACGTATTCCCAATTATGAAGTCCCCTTCCACCTCCCTCACTGTACCATCCTTCTGGGTCATCCCAGTGCAGCAGCCCCAAGTATCCTGTATCAAACCTGGACTGGCGATTCATTTCTTATATGATATTATACATGTTTAAATGCCATTTTCCCAAATCACCCCACCCTCTCTATCTCCTACAGAGTCCAAAAGACTGTTCTTTACATCTCTGTCTCTTTTGCTGTCTTGCATACAGGGTTATCGTTACCATCTTTCTAAATTCCATATATATGCGTTAGTATACTGTATTGGTGTTTTTCTTTCTGGCTTACTTCACTCTGTATAATAGGCTCTAGTTTCATCCATCTCATTAGAACTGATTCAAATGCATTCTTTTTAATGGCTGAATAATACTCAATTGTGTATACACACCACAGCTTCTTATCCATTCATCTGCTGATGGATATATAGGTTGCTTTCCTGTCCTGACTATGTTAAGCAGTGCTGAGATGAACATTGGGGTACACGTATCTCTTTCAATTCTGGTTTCCTCAATGTGTATGCCCAGCAGTGGGATTGCTGGGTCATATGGCAGTTCTATTTCCAGTTTTTTAAGGAATCTCCACACTGTTATCCATAGTGGCTATACTAGTTTGCATTCCCACCAACAGTGTAAGAGGTTCCCTTTTCTCCACACCCTCTCCAGCATTTATTGCTTGTAGACATTTGGAGAGTAGCCATTTTGACTGGTGTGAAATGGTACCTCATTGTGGTCTTGATTTGCATTTCTCTGATAATGAGTGATGTTGAGCATCTTTTCATGTGTTTATTAGCCATTTTTATGTCTTCTTTGGAGACATGTCTGGTTAATTCTTTGGCCCATTTTTTGATTGGGTTGTTTATTTTTCTGGAATTCAGATGTAGGTGTTGCTTTTATATTTTTGAGATTAATTCTTTGTCAGTTGCTTCATTTGCTATTATTTTCTCCCATTTCAAAGGCTGTCTTTTCACCTTGCTTATCATTTCTTTGTTTTGCAGAAGCTTTTAATTTTAATTAGGTCTCATTTGTTTATTTTTTATTTTATTCTGGGAGGTGAGTCATAGTGGATCCTGCCGTGATTTATATGAGAGAGTGTTTTGCTTATGTTCTATTCTAAGAGTTTTATAGTTTCTGGTCTTACATTTAGATATTTAATCCATTTTGAGTTTATTTTTGTGTATGGTGTTAACAAGTATTCTATTTTCATTCTTTTATAAGTGCTTGACCAGTTTTCCCAGCATCACTTGTTAAAGAGATTGTCTTTTCTCCATTGTATATTCTTGCCTCCTTTGTCAAAGATAAGGTGTCCATAGGTGTGTGGCTTTATCTCTGGGCTTTCTATTTTGTTCCATTGATCTATATTTCTGTCTTTGTGGCAGTACCATACTCTTTGGATGACTATGACTTTGTAGTAGAGCTTGAAGTCAGGCAGGTTGATTCCTCCAGTTCCAATTTTCTTACTCATGATTGCTTTGGCTATTCTAGGTTTTTGCATTTCCATACAAATTGTGAAATTATTTATTCTAGTTTTCTGAAAAATTCTAATGGTAGCTTCATAAGGATTGCATTGAGTCTATAGATTGCTTTGGTTATTATAATCCTTTTCACTATATTGATTCTTCCAATCCATGAACATAATATATTTCTCCATCTATTAGTGTCCTCTTTGATTTCTATCACCAGTGTTTTATAGTTTTATATATATATATATAGGTCTTTAGTTTCTTTAAGTAGATATATTCCTAAGTATTTTATTTTTTTGTTGCAATGATGAATGGAATTGTTTCCTTAATCATACAACATGTCCAAGTGGGCTTTCTCCCAGAAGTGTAAGGATTCTTCAATATTCACAAATCAATCAATGTAACACACCGCATTAACAAATTGAAAGGTAAAAGCCATATGATTATCTCAATAGATATAGAGAAAGCCTTTGACAAAATTCAACATCCATTTATGATAAAAACTCTCCAGAAAGCAGGAGTAGAAGGAACATATCTAAACATAATAAAAGCTATATATGACAAATCCATGGCAAACATTATCCTCAATGATGAAAAATTGAAAGTGTTTTCCCTAAAGTCAGGAACAAGACAAGGGTGCCCACTGTCACCACTACTATTTAACATAGTTTTGGAAGTTTGGGCCACAGCAATCAGAGCAGAAAAAGAAAAGGAACCCATATTGGAAAAAAAGAAGTAAAACTCTCACTGTTTGCAGATGACATGATCCTCTACATAGAAAACCCTAAAGACTCCACCAGAAATTTACTAGAGCTAATTAATGAATATAGTAAAGTTGTGGGATATAAAATCAACACACAGAAATCCTTTGCATTCCTATACACTAATAATGAGAAAATAGAAAGAAAAATTAAGGAAACAATTCCTTCTGCTTACTTTAGAATTACCATTTAGGTTTCAAGGGTGTTAACTTAGAAGATTAAATTATTGATTTGTGTAATAATTTTCTATGTCTGCCATAAGAAAGCACCACAGACTGGAAGCATGAATCTTGAGGATCAAAGTGTCAACACAGGGATCAAACTGTCAACACAGCTGGTTTCTTCTGAGGCCTGTCTTCTTGATTAGGAGATGGCCATCTTCTGCTGGGAGCCATCTGAGGAACTCCACCCATGTCAAAGATCATGAGGAAGGAGGCTTGGCATACGCAAAGGCGTGATCAAGCCTCAGGAAACCCCCTGTTCCCGAGCATCTAACCCCAAACCAGAGTTTGTTTTACGCTCTCACCTACACCTCTGACTTTATGGGGGGCTCTCCCCCATAACCATTTCTCTTGGAGAAGCAGTAAACATGCAGCTCCAAGGCAATAAAAATTCCTGGGAGTGACAAGAGTGTTTCAGCTTACGGACTCCTCTTATGGTTATCTAGCCCACCCATATAGGTTCATCCGTCCACATGTGATTGTTTACAGCCTCCCAATCTGAGAGGCGTGAGATGTTTTAGACTTACTAAAGGCAAATTCTTTCGGGGAGTTGAAAATTATTAGTATAGTGGATTGGTTAAGAATTATATTGGTGAAGGGTTTTTCATTTGTTGTGCCAATAATTGCTGCTAATTCCCTGCCCTGGGTGTGACAAGGGTGTCTTAGGTCAAACCTCTCTGCTGACAGACTAGCTTGTGTGACAGGATTATCCATACTCCTGCCACTACGCACATGATTGTTTACTACCTCTCAACCATAAACAGCACAGAGAGTTTTGGAGTATTTTGAGAGTCTTAATTAGCATAGGGCTTTTCTCATTGTTGAGTCAATGATTGCCGCCAAGCCTCCATATCCTTAGGCACCTGGCAATATATTAATCAATGTATTTGAAATATAGAAAAGGAAATATAGTAGTTTTAAGGTTAGCAATACTAGACTTTTTGAGTTAATGAATTTTCTCTTTTGTAATAGATCACTGTACTTTGTTATAAATCACTGTGTCCTTGCTATGTAAAAATGTAACTTTATCACTATCTTAAGACTAAATAGATCTTAAGGGGAACATTGGTGAAAGGATTTTCATTTGTTGGGCTGATGTTTGCTGCTAAATTTCCATGTTCCCTGCCCTTATAATGAATATAACTAGCATATAGGAGAAATAAGTATTAACCTTTAAACATACAGGAGAAATAAGTATTAACCTTTAAGATTAATAATGTTAACCTTCGGTTAAATAAATTCCTTTCTTGATTGTAACTCACTACACCCTCATCCTATAGGAATGCAACTTTATTTGGAGGGTGGTGCCTGGTTTAAGAAAAAACACCTTTGGAAAAAATAAGTTTTTTGGTTATCAGAAAGAAAGGATCACAAAATGTCAGCAGATCTCATGGCCAGAAGATGATGTAAAATCCCTAAGACCTTTTTATGTGAAGCACTTGATTTTGATAAAGGTCAGGACTGCTGACCCCCGTGTGACTCTGTATTCATCCCTATGTGTAACAAAAGGTATATAAGCAAACCTCAAAATAAACAAATTGGATCATTTTCTGGAAAGACTGATTCCCTCATGTCTTCTTTTCTGCTCCCTGTTTTTCTGGCTGAATTCCCATCTGGAGCGTGGGTGCTCACCACATCTATTTACTTGCCCTGGTTTTCAAGCCCAAGAGAGAAGGAGCCCAAGGAAAGGCACCTTCTGATATTCAAGTGCTACCGGTGGCCCAACGTAGATGGTGCAAATTCCTTGTCTTGGAATTTTATTGGTTTCCCACGTAAACCAAGTTATTCAGCCTCTTTTTCTCTCCTACTATTTTCAGGCCGAATTCCCATCTGGTGCATGGGTACCCACCAAGCCTATTAATTTTTCCTGGGCTTCTAAGATTGGACCGAGGGGGCCTCAGTGCCTCCTCTCCTTCAGGAGAACAGGAAGACGCCTGCGGCCTACGTAGGTGGTGATTAGTATTCCATGTGAACCAAGTTATTCAGCCTCTTTTTCTCTGCTAATTTTCTAATCCCTCTCTATCTGTAATTAAATAAGTTATTTCTAAGGACACCTATGCCATCCCCACCTTTAAATTCCCTGGATCCACCAGGGCTGGACCCCGGCAATCTTCCCTCTATGTCTGACAAGGTCTTCACTCTGTACATGCCCATGTTCAAATTTCCTCTGCTTATATGGAAAGCAGTAGTATTGGATTGACTGTGCCAAAGGCTTTGACTGTGTGGATCACAAGAAACTGTGGAACATTCTGAAAGAGATGGGAATCCCAGATCACCTGACCTACCTCTTGAGAAACATATATGCAGGTCAGGAAGCAGCAGTTAGAACTGGACATGGAACAACAGACTGGTTCCAAATAGGAAAAGGAATCCATCAAGGCTGTATATTGTCACCCAGGTTATTTAAATTATATGCAGAGTACATCATGAGAAATGCTGGATTGGAAGAAGCACAAGCTGGAATCAAGATTGCCAGGAGAAATATCAATAACCTCAGATATGCAGATGACACCACCCTTATGGCAGAAAGTGAAAAGGAATTAAGAAGCCTCTTGATGAAAGTGAAAGAGGAGAGTGAAAAAGTTGGCTTAAAACTCAGCATTCAGGAAACGAAGATCATGGCATCCAGTCCCATCACTTCATGGGAAATAGATGGGGAAACAGTTGGAAACAGTGTCAGAATCTTTTTTTGGGAGGAAGGGGGTTTGCAAAATCCCTGCAGATGGTGATTGCAGCCTTGAAATTAAAAGATGCTTACTCTTTGGAAGGAAAGTTATGACCAACCTGAATAGCATATTCAAAAGCAGAGACATTACTTTGCCGACTAAGTTCCATCTAGTCAAGGCTATGGTTTTTCCAGTGGTCATGTTTGGATGTGAGAGTTGGACTGTGAAAAAAGCTGAGCACTGAAGAATTGATATGCTTTTGAAATGTGGTGCTGGAGAAGACCCTTGAGAATCCGTTGGACTGCATGAAGATCTAACCAGTCCATTCTAAAGGAGATCAGTCCTGGGTGTTCATCGGAAAAACTGATGCTAAAGCTGAAACTCCAATACTTTGGCCACCTGATTTGAAGTGCTGACTCATCGAAAAAGCCCCTGATGCTGGGAGCTATTGGGGGAAATAGGAGTAGGGGACGACAGAGGATGAGATGGTTGGATGACATCACTGACTCAATGGACATGAGTTTGAGTAAACTCTGGGAGCTGGTGATGGACAGGGAGGCCTGGTGTGCTGTGATTCATGAGGTCACAAAGAGTCGGACACGCCTGAGGGACTGAACTGAACTGAACTGAGTATTGGATTATGGCTACCTCCAATGATCTCATTTAAGCTTAATTAAATGCTTAAAATATTTCTACACACATAGTCGAAGGAAGAGTTCCCTGGCCATCCAGTGGTTAGGACTTGGTGCTTTAACTGTAGTGGCCTCTGGTGTAATCCTTGGGGGAAGAAGGAACTAAGATGCCACAAACTATGCACAACTCCACCAAATACAATCTAAGGAATGTGGGTTAGAATTTCAACATATGATGTTTCAGGGGAAAACAATTGTCTATATAACAATTTGAGATGTTTCACTTTTGTATGGGTTTTTGTAGATATAAATTATCCTCTAAGCACTGATTTAGGGGTAACCTGTCATAGCTCAGTTGGTAAAGCATCTGCCTGCAATGCAGGAGACCCTGGTTTGATTCCTGAGTGGGAAAGATTCCCTGGAGAAGGGATATGCTACCCACTCCAGTATTCTTGGTCTTCTCTTGTGGCTCAGCTGGTAAAGAATCTATCTGTCATGCAGGAAACCTGGCCATGACCCCTGGGTTGGGAAGATCCTCTGGAGAAGGGGAAGGCTACCCAACCAGTATTCTTGTTTAGAGAATTCCATGGACTATATAGTCCATGGAGTCACAAAGTTGGACATGACTGAGCAACTTTCACTCATGCCTTTTGATATGTTATTTTCATTTTCATTCATCTAAAAGCATTTTTTAATTCTTGTCATTTCTGCTTTGACCCATTGATTATTTAGCCATGTGGTATTTAATTTGTACATATTTGGGACTTTTCCAAATTTGTTTATGTTGCTAACTTCTAACTTAATTTCATTGTTCTAAAAGAACTTAAGTTGTATGATTTAAATTTCTCTGAAATTTCTGGGGCTTGTTTTATGGTATACCTTATTTTTGGAGAATGTTTCAAAAGATTCATATGTATTTGAGAAGAATATGTATTCTGCTATTGTTTGGTGGAGTGTTGTATAGATATCTGTTAAATCTCACTGGCTAGTAGAGTTGTTCAAGTCTTCTGTTTACTTTTTGATCTTCTGCAATGGATAGTTCTTCTGTCTACTACTGAAGTCTTCAGAAATTGTTTTTAATGCCTATTTTAAAATTATCTATGTGTATGTATGCTACGTCGCTTGAGTCGTGTGCAACTATTTGTTACCTTATGGACTGTAACCTAACAGGCTTCCCCGTCCACGGGATTCTCCAGGTAAGGATATGGGAGTGGATTGCCATGCCCTTCTCCAAGTCATCTTGCCAGTCCGGGGACCAAATCCTTGTCTCTTATATTTCCTGCAATGGCAGGTGGGTTCTTTACCACTAGCACCGCCTGATCTTCCTTCAATTCTGTTTTTGTTTCATGCACTGTGGGTCTCCGTTATTAGATGTAAATATGTATATAATGCTTGAAAGTGTGAAAGTGTTAGTTGTTCAGTGGTGTCCAACTCTGATCCCATGTACTATAGCCCACCAGGCTCCTCTGTCCATGGAATTCTCCAGGTAAGAATAAAGAAATGGGTTGCCATTTCCTTCTCAACCGAGGGATTGAACCTGGGTCTCCTGCATTGCAGGCAGATTCTTTACCATCAGAGCTACCATGGAAGCCCATATAATGCTTACTTTTAGCAATTAATTGACTCATGATTATAAAATGTCTCTTTTTATCTCTAAAACATCTTTTGTTTTAAATTCTACTTTTGTCTGATGTTCATATGGTCATTTCACTTTTCTTATAGTTGTTGTTTGCATGGTATCTTCTTTTCCCTATTCTTTTACTTTTGAAATGTATGTATCTTTGTATCTAAGGAATATTTCTTGTAGAAAGCTTATGGCTGATTCCTATTTTTCTTTCCCCAATCTGGCAACCTGTGCCTTTGCATTGAACTTTTTTTTAATCTATATGTATTTAATGTTATTTGTTTGGACTTACATCTGCTTATTGACTTTTCCCCAATATGTCCTGTATCTTACTTTTTGTTTCTCTATTCTTCTTTGCTACTTTCTTTACGATTAAGAGAATACTTTCTAATGTAATATCTTTTCTTCCAAGGATGCTTGCTGCTAGACAGCATATTAAAAAGCAGAGACACTACTTTGCCAACACAGGTCTGTATAGTGAAAGCTATGGTTTTTCTAGTAGTCATGTATAGATGTGAAATTTGGATCATAAAGAAGGCTGAGTACCGAAAATTGATGCTTTCAAATTGTGGTGTTGGAGAAGACTCGAGAGTCCCTAGAGAAAATCAAACCAGTCAACTAGAATGGGGCTTCCACCATGCTGAAGTGGAGGGTAAGAGATGGGAGGCAGTGGTGAGAATAGCTCAAATGTCACAAACTTTTCTATTCTTACCAGTATTCTGTAAGTTTTCGCTAAGGATATGTATTAAGTTGTTTTACCCCATTAGGAAAATTTCCAGAGACTTTATAATTATTTTTTTTATGTATATATTTTTCACCAGGTAATTGTTTCACTGAGGTCTTAGTCCATGGAACTCCTCACACTCACAATTATTTTCAAATTTCATCATATATATTTATATTGTGTGTATATATATATATATATATATACACACATTGTATATATATATATAGTATATACTGTATATATTTTATGTATTGTATATATTGTATATATATTGCATATATTATAGTATATATATATATAGTGTGTGTGTGTATATATATATATATACTTGTTCACAACATATGAACATATATATTTGTTGTGAACAAGTATATAGCTCTTCTGGTGTGGTTGCTATGAATTAAGTAATATTTTAATGGCTATTAGAGCCTGTTGTGTCCAAGAGAAAAATAATCTTGACTGGAAGTAACATTATGGGAGTTAAGCCATGGGAGAAATTAGATCATAAAACAAACAAATAAATCTACAATGATCTGGGAGCTACAGAAATCCCCTATTTCAAACTTATAACCTATGAGAAATCTTTAAAACTTTCTGTTTTCCTACTCATCTTTTTCTTTACAAAATTCTTTGTAAAGTCAGAAAATTATTGCATCTTATATACTACACATGCGAGCTAAATGATTTTCATTATAGTCTCTTAGAGGGATTCTATTGTTGATAACTAACAAGATAAACATCTCCTCATTGGAGTTTTGACTGTTTCTTATCAAATCATAAACTAAACATTGTTAAGACTCTCATATACTATCATATAGATATGTGCATCAGTGAAGTTGTTCTCATATGTTTTGGTTCTGGCTTCATAGAAAATATTAATAGAAAATGGTAAGTATGTTTTAAGAATGATGATCATCTTACTTTAGTCAATCCTTTAACTTAAATAATAGCCTTTAGCAGTAAAAGTTGTATCCTAGCACCTATGATCTACCTGCATCCTTTCTTGTAATGGACTTTGCAGGAATATGACTTTCATAAATATTATAGCAAAAGTCTCACCTTGAAGCAGTTGGATTTTACAACATAAGTTAACGGAGAAATGAAAAAATACAATCATACCTGTATGTGTTATGCCTATAGGGTTTCAATAAAAGTGAGATTAAAACACTGCAAGTTCAGGATATTTTGGACAATTATTACCAAGTTATTCAATAAATATTGTAAACCCCAAAATTGAATATTGGGAGCAAAAAGGTAGCACTCCAAGTGTGTGAATATAATAACAAATTAAGAATATGAAAAACATTTAAAAAATCAACTATTTTTGAACATTTTGGAAAAGAAATCACCCCACCATATAATCAAAGATGTGCTTTCAGGGTGATGATTGAGTAGCTGCTATTAGAACAACTAGTCTTTCTGAAAATAACAAAAGCAATGAAAAACATGCAAGGAATTGATGGCACTGGAGAATAAATAAAGCTGGCAGATACTGGATGAGTACTGTCCTTCATCAGAAAAAAATATAGCATATAGATGAGTAACTAAATTGCATGCATTTTGACCCAAAGACAGGTTCTAGTTTTACAATGTGGGCTGGTCAAATCCAAAATTCTCTGTAGTTTTCTTTGAAGAACCAAGTCTTCAAATAGTTAAGGATATATACACAAACATCTTAGAAAGGAGAAAACTGTGTAGAGTTTCCAATTCTTTGTATAAAGTGAAAGTGAGGGTGTTAGTCACTCAGTCTTGTCCAACTCTTTGTGACTCCATGGACTGTAGCCCTTTACCCTCAGGCTCCTCTGTGCATGGAAACTTCCAGGCAAGAATACTGGAGTGGATTGTTGTTCCCTTCTGGTTCATCTCTGAACTATGCATTCCTAATATCCCAAGCCAGGCTAAAATAACTGACCTGATGATTTTAGCTTTGAGGCTGAATTCAGCCTGCTATCTTTGGGAAACATAACAGAATACAAATTGTTCAAACTATATAATTCAAAATGTTTAGGATAGGACCCAAAATACTAGGTATATGAGAAGCAGCAAATATAATCCACACTGAAGAAAAAGGCAATGTGAAGACCAGTCAAGAACCGACTTAGATGTTGGAATTAATGTACCAAATACTACCATATCTGTGCCCAAGAAGATAAAAGAAAATGCTTTTATAGGGAAAAAAAAAGAATATAAAGTAGTGAAACATGCAAAATAAGAAATTGTGACAAAACATCACTTGGAGAGACTTAAAATAAGACTGGAGGTGATAGAAGATCAAGTGAGGAAGAGAAAATAGAGCAATAAAATAGATATCCAATCTGAAGGTTAACAAAGAAATAAAATTGGAAAACTAATAAAGAGAATATCAGGAACTTGTGAAGCAATATAAATATACTTAGCATAGTCATAGCTGGACACCTAGAAGAGAAGGGGAATTAAAATAAGGGGAATTATTCTAAGAGAGCATTTAGTTGGTACCTCAGATTTTTGAAAGATGTAAATTTAGACAAGGAAGAAAATCAGAGAGCATATTTAATTAGAAAGGAATTCATACCAATCACATTATAGGCAAATTTCTGAAGTTCAAAGTGAAGGTTATATTTTCAAAAGGGGCTGAGAAAGGCAATTCAATGTATACAGGGTAAGAGTAATTTCAATAGCTGGTCAATTTTTTTCAGAAACAGTGGACACTAGAAGACAGAATGATATCTGTAACTTCTAAGAAGGAAAACATAGACTCCCCCCTAAAAGCAAAACAATTAAAAATAATTTTATGTGCAGTGACCATGACTAAATTAATGAATGTAGGTGAACTAGATATTTTCAAATAGAAAACTTTCATAATTATAACTATTAAAAACTTTATATCAAGGAAAAGGAAAATTATACAGGGCTCTCTGAAGAGAATGAAGAACACAAGAAATGTAAATTAAAATAAAAATACTTGAGTAAAAATAAAAGCCATGTTTTCCCTGTGTATTTCTTAAAATAAAACTTCTTAAAGAAAAATTACAACATTGTCTGGTGAGGTTTATGATAAATAGAGGTTTTCTACATATGATAACAGTACAAAAATGAGAGATGTGGTAAATTGTCCTACAGCATTGTATGCTTTCTACATTTTCCATGAAGTTTTAAAGTATTAACTCTAAGTAGACAGTGAAAAGTTATAAATGTGTATTTTAATCCCCAAACAACAACTAAACCAATGCAAATAGATAAATGCTAAAATGCCAAAAGATAAAATAGAATTCTAAAAAGTTTTCACTTATTCAAATGAAGGCAGTTGAGGAGGAAAAATAAAATTAAAAGTAGAGAGGTAAAACGAGAAAAAGAAAATGCTAGACATAATCCAGGAAAATGGATAATTTCTTTCAATGATAATGGACTAAACACTCATTAAAAACTAAAGAATTTAAAAAAATGAATAAAATTGTAAAACTAAGTATATGCTTTCTGCAAGAGACATATTTTAAATGTAAAATACAGATAGAGTGAACATGAAAGAAAGCAAACAGAAGGTAAGTATAAGAAAAAATGAAATGAGTGCACTATTGTCAGATATTTCCAGGTGAAAGATATCAGAAATAAAGAAGGGCATGTAAAAATGTCAACACATCATGAAGACAAGGAAATCATGAATAGGTTCTGAATCAGTTCAGTCAGTTCAGTAGCTCAGTCATGTCCAACTCTTTGTGACCCCATGAATCACAGCACGCCAGGCCTCCCTGTCCGTCACCAACTCCCGGAGTTCACTCAGACTCAGGTTCATCGAGTAAGTGATGCCATCCAGCCATCTCATCCTCTGTCATCCCCTTCTCCTCCTGCCCCCAGTCCCTCCCAGCATTAGAGTCTTTTCCAATGAGTCAACTCTTCGCATGAGGTGGCCAAAATACTGGAGTTTCAGCTTCAACGTCATTCCCTCCAAAGAAATCCCAGGGCTGATCTTCAGAATGGACTGGTTGGATCTCCTTGCAGTCCAAGGAACTCTCAAGAGTCTTCTCCAACACCACAGTTCAAAAGCATCGACTCTTCGGTGCTCAGCCTTCTTCACAGTCCAACTCTCACATCCATACATGACCACGGGAAAAACCATAGCCTTGACTAGATGGACCTTTGTTGGCAAAGCAACGTCTCGGCCTTTCAATATGTTATCTAGGTTGGTCATAACTTTTCTTCCAAGGAGTAAACGTCTTTTAATTTCATGGCTGCATTCACCATCTGCAGTGATTATGAAGCCCAATAAAATAAAGTCTGACACTGTTTCCACTGTTTCCTCATCTATTTCCCATGAAGTGATGGAACCAGATGTCATGATCTTCATTTTTTGAATGTTGAGCTTTTAGCCAACTTTTTCACCCTCCTCTTTCACTTTCATCAAGAGGCTTTTTAGTTCCTCTTCAGTTTCTGCCAGGTTCTGAATAGTAGAGCTTAAATATAAACCAAAATTTATTAAATTAAAAAGACAAAAGCTCGTTTGAGATTTTAATGCTCATCTCTCATCTTTTGATAGAACTAGATAGAGAAAAAAAAAAACATAGAAGACTTAAAATACTCTATTAACTCTCTTAACAAAATTAACATTTATAAAACACACTAAACTGAGAAGATACTTTTCAAGAGCACATGCAATAGTCATCAAAATTAAATGCTATTTCTATCATAAAACATTTATCAATAAATTTAAAAAGATTGAAAAATACAGATTATATTGTCTTATCACAAGGGAATAAATTTAAAACAAGCTATTTAAAACACCAAATAATTGGGAATTAAACTACACACTACTAAATAGTCTGTAGGTCAAAAATAAATCATGAAGAAAATCAAAAGGCATTTAACTGTGAATAATGATGAAAACTACATTATTACACATAATTGTTAATCAAAAATGCATTATTTGATGTAGATACAATGTGCATATTCCTCTTAATAAAATCTGAGGATCTTTACATTTTACCTTGTTTTCCATTAATTGTTTTCATTATACCTGAGATGGCTTTGATGTGATAGCTTCAT
Source organism: Capricornis sumatraensis (assembly GCF_032405125.1). NCBI lineage: Eukaryota > Metazoa > Chordata > Mammalia > Artiodactyla > Bovidae > Capricornis > Capricornis sumatraensis. The sequence goes on from NC_091069.1 coordinate 123,469,585, forward strand.
TGAACATAAGCACATAATTGGTTTGTGTTGCAAGGATTATAGGTTACAATCTTTGTGATCTAAATCCATCATGTCTCACAACTGTCAACTTTCTCTTTGTTCTCTTATTCTGAACTTGATGCTGCTACAATTTTTAAACTACAACCTATTATTCATATATCCCCTCAGATACATAGGTTATTGTTTTCTTTTCTGACATATTTCCACTTATTTTAGTAGATATAGGAGCCCAGTTGGTTATAGATTACCTTTATTTCTTTTCAGTATCTACATACATATAGGCAAGGATGGATAATTTGGGAGAATGGCATTGAAACATGTATAATATCATAGAAGAAACATATGGCCAGTCTAGGTTCAATGCAGGATACAGGATGCTTGGGTCTGGTGCACTGGGATGACCCAGAGGGATGGTACAGGGAGGGTCATGGGAGGGGAGTTCAGGATTGGGAACACGTGTACACTCATTGCAGATTCATGTTGAAGTATGGCAAAACCAATACAATATTGTAAATTAAAAAATAAATAAATACAAAGAAAAAATGTAAGAACACAATAATCATTTATTATTATTATTTATTTATTTTTAAATTTTTAAATTTAAATTTATTCATTTTAATTGGAGGCTATTTACTTTACAATATTGTATTGCTTTTGACATACATCAACATGAATCTGCCATGCGTGTACACGTGTTCTCCATCCTGAAGCCCCCTCCCACCTCCCTCCCTGTACCATCCCTCTGGGTCATCCCAGTGCATCAGCCCCAAGCATCCTGTATCCTGCATCAAACCTGGACTGGTGATTTGTTTCTTATATGATATTATACATGTTTCAATGCCATTCTCCCAAATCATCCCACCCTCTCCTTCTCCCACAGAGTCCAAAAGATTGTTCTATGTGTCTGTGTCTCTTTTGCTGTCTTGCATACAGGGTTATCATTACCATCTTTCTAAATTCCATATATATACATTAGTATACTGTATTGCTGTTTTTCTTTCTGGCTTACTTCACTCTGTATAATCGGCTACAGTTTCATCCATCTCATTAGAACTGATTCAAACGTGTTCTTTTTAATGGCTGAGTAATATTCCATTGTGTATACGTACCACATCTTTCTTATCCATTCATCTACTGATGGACATCTAGGTTGCTTCCATGTCTTGGCTATTTTAAACAGTGCTGCAATGAATATTGGGGTTCACGTGTCTCTTCCAATTCTGGTTTCCTCAGTGTGTATGCCCAGCAGTGGGACTGCTGGATAATAGGGCAGTTAAATTTCCAGTTTTTTAAGGAATCTCCACAGTTTTTTTTTTTTTTTTTTTTTTTTTTTTTTGAGACCAGATTTATTTTGCAAACAAATTAATCTTAATTTGGATATGTTTGGTAGAAATGAGAATAATTTTATTTTATTTTTTTTTTTTTCGTTTTTTTTTTAATTTATTTTTTTATTTTATTTTATTTTATTTTTTTATTAAATTTTAAAATCTTTAATTCTTACATGTGTTCCCAAACATGAAACCCCCTCCCACCTCCCTCCCCATAACATCTCTGTGGGTGATCCCCATGCACCAGCCCCAAGCATGCTGTATCCTGCGTCAGACATAGACTGGCGATTCAATTCTTACATGATAGTATACATGATAGAATGCCATTCTCCCAAATCATCCCGCCCTCTCCCTCTCTCTCTGAGTCCAAAAGTCCGTTATACACAGCTGTGTCTTTTTTCCTGTCTTGCATACAGGGTCATCATTGCCATCTTTCTAAATTCCATATATATGTGTTAGTATACTGTATTGGTGTTTTTCTTTCTGGCTTACTTCACTCTGTATAATCGGCTCCAGTTTCATCCATCTCATCAGAACTGATTCAAATGAATTCTTTTTAACGGCTGAGTAATACTCCATTGTGTACATGTACCAAAGCTTTCTTATCCATTCATCTGCTGATGGACATCTAGGTTGTTTCCATGTCCTGGCTATTATAAACAGTGCTGCGATGAACATTGGGGTACATGTGTCTCTTTCAATTCTGGTTTCCTCAGTGTGTATACCCAGCAGTGGGATTGCTGGGTTATAAGGTAGTTCTATTTGCAATTTTTTAAGGAATCTCCACACTGTTCTCCATAGTAGCTGTACTAGTTTACATTCCTACCAACAGTATAAGAGGGTTTCCTTTTCTCCACACCCTCTCCAGCATTTATTGCTTGTAGACTTTTGGATAGCAGGCACTTTGACTGGTGTGAAATGGTACCTCATTGTGGTTTTGATTTGCATTTCTCTGATAATGAGTGATGTTGAGAATTTTTTCATGTGTTTGTTAGGCATCTATATGTCTTCTTTGGAGACATGTCTGTTTAGTTCTTTGGCCCATTTTTTGATTGGCTCATTTATTTTTCTGGAATTGAGCTGCAGGAGTTGCTTTTATATTTTTGAGATTAGTTGTTTGTCACTTGCTTCATTTGCTATTATTTTCTCCCATTCAGAAGGCTGTCTTTTCACCTTGCTTATAGTTTCCTTTGTTGTGCAGAAGCTTTTAATTTTAATTAGATTCCTTTTTTTTTTTAATTTTTGCTTTTATTTCCAGTATTTTAGGAGGTGGGTCATAGAGGATCCTGCTGTGATTTATGTCAGAGAGAGTTTTGCTTATGTTCTCCTCTAGGAGTTTTATAGTTTCTGGTCTTACATTTAGATCTTTAATCCATTTTGAGCTTATTTTTGTGTATGGTGTTAGAAAGTGTTCTAGTTTCATTCTTTTACAAGTGGTTGACCAGTTTTCTCAGCACCACTTGTTAAAGAGATTGTCTTTACTCCATTGTATATTCTTGCCTCCTTTGTCCAAGATAGGGTGTCCATAGGTGCGTGGATTTATCTGGGCTGTCTATTTTGTTCCATTGATCTATATTTCTGCCTCTGTGCCAGTACCATACTGTTTTGATGACTGTGGCTTTGTAGTAGAGCCTGAAGCCAGGCAGGTTGATTCCTCCAGTTCCATTCTTCTTTCTCAAGATTGCTTTGGCTATTCGAGGTTTTTTTTTCATTTCTGTACAAATTGTGAAATTATTTGTTCTAGTTCTATGAAAAATACCATTGGTAGCTTGATAGGGATTGCATTGAGTCTATAGATTGCTTTGGGTAGTATAATCCTTTTCACTATACTGATTCTTCTACTCCATGAACATGGCATTTTTCTCCACATATTAGTATCCTCTGATTTCTTTCACCAGTGTTTTATAGTTTTCTGTATATACGTCTTTAGTTTAATAGGTAGATATATTCCTAAGTATTTTTTTTTCTTTTCGTTGCAATGGTGAATGGAATTGTTTCTTTAATTTCTCTTTCTATTTTCTCATTACTAGTGTATAGGAATGCAAGGGATTTCCGTGTGTTGATTTTACATCCTGCAACTTTACTATAATCATTGATTAGCTCTAGTAATTTTGTGGTGGAGTCTTCAGGGTTTTCTTTGTAGAGGATCATGTCATCTGAAAACAGTGAGAGTTTTACTTCTTCCTTTCCAATTTTGATTCATTTTATTTCTTTTTCTGCTCTGATTGTTGTGGCGCAAACTTCTAAAACTATGTTGAATAGTAGTGGTGAGAGAGGGCACCCTAGTCTTGGTCCTGACTTTAGGGGAAATGCTTTCAATTTTTCACCATTGAGGACAATGTTTGCTGTGGGTTTGTCATATATAGCTTTTATTATGTTTAGATATGTTCCTTCTATGCCTGCTTTCTGGAGAGTTTTTATAAATGGATGTTGAATTTTGTTAAAGGCTTTCTCTGCATCTATTGATATAGTCATATGGCTTTTATTTTTCAATTTGTTAATGTGGTATATTACATTGATTGATTTGAGGATATTGAAGGATCCTTGCATCCTTGGGATAAAGTCCACTATATCATGGCATGTGATCTTTTTAATGTGTTGTTGGATTCTGAATGCTGAATTTTGTGAAGAATTTTGTTAAGGATTTTTGCATCTATGTTCATCGGTGATATTGGCCTGTAGTTTTCTTTTTTTGTGTGTGGCATCTTTGTCATGTTTTGGTATTAGGGTGATGGTAGCCTCATAGAATGAGTTTGGAAGTTTACCTTCCTCTGTAATTTTCTGGAAGAATTTGAGTAGGAAAAGTATTAGCTTTTCTCTAAATTTTTGGTAGAATTCAGCTGTGAAGCCGTCTGGACCTGGGCTTTTGTTTGCTGGAAGATTTCTAATTACATTTTCAACTTCCGTGCTTGTGATGGGTCTGTTAAGATTTTCTATTTCTTCCTGGTTCAGTTTTGGAAAGTTATACTTTTCTAAGAATTTGTCCATTTCTTCCACTTTGTCCATTTTATTGTCACATAATTGCTGATAGTACTCTCTTATAATCCTTTGTATTTCTGTGTTGTCTGTTGTGATCTCTTCATTTTCATTTCTAATTTTATTGATTTGATTTTTCTTCCTTTGTTTCTTGATGAGTCTTTTAAAAATAAATAAAATTTATTTATCCTTTCAAAGAACCAGCTTCTGGCTTTGTTGATTTTTGCTATGGTCTCTTTTGTTTCTTTTGCATTTATTTCTGTCCTAATTTTTTAAGATTTTTTTCCTTCTACTAACCCTGGGTTTCTTCATTTCTTCCTTTTCTAGTTGCTTTAGATGTAGAGTTAGGTTACTTATTTGACTTTTTTTCTTGTTTCTTGAGGTATGCCTGTATTGCTAGGAACTTTCCCCTTAGCACTGCTTTTACAGTGATCCATAGATTTTGGGTTGTTCTGTTTTCATTTTCATTTATTTCTATGCATATTTTGATTTCTTTTTTGATTTCTTCTGTGATTTGTTGGTTATTCAGTAGCGTGTTGTTCAGCCTGCATATGTTGGAATTTTTAATAGTTTTTCTCCTGTAATTGACATCTGATCTTACTGCATTGTGGTCAGAAAAGATGCTTGGAATGATTTCAAATTTTTTTGAATTTATCAAGGCTAGATTTATGGCCCAGGATGTGATCTATCCTGGAGAAGTTTCCATGTGCACTTCAGAAAAAGGTGAAATTCATTGTTTTGGGGTGAAATGTTCTATAGATATCAATTAGGTCTAACTGGTCTATTGTATCATTTACAGTTTGTGTTTCTTTGTTAATTTTCTGTTTAGTTGATCTATCCATAGGTGTGAGTGGGGTATTAAATTATCCCACTATTATCATGTTATTGTTAATTTCCCCTTTCATACTTGTTAGCATTTGTCTTACATATTGCAATGCTCCTATGTTGGGTGCATATATATTTATAATTGTTATATCTTCTTCTTGGATTGATCCTTGAATCATTATGTAGTGTCTTTCTTTGTCTCTTTTCAAAGCCTTTGTTTTAAAATCTATTTTATCTGATATGAGCATTGCTACTCCTGCTCTTTTGGTCTCTATTTTCATGGAAAATCTTTTTCAAGCCCTTCACTTTCAGTCTGTATGTATCCCTTGTTTTGAGGTGGGTCTCTTGTAAACAACATATATAGGGGTTTTATTTTTGTATCTATTCAGCTAGTCTTTGTCTTTTCGTTGGGGCACTCAACCCATTTATGTTTAAGGTAATTATTGATAAATATGATCCCCTTGCAATTTATTTTATTGTTTTGGGTTTGAGTTTATACACCCTTTCTGTGTTTCCTGTCTAGAGAATATCCTTTAGCATTTGTTGGAGAGCTGGTTTAATGGTGCTGAATTCTCTCAGATTTTACTTGTCTGTAGACCTTTTGATTTCTCCTTCATATTTGAATGAGATCCTTGTTGGGTACAGTAATTTGGGCTGTAGGTTATTTTTTCCATCACTTTAAGTATGTTTTGCCATTCCCTCCTGGCCTGAAGAATTTCTATTGAAAGATCAGCTGTTATCCTTATGGGAATCCCCCTGTGTGTTTGTTGTTTTTGCCTTGATGCTTTTAATATTTGTTCTTTGTGTTTGATCTTTGTTAATTTGATTAATGTGTGTCTTGGGGTGTTTCACCTTGGGTTTATCCTGTTTGATACTCTCTGGTTTTCTTGGACTTGGGTGATTATTTCCTTCCCCATTTTAGGGAAATTTTCAACTATTATCTCCTCAAGTATTTTCTCATGGTCTTTCTTTTGGTCTTGTTCTTCTGGGACTCCTATGATTCAAATGTTGGGGCGTTTAATATTGTCCTAGAGGTCTCTGAGATTGTCCTCATTTCTTTTAATTCATTTTTCTTTTTTCCTCTCTGATTCATTTATTTCTACCATTCTATCTTCTACGTCACTAAACCTATCTTCTGCCTCCGTTATTCTATTTGTTGCCTCCAGAGTGTTTTTGATCTCATTTATTGCATTATTCACTATATATTGATCCCTTTTTATTTCTGCTATGTCCTTGTTAAACATTTCTTGCATCTTCTCAATCCTTGTCTCCAGGCTGTTTATCTGTGGTTCCATTTTGATGTCAACATTTTGGATCATTTTCACTACCATTATTCAGAATTATTTATCAGGCAGATTCCTTATCTCTTCCTCTTTTGTTTGGTTTGGTGGGCATTTATCCTGTTCCTTTACCTGCTGGGTATTCCTCTGTCTCTTCATCTTATTTATAGTGCTGAGTTTGGGGTGACCATTCTATATTCTGGCAGTTTGTGGATTTCTCTTCATTGTGGAGTTTCCTTGCTGTGGGTGGAGTTGTACGGGTGGCTTGTCAAGGTTTCCTGGTTAGGGAAGCTTGTGTCGGTGTTCTGGTGGGTGGAGCTGGATTTCTTCTTTCTGGAGTGCAATGAAGTGTCCAGTAATGAGATGTCAATGGTTTTAGAGTGACTTTGGGCAGCCTGTATATTGAAGCTCAGGGCTGTGTTTCTGTGTTGCTGGAGAATTAGTATGGTATGTCTTGCTCTGGAACTTGTTGGCCCTTGAGTGGTGCTTGGTTTCAGTGTAGGTGAGGAGGCGTTTGATGACTTCCTGTTGATTAATATTCCTTGGAGTCAGTTCTCTGGTGTTTTCAGGATTTGGACTTAAGCCTCCTGCTTCTGGTTTTCAGTCTTATTTTTACAGTAGTCTCAAGACTTCTCCATCTATACAGCACCGTTGATGAAACATCCAGGTTAAAGATGAAAAGTTCCTCCACAGTGAGGGACATTTCCTTTCGAAGACAATGGGCTGTTTTTCTGGGTGCCTGATGTCCTCTGCCATCATTCAGAAGTTGTTTTGTGTAATTTACTCAGTGTTTAAATGTTATTTTGATGAATTTGTTGGGCAGAAAGTGGTCTAAATATCCTATTCCTCCTCCATCTTAGGACCACCCTCCAGAATAATCCTTTTTTAAATCATTGAAGCAGCTGAAGAAATAAACCATAAGAATAGTATTTTGTAATGTTAGAATACAAAGTTATATTTAGATAAAACGTGAATATTTTATTGCTTCTTGTCAGTACAAATATTCTCCTATCTGAAGGACTACTTTATCTCTTACATCTCCCCATTCTTATACAAACCATTATGCAGTGTCAGAAAGATCATATCTTTGTTGTGATCCCCAAATCTATTCTCATTGAGCATGTCTAGTAATCTATTATTTTCTCATGTATCCAATTGCTATGCTGAGAGTAATTGCAGTGGTAAATGATGTTTCTATTATATGTAATTTCATTTCATACTTTGCTATCTCTTATCAAGAACAGTATGACATAGCTCTGACAACAAGTTTCTCAACTGCATTCATGTGATTTTAAGAATGTTAAAAAAGCTCTAATTAATTAACCCCAAATATAAAACGTGTAGTGTTTGCTATTAAAATATAAATTATAAAAAACATAGTTTTTGTTACATACACATACTCAACACACACACTCAACATGGAGATATAAACAAGTAGATAATTGTAACCATGTTATGACATTGTCAACACAGGTTGTGTTATATTATCAGAAAACATATTTGACAAAGAGCAATGTATACATGTATGAGTGTGCTAAGTTGCTTCGGTTGTGTCCTTCTCTTTGGGACTCTATGGACTGTAGCCAACCAGGCTCCTCTATCCACTGGACTCTCCAGGCAAGGATACTGGAGTGGGTTGCCATGCTCTCCTCCAGAGGATCCTTTCCACCCAGAGATCGAACACTAATCTCTTTTTTCTTTCACATTAACAGGAAGGTTCTTTACCACTAGTGCCACCTGGGAAGCCCCAGTGTATACAAGGAAATCTGAAAAATTGGAGTGTTTTAGACAGGTTATATAATGGGAAACTTATATAAGGCAGAAAAATTAAAAGCACCTTAGCAAAAGGAGGGACTTCCTTGGTGGCTCAAATCGTAAACTATCTGTCAGGAATGAAGAGGACCCAAGTTTGATCCCTGGATTGGGAAGATCCCCTGGAGAAGAAAATGACAGCCTACTTCAGCATTCTTGCCTGGAAAATGGACTGAGAAGCCTGGTGTGCATGGGGTCACAGAGAATTAGACACGACTGAGTGACTAATATTGTAGCAAAAGGAACAGAATGTGCAAAGAGCATAGATTTTGGGGGAAGAAAAACGTAACTCTGGAAGCAGATATGGCAGAGAAACAAAGAGAAGCCAGATGATCAAGAGTCCTATAAGCAAGGTAAGAAATTTAGATATCATCTTGAGAGAAAATAGGGAGACATAGAATAGGTTTAAGGAGTGAAGGAATTTGAAAACATTTAAGATGTAGCACTGGCATGTTTGCTGGCTGATTAAATGCACATGAGGAGGAAAGAAGCATATAAGGTGTGACACTGTTTCTTGTTCATAAGTGAATATCTGCAGTTGCCTTTCCCTGAAAGAGAGAACTTAAGAGAAATGTATTATCCTTAATTATTTCTGTCATTCATGCCTGAATTAAGGTTTGAATATATATTTTTAGAAATTTTGAGACACTTACATTCACATGGATATGTTTCTTTATCTCTAACAGAACTCAGGTCAAATATTTTGCAATCATCAGCACAAGGACGGCATTTGAAGCCACTGACAATGAATGAGATCACTCAGTTCAGTTCAGTTCAGTCCCTAAGTAGAGTCTGACTCTTTGTGATCCCATGAGTTGCAGCACGCCAGGCCTCCCTGTCCATCACCAACTTCTGGAGTTCACTCAAACTCATGTCCATAGAATCGGTGATGCCATCCAGCCATCTCATCCTCTGTTGTTCCCTTCTCCTCCTGCCCCCAATCCCTCCCAGCATCAGAGACTTTTCCAATGAGTAAACTCTTTGCATGAGGTGGCCAAAGTATTGGAGTTTCAGCTTTAGCATCAGTCCTTCCAATGATCACCCAGGACTAGTTTCCTTCAGAATGGACTGGTGGATCATCTTGCAGTCCAAGGGACTCTCAAGAGTCTTCTCCAACACCACAGTTCAAAAGCATCAATTATTTGGCACTCAGCTTTTTTCACAGTCCAACTCTCACATCCATACATGACCATGGGAAAAAGCATAGCCTTGATTAGTTGGAACTTTGTTGGCAAAGTTATATCTGTGCTTTTGAATATGTTATATAGGTTGTCCATAACTTTCTTTCCAAGGAGTAAGGGTCTTTTAATTTCATGGCTGCAATCACCATCTGCAGGGATTTTGGAACCCCCCAAAATAAAGTCAGCCACGGTTTTCACTGTTTCTCCATCTATTTCCCATGAAGTGAAGGGACTGGATGCAATGATCTTCGTTTTCTGAATGTTGAGCTTTAAACCAACTTTTTCACTATCCTCTTTCACTTTCATCGAGAGGCTTTTTAGTTACTCTTCACTTTCTGTCATAAGAGTGGAGTCATCTGCATATCTAATGTTATTGCTGTTTCTCCAGGCAATCTTGATCCAAGCTTGTGCTTCTTCCAGCCAAGCATTTCTCATGATGTACTTTGCATATATGTTAAATAAGCAGGGTGACAATATACAGCCTTGACATACTCCTTTTCCTACTTGGAACAAGTCCATTGTTCCATGTCTATTTCTAACTGTTGCTTCCTGACCTGCATATAGGTTTCTCAAGAGACAGGTCAGGTGGTCTGGTATTCACATCTCTTTCAGAATTTTCCACAGTTTATTGTGATCCACAGAGTCAAAGGCTTTGGCATAGTCAATAAAGCAGAAATAGATGTATTTCTGGAACTCTCTTCCTTTTTCCACAACTCAGCAGATGTTTGCAATTCAATCTCTGGTTCTTCTGCCTTTTCTAAAACCAGCTTGAACATCTGGAAGTTCATGGTTCATTTACTGCTGAAGCCTGGCTTGGACAATTTTTAAGCATTACTTTACTAGCATGTCAGATGAGTGCAATTGTGTGGTAGCTTGAGCATTCTTTGGAACTGCCTTTCTTTAGGATTGGAATGGCCACTGCTGAGTTTTCCAAATTTGCTGGCATATTCAGTGCATCACTTTCACAGCATCATATTTCAGGATTTGAAATAGCTCAACTGGAATTCCATCACTTCCACCAGCTTTGTTCATAGTGATGCTTCCTAAGGCCTACTTGACTTCACATTCCAGGATGTCTGGCTCTAGGTGAGTGATCAAACCATCATGAATATCTGGGTCATGAAGATGTTTTTTGTACAGTTCGTCTGTATATTCTTGCCACCTCTTCTTAATATCATCTGCTTCTGTTAGGTCCATACCATTTCTGTCCTTTATTGAGCCCATTTTTGCATGAAATGTTCCCCTGGTATCTCTAATTTTCTTGAAGAGATCTTTATTCTTTCCCATTCTATTGTTTTCCTCTATCTCTTTGCATTGATCACTGAGGAAGGCTTTCCTATCTCTCCTTGCTATTTTTTGGAACTCTGCATTCAGATGCTTATATCTTTCCTTTTCTCTTTTGCTTTTCACCTCTCTTCTTTTCACAGCTATTTGTATGGCCTCCTCAGACAGCCGTTTTGCTTTTTTGCAATTTTTTTCCTTGGGGACGGTCTTGATCCCTATCTCCTCTACAATGTCAGGAACCTCCGTCCATAGTTCATCAGGCACTCTATCTATCAGATCTAGTCCCTTAAATCTGTTTCTCATTTCCACTGTATGATCATAAGGGATTTGATCACTTAAGGAGGCTGTAAATGAGAGAAGAGAGCCAAAGACCTAGTCTCTAGAGGATAGAAAACACAATATAAAAACTTGATACCTGACAAAAGGAAAGGTCTTAATAGAGTTTGCACATGAGGAGAAAATTGGAAGAACTTGCTCTTCAGAGTTAGGAAAAATACTGCCTATTATTTTAAACTTGCTTATTGATGAGTATACTTTTTAACAGGGAGTCATTACTTCTATGCTTCTTTAAAATGTTTTATTTGCCATATTAACTTTATGTATATTTGTATGTATCTGTCATCTATCTGCCTATTCATCTATTACATGTATATTTGAATTTGTGCACATATTCTAAAAGAAAGATACTCTAGAAAAGTTCATCAGATAGTAAAATTACTGATTTCTTATGCATTAATTTTTGCGAAAGAAAAAACTGTAAAAAACAGGCTGAGAAACAACAAGAAAGAAAACAAGAAAGATCAACATTTTTATCTGTTGATCACAATTTTGGAAGATCAAAGTAAAACGTCACTAATCAATATGTTTTCCATTTTACAGTTTTGATTACATAGTCTACACTTTCCAAGACCTTGGATATAGTTTGACAGAATTGTTAAAATCTGATGTAATTAAATTATAGTGAAGTATAAATTTATGGACTCCGTATAGCAAATAAAACCAGTCCATACATCAACATGAATCCACCACAGGTATTAACTTCCAATTAAAATAAATAAATTTGGTCTTTAGATGAGAAAAATAAAATAAAATAAATGTAAAAAGGATACACCATAAAAAAAAGTTCAAAAATGTTAAATTACATTGGAAGCAGTTTGTAAAGAATGTATTGTTTTATATTAATATTGTTGCTTTCTGATTTGAAAATGAGGTGAAATGCATTGATCAATTGGTTGCATTAGTGTTGCTGAGAAAATTTCATAGCTTTTGTGTAGAAAAGAATTAGAAAAAATTATTTTTATTAGAAATTTTTGATGATTTTTAAAAACTATATTTTAATAAGAAATTATTTCTATGAATATTTAGGGTGATTTAAGAAAGGTTTTGAAAAGTCAGATTTTTCTAAGTCGTAATATGCATAGAGTAAAATACTCTTACATTTATTAAGTTTTATGAATTTGACAAATGCATATTGCTGTGTAATGAGCACTATAAGAAAGACATATTTTCAGCATTTATAAAGTTCCTCTGTGGCACTTTGTAGTCAATCAATTTTTCCGTACTCTTAGCCCCTGGCAAATACTGCTCTTTTTCTGTCGTTATGATATTGTCTTTTCCCAAATGTCAGATATACAGCATGTAGCCTTTACAATCTGACTTCTTTCATTTAACAAAATGCAATTGGGATTCATCTATGTCATTTCATGTTATCAGTAGTCCATTTATTTTAATGCATAAGTAGTGATCCACTGAGTTACTGTAGCATTCAGTTCAGTTCAGTTCAGTTCAGTTGCCAGTCATGTCTGACTTTTTGTGACTCCATAAACTGCAGCATGCCAAGCTTGCTTGTCGAACACCAACTCCCAGAATTTATTCAAACTCATGTCCATCGAGTCGGTGATGCCATTCAACCATTTCATCCTCTGTCATCCCCTTCTCCTCCTGCCTTCAATCTTTCCCAGTATCAGGGTCTTTTCCAGTGAGTCAGTTCTTGGCATCAGGTGGCCAAAGTATTGGGGTTTTAGCTGCAACATCAGTCCTTCCAATGAATATTCAGGACGGGTTTCCTTTAGGATGGACTGGTTGTATCTCCTTGTGGCCCAAGGGATTCTCAAGAGTCTTCTCCAACACCACAGTTCAAAAGCATCAGTCTTCGGTGATCAACTTTCTTTATAGTCCAACTCTTTCATCCCTACATGACTACTGGAAAAACCATAGTTTGACTAGACTAAATGTATCAAATTTTTGTCTATTCACCAATTAATGGACATCTCATTTATTTCCAGTTTTGGGAAAGCATGGGTTAACTCAATAAACACTTGCATCCAAACTTTTGGGTGGAGTTTTTTTTTTTTGTTTTTTTTTTTTTTAATACTTAGGAGTGCAGTTTTGGTTGATATGATAATTGTATGTTTAAATGTATTAAGAAACTTTCAGATTATTTTCCAAGGTCCTAAAATTATGGCATTTCTGCAAGCAATATATGAGTGCTATCATTGATCTACATCCTTGCTAGAAAATTGCATTTTACATCCCCCCCCCCTTTGTCATTCATATAAGTGTGTAGTGACATCTCACTGTGGCTTAAATTTCCATTCTTCTAATCAGGACTGGAATAATCTTGGGAAAATAGGTAAAAGCAAAGATTAGTTATTACTGCCATCATGGAAAGTAGCGGAATAGTTTAGAAGGGGTTTAAAAGAATGAAAGAAAAGATATGATTTATGAACAGAATGACAAATTTAAATTACCTAGCATAGAAACAGAACTGCTAGGTAATTCTTCAGTTCAGTTCAGTTCAGTCGCTCAGTTGTGTCCGACTCTTTGTGACCTCATGATCTGCAGCATGCCAGGCCTTCCTGTCCAACACCAACTCCCAGAGTTTGCCCAAACTCATGTCCACTGAGTAGGTGATGCCTTCCAAACATCTCATCCTCTGCCTCCCAGTTCTCCTCCTGCCCTCAATCTGTCCCAGCATCAGGGTCTTTGCCGTGAGTCAGTTCTTCACAACAGATGGCCAAAGTATGGGAGCATCAGCTTCAACATCAGTCCTTTCAATGAACATCCAGGATTGATCTCCTTTAGGATGGACTGATTGGATATCCTTGCAGCCCACGGGACTCTCAAGAGTCTTCTCCAATACCACACTTCAAAAGCATCAATTCTTTGGTTTGTCAGCTTTCTTTATAGTCCAACTTTCACATCCAAGCATGTCTACTAGCAAAACCATAGCCCTGACTAGACGGACCTTTGTTGTCAAAGTAGTGTCCTGCTTTTTAATATGCTGTCTAGGTTGGTCATAACTTTCCTTCCAAGGGGTAAGCATCTTTTAATTTCATGGCTGCAGTTACCATCTGCAGTGATTTCGGAGCCCCAAAACACTAAAGTCTGACATTGTTTCCACTGTTTCCCGACTATTCTCCATAAAGTGATGGGACTGGATGCCATGATCTTAGTTTTCTGAATGTTGAGCTTTAAGCCAACTTTTACACTCTCCTCTTTCACTTTCATCAAAAGGCTCTTTAGTTTTTCTTCACTTTCTGCCATAAGGGTGGTGTCATCTGCCTATCTGAGATTACTGGTATTTCTCCCAGCAGTCTTAATTCCAGCTTGTGCTTTCTACAGCCCAGTGTTTCTCATGATGCACTCTACATATAAGTTAAATAAGCAGAGTGACAATATACAGCTTTGACATATGCCTTTTCCTATTTGGAAGCAGTCTGTTATTCCATGTCCAGTTCTAATTTTTCCTTCCTGGCCTGCATACAGGTTTCGCAAGAAGCAGGTCAGGTGGTCTGATATTAACATCTCTTTCAGAATTTTCCACAATTTATAGTGATCCACACCGTCAAAGGCTTTGGCATAGTCAATAAAGCAGAAATAGATGTATTTCTGGAACTCCCTTGCTTTTTCCATGATCCAGCAGATGTTGGCAATTTGATCTCTGGTTCCTCTGCCTTTTCTAAAACAAGCTCGAACATCAGGAATTTCACAGTTCATGTATTGCTGAAGCCTGGCTTGGAGAATTTTGAGCATTACTTTACTAACATGTGAGATGAGCACAATTGCGTGGTAGTTTGAGCATTCTTTGGCATTGCCTTTCTTTGTGATTGGAATGAAAACGGATCTTTTCCAGTCCTGTGACCACTGCTGAGTTTTCCAAACTTGCTGGCATATTGAGTGCAGCACTTTCACAGCATCATCTTTCAGGATTTGAAATAGCTCAACTGGAATTCTATCACCTCCACTAGCTTTGCTCATTGTGATGCTTCCTGAAGCCCACTTGACTTCACATTCCAGGATATCTGGCTCTAGGTGAGTGTGAGTGATCACATCATCATGATTATCTGGTCTTTTTGTACAGTTCTTCTGCGTATTCTTGCCAATTCTTCTTAATATCCTCTGCTTCTGTTCTGGAGAAGAAAATGGAAACCCTACCTCTGTTAGGTTGATACAATTTCTGTCCTTTATTGACTCCCTCTTTGCATTAAATGTTCCCTTAGTATCTCTAATTTTCTTGAAGAGACATTTAGTCTTTCCCATTCTGTTGTTTTCCTCTGTTTCTTTGCATTGATCGCTGAGGAAGGCTTTCTTGTTTCTCCTGGCTCTTCTTTGGAACTTTGCATTCAAATGGGTATATCTTTCCTTTTCTCCTCTCCTTCTTACTTCTCTTCTTTTCCAGCTATTTGTAAGGCCTCCTCAGACAGCCATTTTGCCTTTTTTGCTTTTTTCTTGTGTATGGTCTTGATCCCTGTCACCTGTACAATGTCATGAACCTCTGTCCATAGTTCATCAGGCATTCTGTCTATCAGATCTAGTCCCATAAATCTGTTTCTCACTTCCACTGTATAGTCATAAGGGATTTGATTTAGATCATACCTGAATGGTCTAGTGGTTTTTCCTGCTTTCTTCAATTTCAGTCTGAATTTGGCAATAAGGAGTTCATGATCTGAGTCACAGTCAGCTCCCAGTCTTGTTTTTGCAGACTATATAGAGCTTCTCCATCTTTGGCTGGAAAGGATATAATCAATCTGATTTTGTTTTTGACCATCTGGTGATGTTCATGTGTAGAGACTTCTCTTGTGTTGTTGGGAAGGGTGTTTGCTATGACCAGTGCACACTCTTGGCAAAACTCTATTAGGCTTTGTTCCTGCTTCATCTGTACTCCAAGGCCAAATGTACCTGCTACTCCAGGTGTTCCTTGACTTCCTGCTTTTCCATTCCAGTACCCTCTAATGAGAAGGACATCTTTTTTGGGTGTTAGTTCTAAAAAGTCTTGTAGGTTTTCATAGAATCATTCAACTTCAGTTTCTTGAGCGTTACTGATTGGAGCATAGACTTGGGTTACTGTGACATTGAATGATTCGCCTTGGAAATGAACAGAGATCATTCTGTCGTTTTTGAGATTGCATCTAAGTACTGTATTTCAGACTCTTTTGTTGACTGTGATGGCTACTTTATTTCTTCTAAGGGATTCCTGCCCACAGTAGTACATATAATGATCATCTGAGATAAATTCACCCATTCCAGTCCATCTTAGTTCACTGATTCTGAGAATGACACCGTTCACTCTTGCCATCTCCTGTTTGAACACTTTCAATTTTATGGACCTGACATTCCAGGTTCCTATGCAATATTGCTCTTTACAGCATCAGATCTTGCTTCTATTACCCATCACATCCACAACTGGGTTTTTTTTTTTTTTTTTTTTTTGGTTTCTCCATCCCTGCATTCTTTCTGGAGTTATTTCTCCACTGATCTCCAGAAGCATATTGGGTACCTACCGACCTGGGGAGTTCATCTTTCAGTGCCCTATCTTTTTGCCTTTTCATACTGTTCCTGGGGTTCTCAGGCAAGAATACTGAAGTGGTTTGCCATTCCCTTCTCCAGTGGACCACATTCTTTCAGAGTTCTCCACTGTGACCCATACATCTTTGGTGGCCCCACATGGCATGGCTTAGTTTCATTGAGTTAGAGAAGACTGTGGTGTATTTAATCAGATTGGCTAGTTGTGTGTGATTTTGGTTTCAGTCTGTCTGCCCTCAAATGCCCTCTCTCAGTGCCTACCATAATTCTAACCTGTCCTTTTTTTTTCTGCAGACGTGTTAAGTTCAGTGTAGTAATTAGTTTATTTGCCTTATGCAGCTGACTCAACTTCTGCTGCTACTGCTCTCCCTAGATTCCTAGACTATGCCATGGTTCAGAAGTATCTGTTCAGTTTGCAGCTTGACTTGGTCTTTCTGAATTCTCTTTTTGGTGTAGGGGAAAGATGAGGAAAAAAAAAAAAGGCAAGGATTCAATACAAAGAATCAATGCTTTTGAAACTAACTCTTGGCAATTGGAAGTGTCTTTCAATATATAAAACAAATTCTTATATGTCTTCTGTTTGTTTATATCAATATTGTTAAATAAAAAGACTAGTATTGAAGAATCCACTCTTTTAAATTAAAAAAAAAAAAACACTTTAGAGAGGACATTCAATGTGCTTTATAGTAATCAGGCTTAAAAACATTAAAAAAAAAACACTCTAGGAGCTTAAAGTCTATTGATATGTAGAAATAGATAAACAGGTCATTTAATGAAATATAGAAAATCTTAACACCAAGGTACTTACAAAGAACTTTGAAAACATTAAGGGCTACTTGATTTGTCTTAACATTCAGGAAAGAATTTTCTCAAGGACTTTGCCTCTGAGATTGATGTATAGGATGTTTGAGAAAGGGTTAGCAAGACAATGAATTCTAAGAAATGGTGAGAAAATGGAAAGATAACAGCAAAGTAACAGAGTAGCAGCACAATGTATAAAATATGTGTATATTTATGTATAAGGGGTTCACAGAGGATGCACTTAAATTCACTCATAACCACCTGAAGTGCTCAAGCTCTGGATATAGTTAAAGACAAGGGATTAAAATGTTTAAGCAGAAGATGTTTTCATCTACTGAATAAAGAACTTAATGGCTACAAAATTGCTAACAAGGAGAACATTATAAAGATGACAGAAATAATTTAAATGAAAAAAAAAATTCAAATGCAAACGTTGTGATATTTTTGAAATCAACTTACTAATTGCACACAAAAGAAATATTGGCAACATCAAAAGTTCTGAAATCAATAGTTAATTTACTAAAGTTGACAAATTAAAATTTGTTTCCACTTTTTTAGTTCATCTAGCAAATTACACAATTCTTGTAAATTTTAGCAAGCACATTTAAAAGTTTATAGATTATATAATTAAATTGTTAAATATTTTAAAATAAATTTATAAATATATTAGATTATAAGCACCAATAAGCAAAGCCTTCCCACACATAAATCTAATAAATTAAACATGCCAATATGGTTAATATTATGCTTTCTGAACATGCCAATGATAATCAAAATTTACAGTTCTATTTTATCTTTATATATAAAATGTGAAGTTTGAACCTCTAACTCAATAATACTTTAAATTTGATTTCTAATAGTAACTTATTTGATATTCTATTATGCTTGAATCTTTTAAAGATGCTAAATGATGAAAACAAAATACATACAGATAATTACTGAATGAATATTTTTGTTAAAATGTTATTATAAGATCACTACTAATAGTTAACTTTAAATTCCATAATCTTAAAGACAGTAAGCCACTGAGAAAATTACCTTATAATTCCAAATAATGTATTTTAAGTTTCAAAGTTGAGTTAAGGGCCATTGTCTTACTAGAGAAAAATTGTTTATGGTCCAGAAAATTTGATTAGGGTACAAAATTTGAAACTGCAGAAACCCACAGAGATATTTCTAAGGATAAGAAGAGTCAAGTTGAGCCTTATTTTATAGAACCAATAGAAGCTGACAGCACAGCCTTTACTACTGTAGACGTCTCATAACTCAAGTTCTCTGTGCATGCGTTGTAAGTAGCTTCAGTCAAGTCTCTTAGAGACACTATGGGCTGTAGCCTGAAGCCTCTTCTGTTCATTGTATTTTTCAGGAAAGAATACTGGAGTGGGTTGGTATGCCCTCCTTCAGGGGATCTCCCCAACCCAGAGTTCGAACCAGTGTCTCTTATGTCTCCCATGTTGGCCGTCAGGATCTCTACCACTATTGCCACCTGAGAAGTTGCCTGTACTCAGCTATAAACATTTGTAACTCTCAAGGGTACTCTGAAATTCCTTTTCAGGTTTTCTTTATCACTGATTTGAGTTTCATTTATTCTGAATTATGCTGCATTCTTCCTATCTACAAGAATGTAATACATTATTAAATTCTGCCTATTTATCATATATGGACATAAAGAATGTCCTTAGATCATTCTTACAAAAAAGTCTAATCCAGAAAAGAGGAAGTGAGAGAAATTAGTAAATGATTTCTGAGCTTCCCAGGTGGCATTAACAGTAAAGAACCTGCCTGTTCATGCAACAGATATGAGACATGGGTTCAATCACTGGGTTGGGAAGATTCCATCTTTTTAAAAAAATAAAATCCACAGAGGGAAGTTCAAGAGGGAGGGGATATATGAACATATATATCTATTTCACTTTGTTGTACAGCAGAAACTAACACAGTATTGTAAAGCAATTATACTACAAAAATAAAAGAAAAGATAAAATTTACAGTGCTAATGGTTCATGTTTCAGAAACAATGGAGTACCATTTACTGTGAAGGTGAATAAAGGTGAAAAAAAATTTTTTTGATGATTTTCACTTTGTGTATTTCTAGTTTTCAGTTCAGTTCAGTCACTCAGTCATGTACGACTCTATGCTACCCCATTGACTGGAGCACATCAGGTGTCCCTGTCCATCAACAACTGCTGGAATTTACTCAAACTCATTTCCAGGGTCTAACTTCCCTGGTGGCTTAGATGGTAAAGTGTCTGTCTACAATGTGGGAGGCCTGGGATTGATCCCTGGGTCGGGAAGATCCCCTGGAGAAGGAAATGGTAACCTACTCCAGTACCCTTGCCTGAAAAATCTCATGGACAGAGGAGCCTAGTAGGCTACAGTCCATGGGTTCACAAAAAGTCGGACATGACTGGGTGATTCACTTTCATTTCCAGTGAGATGCTGATGTCATCCAACCATCTCATCCTTTGATGTCCCCTTCTCAGGCCTTCAATCTTTCCCAGTATGAGGGTCTTTTCCATTGTGTCAGTTCTTCCGATCAGGTGGCCAAAGTATTGGAGTTTCAGCTTTAGCACCATTCCTTCCAAAGAACACCCAGGACTGATTTCCTTTAGGATGGACTGGTTGGATCTCCTTGCAGTCCAAGGGACTCTCAAGAGTCTTCTCCAACACCATAATTCAAAAGCATCAATTCTTCAGTGCTCAGCTTTCTTTATAGTTTGGTTCTTATATTCATAGATGACTACTGGAAAAAACACAGCTTTGACTAGACAGACATCTGTTGACAAAGCAATGACTGCTTTTTAATACACTATCTAGGTTGGTCATAACTTTTCTTCCAAGGAGCAAGGATGTTTTAATTTCACGGCTGCAGTCACCATATGCAGCAATTTTGGAACCCTGAAAAATAAAGTCTCTCACAGTTTCTCTTGTTTCCCCATCTTTCTACCATGAAGTGATGGTAATCCAAGTCTATTCCCAAAGCAGTAAAGCTGAAGATGCTGAAGTTGAATGGTTATATGAAGACCTACAAGACCTTCTAGAACTAACACAAACAAAATATGTCTTTTTCATTATCAGGGATTGGAATGCAAAAGTAGGAAGTCAAGAAACACCTGGAGTAACAGGCAAATTTGGCCTTGGAAACAGAATGAAGCAGGACAAAGGCTAAGCGAGTTTCGCCAAGAGACCAGGCTGGTCATAGCAAACACCCTCTTCTAACAACACAAGAGAAGATGCTACACATGGACAACACCAGATAGCCAACACCTAAATCAGATTGATTATATTTTTTGTAGCCAAAGATGGAGAAGCTTTATAAAGTCAGCAAAAACAAGACCAGGAGCTGACTGTGGCTCAGATCATGAACTCCTTGTTGCCGAATTCAGACATAAATTGAAGAAAGAGAGAAGACCACTAGACCATTCAAGTATGACCTAAACCAAATCCTTTATGATTATAGAGTGGAAGTGATAAATAGATTTAAAGGACTAAATCTGATAGACAGAGTGCCTGATGAACTGTGGACAGAGGTTCATGACATTGTACAGGAGACAGGGATCAAGACCATCCCCAAGAAAAAGAAATGCAAAAAGCAAAATGGCTGTCTGAGGAGGCCTTACAAATAGCTGTGAAAAGAAGAGAAGCAAAAAGCAAAGGAGAAAAGGAAAGATATACCTCTGCATTTGAATGCAGAGTTCCAAAGAACAGCAAGGAAAGATAATAAAGCCTTCCTCAGTGATCAGTGCAAAGAAATCAAGGAAAGCAATAGAATGGGAAAGACTAGAGATCTCTTCCAGAAAATTAAAAATACCAAGGGAAAATTTCATGCAAAGATGGAGTCAATAAAGGACAGAAATTGTATGGACCTAACAGAAGCAAGAGCTATTAAAAAGAGGTGACAAGAATACACAGAAGAACTGTACAAAAAAGACCTTCATGATCCAGACAACCATGATGGTTTGATCACTCACCTAGAGCCAGACATCCTGGAAAAAGAAAGCAAGTGGACAGTAGAAAGCATCACTACAAACAAAGCTAATGGAGGTGATGGAATTACAGTTGAGCTATTTCAGATCCTGAAAGATGATGTTTTGAAAGTGCTGCACTCAATATGCCAGCAAATTTGGAAAACTCAGTAGTGACAGGGCTAGAAAAGATCAGTTTTCTTTCCAATCCCAAAGAAAGGCAATACCAAAGAATGCTCAAACTACCACACAATTGCACTCATCTCACAAGCTTATAAAGTAATGCTCAAAAATCTCTAAGCCAGGCTTCAGCAATACATGAACCATGAAATTCCAGATGTTCAATCTGGTTTTAAAAATGGAAGAGGAACCAGAGATCAAATTGCAAACATCTGCTGGATGATCAAAAAAGCAAGAGCATTTCAGAAAAAAACATCTATTTCTGCTTTATTGACTATGCCAAAGCCTTTGACTCTGTGGATCACAATAAACTGTGGAAAATTCTGAAAGAAATGGGAATACCAGACCACCTAACCTGCCTCTTGAGGACCCTGTATGCAGATCAGGAAGCAACAGTTAGAAATAGACATGGAATAACAGACTGGTTCCAAAGAGGAGAAAGAGTACATCAAGGCTGTATAATGTCACCCTGCTTATTTAACTTATATGCAGAGTACATCATGAGAAATCCTGGACTGGAGGAAGTACAAGCTGGAATCAAGACTGCAGGGAGAAATATCAATAAACTCAGATATGTAGATGACACCACCCTTATGGTAGAAAGGGAAGAAAATCTGAAGAGCCTCTTGATGAAAGTATAAGAGGAGAGTGAAAAAGTTGGCTTAAAACTCAACATTTAGAAAACGAAGATCGTGGCATTCGGTCCAATCACTTCATGGCAAATAGATGAGGAAACAGTGGAAACAGTGGCTGACTTTATTTTTTCAGGCTCCAAAATCACTGCAGATTGTGATTGAAGCCATGAAATTAAAAGATGCTTACTCCTTGGAAGGAAAGTTATGGTCAAGCTAGACAGCATATTTAAAAGCAGAGATATTACTTTGCGATCAAAGTTCCATCTAGTCAAGGCTTAGTTTTTTCAATAGTCATGTATGGATGTGAGTGTTGGGCTATACAGAAAACTTAACGCTGAAGAATTGATGGTTTTGAACTGTGGTGTTGGAGAGGACCTTGAGAGTCCCTTGGACTGCATGGAGATCCTACCAGTCCATCCTAAAGGAGATCAGTCCTGGGTGTTCATTGGAAGGACTGATGCTGAATTTGAAACTCCAATACTTTGACCACCTGATGTGTAAAGCTGACTCATGTGAAAAGACCCTGATGCTGGGAAAGATTGAAAGCAGGAGGAAAAGGGGACATCAGAGGGTGAGATGTTTGGATGGCATCACTGACTCAATGGACATGAATGTGAGTGTACTGCAGGAGTTGGTAATGGACAGGGAAGCCTGGTGTCCTGTGGTCAATGGGGTCATAAAGAGTTGGACATGACTCAACAACAGAACTGAACTGAAGTGATGGGACCAGATGCCATGATCTTAGTTTTCTGAATGTTGAGTTTTAAGACAACATTTTAACTCCTCTCTTTCACTTTCATCAAGAGGCTCTTTAGTTCTTCTTCACTTTCTGCCATAAGGATGGTATCATCTGCATATCTGAGATTATGATATTTCTCCCAGAAATTCCAGCTTGTCCTTCATCCAGTGCAGCATTTCTCATGATGTACTTTGCATAAAAATAAGCAGGGTGACAATATACAGCCTAGATGTACTCCTTTTTCTGTTTGGAATCAGTATGTTTTTCTATGTGTACTTCTAACTGTTGCTTCGTAACCTGCTTACAGATTTTCAAGAGGCAGGTCATGTGATTTTATATTCCCATCTTTTCAATAATTTTCCACAGTTTGTTGTGATCCACAAAGTCAAAGACTTTGCCATAGTCATTAAAGCAGAAGTAGATGTTTACCTGAAACTCTCTTGCTTGTTTGATGATCCAGCAGATGTTTACAGTTTGATCTCTGGTTCTTCTGCCTTTTCTAAATCCAACTTGAACATCTCGTAGTTGATGGTTGATGTACTGTTACTTTACTAGCGTGTGAGATGAGTGCAGTTGTGTGGTAGTTTGAGCCTGCTTTGGCTTTACCTTTCTTTGGGATTGTAATGAAAACTGACCTTTTCCAGTCCTGTGGCAGCTGCTGAATTTTCCAAATTTGCTGGCATATTAAGTGCAGTGGTTTCACAGCATCATCTTTTAGGATTTGAATTAGCTCAACTGGAATTCCATCACCTCCATTAGCTTGGTCATAGTGATGCTTCCTAAGGCCCACTTGACTTTGCATTTCAGGATTACTGGCTTTAGATGAGTGATCACACCAGTGTTATTGTTTGGATCGTGAAGTTCTTTTTTGTATAACTCTTCTGTGTATTCTTGCCACCTCTTCTTGTACAGAACTGGAGTGGCTGTAAGGAGATATCCCACATCCAAGGGCAAAGAAGAAGCCCCAGACAGTTTATAGGAGGGGCAAAATCATATTTTACATTAAACCCAATAGGTGCCAGAGATGCTCAGAGGGCTCAAACAAACCTTGTGAGCACCAAAACCCAGAGGCCCCACAGAACCTGAGACAGGACCGTGTTTTCATGTCTCCTGAAGAAGTAAGGGTCAGCAGTGGACTGCTGCAGGGATAGGAGCTCCAGGTGCAGCAGACCTGGATATGGCATAAGACCTCTTGGAGGAGGTTGACATTAACCCCACAGAGCCAACAGAACTTACACAGGACTGGGGAAATAGACACTTGGAGGGCACAAAGAGACCTTTGTGTTCACCAAGACCCAGTATAAAGGAGCAGTGATCCAACAAAGGACTGATGCAGACTCGCTTATGAGTATCCAGGAGTCTCCAGTGGAGACTGCAGTCAGTGGTGGCCAACTACAGGGTTGGGGGCATCAAGTATAGCAGTGCATGCTTGGGACCTTTTGAAAGAGGTTACCATTATCTTCATTACCTCCACAATATTTTGGCCCCAGTTAAATAGCAGGGAGGGAACATAGCCCCACCTATTAACAGAAAATTGGATTAAATATTTACTGAGCATGGGTCAGCCCATCAGAAGAAGACCCAGTTTCCCCCTCAGTCTCTCCCATCAAGAAGCTTCCATAGGCCTCTTATCCTTCTCTATCAGAGGATAGACAGGCTGAAAACTACATACATAGAAAAATAACCAGTCTGATCACATGGACCACAGTTTTGTCTAACGCAATGAAACTATGAGCCATGACATGTAGGGCCAACCAAGACAGACGGGTCATGTTGGAGATTTCTGACAAAATGTGGTCCAGTGGAGAAGGGAATGGTAAGACACTTCAGTATTCATACCTTGAGAACCCCATTAACAGTATGAAAAGGCAAAAAGATAGGACACTGAAAGATGAACTCCCCAGATCGGTAGGTGCCCAATATGTTACTGAAGATCAGTGGAGAAATAACTCCAGAAAGCATGAAGAGATGGTGCCAAAGCAAATCAACACCCAGATGTGGAAGTGACTGTTGATGGAAGTAAAGTACAATGCTGTAAAGAGCAGTATTGCATAGGAACCTGGAATGTTATGTTCTTGATTCAAGGCGAATTGGAAGTGATCAAACAGGCGATGGCAATAGTAAACATTGACATTTTAGGAATCAGAGGAGGGAAATGGCCTGGAAAGGGTGAATTTAACTCAGATGAACATTATTATCTACTACTGTGGGCAGGAATCCCTTAGAAGAAATGGAGTAGCCATCATGGTCAACAAAAGAATCCAAAATGCAGTACTTGGATTCAGTCTCAAAAACGACAAAATGATCTCTCTTTGTTTCCAAGGCAAACCATTCATATCACGGTAATCCAAGTCTAGGCCCCAATCAGTAATGCTGAAGATGCTGATGTTGAACAGATTTATGAAGACCAACAAGACCTTCTAGCACTAACACCCAAAAAAGATGTCCTTTTCATTTTAGGGGACTCGAATGCAAAATTAGGAAGTTAAGAAACACCTGGAGTAACAGGCAAGTTTGGCCTTGGAGTACAGAATGAAGCAAGGCAAAGGGTAAGAGAGTTTTGCCAAGAGACCAGGCTGGCCATAGCAAACACCCTCTTCCAACAACACAAGAGGAGACTCTACATATGGACATCACTGGATGGCCAATACCAAATTCAGATTGATTATATTATTTGTAGCCAAAGATGGAGAAACTCTACACAGTCAGCAAAAATAAGACTGGGAGTTGACGGTGGCTCAGATCATGAATTCCTTATTGCCAAATTCAGACTTAAATTGAAGAAAGTAGGGAAAACCACTAGACCATTCAAGTATGACCTAAATCATATCCCTTAAGATTATACAATGGGAGTGAGAAATAGATTCAAGGGATTAGATATGATAAACAGTGTGCCTAAAGAACTATGGACAGAGGTTTGTGACATTGTGCAGGAGGCAGGGTTCAAGACCATCTCTAAGAAAAAGAAATGCAAAAAGGCAAAATGGCTGTCTGAGGAGGGTTTACAAATAGCTGTGAAAAAAAGAGAAGCAAAAGGCAAAGGAGAGAAGGAAAGATATACCCATTTTAATTTTGAGTTTAAGCTTCTTTGATATTTTATTTTTTATTTAAATTTATTTATTTTAATTGGAGGCTAATTACTTTATGATATTTTCGTTGTGGATATTTAAGTTATTTTGACACTGGAAATTTGATTTTGAAGCACTTACTTAGTTCCAAATATATTTTGTAGTGCTTTGAATTTGATGTTATATGTTTTTGAGGCTAGTTTGAAAGGTAGGGTCTGAGTACATATACATATCAATTGCTTTCCTTTGGCCAAAAAGAATAAGGAGATTGGCATATGCCGAGAATGGACTGTTGGGACAATACCAAGTTTTAAAGGAAAATATCTAGAAAGCTATGAAATAGACACATAGAATCAAATAGATGAGGACACTCCTTAGAATTACTATTCAGCTGGAGATAATACCTCTGTGACAGGGGCAGTGGAGAGGGCAAGCAAATATTTTCACTACAGCAATGGTTACAAGTGAGCACCTCTAAACACAAGGATGCTTTTGTTAAAATGCACTACTTTCAATCTGAGTCAGATCTAAATTTGTTAGTAGGAGGTAAGATAAGCATGTCAGTGAATTCACTATTACCCTTATATGAAATTAAATTAGGAAAACCCTTAATCAGACAATAAGGAATCCATATCAAATTGTACTATTAAACTATGATGTAATGTCATGTTCTTATCTCTTCTTAATTGAAAACTGAAGAAGCTCAGCTCTGGGCTTGATGCAATATCATTAAAATAATCATTTTTTCATTGTTTTTAATATGTAGAATTTAATTCCATGAAATAGTTGAGATCATCTGCTTTCTAAGCATCATTTCTTTTAATAAACAATATCAATGTTTTTCATTATATTTACTTTTTGTCCTGGCTAATACAAGCCTAAAAACTAAATTTTGGTTTCTAGTGTTTCTGCAGTTTACCTGAGGCAGTTATTTCCTGCTATAATTTTGCTTTTTCAATTCTTAATTCCTGTGTGTGTGTGTGTGTGTGTGTGTGTGTGTGTGTTTAATGATTCTTAGTTTGTTTGATGTGGACTTTATTATGACCCTTCTATGTGAGTCAAAATAGAAGCTTTGAATAAAGCTTCTTTTACAGAAGCTTTGAATAAAGCTTCTATAAAAATTCTTATACAAATATTCTATAGGTATAATTGTAAGGTCCTAGGTCTTAACCTTAAAAGGAATGAAAGAGCCAGATATTTTACTAGTGAAATGTGTTCCTTCAGGAATAATAGAAAACTGCAAGAACAAGTAAACTATGGTGGACCATAGGCAAGTCTGAGGAACAACACAGATTGGGCATGCTTTTATAGATAAAGGAGGACACTGTGGAGGTTATGACTGTACTTCGACTGCAAGAGAGAAGTAGCTTGCTGGTTGTTCAGAAGGGAATCTTTCTTCCTGCCAGGATCTTTATGCTGCTGCGAGTGATTATGTGTGAGCGCTCCCTCTTCAGGGCTTCCTAACTCGTAGAGTAGTTAGTTACACATTTAATTCCTAAAAAATGCAGGGCGTCCTCGGTGGTTCCATGGTAAAGAATCCACCTGCCTTTGAAGGCACAGGTTCGATCCCTGGTCTGAGAAGATCCTACATGCCAAGGAGCAACTATATCCATGTGCCACAACTACTAAGCCTGGTGCTCCATAGCTCAGGGATCACAACTACTGAGCCCATGTGCTGCAACTATTGAAGCCCCCCGCACTCCCTTGAGCCCTCACTCTGCATCAAGAGAAGGCACACCAACATTGCAACTAGAGAGTAGCCCCAGCAAGGAAGATCCAGCAATGCCAATAAACAAGTAAATAAAATTACAATAAAAAAGGAAGTGGAAAATCAATTCATCAATGTTAAAAAAAAAAAAAAAAGTTTGTACTATTTACCCATTTCCAAGCAGCTCCTTCCTCCACACCCTCACCAAAATTTAACATTGTTAATCTTATAAAATTTTAACTATTCTTGGTTAGGGAAAAGTTTCTCCACAGTGAGGGACACCCAGAGAGGTTCACAGAGTTACATGGAGAAGAGAAGAGAGAGGAGGGAGTTAGAGGTGACCCGAATGAGATGAGGTGGAATCAATAGCGGAGAGAGCAAGCTAGCCAGTCAACAATCATTTCCTTATGTGCACTCCACAACTGGACCACTCAGAGATGTTCAAGGAGTTATACAGAGAAGAGAAGGTGGGGTGGGGGGAGGAGACAGAGGTGGCCAGGAGGATAAAAGAGGGGAATCAAAAGAAGAGAGTTGATGTATGACAAAACTAATACAATATTGTAAAGTAATTCACCTCCAATTAAAATAAATAAATTTATATTAAATAAATAAATAGCCTTAAATAAAAAAAAAATTAACTATTCTAGCGAACGTGGAGTTGAATCTATTGCATCCTCTGCTGATTGATAATGATTAATAATGTTGAATACATTCTCACATACTTCAAGGCCTTTGCATAATTTCTTCTGTGAGGTGTCTGTTCAAATCTTTTCCCAACATCTTACTGGTTTAAATGTCTTCTTTATTGCCGATTTGAAAAATTTACTTATATAAACTGACTATAAGACTTATCTACATTTATGAATATACATTTTCTTCCAGTACCTTTAAAGCTTTGGCCCATATTCAGACTATTTGAATAATTTCAACTATAAAGTTAGACTACAAATATTTTTGCATTTATTTATGTATGATGCATGATACTGTTTGAAGCTTTTTTCTAGATACCTGGTTTAAGCAGCATAGTTTTATAATTACATGAATCCTATGATCATATATGCATTAAACTGATGCACATTAAAATTTTCAAGAGTTTATTTGAGCATACATTGATTGAAATTGGCAATGTCAAACCAAAGGTGGTTAGGAGACAGGCAAGATTTTAATAAAAAGATGCAGAAAGCAGAGCATAGAGATTATTTGACTGGCTATAGCTTAAACAGTTGTCTTCTTTGGGAAAATCTGGTTAGCCGTCTGTGACTGATGACTCTTAAGTTTCATTATCTAGAGTTTGAATGCATCAACTTTGGTTTGGGTTTTGGCTTGCCTACATAGACTATAAAGGTGTTAGAGTGACCTCAGTCTAATGGCCTCCTTGGTTAAATACTGTAAGAGTCTCTGATATTTCACTTTAATCTATTTGCTTATTCTAATGTAGTTAATAGTACTATAGCTTACTAACAAGTCCTAAATTCAGGCCTATGAGTCCTCCAATTTTGTACTGTTTCTCAAGATCATTTTGCCTAGGCTTCTTGCATTGTTTTCTCCACAAATTTTAGGATCAACTTTTGATTTGTAGAAATAGCTTGTTGAAATTTTGATTGGTGTTGCATTATGGCTATAGATCCATTTGAAGACAATAAATATTACAAACATATTCTTCAACTAATAAAAATGGTACTTTGCTTTACATATTTTGAATTTTTAAGTCCACTTTTTTAGAAAATTTAGTGTAAAGTTTGTACATATTATTTGTTAAATTCCTCCTTATTATTATGCACTTTGATTTTTTTGTAAATCAAGTTTTTATTTAGGGCTTCCCTAGTGTCTGAACCGTGGGAAGTCTGCCTACCAATTCAAGGGGCTTGGGCTTGATACCTAGGCTGGAAAGATCCCACTTGCTGAGGAACAACTGGGCTCGAGTACAACAGCTACTGAGCCTGTGATATAGGGCCCAGAAGCTGCAACTATTGAACTATTGAGTACCACAACTACTGAAGCCCTTGTGCTCTAGAGCCCATGCTCCACAACAAGAGAGGCCAAAGCAATGAGAGGGCGCACATGGCAACTGGAAAGTAGCCCCAGGTTGACATGACTAGAGAAAAGCCCACAGTAGTGAAGACCCAAATCAGCCAAAAATAAACAAGCAAATTTTTAAAAATTTATTTGATTTTTCCAATTTTGGGTTGCAATTATTCAGGAATAAAGTAGATTTTTGTAAATATATTGGCCTTGTATCCTACGAGTTTTTTAATCTAATTTGCAAATTTCACTCATCTGAAATTTCTTAAAATTTTTTCTATAACCCAACATATTATCTATCTTGTTGAATATTTTCTTTAGGTATTGGGTACAGTGTTTAATAAAGGTTGATCAATAAACGGTGGATCATTTTTGTTTGAATCTTGTATATTCTTGGTGATTATTTAGTTTTCTTATTCTGTCAGTCACTGAGACAATGGTGGTAAGTATCTCTGATGGTAAGTTTATTTATTTTTTTTTCTTCCTTTACTACCACGTGATTTTGTTTCATATATTTTGAAGCGTTCTGTCTGGATGAATTCATGTTAGAATGCTAATGTATTTCTGTAGAAAAAATTCATTTACCACTATGAAATTTCACTTCTAAATGATAATTAGCACTCCTTATCTTGACATCTATGTTGCTCAATATAAATATAATCACTCAAATTTTCCTATTCTTAATGATTGCATGGTATAACTTTTCTCACTTTTTAACATTCAATCCTCTTGTGTCTCCATACTTAAAAAGCATAGCTCTTGTAAACAGCATATATACAGCCTATATTTTAACTGTAAAGTGATTATTGAGTTCTTCAAATTCACAGCCACCTCTTGTTTATTTTCTATGTGTCTTGTCTCTTTATTTTCCTTTTCTTCCTTTGGATTTTTAAAAATCACTTTTTTGATATCTGAATAGATAGTTAGATGGGCATACAGAAATAGATATAATCATCTATATATTTCAAGACTTTTAATCTGAATCTTTTTTGATTGCTTTTAATGGTAGCTCTAGTGACTGCAGTGTGTGTTCTTAAAAAAAAAAGAAAATCAAATTCTAGAGAAAGACAGAAGTATAATGCTTTATATGGCCCATTCAATAAGGGATGAATAAAAAGGAGACTCAAAAAGTAGAGAGGGGCAGAGAGGAATAAAACTCTCCTATTTGCAAATTATATAATTATACACATGGAAAGTGATTAAGGAATCTAAATAAAGATTACAAATCTAGTGATAAACATGTTCTGTTACCTGCCCTATGGTATATTTTATACTAAATGTGAAGTGAAGTGAAAGTTGCTCAGTGGTGTCCAATTCTTTGCAACCCCATGGATTTCCATACAGTCCATGGAGTTCTCCAGGCCAGAATACTGGAATAGCCATTTCCTTCTCTAGTGGATTTTCCCAACACTGGAATTGAACTCAGGTCTCCAGCATTGCAGGCAGATTTTCTTTTTTTTTTTTTTTTAACCAGCTGAGCCACCAGGGAAGCCCTACAAAACGTGGTAACTTATAAATAATATTCATTTGTCTTCCTTTGAAAGCATTGAATTTTGTTCTGCTGGACAGTTAAATTACAGATGAATAACTTTCATCTCTTAGGCTTGATTTTTATTTTTAGAGCAGGTTTATTTCTTTTCTAACTTCACTCATAGTGTGCAGAATTTTATTGTCATTTCCCTTAAGCAAGAGCTTTTTCTAGAGGCTCAGAAGAATTTCTCAAATGTTTTATAAGTTTTGTCCCTTCTCTATGATCTAGAATTCCAGCATTTTTGGAAAAGTCTGACTGTTCATTTCTAAATCTCCCAGCAGCTGCTCTGTAATGGGTTGTGAAGTCTTGCACTAAGCGTACACAAGGACCAGCAGGAAAATCCATACAGAACTTCGTCTCCTAACCCTACCCAGCTCCATCCTTTCCAGCACCCTGACCTACAATTCTAGAAAACTATACACAATTCTAGAAAATTATACAGCCCTATAAGATATTTCTTGCCTTCACAACTCAGTAAGACCATTGTAGTCTGCTAGGATTTGACCTTACAGTGACGGAGCACCAGGTGAGTGTGCATCTCACCTCACTTTTTCTAGTCTCCCAATAAGCACAAGTTGAAGATGGGTGACTTTAAGGTAACAATTCTAATGTGAGAAAAGCCATATAATGCTGTATTAATTCATGAATGGGACCCAATGGTTGGGCTTCCCAGGTGGCACCAGTGGTAAAGAATTTACCTGCTAATGCAGGAGATGTAGAGATGTGGGCTTGGCAACCCACTCCAGTATTCTTACCTGGAGAATCCCATGGACTGAGGAGCCTTGTGGGCTACAGTCCACAGGGTTGCATAGAGGTGGACATGAGTGAAATGACTTAGCATGCATGCATGCACATAGAGCAGGTTAACTTTCCCAAATGTTATGAAAACCATGGGTAGAGCAGAACATGGTGCAAATAGCTCAAAAAGGAGGGAAAATAAAAGAAGGCTGTGTCAACATAATACAAAATGAAAGAAAATGGCTGCTTTTATATTTTCAGGTGTAGTATTATAGAATGCTTTCAGATTTACAGAAAATATGTATATTCTTACTGCTCTCTATCATGTTTTAATATGTTCCTCAACCATAATGAAATAGAATCATTACAAATAAAAATCAATGAGTTTTATTCTTAAGACAGTACATTCCTTCTTAATTAAGGCATTGACCAGGAAAACTTCAATAAAATGATGCAAGATACTGCAGTGTAAGTTCTCTCTTACATATTCATTATTCCTTCTCTTACCCTTTTATTCATTCAATATAAAAAAGTTTAGTTATGCTTCAACTTGTACTCATAACCTTACAGAAGAGTTATAAGGATATGGTCTTTACCTTTTGATGTAAAGCTTATGATGATTCATTACCTGCCAAATTAATTTTTTCCATAGTCATTTATTGTCATCAAGTTTCTGTCATGTGGCAGGTTAGTCCTGTCACAGCAATTGCTGCACCCTCCGTATATCGACTGCTCAGTGACAAGAAATACATTTTCTCAAGGTCATACTTTCTCAAGTATCTCCTAGATACTTAAAACAATGTCACTCTACTCAGTGGGTATTTCTACACAAAGACATAATAGGTTCGTTTTAAAATATTTTTATAAAATGGGCAGGGAGAAAACTAAGTCTTAATACTCATAAGTGGTTTTTGCTTAGTATGTTACTTTGAGTCCCATTTATAATGGAACCATAATGTGGCCCAATATAACAAGTTCATGTCTCTGGGGCATGATTATAATGAAAACCACTCAGGCTTTCAGTGTCCTGGCTGTTCTTTCTACTTCAGTGAGGCAGGGTTGCAGAGGGTCACCTCAAAATACAGACTCAGTAGTGACCTCTTTGAATCCTTTATTCCTTCCAACATATATCTTCTTTACCTACATCAAAAAGCAACTATTTTCTATTTCATGAGCTACTCTGTACCAGAAACGTGGTCAAAAGAAAGTGTAATGGTGGTGAATGCAAACTGAGAAATAAATATAGAAAATAAGAGTATCATTTAAGCTGGAAGAAAGGGAACTGATGATGATGACCATTTGTGGTTGCTGAATATAATGTAACTAATAATCAAGAGAAGAAATGTTAACTGGGAAATACCGTTACTCTAAACTGACAAAGGGCCATGGTTCTTAAAATGACATTTGAAAAAAGTGACATACTCCACTTCATTTTTTGTTTAAATTGGTCAGTTGACTAGAACATCCATTACAAGAAAGACTGTGTATAGAGTTTGCAACTTGAGCAACAGCTTGGATGAAGCCATAACATTAGTCATTAATTTCCTAAGGGAGATACTCCCATCACAAGAGAAAGCAAATAGAAATAATAATGCCCTTAATTGCTATTCTATAATTTATAGTTTTGTAGAGCACTTTTTTTATGGACCATATTGTGTCTTCCACTACAATTCCTATGTTGAAGCCCTAAGCCTGTATATGACTATACTAGAAGACAGGATCTATAAGAGAGTCATAAATGTTAATGAGATCATAATGATGAGACCTTAATACAATAAGATTGGTGATCTTATAAGAAGAGGAATGCTTCAGTCCATGGGGTTGCAAAGAGTCAGACAAAACTGAGCAACTAAACAGCAATAAGAAGAGGAAGAGAACCAGAGAGCTCTCTGATGTGCACATAAGAAAGACCACTTGAATGCACAGTGACAAGAGGCTATCTACAAAGCCAGAAAGAGAAGTCTCGTCAAATACTAAGTCTGATAGTAACATGAGTGTGCACTGGCAGCCTCCATAACTGTGAGGAAATACATGTCTGCTATCTAAGCCATCCAGTGTGTAAAACTTAGTTTTGTTGTTGTTTTTCAGTTGCTCAGTTGTGTCTGACACTGTGATCCCATGAGGTGCAGCACGCCAGGCATCCTTGCTATTCACTATCTCCTGGAGTTTGCTCAAATTCATGTCCATTGAGTCAGTGATGCCATCCAACCATCTCATCCTCTATCTTCCTCTTCTTCTATCCTCAATCTTTACCAGCACCAGGGTCTTTTACAATGAGTCAGTTCTTTGCATCAGGTGGCCAAAGTATTGCAGCTTCAGCTACATCATCATTCTTTCCAATGAATAGTCAAGGTTGATTTCCTTTAAGATTGACTGCTTTGAGCTCCTTGCAGTGCAAGGCACTTTCAAGAGCAAATGTACATGCACTGTCTAAGCCATTCAGCCTATAAGACTTTGTTATAGTAGCCCAATCTAATATAGCTGTCATATTTATTTTTAGTTGTCATAATAAAAAAGCAAAATGTTTAGCTCTTGTTTTTATCCCAATACTGGAGGCAAAGAAATTAAGGATCAGAAAATCTGAGTGATTTTCCTCAAGTGACTTCCCTGGTGGCTCAGATGGTAAAGCATCTGCCTACAATGCGGGAGGCCAAGTTTCAATCCCTGGGTTGGGAAGATCCTCTGGAGAAGGAAATGGCAACCCACTCCAATACTCTTGCCTGGAAAATCCCATGGATGGAGGAGTATTGTAGGCTACAGTCCTTGGGGTCACAAAGAGTCAGACATGACTGAGCGACTTCACTTTCACTTTCACCTAGGTAGTAAGTAGTGGGTTTAAGATTAAAGATTCACTCCTTTTTATATAAAGAATCTTTATATTTCATCAACTGGCCCAGTAAAACCAGCATAAATGGAAAAAAAAATCCTCTGGGTGACCTAACAATAGCATTTTCTTATGTAAGAAAATAAATATTTTGAAAGTAACTTTTTATAGAATTTAGAGGAAAATAAAAATATTAAAATGCTGCTTTAATATAATCTACCGCCATCTTAAAAATCCTAAGTAGGCAATGAAAATGGTGTGAAGTCATTACCTTAAGGATTTGAACCTTATTTACTTCGATGTTTGTAAACATTGTAAAGGCTTTTTTGAAGCAATTCTCTAAATATGATTCACCCATTTTGACCTGCCAAAGACTAACATATAAAATAAATTTAACATCTCCACTGTTTCTGAAAGATATTTCCATATTGATTCATAAATTGGAGCAATATCTGTATCAGTTCCAGTGTCATTTAAATTCTCTTTTTAGAATACTTCATTTTGCATTTTTCTACACCTGGCTACTTACTGGAGGAATACTGTGCTTTTAAAATTCATGTTGGCAACACTTATATCTAATTAACCTCCATATGCTGAAGAGACTCCTAACAAATTATATGGATATGTATCTTTATAGGGAATACAATTTCTCATAACTACACCCCCAGGAGTCCTATTTTTGAAGAAATCACTCAATATAAGTAGAAGAGTAGTTAGGACAGAAACTGTTTTAAAGAGCACACTTCTGTTTCCATAGTAACTATAACCTCACCAGGCTCAATCTGGAGTTTATATGGAGGCAATATCATTCTGACATTGATTTCTTCCAGTTTGATTTTCTTTAAAAATAAAGAAACCATCACAGAACAAATTAATGAGAAAATAGATTACCTTTTTGTATTTATCTACATTAGCCCCCAAATGAGAAGTTATTTTACATATTAAACCAACAAAACAAGTGATATATGATGTTAACATCCAGTCCATCCCTCGCTAATGGTACAGATCCCTGAGTACTTACATTTAAAAGATTTCAGTTTAAGATAGGAACTTAATTTCAATGGTAACATGGGAAAAATATTAATCATGATATAGGGAAATTATTCATTTGTCCAATGTACAACCTCATAAGCGCCTGAATGAAATATAAAACAACATTGAATGCAGGTAAATTCATTTTGAAAACACTATATAATTGTTATGTTTCAAATTCTTTGATGCTTAGTAAATCGTTGCTTGATTTGGAAGTATGTATTTTACCATATTTAACAAACCAACAATACAAAATAATGAATTCAAAACTAATGTACTAGGAAATTGCTGGGATTAAAGACCTTATTTGCAAAGGTGGGACAATCAGATGTAAAATAAAAGCAGAAATAACTTTTTATTTTTTTGCAACTCAGAGAAAATGTGTACTGTTAAGATACATTTGTAATACAAAGCATAATGATTCTAAATAGCTATTTCCATGTACCTATGAATAAGGCAAAAAATAAAAGAACCTAGAAAATGTTTCCATTTTTTCATATAATAATTTATTGCACTTTAAAATATAGTTTTCTTATCTGAATTATAATTATACAATATCATATATCTTTTGATCAGAACTGTGAAAAATGCAGCCATCCATTTTCACACTCAGAAGGCTTGGTAATAGCATGCAAGTTCATGCAGTTAATCTGTGATAAATACTTTGGCATATGCTAGAAATTCTAAAAGAATAATTTATATCAGGCACAACATCTGTTTAAAAAAGAAGACTTGCTAATCAAATTTCATTTACTCTTCCTGTGCTCATTTTTCAGGATGGCAATGGGATGAACACCAGGCACTGCACGGGAGTGCCATCTGCATGACAAAAATCACATCTTGGCTAGAATTCAGACACACAACTTTGATTTTTATTCCCAGAAACTTTCTGGCACAAAACCATCAATGGCAGGTGGGTATAAATTATGTGGGCATCTGAAGAGAAAGGTTTTTCTTTAATACTGTTACAGTGTTAGGTGTGAATGAAGATTAGACTTTTCTTATAAAGGTTTTTTTTTATAAAGCTTAGGCCCTTTAAAGTTTCTTTTCTTTTCTTTTTTTTTTTTTTTTTAAAGCCCAAACTATTCCTTTAAAGTTTAGGCAATAGCCAATTATATACCTATAGCAACCACTGTATATTTTTGTATAAAGCCAAAAAATAAAAATAAAAACAATTGAAATAACTTGTGTTCTTCCTACAAGTTGCAAGCTCACCGAGGAAAGTAACTTTTTAAGTATTTAAGGCCTGTCACAGAGCTTATCAGACAGTGCTGCTGCTGCTACTAAGTAGCTTCAGTCGTGTCTGATTCTGTACGACCCCATAGACGGCAGCCCACCAGGCTCCGTGGTCCCTGGGGTTCTCCAGGCAAGAACACTGGAGTGGGTTGCCATTTCCTTCTCCCATACATTAAAGTGAAAAGTGAAAGTGAAGTCGCTCAGTCACGTCTGACTCTTCACGACCCCATGGACCGCAGAGCCTACCAGGCTCCGCCATCCATGGGATTTTCCAGACAAGAGTACTGGAGTGGGTTGCCATTGCCTTCTCCAAATCAGACAGTAGACATTCAATAATTATGTGTGGCTGGAATGTGTATGACTGAATCATGGGACAACAGTATGCCCTAGAAGGGGGCCATTTATGTTAACTTTTATATACTATGTATTTATTCTTCAGGCACAGATTAAGCAGTTAATACCTTCCCACTTGTTGATAGAGAATTCTCTGTGTCACCCTGACAAAAATTTTCATGGCAGGAAAATGTAATTCCACAGCATCAAACATTCTCTTTTACTTGCTATTTTCTGTAGGTCTTTACAAAACAAATATCAAGAAAATTAAATTATCCCCTACAGGAGAATGATGTGAAAGAAAAACAAGTAGAATTTAGATTCAAACTCTGTGTATCTTGAAATACATGCTTGACATAAAAAACAGTTAAAAATCTCAAAAGAAAGTTATTCAATGAGGTGACATCTTTTTATTAAAAATGGCACTGTAATGTACTATATAAAGAGCTCATTGGCATACAGTGTTAAATTGCTTCAAAACTGCCTAAGGCCATGTAAAAGAAGGTGAACAATATTGCTCTATAGAACCATACAATTGCTACAGGCTGTTGTTTTCTCTCTGAAGATTGATGACATGCAAATGGACTGACTGTTTCCTAAAGAATTTAATATCATCAGATTCTAGAAATCATGAAGTGTAGTTTTGTTTTTTTCCCCCACGAGTTATACTTTCAAGTATTTACTTAAATAGCATTTAAAAAATGAATTGTGGAAACACTCAATGTTAAAAAAATAAAATGAAACACAAGGAACATTTGAGAAACTGCCACAAGAATAGTCTAGGGAAACAGGTCAAGTAAATGTCAGATGGTGCCTGGGATGGGATTCTGGAAATCCCATTATTTTTGCCTATCAAAATAATATAGGCAAAATTCAAGGAAATAAACTATGGACCCTAGTTCATACTGCTGCTGCTGCTGCTGCTGCTAAGTTGCTTCAGTCGTGTCCGACTCTGTGCAACTCCATAGACGGCAGCCTACCAGGCTCCCCTGTCCCTGGGATTCTCCAGGCAAGAACACTGGAGTGGGTTGCTATTTCCTTCTCCAGTGCATGTAAGTGAAAAGTGAAAATTGAAAGTGAAGTCGCTCAGTCGTGTCTGACTCTTCGCAACCCCGTGGACTGCAGCCTACCAGGCTCCTCCACCCATGGGATTTTCCAGGCAA
Source organism: Capricornis sumatraensis (assembly GCF_032405125.1). Lineage (NCBI taxonomy): Eukaryota > Metazoa > Chordata > Mammalia > Artiodactyla > Bovidae > Capricornis > Capricornis sumatraensis. The sequence goes on from NC_091069.1 coordinate 123,508,051, forward strand.
GAGTACTGGAGTGGGGTGTCATTGCCTTCTCTGAGTTCACACTAAGGTATCACATTTTTTTTCCATTAAGTATAGCAAACATACCATATTAATGCAAAACATTAATAGTAGGGGAAACGATGTGAAGTAAATGGAAATTCTCTATATGATCTTTTCAATCCTTCTGTAAATATAAAGCTGTTTTAAGGAAAAGTCCATTAAGATCAATGAAAACAAAATACATTAGACACACATTTTTCGTTTCTCCTCTCATTCAGTATAATTCCATCTGGTATTGACCAGGTCCTTAACTCAACTGGATGTTTCTAATATTTAGTACATTTGTGTTTTGATTGTATAGATATAATGTGTGAATGCTTCCCTTTCTCTGATTTTGTCAGGATATTTCTTCCCAGATACATACAGTCCTAACACTGTTAAAAAAAAAAAATTCAATACCATAAAATTATTACAGATCATCAGTTTCACACCTCCCCCCATACACACACACAGTTGGACATTTCTGTAAATAATAAGATTAGTTAAAGAAGGCTTACAAGCCATTAAAGAAGCGAGTTACTAGTAATTCCATAATAATAAAGAGCAACATTCATGGTTACCAAACACACACATATGCATGCACACACACACATTAAATCAATGCTTAAAATTGCTTAAATTACAAGAAAGGACTCTATTTTAATTCAACAAGTTAAAAAAAATGTTTCAAAGAAAAGTATGAGTTAATATGATAATTTGTTATTCTAAGTTAATATTTGAGTAGTATGGATCAGAAAATGAGTAATAAACTTCATATGAGAGAATCACCTTTCAGGAGAATTATAGAGTTAAGAGCTGCATTTAAGGAAGTTGTGTTTGCAATTAAGGAGGGATTGATTAGTACGATTTTGTGTCAGACTGAATGACAGTATGTTTATCCTTTCAAATGAGTAAACCAAATACCAAAATGATAAGGGACATCAGGGTGAATGCAAGAGAAAAATTGGAATCCCCACCCATGAAATGCATTCTGGGTAAAGGTAGTAACTGTGAGCATTGGTAGGTGAGGAATAAGTCATCTTAAAAAGTTGGTAATATCAGTACATTAACAATTGTGATGGGATTAAATAATTATTGCTGAAAGAATACAGAAAGGTGGTGATTGGAAAGGGATTACTGAAATTTTATATTTGAATTTGCAAATTATTTTCCAGATTTCTGATTTCTAATTGTCAATTCTCAGTCAGTATGGCCCATTTAAAGGAGGGACAGAAACGGAGAGAATTTTCCTCAGTCAATGATAATTTTAAGTTGTTTTTGTAATGGAGTTTCCCTGTAGGTAGCTGAACATGAAAATATACTGTTCACTACTTAAGCTTTGGGTGAAGGCATATTTTTATTTGTAATTGATTTATTCCTGTCAGAGTTATTCTAAGCAAGTCTGAGAATTTCCAGGGAAACTATATTATCTGTAAACTAGGAATAAGTGAAAGTGAAAGTGAAGTCACTCAGTCGTGTCCAACTCTTAGCGACCCCATGGACTGCAGCCCACCAGGCTCTTCCATCCGTGTTATTTTCCAGGCAAAAGTACTAGAGTGGGGCGCCATTGCCTTCTCTGAATTGTGGCCAGACAAAGCAAAATGGCCATCAAAAATCACAACACAGAACACAGAGTTAAAACACACACGTATAAACCTGGCAGTCCTCCTCAGACACTCCCTAAAATACAAGAATACAGTCTCTCAGAAAATCTCCTATAGAGACAGACACAGAACTTCTTCAAAGATTTCAAAGGGAGGAAAGGAAGCCAGGTTGAAAGAAAGGGGAGGAGGCGGGAGAAAACTAGGGATAGGTTACCTGTAAATAACATCTAATAATTGCATGAAGAGCAGGGATCAACACCATGAAGCGTGGCCTGAAGGCTGGGAAAATAACTGGAATTAAGAAATACCACCTAGAGTGATAAGTGATCACTGTAGAGTGATCTGTAGACTGTAAAGTGTAGAGTGAAAGACTGTCGCATGATGGATGGTGAACAGACAGAAAAGCATCTCATGCCAAAGGAAAACAAAACCAAGGAGTATTAAGACATGGCTATGGTTTTTTGCCTAACTGGAGGAAATTGGTAAACTAATTATCAATTTCAGTAGCATGGGTGAGCACCAGCTATAATCCCTTCAGGTTCTACTCTAAGCATTATTGTGTACAGATGACAAGTAGGGTGAGAAAACATGAAGATAAACTGACATTCAGACTACATACAGCTGAAATGAAGTCTAAAGGCAGAAGATTGTAAAGGCTCCTGAATCTAAGAATCCTCAATAAGAAGGTGATGCTTGTGTTGAATCTTAAACGGATAACATATTTTTACCTGGCAAAGAGGACTACAACGTGGTATTCCAGATGGAAGTAACATGTGTAAATTGTAAATTTGTGTCAGTAAAAGCAGAAGGTGTTCTGTATAACAGTATGTAGTGGGTATTTTATGCACCTGTCAAAACACGTAGTGCTACACATCATGAAGAGTGAACTTCAATACAGGTATAACTTGCATATGCAAGCTAGTATACACAAGAAGGATAAACAAGGTCCTACTGTACAAGGAATTGTATTCAATATCCTGTGATAAACCATAATGAGAAGGAATATGAAGAAGAATATATATATAATGATAACTGAATCACTCTGCTGTACAACACAAATTAAGACAACATTAGGGATCCACTATACTTCAATAAAATATTAAAAATATAGGCAAGCGTTGGAGATATTCTGAGATATGTGGATTCACTTCCAGACCACCACAATAATGCAAATATCACACTAAATCAAGTTGCACAATTATTTTTTTTTGGTATAAAAAGGTTATATTTACATTATGCTGTAATCTAGATTACAGTGTAGTGAAATGAGACTATGTATTCCCATTACAGCAGGAATTCCCTGGAAGTTCAATTGGTAAAGAATCTGTCTGCAGTGCAGGAGACCTGGGTTTGATTCCTGGGTTTGGGAAGATCCCCTGGAGAAGGAAATGGCAACCTACTCCAGTATTATTGCCTGGAAAATCCTATAGACAGAGAAGCCTGGCAGGCTACAGTCCATAGGGTTGCAAGAGTTGGACACTACTTAGTGACTAAACCACCACCACCAAGCTGTAGTCTATTAAATGTGCAATAACATTATGTCTAATAAGCAATGTCATACTTCATTTTGAACCTTACTGCTAAAAAATGCTAACCATCTTCTGAGCCTCCAAATGGTTGTAGTAGTAGTATAAAAGGCTACTGATCACAGTGATAAGCATCACAAATATAATTAGAACATAAGAAATTTATAATATTATGAGAATCATCCAAATGTGATACAGAGACACAAAGTGAGCAAATGCTGTTGGATGTGCAAGTCCATTTCTTGGAAATGGTGCCAAGAAACTTGCTCAACTCAGGGTTACCACAAATCTTTAGTTTGTAGAAAATGCAATATCTGTAAAAGTGAAGTGCAGTAAAATGAGTTACATGCCCCCCAAAAAAAAAAAAAAAAAACCACCCAGAATTTTGGAGGATCTTGGGATGGAATGCAGATTGTGATCATTCGATCTATACTGTCAATGTATGGCATAATTTCACAGAAGGCATAAAAGAAAGGGAAAAGAAAAGGTGACATCAGTAATTTTGGATGACAGCATTTTGATTGTAAAATGTACAACAATTATAAACTGTATGCAAGAATCCTGTACTATAGTTTGTAAGTTTGTTTCTCACAAAGGTAAGGATTTAAAATTCTGAAAGAACTTTTACATCAGTACTAGAGTTGAAAAAACAGGTAAATAAATTTTAGGTAATTGAAGCTAGATTTTCACTATCAGAGAGTGGAGAAAATTACAAAGAAATTAGGAAAGTAAGACTAAAAGAAACCATGTGATGTTATACTAGGGTTGCAAACATTGATATAAAATCATGTTTAATAGGTAAACAAAACAGATAAATAGGAAAAATATATTTCTAAATTCAGTTTGCTGAGTGGGCCTAAAACAAGGAACATCCAATCGATCATCATTTCTAAATATTATTCTCCAAAAAAGGAACTATCCCTCTTTAGCGAAGTTATTGACTATAGTGCTGGAACAGGGAACATGCAAGGTGAGCCTGGAATATCTTAGAAAACAGAAAACAGGAAGTGTTCAAAAACCAAAAGGAAGGACACAAGTCAATAGGATGGAAAAAGATGCAGGATCTAAGCTGAAAGAGCTATGGATAGGTAAACTTAGACCAATTGAACAAGAAAATGATGTAGTATTGGATTGTAACTCAAAATACACAAATAAACAAAAACATGATATAAATACTGGAAAAAAAAAAGAGAAAGAGAGAGAAATCTGTCTTATGAAATTCTGCATAATATGTATAGACTGCCCCCTACAGGATGTATATTTTAATCCTCTTAACCTCTCCTTGAGAGTGGAATGAATAGTCTTAGTGAATATGAACAAAATAGCAACTTTAGAATGAAAGACCTAGCAGACACGATATCAATCGCGTGATCAAGTTTAACATCACCAGTGGTGAGCTATGCTGATATCACGTTCCCCATTCTGTCATTGATACAGCCCATCATGTGATAGTGTGAGAAGGACATTTCACCTTGGTGCTTTACTTCTTAAAATCCAGTTGCTGCTGCTACTGCTAAGTCGCTTCAGTCGTGTCTGAATTTCTGTGACCCCGCAGATTGCAGCCCACCAGGCTCGACCATCCCTGGGACTCTTCAGGCAAGAACACTGGAGTGGGTTGCCATTTCCTCCTCCAATGCATGAAAGTGAAAAGTGAAAGTGAAGTCACTCAGTAAGTCCAGTGACCCCAGACTAAATATAAGGAAGATATGATACACATCCTGACTGAGGGACACAGCAAAATCTTGGACTGGTTCTCTTCAAAACTGTCAGGGTCATGAAAAGCAAAGAAAGATTGATAAACTGTCACAATCCCAGGAGACTAGGAAGACGCAGATGACTAAACACAATGCATTATCTTTAAATGGTTCCTGGGAACAGACAAAAAGCATACAGTGGGGAAAAAAAAAATTGCTAATTTTGAAATAAAACCTGAAGTTTAGCAAGAAGTAAGGTGCCATTGTTAATCTCTTACACAGGTACCATAGTTATGTCAGTGTTACTATATTAGAAGAAACTAGGTCAAGAGTATACGGAAACACTCTGTTTCATCTTTGGCAAGCTTTATATATAAAAGTTTTCCAAAATAAAAATGTTACTTAAACCACGGAGTAATCCTTGTATCTCATGAAAGCTCATTTTCCATGTATTCCATATTCTGTGTATTATAAAGTCACCTGGTTATACATCAGGAGACAAAGATCATTTTATAAAAGAATTTATTTTTGAAATAAGCTGAAATAAGTTTGGTATTACGATAACATATCAAAGTTGGTTACAGCTTCTACTGGTGGTGGTGGAGGTGGTGTTAAATACTATAGATATAGTCCTTCTCTTCTGTAAATACACACTTTATAAATGGAGGAATTCTGTTATCATTCTACATATTCAAGTGCTAATGTTTGACTTGTCTTCCCCACAAACTTAACCAGGAAATCTGTGGGATCTACATTTTTGGAACCCTATCACATTTTTGACTAGCCCACAGTGCTTCGGAACCTCCTGCTATTTCTTATTTATAGGACTCCTGACATTGTTTTTGGAAGTCTGAGAAATGTTTAATTCCTCACCTAAAATATAACCATCCCAAGGCATGCCCTTTGTGGTATATACTGACCTCAGATAAATGAGACACTAATGTTTGGACTTAACCACAGAGCCTCTTGAGTTGCTTAGAAAGCTTGAGCTGCTTGGAAAGATGGCAAAAATCATGCACAGTGCCCCAGTGAAATAAAGGTGGTCTAAGAACAAAGATGAGTGTCTGCTGATGCAGAACACAGAGAAGTGCAGATTAACAGGAGCCCTGGGAGATTTCTTCAGGGAGACAGAGAATACACAGTGACAGCACTGGCAGGCTGGTTTTCTAACCTGTTCAATCACAGTTCAAGGATCTTAAACAGCACATAAAAGTCTGGTTGGCAACTAGCAGGAAAATCCAACTTTTCAAAAAATACTGCATCTTTATGCATTCTACCTCTTTTAACCACTTAGCTTATTTCACTCTAATGTTCATAATCAAATCAACATTCAGGTGTTCTCTGAAGTCCAGGGTGTTGCAGATAGAATTTATATGATGATTTAAAACTTCATTTTGTTCAGTTTTATCAAGCATGGTTGCTCTATGCTTCTAAAAAGAAGTCTCCATCACCACTTGTCCCTTCTATTGATAAAGTGTTTCTAGATGGATGATTGTTGTACTCTCGATCATAAGTGCATACATAAAAACACTTCTCATCAATAAGTATGAGTCACAGGGACCGACTGGATATATATCCATAGCAAAACTAAAGGTTTGGTAGAATAATAATGAAGAATGGATTTTTCTAAAGCTTAATAACAATCATTATCTAAAAGCATACCTTTACTCTATATCAGAATAGAACACTTATAAAAGCAACATGCGAGTAAAAATGTAAGCTTTTATTTTCTTGTATCTTTCTTTGAAGTAGAAAGAGATGTGATTTTTAAGGTAGGTTTTACTAATTTAGAATGATATTTCCTGATGAAATAATCAGGGAAAAAAGCAATCTGAAGATTGTCATTTATTTTGATTATAGTTCTGAGCTCTACCAAAGCATTAAATAATTAGTATTTTAAAATAATTATGTTCATTTAGGTGAAAAAAACTCATAGCAATTAATGATTCTTCCTATAGATTTCTAAATAGCCAGTCAAGATATTCTTGCAATTTAGGTCAAGATGAACTTTTGCCTCATATATTTTAGTTAATTGTAGCAGCTTTTTTATATTTCTTAAAATGTTATTCAGTATTTTTTTAATAACTTAATATATTAGACTATTGGTTTTACATTTTGAAAACACCACATAGAATTTTTGAGTAGCAATGTCTGAACCAACCATTTTGTTATGAAAGCAATCCAATGATCCAACAAATCCTTTCATAGCTATATAACCTAAAAACTCTTAAATGTGTCCACTGAGAAACTAATGAGAGGGTAACAGGAAGGAAGGCCAGAGGTCCCCAAGCAGTGGGAGGGAATAAACTGTAAGTGGCATGATTTTTTTCTTTTCCTTCTCTACACAAAATAAAAAAAAAAAAAAAAAAAAGACTTCTTTTGATAACACCTGGTTCTGCTTGAACTTTTCCCAAATGATCTTACCAATGCATTTTTCTTGTGGAAATGTTTTTCCTCAGCTATGTTAATGAAACTATATATTTGCTTTAGAATCTGCCTTTCTTCAAAATGGCTCTACCTAAGACTAACTTTTTTTTTTTCCTTTTCTCAAGCCTTGGGCTGATAATGGCTCAACAAATCAGTGTTCTTGTCAATTGTTATATGGCTGGGGATGACACACCCCATGCCATTCTATCTCAAAAATGTGTACTGTGGGAGAAACTGGTGAAACTCCTTCAACCTTGCAGTGTGTCCCTTATCTGATTAGAAGCTTGCTAACAAACATAAAGTGAAAGTCATTCAGTTGTGTCTGACTCTTTGTGACCCCATGGACCATAGTCCATGAAATTCTCCAGGCCAGAATACTAGAGTAAGTACCCTTTCCTTTCTCTAGGCTATCTTCCCAACCCAGGGATCGAACCCAGCTCTCCCACATTGCAGATGGATTCTTTACCAGCTGAGCCACAAGGGAAGCAACAAACATAGACTGCCTTGCTAAAAACTAACAAGGGGCAATTTTTCTACCCGCTTCTGATGTCTATGTCATAAGCTTTTTCTATCTCTTTTATACTTAAATAAAACTCCATTATACAAAAAGCTCCAAGTGGTTAAGCCTGGTCTCTGGCCCCAGATCGAAATCCTCTCCTCTGGAGGTCATGAATCCTAGCATAGCACATGGCTTGTGGCAACAACTTTTCACTAATACACTTAAAGGAAATGGAATACATCTTCATAAGTTTTACAGATATATTCCACCCAGAAAAAACAGTCAGTCCTATAACTTGAAGCCTTAGAGCATGAAGCCATTTTTATAGTAACTAGATGCAAACAAAACTAAATAAAATTACTCACACAGGTAATACAACTATTAAGGAGGAAAACAAAAAGCTGATAAACAAATAATTTATGTCAGTACTTTTTATGTGGAATAATGCAAGGATGATGACCATGAAACATGGGAGAGATAGAGAATCATTACAGTGAAACTGATAGTTGTATTGTTTTTTGCTCCATAGGTGTTCAATTCTATCTTATGCCTAATGGTTCTGACATATTTTACACGTATTTTCTTGTGTATTTCAAACATGTTGTCAAAAATGCATCTTTCAAAAGCTCTCCTTTATTGGATTTTCTATTGTAAATACTGGGCTATTAAACCAAAGTGCACTTGACCTCCATAACATATACATGTGCTGTTTATGATCTCATAGTTTTAAGAAAGATTTCCATCATCTCTTCTACTTAAGAAGAGGGAAGCACTCAGAGTGTACTTGTTCCCTCACTCTCAGAGTTTACCTGTTCCTGTTGCTAATACCATTATTATGCTTTTTTTTTTTTTTTCCTGCTGCTAATACTTCCATCTACCAATGCACTATTAATGAAGAGTTCTAACTCAGTTTAACATCCCTTTAGGAAGGAAAAAGTGATTATTGCAAAGTACCTAGAATGACTACCTTTGTCATTGCCCTTTGGAACATCCTTAGTCATTTAATTTTTAGGGAATTGCTACCAATTAACTTTATATTCCCTGTTATGAGTGTTTTATTTTCCCTTCTCTAGTTCTGCTAGATTGAATCAGAGTTCATTTGAATCATACTTGAGCAAGAAAAATAAATGCTTATAATGGAAAATATAATTTCTAAGTAATCTCCTCCCTTACTGAAATAAAATAAAGACGGCAATTTAGAGGACCACACAGTTAATATTGGCATAAGATTTATTAATCAGGTAGGATAACAGACAACTTTCAACATGACCTTGAAGTTTTACATTGTTATTGTTTCTTCTTCCGCATTTCCAATGAGGTAGAAGTATTTGTGGGCTTCCTTCATAGATAGTTCAGCTGTTAAAAGAATCTGCCTACAATGCAGGAGACCCTGGTTCAATTCCTGGGTTGGAAAGACTCCCTGGAGGAGGATATGGTGACCCACTCCAGTATTCTTGCCTGGAGAATCCCCATGGACAGAGGAGCAGGGAGGGCTACAGTCTATGGGGTTGCTAAGAATCTGACATGACTGAGGAACTAAGCACAGCACAGAGGTGTTCATATACGGCTGGTTTAATCATCGTGCCATTGATCACAGTACAGCTGAAATGAACTATGTTTATCCCTGTAACAACTTTGCGTTGCAAAGCTTGAAATGATTTCACACACTTGAGATATCAGATACGGATAAAACCGACAATGCCAATGTTCTCTTGCAGGATATTTGAAGTTTTATTTTTCTGTTTTGGCTTTAAGCATATGAAAGATCCTTCCACTTACTTAGCAGCTGTCATTACACAATAGATACTCCTCATCTAGCCTGATATTTCAAAATATTATATAAATACCTAAAGGGACCTGGAAAGACTGGAGGTCTCACATACATATGTGAACTGAATTTTTATAAAAATTTTTATAAAGACTACATAAATTCACTAATGTCCCTATATATCCCAGAATTCCAAATCATTTTAGTTCTTTGTCATTTTTAAGTAATAAAGACCAATTCATTTAATTGCCATGAATGTACTTATTACAAGATTTCATGCAGGCATATAAAGAACATTTCCCTATATTTGGGGGGAATGATATTTTTCTATAAACAATTTGCTATAATTCCTGTGCAATTAAGTTCAGGTGAGATTTTCCAAAACATTGATAACCTTGGATTTTGGAAGTGCAATGTAAATATGATTAGAAGAAAGCACACAAAATTGAAGTTTGGAGTCAAAGAATAGTTTTGAATGTGAGGGGTTTTGAGCGAATACACTGAGAATATTGTCATTGTTTAAAAAATCAGCAACGTCAAGGTATCCAGTGAAGGTTTATTTTTCTTTAATACCATAAAATCAAGCAAGAAGAAATGTCTGCATTTATTCAGTTATTTTAAAATGTCAGCAAGGACTTCAGTTATTGAAATATTTCTCTATTTATCGTTAGTCATCTTGGCTTCAGAGTCTCCATGATTTCCTCATGGAATCAAGATGGCTGATGAAATTCAAACAGTTATATTTCACAAATCAAGCAGAAGTGTGAGAGGCGACTTTGGCTGATCACTCTCATTTTATCATGAAACTTAAAACTTTCCCACAAATTCTCAGTAAACTTATGATTATACCTCATTAACCAAGGTTGTTAGAGCTGGTGTTACCAAAATGCTTGTTCAAATGAATATATAATCCCTCAAATATAATTTGTGACCTATTTTCAATTAAGGGTTTGTTTGAGATGTAGTTTTTGTAGAAAAATAGTAATGCTTGTCAAGGTTCAAGAGAGTATTTAAGCAGGTAAGAATAGAATCTAGAACTGAGAGGGGGAAATGTTAATCATATGTTAGAGTGGCTGCTTTTATTTGTTTTGCTGTGATGGCAGTGATAACTTGGTGGAGAAGTAGCCATAAAAATGAAAACTAAGAGAAGCAGGAAATGGCTATTAATAACTGCTAATAATTTAAATGATATGAAGAAATAAGAAGAGTAGATTTTAAGCATATAACTAGAGTTTGAGATTTGTTAATTTGGAGCTTTATTTAAGCAGTATTAGGAAAATTAGGAAAGTTACAAGGGAAAGCTTTATGAGAAATGGTGATAGTGAAGAATGAAAAGCTTAGCTTATCAAAGAATTCCAGTTTATATACAGTCATCTTAAAATGTAGAACTGGATCTTAGGACAGGAGATGCTGTTCTACAAGCCTGTTAAACACAAATAATAAGTGAAAGTGCAGTGATAAATAATTGCCAATGAAAAGAATATAGAAAACATGCAAGACATTAGGTTAAAATGATCCATGCCATTTTAGTCTGTGGGTAGTTAGGGTTAACAGAGATGAAGAAAGGAGGCAAAAAAAAAAAAAAAGAGAGAGAGAGAGAGAGAGAGAGAGAGAGAGAATACAGACTTTTCATTTAAAATTAAAGATTTATCATGTACTTGCACTTTACCTAGCATATCCTAGTGGTTAGTTAGGCATGCAAAATTAAAGACAGCTTCTGGCCTCCAGTAAGTTGCCCCTTAGAGGAGAAAATGAACAATTAAATGGCCATGCCAATAATGTAAGATATGGGATGTCACTGCAAAATATAGTGCTCCCTTGAACACAAATTTGCTCTGATATGGAGTCACTAGAGGTGAAAATCTTGAGGGCCTACAGAGTTAGAAAAAAAGGAAAAAAGTGTTAGTCACTCAGTTATGTTTGACCTTTTGCAGTGCTATGGACTGTAGCCAACCAAGCTCCTCTGTCCATGGGTTTTTCCCAGACAAGAATACTGGAGTGGTTTGCCATTCCCTTCTCCAGAGGATCTTCCTCACCCAGGGATCAAATACATGCCTCCCACATTGCAGGCAGATTCTTTACCATCTAAGCCATGAAGGACATATTTTAGCTTAAAAAAAAAAAAAGATATGATTGAGTTCATGAAAGCTTTAAAGATAAAATTTAATTGTATATGTATACCACAATTTATTATTATTTTTTTTTTTTACTTATCATCAGCTGTCAACATACAATTCTTTTGTTTCTACATCTTGGTTGTTATGAATACTTGGTTATCATGAAAACTTCAGTGAACATGGGCATATATATATATATATGTGTGTATGTATATACTAGATCCTGATTTCAAATATTTTGAATTTATACCTGGAAGTAGATTGCTGACTCATGAAATACCATGACCCATGTGGTATTTCTATTTTTAAAAAATTTTGAGGAAATGCCATACTGTTTTCCATAAAGTTCCCAACATTTTACATTCTTAATAACAGTGAGCATGGATATCAATTTCTTCACAGACTTTCAAACTCATGATTTTATTTTTATTTTTTTTATTTCTGATACATGAAAATTTATTTGCATAAGAAGGACAATTATTAAGAAAAGAGTAATGTTAAGGAGATTATGTTAATTCACAGAGATGCCGAGAAAATGATTCACTTACTGGCAATCTTACAACTATACACAAATCTAGGAGCACAATCGGAGAAGGAAATGGCACCCCACTCCAGTACTCTTGCCTGGAAAATCCCATGGATGGAGGAGCCTGGTGGGCTGCAGTCCATGGGGTCGCTAAGAGTCGGACACGACTGAGCAACTTCATTTTCACTTTTCACTTTCATGCATTGGAGAAGGAAATGGCAACCCACTCCAGTGTTCTTGCCTGGAGAATCCCAGGGACGGGGGAGCCTGGTGGACTGCCATCTATGGGGTCACACAGAGTCGGACACGACTGAAGTGACTTAGCAGCAGCAGCAGCAGGAGCTCAATAATATTCCTATATAGAGCATTTATATTTTGGTGCAGGAAGAAACAGGATGGAATGCAATATTAAGAACAGTGTGGATAAGCAGGAAAATTGAGGCAGCAAAAACAGAGTTTTATTTTGAAGACTATCATTTGAGAGAAGGAAAAAATCAATATATAAATAAATATGATCGTGAGATAGTTTATGTTTTTAGGAGCAAGTGAATATTGCTTTGGATATTCAATATATTTATTTCTAAAAAAACAATATTATTGTTCATTTCTCAGTAGTGCACGACTCTTTGTAATTCCATGGATTGTAGCACTCCAGGCTCCTCTGTCCTCCACTATCTCCAGACTTTGCTCCAATTCATGTCTATTTAGTTGGTGGTGTTATTTAACCATCTCATCCTCTGCCAGCCCCTTCTTCTTTAGTCTTCAATCTTTCCCAGCATCAGAGTCTTTCCTAATGAGTCAGATCTTGGCATCAGGTGGCCAAAGTATTGGAGCTTCACCATGAATCCTTCTAATGAACATTCAAGGTTGATTTTATTTAGGAATGACTGGTTTGATTTCCTTGTGATCCAAGGGACTCTCAAGAGTCTTCTCCAACACCACAGTTCAAAAGCGCAGTCAGTCACAGTCAGCTCCTGGTCTTGTTTCCATTAACTGTATTGAGCTCCTCCATCTTTGACTGCAAAGAACATAATTGGCATGCTTTCAGTATTGACTGTCTGGTAAATTGTGCAGAGTAGTCTCTTATGTTGTTGGAAAGAGTGTTTACTATGACCAGCATGTACAACAGCATATATTTGCCTGTACTTTCTCCCTAAGAAACTTAAACTGTTGATTAATCAAAGCAATAATGATACATATTTTTAAATTTCTGAAAGTTTGAAATCAATTCTATTTATCAAAATAGCGCACATCATAGAAAACAATATAAATTTGCACTTCTGATCATGGAGAGTGTGGTGACATTAAAGTACACAAGTTAAATATATTTGATTCAACAAAGGGCTAAGTGATGCCCCTCTCAGACGGTGTAGTTTTAAATGGCATAGACCACTCTAGCTTAACTGCTGCTAGACTAGACATTAACAACTTGCAGCTCTCCTGGTAGTTTGACAATAGCCTATATGTACTATAAGCAATATAAACAAATTGGGTTTCTTAGGTAGCACGATGATGAAGAATTCGCCTGTCAGTTCAGGAGACATAAGAGATACAAGTTTGATCCCTGGGTTAGAAAGTATCCCTGGAGAAGGAAATGGCAACCCACTCCAGTCTACTTGCTTGGAAAATTCTATGGACAGAGGTGCCTGGCAGGCTACAGTCCATGGGTTCACAAAGAGTTGGACACAACTGAACACACACACATATACAGAAATTAATTTTAATTTTTAATTTTTTTAATCTGGTAGTTCAATGAGTTGGGCCATTTTTATAAAGCCTGAAAGTAGTGTGTGTGTATGTGTGTGTGTGTCTGTAAGGTGCTGAGTCAAGATTCATGAGTTGGTGTCACAGGTCACATGCATAGACACCTGGGACATGATTTTTATAGCTGTCAGTCCTAGAGGAAATAGGAACAATGAAGAGGAACTAAAGAGTCTCTGGATGAGGGTGAAGGGGGCAGTGGAAGAGCCAGCTTAAAACTAAATATTAAAAAAAAAGCTAAGATCATAGCTCCAGTATTTTGGTCATCTGATAGGAGCAACTGACTCATTAGAAAAGACCCTGATGCTGGGAAAGATCGAAGGCAAGAGGAGAAGGGCAAACAGAGGATGAGATGGTTGAATGGCATCACTGACTCGATAGACATGAATTTGAACAAACTCCAGGAACTGGTGATGGACAGGCAAGCCTGACATGCTATAGTCCATGTGGTCGCAAAGAGTCGGACACGAATGAGCGACTGAATCGAACTGAAGATCATGGCATCCAGCCCCATTACTTTATGGCTAATTGGGGGGTGAAAAGTGGAAGTCATGACAGATTCCCTCTTCTTGGGCTCTAAAACACGGCAGATGGTGACTGAAGCTATGAAATCAGAAGACATTTGTTTTTTGGCAAGAAAGCTATGACAAACCTAGACAGTGGATGGGGTCACAAAAAGTCAGACATGACTGGGCAACTGAACAACAACAGTCCTTGATTAGGGCTTGAATACATAACTTATGATGTACTTTATTAGAGTTGTGCAAAACTATTGTATCTTAAATGACAGAGAAGTGCAGAAGTTGTAAAAGAAATTAATAAGTAATTTCAAAATACTTTTTCACTTTCACTAATTTGCTACTTCTAGGAAAATTTTACCTGCAATATATGAAGTTTCTATCTGATTTTCTCCCCATTCTACTTTAACTTAATCAAATTATTGAAACTTGGTCCTTGCCAACCTCATTATCATGTATTATGTAGTTGTCTTTTAAATTCATTAGACAGAGACCATTCATTTAAACCACATTAGGTTCTCCACTCTTCTGAAACCTTTAGGCAGAGGTGGAAACTCATAAGGACTAATGTCGTATTCAAAAAAAAAAAAAAAAAGACATTTGACTTGGAATTTTGTATTGTGTTAATAGCAGAAGGAGTTTTACCTACGAAATTAATGAAGCTTATCTTTAGAGTCCCCCATTTTTTTCTGTTTAATTTTATAATTTTATTCTTTTAATTAAAGAAGCATTTTTCAACAGGGGCACCATTGGCACTTTTGAATGGATAATCCCTTGTAGTCGGGGTAGAGGGGGTTATTTTGTGCTTTGTAGGCTATCTAGCAGCATTAATATCCTCTCCCCATTAATTTCAAGGAGCTATAACAATAAAAAAATGTCCAAATAGTTTCAAACTCCCTAGTTGGGAGCCAGGGGATGATCCTTATTTGAGAATTACAGACTCTAATGTTCTCCTCTCTTCAACTTATATAAGCTTCAACCACATAACACCTTCACATGACCTGGACAGCAGTTATCAAAAAAACTTTCAAAAGAAAGTATAACTTTTTATACTATTAAAAAGTATACTATAAAAAGAAAGTATAACTACTCTAGTTATAATCCAGAATAATATGTGTGAAAAAGTCTTTAAAATTTATACATTTGTGACTTTTAACCAGCAAAGTATCTTAGGAGATTTATTTATTTATTTATTTTTGTCCAACGTGTAAGTGACAAGCTTGCTAACCTGTAAGTGATACCTTTTAAAAGACAAACTTCCTTCCTCTAGCACCCATTACAAAGAAAATGGGCTTCCTAGATGACGCTGGTGGTAAGGAAACCATCTGCCAATGCAGGAGATGTAAGAGTCGTGGATTAGATTCCCCAGATCGGAAGGATCCTTTGGAGAAGGGCCCACACCAGTATTCTTGCCTGGAGAATCTCATGGAGAGAGGAGCCCCACAGGAGGGCTACAGTCCATAGGGTCACAAAGAATCGGACACAACTGAAGTGACTTCGCACACATACACACACACACAGAAAACGTCATAAAACAATGAAGAGTATGCATGTGACTAGAAGTTGATACTTCTGCAAGTGATGAAGTTGAATCTAAACTGCTAGGCTTCTTGTGCTGTCTTATAAACTCATGAAGACAGGCAAGTTTTTGAACCTAATAGTACACTGCTATCAATGCATTCACTAGCAGTGTAAGATTATTTGTCTCCTTATTAGAGAATTAAGTAGTACCTAGAGATTCATAAAACAACAGTATATTGTTAGTTTTAAAAATTGATAAAAGACTTTTGGTATAATATGTTTTAAGTATCTTTTTATCTAAAATACAGATCACTATTTGGAAACAAAACAAATAGCATAGGAAGAAAATGTAAAATATAGTAGGATAAAATAACTAAGTTATTTGCTTGGATGGGGAACACGTGTACACCTGTGGCAGACTCATGTTGATGTATGGCAAAACCAATACAATATTGTAAAGTATTTAGCCTCCAATTAAAATAAATAAATTTATATTTTAAAAAATGAATGTCAATTTACATCATGATCTCTAAGTTTTGTCACAATCTCTAAAAACAGTCAATACAGTATAATTTAAAAATAAGTGCATGGATTTAAATATCTGCTATTTAATTACCTATAATTATATAATTATAAGTGTAAATAAAAGCTTCTGGAAAATATATACTCATTGCTTTAGATTTTCTGCTTTTTCTTTCAAAATAACAGAATTCTCTTAACCTAAAATATCTAAAATACTTAAAATACTTATTTTATGGGCAATATATTGAATATTAATATCATTGTATTACAATTAAAATATCATTAGTTTAAAAAGGAATGTAACCACCAAGTCTTATTAATGCTACTGCACTAATATTAGCAAGCATGAAACTGTTCCCTAGATGTCTCTCATTTAAATATGCTTTGTTTTTCTGTCTCTCTCCTTCTCTGTCTCTCTCCCTTTGTCTCTCTCTCATATATACACACATAATTTTTTTTTTCTGAGCTTAGTGTATGGTAGAAAAAAATGTCTATATATGAAGTATACTGTCCAGATCTTGATTTCACTGACCTTGCTAGACTCCTCCAGGAGTTACAAAATTCTAGAGAAAACAGAGTGTCTAAGTGATCCTGAGTTGTTTTCTATGAGAGATAATTATCTGAGAATTTTTTTCCCCCAGCTTTCCAAAATAGCTTGTTGAGATATATATATATATATATAGCTTACAATGAACTGTTTTTGGTAAAATTAACTTTGATGGAATAGTGTATGGTGAAATAGAAGGAAAACATCTACCTAGTTACTATAGTCCAGAAGTGCTTAACTCGTATACAACTGACTAATCAGTATATCTCTGAATCTAATATAATTTTGTTTCAAAATTTTAGAGAATGATTCCTCAAAACTTGTCATTATTTTCACTTGCTCTGAAACATCAAAAAGATAACAAATAGCATTTTCTGCAATATTATTAACATGTAATTAGCAATAAGTAATTAATAAGTAATAATAACTTATTCATGACATTATTAATATATAATCATGACTCATACTTATTGGTAATTCACTGAATGCTTAATGTTGGGTCGAGTGCTTTTCATGAGATCTTACATTTCTCCTAATTTTTCCAACAACCTAGTGGAGTAGGAACTTACTATTATATGCATTTTATTGTTTTGAAAATTTAAGCTTAAAGAGATGAATTGATTTCCTAAATTTCAAGGCACTACTATATGAAAAGTATATGCTTCAAATGTGGGGTGCTTGTGAGACTTACAGGGGTATGACTGATATCTCTGTCACTACTTGATGTTAATTACAAACTATTGAATTACAAACTAAAATAAGGTTACTCAAAGAGAGCCATTAAAACAATGTTTTCAAACTTACATCAGTCATTGTGTCAACAATTTTTTCTCAGATAGTTTGTTCCTTCTATACTTTGCAGCCAAGAACAGCACAGGCATCTAAAAATATGTGGAAAAAGTTATTCTACAAACCTGCACCAGAGGCTTTTCTAAATTGTAGTATAGGATCCTGAGAAAGTCATAGGCAGAAATATTAATCATTGAGCAATTGGTGCAACTGCCTTAAACATGCTAGAAGCAGACAGGGAACACTGGAAAGGCTTTGTAAGATGACTGACATTTTTTTCAGTTCTACCCAATAAAGAAATTGGTTTCAAAGAACATCCCAGTAAAATCCTTGCTATACAGAGTAAAATGGCTTAAATAATTCACTCTTTGTGGAGAGCTCAAGTAGAATGTAGAGATGAATGACTCAGGATCACCAAAATGTAAAAATATCGAGACACCCTCAAACTGCAACACACAAACACTTAAAAATTGCAGAGTCTAGATTTTATTTTTTCTCACCGTGGATAAAATGATAATTATTTGACATGATAGCGGTGTTAGCTATTGCTAAAGTGATAATCATTTAGCAGTATATACATGTATCAAATCAATAGTCTATATAGCTTAAATTCGGTCTTACCAGGTGGCTCAGTGGCTGCCATCTGGGAGGTAAATAAATGAAAGGAGATGCTGGAGATGTAAGTTAGACACCTGGGTTGGGAAGGTTCCCTGGAGGAGGAAATGGCAACCCATTCCATTGATCATACCCAGAAAATTCCACGAACAAAGGAGCATGGTGGGCTACAGTCTTGGGGTCACAAAAGAGTCAGACACAGCTGAGCAACAGAATACTTATTCACATACAGCTTACATTTAAACATTGTTATAAACCAATTATATCTAAATAATAATTATAATAAACACTTCTAGGCAAATACTTCTCTTTAAGAAGACTGCCTTGACACAGTTTATATTTTCTATGCATGCTACTCATTGCATATACTCAAACTATATCTCAATTAACTTAAACTCTCTTAATTTAAGCAAAATCTGTGTGAAGTAGATAGTCTTACCTTTATTTTATATATATGAAAACTAAAGTTTAAGGAATAAAACACTTGCTCAAAATCTGTTGTCTTAATGCCATCCTCTGTTTTTATCATTTTTAATAGCCTGTCCAAAATTCTAACATAAACATCTAAATAAGCTCTTACTATAACACTCTATTGTTTAACACAGTAAATTGAATTGCACAATTTCACAGTTGAATGGCCTTTGAGTACATATAAACTGGATGAATGATAAAAGATGAAATCACCTGAACAATAAATTAAGATCTCTAAAATTATAAACTATATTTTAAAATCATAGGGAACATGTGAAAATGGACAGGCAGAAGATAAAAATTGACTTGACACTATTGTTGTAAGTGTAGAACTTAGAAGAATAAATAGACTTTGTTGTAAGAATTTTCTAATAGCCAACATGAAATTACTTTGTTAATGAGACAGTTAGATGCCTAGATTGCTGTGGTTCCAGGAAATGTACAAAGCCTTGGAAGATAGGTTGTGCTTTCAATGTCAGTGTCTAATAGTATCTTCTAATAGATGATTTTTTCAGTTACTCATATTCAATTCAGATGTTCTTTCAACTGTTTAACTGTTATTCTAATTCAATGAAATTTAAGTAATAGTGCTCACATTCTTAAAGAGCCAATACAAATAATCTCATATAGAATGCAAATTATGCCTGATATCAAACAATCCAGTTAAACTTTTAATGTGAAAAACACCAGAGATTAATTCATTGGCATGGAATACTTTTGCTTTCTGTCTTCATGTAGTTTAATGCTTTTAAATTTCCAAATCAGATGTTACTTACTTTATGAAGGCTTCTTCTACCATCTCTGTTGTCTTATTAATCCTGACTAAGGTAATCACTTCCTCAGCGCGTCAACCTCTCCATTGCAATTATTTGCTTCCATGTTTACCTCATTTACAAAATAATATGCTACATAGAGAAGGAAATAAAGTTACTTCCTATTGTTATCTATTCTCATCTGCCTAGCAAAATATTTTGTAAGTACTGTCAAAAATTATTTATTTTATAGATGTAGAAAGTCATTGCTGCATGAGTAAAAGTCAGTTGATACTATTATCTAAGGTATCAGCTGTGTTTAAGTGTAATAAAGTGTTTTTATTAATTTCAAATTTTATAAAGATATCCAATATGTTCATAATCTATTTAAAAATAATCAAATTTTAAAGATATGGAAAGAAATTCGACCAGGAGGCAGAAAGTTTGGAATTTCATTCTTGTCTTGTCCCTTAAGAACTCTTGAATTCTTGTTTCCTTCAGCTTTAAAGTAAATGTATGTTATGCCTGCATAATACCTAACAGATACCTCAGTCACTTAGCCGTGTCTGACTCTTTGGGGTCCCATGGACTATAGCCCACCAAGCTCCTCTGTCCATGGGATTTTCCCTGAAAGAATACTTGAGTAGATTGCCATTTCCTTCTCTATGGGATCATGTTAACCCAGGGACTGAAGCCCTGTCTCTTGCATTGCAGGCAGATTCTTTACCTCTGAACCTAAATTTGAATTGTATTAATACATTGCCCTCAAGCATTGAAAATGCCTAACTAAAATTTCAACAAAGAGAAAAAAATTCTCTGATTACATGGGGGCATGATATTTCTAGAGTGAAGATGCTATTTAATAATGTTATTCACACATTGGGCATATTAAATTGAATTTTCTTTAAAGACTGTGAAGAAAGGAGTGACATATTTTTCCTTGTGTTCTAAGTATTAATTCAAAAATGGGCATAGTATTTATACTCAATAGCCACATAAGCATAGATTCAAATATCTCATAAAAAATTATCTATGAATCATAACTGATTCACACTGTTACACTAGTGGGCTAAAAATTTAATATTGATTTATAAAGCTGTAAGCATTATTAAAGAACAAAACATTAGAGAATTATAAAAATTCTTTATTTGTTTATCTATCAGGTAAAAAATAGTAAAAAAAAAAAAAAAAAAGCAAGCAAGAAAGAAAAGAAACTAACATTTTGAATAGTGCATACCTGTGTGAAAAGTTTGCAATTCTATACATTACTTAGTATATGTAGCCTTTCAAAATGAGGGTAGGTTTATTTTATAGCAAAAGAAAAAAGTTATGAAAAAATGATAAGGATTTGAGTTTTAAGCCAATCTCCATAGCTTTACTTTAGTATATTATAGAATATATTTTCTTTAAATCCAATTTTTATCTTTGTGGCTCACCACAGCACAGCTAAAGGAAAGAAATATCTTCTGTGTAGAAGAAAACGGTTTTTATTTTAAAAATTCTAAATTTATAACTAGGTTCAAAGATGGAGTTCTTAAATCAGGATTTGGTTTTAATTTTAGGAACATAATTTTAAAATGTCCTTAACTGTCCTAAAGTAAACTTCCATTTCGAGCTATACAAAGGAAAATCATATTTCCCAAAGATCATGGTTTATCAGCATTTTTGTTTCTAAATAGATACATATTTTTAGAAAACAACAAAAAAAAGTAATCATGAGGTCATTGCTTTTGAACATTATATGAAAATACATGTTAGATTTTGGTGTACAGCTCCCCATTTATTCAGGCTAGAATCAAGATAGACAGGAGAAATATCAATAACCTGAGACATGCACGTGATACCACTCTTATGGCAGAAAGTGAAGAGGAATGGAAGAACCTCTTGATGAAGGTGAAAGAAGAGAGTGAAAGAAAGTGAAAGAAAGAAACTGGTTTTCTTTGGACCGACTCTATGGACATGAGTTTGGGTAAACTGGGAGTTGGTAATGGACAGGGAGGCCTGGCGTGCTGCAGTTCATGTGATTGCAAAGAGATGGACTCAACTGAGTGACTGAACTGAACTGCACTGATTCTTTTATAATTTTTCCCTTTATGCAGTCAAAAACCAAAGAGTTTTAAGTAATAGTATTTAAGAAATAAAAGTAATAACATTTCAATGTAAAACATATAAAAATACTTTAAACATAAAATGCTTTTATTATTGTGAGCTCTTCCAACCTACATTAAGAAATTAATTATATTAGTTTGTTAATGGTGTGTAAAAACTACCCCAAAATTAACATCTTATAAAGAGATTGATTATATTCTTTGCAGCCAAAGATGGAGAAGCTCTATAGAGTCAACAAAAACAAGACTGGGAGCTGACTGTGGCTCAGATCATGAACTCCTTATTAGCAAATTCAGACACAAATTGAAGAAAGTAGGGAAAACCGCTAGACCATTCAGGTATGACCTAAGTCAAATCCGTTATGATACAGTGGAAGTGAGAAACAGATTTAAGTGCCTAGATATGATAGATAGAGTGCCTGATGACCTTTGGAATGAGGTTCATGACATTGTACAGGAGACCGAGATCAAGACCATCCCCATGGAAAATAAATGGAAAAAAGCAAAATGGCTGTCTGGGGAGGGCTTACAAATAGCTGTGAAAAAAAGTGAAGTAAAAAGGAAAGGAGAAAAGGAAAGATATAAGCATCTGATGCAGAGTTCCAGAGAATAGCAAGAAGAGATAAGAAAGTCTTCTTCAGCAATCAATGCAAAGAAATAGAGGAAAACAACAGAATGGGAAAGACTAGAGATCTCTGCAAGAAAATTAGACATACCAAGGGAATATTTCATGCAAAGATGGGCTCGATAAAGGACAGAAATGGTATGGACCTAACAAAAGCAGAAGATATTAAGAAGAGGTAGCAAAAATACACAGAAGAACTATACAAAAAAAGATCTTCACGACACAGATAATCACGATGGTGTGATCACTCATTTAGAGCTGGACATCCTGGAATGTGAAGTCAAGTGGGCCTTAGAAAGCATCACTATGAACAAAGCCAGTGGAGGTTATGGAATTCCAGTTGAGCTATTTCAAATCCTGTAAGATGCAGCTGTAAAAGTGCTGCACTCAATATACCAGCAAATTTGGAAAACTCAGCAGTGGCCACAGGACTGGAAAAGGTCAGTTTTCATTCTAATTCCAAGGAAAGGAAATGCCAAAGAATCCTCAAACTACTGCACAATTGCACTCATCTTACATGCTAGTAAAGTAATGCTCAAAATTCTCCAAGCAAGGATTCAGCAATACGTGAACCGTGAACTCCCTGATGTTCAATCTGGTTTTAGAAAAGGCAGAGGAACCAGAGATCAAATTGCCAACATCCGCTGGATCATGGAAAAAGCAACAGAGTTCCAGAAAAACATATATTTCTGCTTTATTGACTATCCCAAAGCCTTTGACTGTGTGGATCACAATAAACTGTGGAAAATTCTGAGAGAGATAGGAATACCAGACCACCTAACCTGCCTCTTGAGAAATTTGTATGCAAGTCAAGAAGCAACAGTTCGAACTGGACATGGAACAACAGACTGGTTCCAAATAGGAAAAGGAGTACATCAAGGCTGCATATTGTCACCTTGCTTATTTAACTTAAATGCAGAGTACATCATGAGAAACGCTGGACTGGAAGAAGCACAAGCTGGAATCAAGATTGCTGGGAGAAATATCAATAACCTCAGATATGCAGATGACACCATCCTTATGGCAGAAAGTGAAGAGGAACTTAAGAGCCTCTTGATGAAAGTGAAAGAGGAGAGTGAAAAAGTTGGCTTAAAGCTCGACATTCAGAAAATGAAGATCGTTGCATCCAGTCCCATCACTTCATGGGAAATAGATGGGGAAACAGTAGAAACAGTGTCAGACTTTATTTTTTAGGGCTCCAAAATCACTGCAGATGGTGATTGCAGCCATGAAATTAAAGACGCTTACTCCTTGGAAGAAAAGTTATGACCAACCTAGATAGCATATTCAAAATCAGAGACATTACTTTGATGACTAAGGTCCGTCTAGTCAAGGCTATGGTTTTTCCTGTGGTCATGTATGGATGTGAGAGTTGGACTGTGAAGAAGGCTGAGCACTGAAGAATTGATGCGTTTGAACTGTGGTGTTGGAGAAGACTCTTGAGAGTCCCTTGGACTGCAAGGAGATCCAACCAGTCCATTCTGAAGGAGATCAGCCCTGGGATTTCTTTGGAAGGAATGATGTTAAAGCTGAAACTCCAGTACTTTGGCCAGCTCATGCGAAGAGTTCAGTCATTGGAAAAGACCTGATGCTGGGAGGGATTGAGGACAGGCAGAGAAGGGGAAGCCAGAGGATGAGATGGTTGGATGGCATCACTGACTCTATGGACATGAGTCTGGGTGAACTCCGGGAGTTGGTGATGGACAGGGAGGCCTGGCATGCTGCGATTCATGGGGTTGAAAAGAGTCAGACACGACTGAGCGACTGAACTGAACTGAAAGATACTCACTTTTTAGCACACAGTTCTACAAATCACAAATCTAGCATGTTATGGTTGGACACTCTTCTTAGGGTTTAACAAAGTTAAAATCAGCAAGTTGTTTACCCTGAGTTCTTGTCCTGAGGCTGCAAAGGAAATAGCTTTCATGCTCATCCTTCTTGTCATTATCATCTAACAAGTCAAAAGGATAAACTAATCCATGTAAGTCAAAATGTTTTATAAGATGGTCTCTACATAAAGTAGATATTTTCCCTTTATTTGGCTGCAGTTAAAATTCTGTTTCTTTTAGGCTGTAGGACTGAGATCCATGTTTCCATGCTTCTTTCCCCAGGTGCCACTCTGAGCTACTTGAGGCCTTCCTTATTCTCTTAATATGGCCTCCTTCATCTGTAAGCAGTGATACTGTTTGGACTCATTTTACTTCAAATATCTGACTTCTCATTTGATTATGCTGCTGCTACTAAGTCACTTCAGTTTTGTCCGACTCTGTGTGACCCCAGAGACGGCAGCCCACCAGGCTCCCCCTTCCCTGGGATTCTCCAGACAAGAACACTACACTGGGTTGCCATTTCCTTCTCCAATGCATGAAAGTGAAAAATGAAAGTGAATTCGTTCAGTCGTGTCTGACTCTTCGCGACCCCATGGACTGTAGCCTACCAGGCTCCACTGTCCATGGGATTTTCCAGGTGAGAGAACTGGAGTAGGGTGCCATTGCCTTCTCACTTGATTAGCATAAGTAAATTCTGTGCTAATAAGAGGCTCATGTGACTAGATCAAGCCTACCCAGACAACACATATATCATAAAATGAACTGTACCATTTAACATAACCTAAACCATGATAGTAAAACCCATCATATTCACTACTTTAAAAATTATACATGATTTTTACATAGGGTAGGGTTGAGAAATCAAACAGGCTACTCTTTTTTTTTTTTTAATGAAAGTATAGTTGATTTGCAATGTTGTGTTACCTCTGGTATATGACAAAATTATTCAGTTTCACACACACATACATACACAGACACACATATACACACACATATTATATGGTGGGTTTTAAAACTCCACCTATTACCATCCTCCCCCTATATCCTCAAAGGCACAGAATATATTCACATAGTCGCAAGGTTATCATCCCTTACAACATCAAATATACATTTAAATCTCTTCATTTCAAAAGGCCCACAATTTCATATCTCCACTCAGTCAGGAGCAGATGAGTCTACTGAGCATAATCTATTATTACACTGTATAACTCCTAAGTATAATTCAATCTATCACAGTAAAGACACAAATAATCTGAAATAAATATTACCAATATCCAATGGGATGATGAAACTATAATATTTTTTGACATTTTGGTTCAAAAGAAGGAAAAAAAAAAAAAAAAGAATTGTTAGAAAGGGTCATAGGATCAAAATATTTTTGAAATCCAGACAGGAATTCAACCTGGATTTCCCTGATTAGGTGTCAAATCATGCAAATCATGTCTATAGCTTTTGCAGCCACCCTCTGAGCTCTTGGTTCCGCCATCTGGAATTGTGATTATGCATAAATGGTAGAATTTTTTTTTTTTTCTGAGTTGTTTTATCAGTCAGGTCACTCGAGGTAGAATTTGGGGGTCTTAGAATGTCTGATGAACTATGTAATGAGGTTCGTGACATTGTACAAGAGACAGGGATAAAGACAATCCCCATGGAACAGAAATGGAAAAAAGCAAAATGGCTGTCTGGGGAGGCCTTACAAATAGCTGTGAAAAGAAGAGAAGCAAAAAGCAAAGGAGAAAAGGAAAGATATAAGCATGTGAATGCAGAGTTCCAAAGAATAGCAAGAAGAGATAAGAAAGCCTTCTTCAACGATCAATGCAAAGAAATAGAGGAAAACAACAGAATGTGAAAGACTAGAGATCTCTTCAAGAAAATTAGAGTTACCAAGGGAATATTTCATGCAAAGATGGGCTCAATAAAGGACGGAAATGGTATGGACCTAACAGAAGCAGAAGATATTAAGAAGAGGTGGCAAGAATGCACAGAAGAAATGTACAAAAAAGATCTTCATGACACAGATAATCATGATGGTGTGATCACTAATCTAGAGCCAGACATCTTGGAATGTGAAGTCAAGTGGGCCTTAGAAAGCAACACTACAAACAAAGCTAGTGGAGGTGATGGAAATCCAATTGAGCTGTTTCAAATCCTGAAAGATGATTCTGTGAAAGTGCTGCACTCAATATGCCAGCAAATTTGGAAAACTCAGCAGTGGCCACAGGACTGGAAAAGGTCAGTTTTCATTCCAATTTCAAAGAAAGGAAATGCCAAAGAATGATCAAACTACCACACAATTGCACTCATCTTACATGCTAGTAAAGTAATGATCAAAATTCTCCAAGCCAGGCTTCAGCAATACATGAACCTTGAACTCCCTGATGTTCAAGCTGGTTTAAGAAAAGGCATAGGAACCCGAGATCAAATTGCCAATATCTGCTGGATCATCGAAAAAGCAAGAGAGTTCCAGAAAAACATCTATTTCTGCTTTATTGACTATGCCAAAGCCTTTGGCTGTGTGGATCACAATAAACTGTGGAAAATTCTGAGAGAGATGAGAATACCAGACTACCTAACCTGCCTCTTGGGAAATCTGTATGCAGGTCAGGAAGCAACAGTTAGAACTGGACATGGAACAACAGACTGGTTCCAAATAGGAAAAGGAATACGTCAAGGCTGTATATTGTCACCCTGCTTATTTAACTTCTATGCAGAGTACATCATGAGAAATGCTGGACTGGAAGAAGCACAAGCTGGAATCAAGATTGCCGGGAGAAATATCAATAACCTCAGATATGCAGATGACACCATCCTTATGGCAGAAAGTGAAGAGGAACTAATAAGCCTCTTGATGAAAGTGAAAGAGGAGAGTGAAAAAGTTGGCTTAAAGCTCAACATTCAGAAAACGAAGATCATGGTATCTGGTCCCATCACTGCATGGGAAATAGAATGGGAAGCAGTGGAAACAGTGTCAGACTTTATTTTTTAGGGCTCCAAAATCAATGCAGATGGTGACTGCAGCCATGGAATTAAAAGATGCTTTCTCCTTGGAAGAAAAGTTATGACCAACCAACATAGTATGTTCAAAAGCAGAGGCATTACTTTGCTGACTAAGGTCCGTCTATTCAAGGCTATGGTTTTTCCTGTGGTCATGTATCAATGTGAGAGTTGGACTGTGAAGAAGGCTGAGCGCCAAAAAATTGATTCTTTTGAACTGCGGTGTTGGAGAAGACTCTTGAGAGTCCCTTGGACTGCAAGGAGGTCCAACCAGTCCATTCTGAAGGAGATCAGCCCTGGGATTCCTTTGGAAGGAATGATGCTGAAGCTGAAACTCCAGTACTTTGGCTAGCTCATGCGAAGTGTTGACTCATTGGAAAAGACTCTGATGCTGGAGGGATTGGGGGTAGGAGGAGAAGGGCATGACAGAGGATGAAATGGCTGGATGGCATCACTGACTCGATGAACGTGAGTCTGAGTGAACTCTGGGAGATGGTGATGAACAGGGAGGCCTGGCGTGCTGTGATTCATGGGGTCGCAAAGAGTCAGACACAATTGAGCAATTGAACTGAACTGAACTGAATGTCCTTCTTTATTTTCTACTTTCTCAGTCCCTTTCAGTCCAAGTTGCCAGTGTTGTGCATATGTAATTTTCTCAAAAGCCTTATGGACCTTTGTGTATTTCACAGGTTTTCATTAGTAGAACAAAGTCATGTCTACAGATCTGAGATAATCCCTTTGGTTTCTACAGATATGAATTAGGGACAATTCCTTAATTCTCCTAGATGTCCTATGGCTTAATAAAGAATCTCTTGATGAAACCTTATTTATTTATTTATTTTTTACTTTTTCCCTTTTCCCCTTGGAGGCAGATTCTTAGCATTTCCTCTCTATATAATGTTGCCAGAAGCAGTTTCTCAAGGTCAATATCTTTGCATTTTAAATAGGCTGAGTTTCCCAGTCCATCAAGATTTCATGCATTTTGTTTAAAAGTTCTTTCTTCAAGTTACATCTTTCCTCTTACATGTTACTAGAAAAGAAAGAAGAAACACCTTCAAAATGTTGTTTAGAAATCTTCTTAAAGAGCTTTTCTGGTGGTGCAGTGCTATCTGGTCCAGAAAGATTCCACCTGCTTAAAAATAGAAGCCATCATAATGAGAAGCCTGCATCCCAACTAGGAGTAGCCCCCACACTGCAACTAGAGAAAGCCTGCACAAAAGCAATGAAGACCCAGCACAACCAAAAATAAATAAATAAATAAAACATATAGTTTTAAATGGAAAAAAAAAAGAGCAATTTTCTTAGACAAATCTTAAATTTCCAGTTTCATCATTTATCCATAACTATTGGACATATTTGGCTAGGTTTCTTACCACCACAAAGCAAGAATCATTTTTCAGTTTCCAATAATATATATTTTTTCATTTCCCTTAGAGACTTCTCCAGCAGTGCCCATTAAGTGTGTATTTCTACTAACATTCTGCTTATGGTGATTTAGGCCTTCTCTAGGGCTATTTAGAATTTCTTAATAATGCTCTTTCCTTTTTTTTGAACACTCAGCTATAGCATCTTTTTTTTTTCCCAGCATCTTTAATATCAATATCTTTACTAATAATCTGCTCAAGAAAATTAGATTTTTTTCCATCACTCCCCTTCAAACTCTTCTGTCCTTCTCCCAGTGCCTAATTCCTAATTTCTAATCATTCACACATTTTAGGGTTGTATTAAGGTAGCACCCTACTTTATGTACCAACATCTGTATTAATTATCTAAAGTTTCATAACAAATTACCACAGACTTACTGGCTTAGAAAACTCCCATTTATTAACTCACAGTTCTATAAATCAAAAGTCTGGCACAGCATGACGGGGATTGGATTCTTTGCTCAGGCTATAACAAGGCTGAAAATAAGTTGTTGGACAGGTTCACTTTTCTTCTGGAAGCACTTTTCAATAATCTCCTTCCAAAATTAATCTTGTTTTTGGCAGAATTCACTTCCTTGTAGTTTTATGACTGAGTGCTCTATTTCCTTTATAGCTGGTCAGCTGGGGGGTTGATCTTAATTGGTTGAGGCTATCTGTATTCCTTGACTCCCATCCTCAAAGGAGCCACACTGCATGGAATCCTTTTGTTTCAAATCTTTGAGTTTTCCTTCTTTGTGCTAAGGCATTTCAGTCATGTGTGACTCTTTGTGACCTTATGGGGTGTAGCCCTCCAGGCTCCTCTGTTCATGGGATTTTTCAGGCAAGAATACTGAAGTGAGTTGCCATTTCCTTCTCCAGGTGTTACTCCTGATTCTTGGATTGAACCCTTGTCCCTTATGAATCCTGCATTGGCAGGCAGGTTCTTTAAAATCTGGGATGCCCTTTTCTTCTTTAAGAAGAAGACTCTTGAAAGGCTCATGTGGTTAGATCAGATCCACCCAGATAATCTCTGTATCTTAAATTTAACTGTATCATATAAATATTCTAATTACAAAATTAAAATCATTAAAATCATTATGGTACTAGAAATTATGAAGGTCATTACTATCAGAAAATCAGGCAGCAGTCTCTGAATTGCTTCCTGCAACAAAGTGTTACACTTTTAGGAAATGTATCAGCTTTATGCCACTTTGATGGCTTATATCTGCCATTGTGGTAGTATTTATACTATTGATATTGGTAGCAGCGAAAGATCCAGGCTTTTAGTGGGTGTTGATTACTGTCTTGTTAAATTTGTGGGTATACACAGAGTTTGGAGCCTCCCAGGTGGCTTGCTGCTGCTGCTGCTGCTGCTGCTGCTGAGTCGCTTCAGTCGTGTCCGACTCTGTGCAACCCCAGAGACAGCAGCCCACCAGGCTCCCCCATCCCTGGGATTCTCCAGGCAAGAACACTGGAATGGGTTGCCATTGCCTTCTCCAATGCATGAAAGTGAAAAGTGAAAGTGAAGTCGCTCAGTCATGTCCGACTCTTCACAACCCCATGGACTGTAGCCTACCAGGTTCCTCCGTCCATGGGATTTTCCAGGCAACAGTACTGGAGTGGGGTGCCATTGCCAAAGAATCTTCCTGTGAATCCAGGAACTGCAGGAGATGTGGGTTCAGTCCCTGGATCAGGAAGATCCTCTGGAGGAGGAAATGGCAACTCATGCCAGTATTCTTGCCTGGAAAGTTCCATGAGCAGAGGGGCCTGGCACGCTAGAGTCCTTGTGGTTGCAAAGATCCAGACAAGACTGAGTGACCGAGTAAGCATGCATGGACACTTTGAGAAAAAAATACCACATACTATTCAATATCCTTTGTCTAGATTCACCAAATACAACATTTTGTCACACTTGCTTTCTCTCTTTTGCTTCTTCATACTTGTATATATGCATATTATTATTACAATTCAACAAAAAAAGGGTTTTTCCTTGCTTCCCACCACTTTTTATTTGTATGTCCTCTTTTTGATTGAAAAAACACTACCCTAAATATCAATTTAATCATTGGTGAATTCGACAATACATGAGCATAAAAATAGTTTCAGGATATCTATGCCCATATCACAATAACAGAGATACTAAGTAGAACTAAAAATTAATATAGCATTTCTTTTATTTTATTTGACCAAAGATACATAAGCAAAATATTGAATTTAAATTAATTTAGATGCTTTATATGCTTATTTATTTATAGCATAGTTAAATCTGTCTGTAAGTTCTTTTAGCAATACTTCTCTCCATCTTTGTTATATTTCATTTTTGAATATATGAAACACTAACATGGTTTAAAAAGTTAAAATTATAAAATTATATATATATTGAGAAAATTGTCATGCCCTCTTTTATGCCACCCTCTCTATTCCCACTCATCCACTCCTCCACATAATGCTTATGTTCCTGATTATTGTTTTCTATTTTTCACAATTACTCAAAAGCACAAAACTATTCACGCTGTTTCTTTTTCACCATTTTACTTAAAATATCCTAAAAGTCACTCCATATCGGTTCACAGTTTGTTCAAGTATAATTTACTTAACCAGTTTTCTATATGAGCAAGTAAGGCATTTATTTTCTCTGTGTTATGAAACAATAAATAACAGCACTTTTAATCAGATCATTCATATAAATTTTGTAAATTCTAAGATTATCTTAGTTTATAGAAATAAGATTACTGCATCATAGGGTAAAGCCACTGATACTAATTATACTGCCTAATTCCCCTCCAGAAGAGATTTGATCCCTTTGCATTACCATAGGCAATCCATCAAAATGTCTGTTTCCTCATAGCGTTGACAACTAAAGGTGTTTTCAAGCTTTGGCACTGTTGCCCAACTAATATGTTAATAATATGTATTTAATTGTGATTAATCTACATGATCCATGTAGTGCAATGACTTGCATTTATATGCATTCCATGAATACCAAAATTTGAAACATAAAAATAAAATCACTCTAAAGAAAAATGCATGCATACATAGTGTCCATTAGAACAAAGATTAGGCGAAACCTTAGGTTGACTGACTTTTAACTACGCATGTAAATGTACTTTTAACATGATCCTTTTCATCAGAGAAATCTTACTAGTAATATAGTTCATATACTCTAGCTAACTACTATATGACACTCAATGACTGAGTATGTGAAGTCTGTTGAAGAATGCACTTGTAGAATCATCACATAATCATTGACCGTCATAGAAATATATGTGTGTGTGTGTGTGTGTGTGTGTGTGTGTGTGTATACATAAATCAGTTCAGTTCAGTCACTCAGTCATGTCCGATGCATGGTGTCCCCATGGACTGCAGCATGCTAGGCTTCCCTGTTCATCACCAACTCCCCGAGCTTGCTTACACTAATGTCCATCAAGTCAGTGATGCCATTCAAACATCTTGTCCTCTGTTGTCCCCTTCTCCTTCTTCTGTTAATCTTTCCCAGCATCAGAGTCTTTTCCAATGAGTCAGTTCCTCACATTAGGTGGCCAAAGTATTGGAGTTTCATCTTCAGGATCATTCCTTCCAATTAGTATTCAGGACTGATTTCCTTTAGGATGGACTGATTGGATCTCCTTGCAGTCCAAGGGACTCTCAAGAATCTTCTCCAACTCCACAGCTCAAAAGTATCAATTCTTTGGCACTCAGCTTTCTTTATAGTTCAAGTCTTACATCCATATATGACTACCAGAAACAAAACAAAACAAAACAAAAAACATAGCTTTGACTAGACAGACCTTTGTCTACATTAAATTTGTCTACATTACAGCAATGTCATGACTCTGCTTTTTAATATGCTGTCTAGGCTGGTCATAGCTTTCCTTCCAGAAACAATGAAGAGATGGAGCCAAAGCAAAAACAACACCCAGTTGTGGATATGACTGGTGATAGAAGCAAGGTCTGATGCTGTAAAAAGCAATATTGCAATAGGAACCTGGAATGTCAGATTCATGAATCAAAGCAAATTGGAAGTGGTCAAACAGGAGATGGCAAGAGTGAATGTTGACATTCTAGGAATGAGAGAACTAATGGACTGGAATGGGTGAATTTAAGGAAGATGACCATTATATCTACTACTGCGGGCAGGAATCCCTTAGAAGAAATGGAGTAGCCATCATGGTCAACAAGAGTCTGAAATGCAGTACTTGGATGCAATCTCAAAAACGACAGAATGATCTCTGTTCGTTTCCAAGGCAAACCATTCAATATCACGGTAATCCAAGTTTATGCCCCAACCAGTAACGCTGAAGAAGCTGAAGTTGAATGGTTCTATGAAGACCTACAAGACATTTTAGAACTAGAACCCCAAAAAGATGTCCTTTTCATTATAGGGGACTGGAATGCAAAAGTAGGAAGTCAAGAAACACCTGGAGTAACAGGCAAATTTGGCCTTGGAATACGGAAGGAAGCAGGGCAAAGACTAAGAGAGTTTTGCCAAAAAAATGCGCTGGTCATAGCAAACACCCTCTTTGAACAATGCAAGAGAAGACTCTACACATGGACATCACCAGATGGTCAACACCGAAATCAGATTGATTGTATTCTTTGCAGCCAAAGATGGAGAAGCTCTATACAGTCAACAAAAACAAGATCAGGAGCTGACTGTCACTCAGATCATAAACTTCTTATTGCCAAATTCAGACTCAAACTGAAGAAAGTAGAGAAAACCAATAGACCACTCAAGTATGACCTAAATCAAATCCCTTATGATTATACAGTGGAAGTGGGAAACAGATTTAAGGGACTAGATCTGATAGATAGCATGCATGATGAACTATGGATGAAGGTTCGTGACATTGTACGGGAGACAGGGATCAAGACCATCCCCATGAAAAAGAAATGGAAAAAAGCAAAATGGCTGTCTGGGGAGGCCTTACAAATAGCTGTGAAAAGAAGAGAAGCAAAAAGCAAAGGAGAAAAGGATAGATATAAGCATCTGAATGCAGAATTCCAAAGAATAGCAAGAGATAATAAAGCCTTCTTCAGCAATCAATGCAAAGAAATAGAGGAAAACAACAGAATGGGAAAGACTAGAGATCTCTTCAAGAAAATTAGACATACCAAAGGAATATTTCATGCAAAGACGGGCTCGATAAAGGACTGAAATGGTCTGGACCTAACAGAAACAGAAGATATTAAGAAGAGGAGGCAAGAATACATGGAAGAACTATACAAAAAAGATCTTTACGACCTGGATAATCATGATGGTGTGATCACTAATCTAGAGCCAGACATCTTGGAATGTGAAGTCAAGTGGGCCTTAAAAGGCAACACTACGAACAAAGCCAGTGGAGGTGATGAAATTCCAATTGAGCTGTTTCAAATCCTGAAAGATGATTCTGTGAAAGTGCTGCACTCAATATGCCAGCAAATTTGGAAAACTCAGCAGTGGCCACAGGACTGGAACAGGTTACTTTTCATTCCAATCCCAAAAAAGGCAATGCCATAGAATGATCAAACTACCGCACAACTGCACTCATCTCACATGCTAGTAAAGTAATGCTCAAATTCTCCAAGCCAGGCTTTAGCAATACGTGAACCGTGAACTTCCAGATATGCAAACTGGTTTTAGAAAAGACAGAGAAACCAGGGATCAAATGCCAACATCCTCTGGATCATCAAAAAAGCAAGAGATTTCCAGAAAAACATATATTTCTGTTTTATTGACTATGCCAAAGCCTTTGATGTGTGAATCACAATAAACTGTGGAAAATTCTGAAAGAGATGGGAATACCAGACCACCTAACCTGCCTCTTGAGAAACCTATGTGCAGTTCAGGACGCAACAGTTAGAACTGGATATGGAACAACAGACTGGTTCTAAATAGGAAAAGGAGTACATCAAGGCTGTATACTGTCACCCTGCTTATTTGACTCATATGCAGAGTACAACATGAGAAATGCTGGGCTGGAAGAAGCACAACCTGGAATCAAGATTGCTGAGAGAAATATCCATAACCTCACATATGCAGATGACACCACCCTTCTGGCAGAAAGTGAAGAGGAACTAAAAAGCCTCTTGATGAAAGTAAAAGAGGAGAGTGAAAAAGTTGGCTTAAATCTCAACATTCAGAAAATGAAGATCATGGCATCTGTTCCCATCATTTCATGTAAAATAGATGGGGAAACAGTGGAAACAGTGTCAGACTTTATTTTTTGGGGCTCCAAAATCACTGCAGATAGTGACTGCAGCCATGAAATTAAAAGACGCTTACTCCTTGGAACAAAAGTTATGACCAACCTAGATAGTATATTCAAAAGTGGAGATGTCATTTTGCCGACTAAGGTCCGTCTAGTCAAGGCTATGGTTTTTCCAGTGATCATGTGTGGATGTGAGTGTTGGACTGTGAAGAAGGCTGAGAGCTGAAGAATTGATGCTTTTGAACTGTGGTGTTGGAGAAGATTCTTGAGTGTCCCTTGGACTGCAAGGAGATCCAACCAGTCCATTCTGAAGGAGATTAGCCCTGTGGTTTCTTTGGAATGAATGATTCTAATGCTGAAACTCCAGCACTTTGGCCACCTCATGTGAAGAGTTGACTCATTGGAAAAGACTCTGATGCTGGGAGGGAATGGGGGCAGGAGGAGAAGGGGACGACCGAGGATGAGATGGCTGGATTGTATCACTGACTCGATGGACATGGGTCTGGTGAACTCAGGGAGTTGATGATGGACTAGGAGTCCTGGGGCGCTGCAGTTCATGGGGTCGCAAAGTGTCGGACAGGACTGAGTGATTGAACTGAACTGAACACTATTGTCTTTCTGGGTTCAGCTTACAGATGGCCTGTTGTAGGATTTCTCTGCCTCTGTGAGTCAATTCTACTTAGTCTTTTCTTTAAATATATCTATTGATTCAAATTTTTCTGCAGAATTGTGACAAATACAGCATCCTAAGATTGTGGCTATCAGGAGATTCTCACTTTCAATCTAGCTCATATTTCATTTCCAATAAATTTATTAAAATTATCATTTATGTATTCCTCTGACTTAAGTATTCAGCAGCTTTTTCTCCAGGCAATTGGATCTTGGCAGTGTCTCTCTGAATGCTCCAAACCAGGAAAGCCAGATTTTGGGGTAGTTGTTTGTCCTGAAACCTCAATTCTCTGAAGGATTCAGAAAAATATTTATTATCAGTTTTTTCAGTGACAGTTTTCCAAAGTGGCTGCACAAATTTACATGCATTCATATATTTCATAGTATTCATTATATGAATTTAAAGCAATTAACTTCTCTTCGTATACATGGAATTAGAAATCATATATAAGTTCACTCATTATAATTATATTCTTCAGAGTCTTACTAAATCAAATTTTAATATCTCTAACTAAAGATCTGCCATTTAAGAATAGATAGCCATTTGCTATTATGCTCGGATGATGGCTGTTGGAATGTTTTGAAAAACATATTGTGATTTTTAAGTCATTAATACATTCCCTTATTTAGTACTCATTCTTGGTTCAGTTCAGTTCACTTCAGTCGCTCAGTCATGTCCGACTCTTTGCGATACCATGAATTGCAGCACGCCAGGCCTCCCTGTCCATCACCATCCCCGGAGCTCACCCAGACTCATGTCCATCGAGTCCGTGATGCCATCCAGCCATCTCGTCCTCGGTCGTCCCCTTCTCCTCCTGCCCCCAATCCCTCCCAGTATCAGAGTCTTTTCCAATGAGTCAACTCTTCACATGAGGTGGCCAAAGTACTGGAGCTTCAGCTTTCGCATCATTCATTCCAAAGAAATCCCAGGGCTGATCTCCTTCAGAATGGATTGGTTGGATCTCCTTGCAGTCCAAGGGACTCTCAATAGTCTTCTCCAACACCACAGTTCAAAAGCATCAATTCTTCAGCGCTCAGCCTTCTTCACAGTCCAACTCTCACATCCATACATGACCACAGGAAAAACCATAGCCTTGACTAGACGGACCTTAGTCATCAAAGTAATGTCTCTGCTTTTGAATATACTATCTAGGTTGGTCATAACTTTTCTTCCAAGGAGTAAGCATCTTTTTATTTCATGGCTGCAGTCACCATCTGCAGTGATTTTGGAGCCCAAAAAAATTAAGTCTGACACTGTTTCTTCTGTTTCCCCATCTATTTCCCATGAAGTGATGGGATCAGATGCCATGATCTTTGTTTTCTGAATGTTGAGCTTTTAGCCAAATTTTTCACTCTCCTCTTTCACTTTCATCAAGCGGCTTTTTAGTTCCTCTTCACTTTCTGCCGTAAGGGTGGTTTCATCTGCATATCTGAGGTTATTGATATTTCTCCCCGCAATCTTGATTCCAGCTTGTGTTTCTTCCAGTCCAGAGTTTCTCATGATGTACTCTGCATAGAAGTTAAATAAGCAGGGTGACAATATACAGCCTTGACATACTCCTTTTCCTATTTGGAACCAGTCTGTTGTTCCATGTCCAGTTCTAACTGTTGCTTCCTGACCTGCATACAGGTTTCTCAAGAGGCAGGGTAGGTGGTCTCGTATTCCCATCTTTTTCAGAATTGTCCACAGTTTATTGTGATCCACACAGTCAAAGGCTTTGGCATAGTCAATAAAGCAGAAATAGATGTTTTTTTCTGGAAGAATCATTATTTTCCACAAATTGTTAACTATGATGTATACCTCTTTTATCATAGCAAATTCATTTGTAAATTTTTCCTATTTGTATTATTAGTATAAATACTGTCATGGTTGCCATACTTATTCTGCCATTATTGTAGGCTGTGGTTAACCTCTTCAATTTAAGTACTTCCACAGTAACAGATCCTTATATATATGTGTGTGTAGGGGAGAGGAGTTGTTATTTTTTAGTCAGTAAGTTGTGTCTGACTCTTTGTGACCCCATGGACTGTAGCACACCAGGCTCCCCTATCCTTCACTATTTCCCAGAGTTTGCTCAAACTCATGTTCATTGAGTTGGTGATGCTATCCAACTATCTCATCCTCTGTCACTTACTTCTCCTCCTGCCCTCAGTATTTCCTAGCATCAGGTGTGAATGTTTCAGACATGGCAAGCAATTTGGGCCCATATGTGAGAGTGCTGCAGGCTCCCAGAGCTCTGGCTCTGCCCTGTGCTCCCTGGAGCCTGGGAGCATCTCCAGGAAGGACCACACTGCTTGTGCACCCCCAGATAGAGACCTGAGACATGTGGAGGCCACAACAAGGTCCTCTGATCTCGTCCCCCTCAGTCCTCCACAGCTCTCAGTCCAATCTGCACCTGTGAGGTGATCAGCATGTGCAGCAGAGACCTGTGCTAATCAAAAGCTCGACTAAGCACACAGACAGAAGGGCTTGAGGGATCAAGCAGGCTCTGAGAGAAGTCTCCAGAAGAATGTACCCTCTATTGATTTCTCCAGCTGTTCTCCTAGAATTGTCACATGCACTCCCACAGTCTGCATCTTGACTTAGCTGACTGCAAACCCAGAGGACAGGTGAGGAAGGGTTCTGTGCTAAAATCTTGGTCAGAGAGAGGCAACAACCAACTTTGGGCACCCACATCTTGTGGGCCTTACCCCTTGAGTCCAACCATGCCTCTGTTGCCAGAGCTCCCAGGAGCTGGAGTTCACACAAACAGTCTTTGGGCAGAGGCAGGGAACGGGGGATCTTCTCTGCATGTGGGGACCTCACATGTCATCTGTGACTTCCTTGTGTCTAATGCCTGGGGTGACGAGCAAGCACAAAGGCAGTTTTGGGTGACATCCATTGGCCTCTGAGGACCTTTGGACTCTTGGTTACCCTGGCCCATTCCAGGACAATGTTTAGGGCAGCTTTGGTTTGTGACCTGGGGACAGGGGAGCACCAGAGTTGAAGAATATTTATTTTCTCTCAGGTTGGAATTGGTATCCTGTGTCCCAAAGGTGCCAACAGGATCTTTCATAAAAGTGATTTCAGTGACCCTCACTTGCTTCTGTTATGACATCACAGAGATGCTTTTCTGGTGGCCTGACAGGCACTGTATCTCCATTTTAGTCCTTGTCAAGGGTGTGAAGGCTTAAAAGATGGGTCCTTTCCTGCAATTGGGGGTGCAGTGGGGACCTCATGGGGGTTATAAATATCCAAGTACGTGTGGATCATAATATGACAAATAAAGGAATTGTACCAACTCCACTACAAATCTACTTTAGTGAGTCCACTGAAGCAAATGCTAGTCTCATTCAGAAACATTCTCATAAACATATTCACAAATAATGTTTAATCCAAGCACTCTGTGGCCAGTTGAGTTGATAAATAAATTTAACTGTCACCAGTGTCCCAACTCTTATGAGCTTTACTTCAGGAATTCATGAAATGAAACATTTTCGGCTATATCTGTAAAAAAGAATGATATAGTCATCGGGGATTCCAGCCTTTTAAATGAAAATTTATGAACCCAGGGAAACTCCACTGGATATTGGGGTAGCCATTAGCCCAGGTAAGCACCATGAGAAGATCGAGGAAGCAAGAAAAACCAGTTCAGTTCAGTTCAGTCGCTCAGTCGTGTCCGACTCTTTGCTACCCCATGAATCGCAGCATGCCAGGCCTCCCTGTCCATCACCAACTCCCGGAGTTCACCCAGACTCGTGTCCATCAAGCCCGTGATGCCATCCAGCCATCTCATCCTTGGTCGTCCCCTTCTTCTCCTGCCCCCAATCCCTCCCAGCATCAGAGTCTTTTCTAATGAGTCAACTCTTCGCATGAGGTGGCCAAAGTACTGGAGCTTCAGCTTTCGCATCATTCCTTCCAAAGAAATCCCAGGGTTGATCTCCTTCAGAATGGACTGGTAGGATCTCCCGGCAGTCCAAGGGACTCTCAGGAGTCTTCTCCAACACCACAGTTCAAACGCATCAATTCTTCAGCGCTCAGCCTTCTTCACAGTCCAACTCTCACATCCATAAGTGACCACTGGAAAAACCATAGCCTTGACTAGATGGACCTTAGTCGGCAAAATGACATCTCTGCTTTTGAATATACTACCTAGGTTGGTAATAACTTTTCTTCCAAGGAGTAAGCGTATTTTAATTTCATGGCTGCAGTCACCATCTGCAGTGATTTTGGGGCCCTAAAACTTAAAGTCTGACACTGTTTCCACTGTTTTCCCATCTATTTCCCATGAAGTGATGGGACCGGATGCCATGATCTTCGTTTTCTGAATGTTGAGCCTTAAGCCAACTTTTTCAGTCTCCCCTTTCACTTTCATCAAGAGGCTTTTTATTCCTCTTCACTTTCTGCCATAAGGATGGTGTCATTTGCATATCTGAGGTTATTGATATTTCTCTCAGCAATCTTGATTCCAGCTTGTGCTTCTTCCAGTCCAGCGTTTCTCATGATGTACTCTGCATAGAAGTTAAATAAGCAGGGTGACAATATACAGCCTTGACGTACTCCTTTTCCTATTTGGAACCAGTCTGTTGTTCCATGTCCAGTTCTAACTGTTGTTTCCTGACCTTCATACAGATTTTTCAAGAGGCAGGTCAGGTGGTCTGGTATTCCCATCTCTTTCAGAATTGTCCACAGTTTATTGTGATCCACACATCACATAGTCAATAAAGCAGAAATAGATGTTTTTCTGGAACTCTCTTGCTTTTTCCATGATCCAGCGGATGTTGGCAATTTGATCTCGGGTTCCTCTGCCTTTTCTAAAACCATCTTGAACATCAGGAAGTTAACGGTTCATGTATTGCTGAAGCCAGGCTTGGAGAATTTTGAGCATTACTTTACTAGTATGTAAGATGAGTACAATTGTGTGGTAGTTTGAGCATTCTTTGGCATTTCCTTTCTTTGGAATTGGAATGAAAACTGACCTTTTCCAGTCCTGTGGCCACTGCTGAGTTTTCCAAATTTGCTGGCATATTGAGTGCAGCACTTTCACAGCATCATCTTTCAGGATTTGAAACAGCTCAATTGGAATTCCATCACCTCCACTAGCTTTGTTTGTAGTGTTGCTTTCTAAGGCCCACTTGACTTCACATTCCAAGATGTCTGGCTCTAGATGAGTGATCACATCATAATGATTATCCGGGTAATGAAGATCTTTTTTGTACAGTTCTTCTGTGTATTCTTGCCACCTCTTAATATCTTCTGCTTCTGTTAGGTCCAGACCATTTCAGTCCTTTATCGAGCCCATCTTTGCATGAAATATTCCTTTGGTATGTCTAATTTTCTTGAAGAGATCTCTAGTCTTTCCCATTCTGTTGTTTTCCTCTGTTTCTTTGCATTGATCCCTGAAGAAGGCTTTCTTATCTCTTCTTGCTATTCTTTGGAACTCTGCATTCACATGCTTATATCTTTCCTTTTCTCCTTTGCTTTTCACCTCTCTTCTTTTCACAGCTATTTGTAAGGCCTCCCCAGACAGCCATTTCGCTTTTTTCCATTTCTTTTTCATGGGGATGGTCTTGATCCTTGTCTCCTGTACAATGTCACAAACCTTCATCCATAGTTCATCATGCACTCTATCTATCAGATCTAGTCCCTTAAATCTGTTTCCCACTTCCACTGTATAATCTAAAGGGATTTGATTTAGGTCATACCTGAATGGTCTATCGGTTTTCCCTATTTTCTTCAATTTGAGTCTCAATTTGGTAATAAGGAGTTCATGATCTGAGCCACAGTTAGCTCCTGGTCTTGTTTTTGTTGACTGTGTAGAGCTTCTCTGCCATCCCTTATGGTGAAGGAGGAATAAGGATGTGAAATTTAGGGAGAAAAAAAAGCAAACAAACACTTGCTCCTTGGAAGAAAAGCTAAGACAAACGTAGAGAGCATATTATAAAGTAAAGACATCACTTTGCTAGAAAACATTCAAATAGTGAAAGCTATGATTTTTCCAGTAGTCATGTATGGATGTGAGAGTTGGACCATGAAGAAGGCTGAGTGTTGTAGAATTGATGCTCATGAACTGTGGTGTTGGAGAAGACCCTAGAGAATGCCTTGGACTGCAAGGAGATCAATCTAGTCAATCCGAAAGGAAATCAATTGTGAATATTAATTGGAAGTTCTGATGCTTAAACTGAAACTCCAATACTTTTGCCACCTGATGCGAAGAGCTGACTCACTTGAAAAGACCCTGGTGCTGGGAAAGATTGAAAGCACGAGGAAAAGGGGATGACAGAGCATGATATGGTTGGATGCCATCATCAATTCAATGGACATGAGTTTGAGTAAACTCCGGGAGATACTGAAGGAGAGGGAAGCCTGGAGTGGTGGAGTCCATGGAGTTGCAAAGAGTTGGACATGACCGAGCAACTGAACAACAACAACAAAGGATGTGAACAATCAAGAAGCAGGATTTGGCTCCAGATAGTTGTGATGCATGTGGAAGAAATGAATTCAGTGAGCCCAGGTGCTTGCATCTTCCCATACATAGAAAACTGCTAAATTCCTTGAGATATCTGGTTTTCCTTAATTAACAGACTTCCTTCCCTTCCACCTCCACAGCCCGTTACAAACTTCTATATATCCTGACTCCTTTCCCCTTCTCCTTGGAGCAGTCTCTCAGGGTCACTTGCGATCCTGTCTCCCGGGCTTGTAGTCCTCATAATTCCCACTGAATGCAGTAACTCTATACTTTCAGACTGTGACTATTTTTTAGTTGACAAATGCCACCAGGTTTTTAAAATGAAGACCCCAGAAAGAGTCCCTCTTTGTTCTGGCATAGGGAATAATCATTTTGAAATTCTTTCACACATTTCTTCCTATCAGAAGCCTACTTTTCAGTAGGAAAAGGTGTTAGCAGGATCATTTCCCACTGAGGGAAGAATGCTCAACCAATTTCAGCTCCCTTTTACCCTCCTCTCTCACCTCAAGTGTGAAAACATCTATACTGCTGGAGAGAAAGATGGTGAAGGCCATGCCACAGAGATTCAGGTCCATCAACAGACAAATTTAATGCTAAAACTCTCCTCTCACACATCTTACACTGTATCAGCAGCAGCAAAGTGAAATATAGCCAGTTCTTCTCATTTTTAGATTGGGTATTTGTGAATTCACCTCCTTCTTAAAATGTATTTGTAACCACAAATCAATCCTTGTAGCAATTCTGCAATCATTTGCTGATAAGGACAGAGTGGTGAAAATTTTTAGTTTCCTTATATGCATGACCCAGCTGAGATGGAATTAGGAGATGGTCTGCCTTCTTGATTCAGCTCTCATATTGGAAAAAATACCCTTCTTCAGTGTCTATTTAGTGCTACATTTAAAAAAATAAAATAAAAGGATGATTTTGGTGATGATGCTGTTTAAAATGGACCCCAAGAGAAGTGCTGATTTGCAGTAGTGTTTCTAGAACAAGAAGGATGTGATGTGCCTTTCTGACAAAATATGTTTGCTATAGCAGCTTTATCCAGGCATGGGTTACAGCACCTGTTCACTGTGAGTTCAATGTAAATGAATCACAGTATGGTACCTTCATAAAATGGAGGAGGAATTTCACCTATCTGTATATAAGGCTGCTCTGGAAAGTGATGAAGTAACATCTATAGTGTGTGATAAAACTATTGGAAATATCAAAATGTGTCTAACT
Organism: Capricornis sumatraensis; assembly: GCF_032405125.1. Lineage (NCBI taxonomy): Eukaryota > Metazoa > Chordata > Mammalia > Artiodactyla > Bovidae > Capricornis > Capricornis sumatraensis. The sequence goes on from NC_091069.1 coordinate 123,551,218, forward strand.
TTTGGGATTCATAAGGGGAAAAAAAAAGCAGTAAAAGGAAAAACATAGTGCACAGCAGTGTTGTGTGGCTGAAAGCTAAAGAAATTTAGGGTCATGTTATGTGGGGTCAGGAAACTGAAAGCTTTCTTGGCTAGTGCTGGCTGGCTCATGCGTTTCAGAAGGCAATGTAGCATAAAACTGCTAAACTTACAGGTGAAGCAGTTTCTGCAGACCACAGGCTGCAGCAAAATTGTTCAAAAACGTCTGCTAAATGTTGTACAGGAAAGGGATTGTGTAAAAGAGTAAGCTTCCCATGTTTTGGGACTGGCTTGGTTTTAAGGTCTTTGGCAAATGGACCTATAATAGTCCAAAGAGCATTTCAGTTGGTGAAAGGTTCTGACTGGACTTGCAGGAACCTAAGCCTGCATGTCCCCTCGCAGCAGCAGTTCAGTTAGTCCAATCAGTGTCTCTGGTGACAGTATAGAACACAAGCTATGGTGAGGATAAGAACGGACTGTGTGATAAACATGGCTTACAGCTCAAAGAGCTGCAAGACCCAAACTGTCACCAGGGTGGAGTGCTCAGTCAAGACCAAAGGCAAAAGGGAAAAAAAAAAAAAAAAAAGAGGAATTGACATTGGAGGGATTTGATATCTCTGAAAGCTATAGATAAAGCAAACATTAAATACCACCCACTTCCTAGCCCAATTAATCCAAATCCTTACACTAAATGACCAGTTGGACAAAACCAAGGGGTTTAATTTATAAGTGAGAAGTAGAAAAGTAAGAGTAAAAAGAAAGAATATGTAAAGAATAACAGCCAAATTTTTTTTCCAATTTTGAGGGAAAATATATGATATCTCACCTAACAAAAAGTGTAAACCCTTCAAAAAAGACAAAATTAGCATGAATGGAAAACACTCAGATATAACATAAACATATTTCTGAATGAGAGTGATAAATAGAAAAATCTTAACTTTTGTTACATATCCAAAATCTCAATGATTTTCAAGCGGAAGAAATATGAATAGAGCAACTACAATAACCATCATAATCAGATTTCTGAAAAACAGTAACAAAAAGAAGTACTAAAAGCAACCACAGAAAAATGACACATCACACATAAGAATTTCAAAAAAGAATCATAGCCAACTTCTTATCAACCATTATGCATGACAGAGGACAATGAAGCAATTCTTTAAAAGCGTGGAAAACAAATGAACAAACAAAAATACAAAAATTCTATATCAGCTAAAATATTTTTCTAAGAATGAAAGCAAAATGAAATATTTCACACATAAAATAAATACAAAGAGAATTCATCAATAGCAGACTGCAATATAAAACATGTTAGAGGAAATTTCTCATGTAGAAACTCAATTTAGAAAGTTATACATAATCTGTAAGCTTGTAGAAAGTTGTGATTCTAACATAGGTATACATACTTACTAATGAAACTATTAACTGATTATTTCAAAATAACTAACTAATATCCACAGAAGCAACTTCTCCATAATATGTTAGTTGTGACCCCATGGATTGTAGCCAACCAGCATTCTCTGTCCATTGAATTCTCCAGGCAAGAATACTGTAATGGATAGCCATTCCCTTTTCCAGGGGCTTTTCATGACCCAGGGATCAAACCTGGGTCTCTTGCATTGCAGGCAGATTCTTTACCATCTGAGTCACCAGGGAAGTTCCACTTCATAATGTAGTGTTTTAAAACTACTGCCATCTTTTATTAAAAAAAAAAAAATCCTCTATTCAATGGATAGGAAATGCAGATACTGTATTGAAGAGGTCAATTGCCCTTGCTCCATAGTGTCTGGGCCTTCAGCTCATAAAACTTGAAGCCTAGGTATAGAACAAGGGCTGGAGTTTGGTGTTAACTGGAGGCTTCTTCACTCATCTATCTGGCACCTGAGTTGGAAAGACCTAAGGAAAAAGCTGTCAACCAGAGAACCTAGAGTTGACCAACTGGTATCTGGATACTCATGGCGTGGTGGTCTGAGGATACTCAGATTACTATATTACATGATATCTCATGGCTCTCAATTTGAATATTCCAGTAGCTAAGGAAAAACTTGCCTTGCCTTCCATTACCTGTCTTCTGAGATCACACAGCATCACTTCTGCCGTGTCCTACTACAATCATAGCAGTTTAAAGTTGACCCAGGTCTAGTGGGAGGGGACATTGAATCTCTCAGAGAAGAATATTAAATATTTTGTAGTCATTTCTCAAAACATAACACCTAACTGTACTCTGATTAGCCATCATTTTCTATCACTATCTTTTTCCTTTTCTGGAACCACAAGACTTGCAATCTGCTGCTTCTCTCTGAATTTCTTCTCCAACCCTCTCCTCATCCTATTTCCCAACAAGTTTCCTTTTCTTCTTGAATACAGCTCAAATGACTACCAATGGTCATTTGACATCTTAACAGGGCATACTACCTGCAATAAGAAAAATCATTTCTTCCATGTCTTTTTGAGAGGATATATGGATGGCCAAGCATCATTTTAAAAAAGGCCTCTTAATTCATGATTCAGTGACTAACACTGAATTAGACAGGACCAGGAAAGGATAATAGGAAATGGAGTGGAGGAATTGTATGGCTTCTCTTAATAGAGGGAATTGGTCTGATGTTTCTTGAAAGCCCTCCTGGAATGCTGATAGCCACACACTGTGGTAAGTGTTTTACCAACGTCATAGAACTCTTAGTTTATGAGAGCAGATCACCAAGAAATAAAAGGCTGGTATAACAGAAAAAAAAAAGGACTTTATTAACTAAAACTTTCAGTGATTTTTTTCTAAAATTCAAGTTGAGAATAAACTAGAAAAAAAATTATTTTCTTCTTGAAATGATACAATAAAAACTTTATTCTCCAAAAATTTAATTAAAGTATGTTATTAAACGTTTACCATATAACAAAAACTACATAAATAGTTCATTTTTTCCATTCTATGTGAAAAGCCCCCCAACACGCATACACACAAACCTAAGAGGCAGGTATTATTATATCCATTTTCTAGATAACATTACTGAGACTTAATAATTTAAATAAATAAATTAATATAATATATCAATAAGGACAGGAAAAAATAAGAGAGTTCCAGAAAAACATTTATTTCTGCTTTAATGACTATGCCAAAGCCTTTGACTGTGTGGATCACAATAAACTGTGGAAAATTCTGAGAGAGATTGGAATACCAGACCACCTGACCTGCCTCTTGAAAAATCTGTATGCAGGTCAGGAAACAACAGTTAGAACTGGACATGGAATCACACACTGTTTCCAAAGAGGAAAAGGAGTACGTCAAGGCTGTATATTGTCACCTTGCTTATTTAACTTCTATGCAGAGTACATCATGAGAAACGCTGGACTGGAAGAAACACAAGCTGGAATCAAGATTGCCAGGAGAAATATCAATAACCTCAGATATGCAGATGACACCACCCTTATGGCAGAAAGTGAAGAGGAACTAAAAAGCCTCTTGATGAAAGTGAAAGAGGAGAGTGAAAAAGTTGGCTCAAAGCTCAACATTCAGAAAACGAAGATCATGGCATCTGGTCCCATCACTTCAAGGGAAATAGATGGGGGAAACAGTGGAAATAGTGTCAGACTTTATTTTTTTGGGCTCCAAAATCACTGCAGATGGTGACTACAGCCATGAAATTAAAAGATACTTACTCCTTGGAAGAAAAATTATGATCAACCTAGATAATATATTCAAAAGCAGAGACATTACTTTGCCGACTAAGGTCCATGTAGTCAAGGCTATGGTCCTGTGGTCATGTATGGATGTGAGATTTGGACTGTGAAGAAGACTGAGTGCCAAAGAATTGATGCTTTTGAACTGTGGTGTTGAGAAGACTGTTGAGAGTCCCTTGACTGCCAGGAGATCCTACCAGTCCATTCTGAAGGAGATCAGCCCTGGGATTTCTTTGGAAGGAATGGTGCGAAAGCTGAAACTCCAGTACTTTGACCACCTCATGTGAAGAGTTGACTCATTGGAAAAGACTTTGATGCTGGGAGTTATTGGGGGCAGGAGTAGAAGGGGACGACAGAGGATGAGATGGCTGGATGGTATCACTGACTCAATGGTCGTGAATCTGAGTGGACTCCGGGATTTGGTGATGGACAGGGAGGCCTGGCGTGCTGTGATTCATGGGATTGCAAAGAGTCAGACACGACTGACCGACTGAACTGAACTGAACTGAACTGAATTGAAGGACAGAAGAAGAAATTAGACTTCTATCTTATTCCAAAGTGGGATAATTTTAAAAGGTGCCTGATTGTAGACCTTCTACCATACTAGTAAATATGAAGTTTGAAGGCTAATTATAATTTTATTTCGATAAAGAGATGTGATTTTTCTTAAATGCAGATATGAAAGAGATCAAATAGACAGAATAAATATAAGGATTTTGAACTTCAAGGAGTTTAAGTAAATTACTAAGTGCATGCGTCTTGAACCATGGGCCACAACTAGAATTCAAGTCTCATTTTTCCCATGATGTGGCACTGTCACCTTTTTGCCTTGTCATAATGCAGCATTCATTTGGAATTCCCCTTTGAAACTCCTTTCATGACCACTGCATAACTTATATATGACCTCTCTCCTCCACAGATTTTTTTTTTTATTCTTTCACATAAAAGTGACTTTCTAGAGTGACTATTTGTTATAAGATCCAATAGTGTATTTACAGTAGCTTGATATATATCAACTAAGTATCAGAGTAACATCACTTTTGGTAATTTGGTATTTTCAAAACCAATACAATATTCTAAAGTAAAATAATAATAATAATAGTAATAAATGATAAATTGTTTAAAAAAATAAATTAATTAAATTAAATTAAAAAAAAGAAGATATGAAGACATTTTTTCAAAGGAGACATAGAGATGGCCAACATGTACATGAAAAGATGCTCAGCATTACTAGTTATCAGGGAAACACAAATCAAAACTGCAAGGAGATATTGCCTCATATCTGTTAGAATGACTATTACTGAAAAGATAAGAAGCAACAAGTGTTGTCAAGGATGGGGAAAAAAGGGTATTTGTGAATTGTTTGTGGGAAATGTAATCTGCTGCAGCCACTATGAAAAACAGTATGAAAGTTTCTTAAAAGATTAAAAATAGAAGTTCCATATGATACAGTAATTTCAGTCTGGATATTTATCTAAAGAAAACAAAAATACTACTTTGAAAAGATATATGCACCCCTGTGTAACTGGCAACATTATTTACAATGGCTAAGATATGAAAAGAACTTAAATGTCCATTGATAGATAGGTGGATAAAGAAAATGTTATATATATATGTGTGTGTGTGTGTGTGTATGCATATATATAATGGAATATTATTCAGCCATGAAAAAAATGAAATCATGCCATTTACAGCAGCAGGGATTGAACTCGAGTACATATGCTAAGTGAAATTGCTCAGAGAGTAAACATCAATAATATACTATCTCACTTAGATGTGGATTCTGAAAAACAGACAAATCAGCTTATGGATGTACAGAGCAGATTATTGATTGCCTGAAGTGGGAAGCAGGGGATGAGTGACATAAGTGAAGGGTTTAAATAGATATAAAGGTACAAAATCTAAAACATAATTAGGTCAATATGACTATATAGCACTTATGACTGCCCCTTGTATATGGAAGTTTATTAATGCAAACTAACAGGGAAATTGAAACAATCTTACATTGCTCATTTAAAAACTATAAAAAATTGTCCAAAGCATACTATCTAGTAATTTCTGAAAACAAAACCATTACTGCAAGAACAAAACATATTTGCTTAATTAATATTTGATATTTTTAAGGTATTATTTATATTGAGTATGCCATCTATGGGGTCACACAGAGTCGGACACAACTGAAGTGACTTAGCAGCAGCAGCAGCATGCTCTAATGTGCTGTTTTGTTCTCTTTAAAATGTGTTCAGTATTTATTTTAACCATTGAAACATATTACTGATCAAAAGAAATTAAGAACATTTTAATAGATATTACTTTGCCAGTGTTCTTTGCTTAAAGATTATAAAGGGCACACTTTACTAGCAACTTTCATCTAGTGTAAACAATATGCCACAAAAGAATGATTAAAATTATTTCAACAAACATGACTCAGAAAGACCTACCTATGAAAAGATTTTCCAAAACATCATTTTAAGTATCTACTTACTCAGCGTTCCTCATCAAGATATAATCAGGTAAAACTAAACTATCACATAAACACTTCTTCAGTTCAGTTCAGGTTCTCAGTCGTGTCCGACTCTTTGTGACCCCATAAACTGCAGCACACCAGGCCTCCCTGTCCATCACCAACTCCCAGAGTTCACCCAAGCCCATGTCCACTGAGTCGGTGATGCCATCCAACCATCTCATTCCCTGCCATCCCCTTCTCCTCCTGTCCCCAATCTTTCCCAGCATCAGGGTCTTTTCAAATGAGTCAGCTCTTTTGCATCAGGTGGCCAAAGTATTGGAGTTTCAGCTTCAACATCAGTCCTCCCAATGAATATTCAGGACTGATTTCCTTTAGGATGGACTGTTTGGATCTCCTTGCAGTCCAAGGGACTCTCGGTAGTCTTCTCCAACACCACATTTCAAAAGCATCAATTTTTCAGTGCTCAGCTTTCTTTATAGTCCAAGTCTCACATCCATACATGACCACTGGAAAAACCATAGCCTTGACTAGAGAGACCTTTGTTGATAAAGTAATGTCTCTGCTTTTCAATATGCTGTCTAGGTTGGTCATAACTTTCCTTCCAAGAAGTAAGCGTCTTTTAATTTCATGGCTGCAATCACCATCTGCAGTGATTTTGGAGCCAAGAAAAATAAAGTCAGCCACTGTTTCTACTGTTTCCCCATCTATTTCCCATGAAGTAATGGGACTGGATGCCATGATCTTAGTTTTCTGAATGTTGAGCTTTAGGCCAACATTTTCATTATCCTCTTTCAGTTTTATCAAGAGGCTGTTTAGTTCTTCTTCACTTCTGCCATAAGGGTAATGTCATCTACATATCTGAGGTTATTGTTATTTCTCCCAGCAATCTTGATTCCAGCTTATGCTTCTTCCACCCCAGCATTTCTCATGATGTTCTCTGCACGTAAGTTAAATAAGCAGGGTGACAATAGACAGCCTTGATGTACTCCTTTTCCTATTTGGAACCAGTCTGTTGTTTCATGTCCAGTTCTAACTGATGCTTCCTGACCTTCATACAGGTTTCTCAAGAGGCAGGTCAGGTGGTCTGGTATTCCCATCTCTTTCAGAATTTTCCACAGTTTATTGTGATCCACAGTCAAAGGCTTTGAGATAGTCAATAAAGCAGAAGTAGATGTTTTACTGGAACTCCCTTGCTTTTTCCATGATCCAGCAGATGTTGGCAAGTTGATCTCTTGTTCCACTGCCTTTTCTAAAACCAGCTTGAACATCTGGAATTTTATGGCTCACTTATTGCTGAAGCCTGGCTTGAAGAATTTTAAACGTTGCTTTACTAGCATGTGAGATGAGTGCAATACTAGGCACTACTAAAAACTTTTTGAAATATATTAGAATAAAATCTGCTATACACTTTCATCATTGCCTTAAACTGGCAAATAAATGATTAAGACAATTTTTTTCCTAATTAAAAAACAAACAAAAAAAATGTTTTCTCACCAAATCTTCGTACATTGTGCTTCATTGTGTCTGACTCTTTGTGAACCAAAGAACTGTCGCCCACAAGGCCTCTCTGTCCATGGGATTTTCCAGGCAGGAATACTGAAGCGGGTTGCCAAGCCCTCCTCCAGGGCATCTTCCCAATTCAAAGATCAAACTCGCATCTCCTGCATTGCAGGCAGATTCTTAACCACTGAGTTGGTGGGAAGGCCAGCAAATGTTCAGAAACTAAACTGCTTTAATGTCAGATTAACAAAATCTATTATTTTTCAGACAAACATGATGTTTGCTAGAAAACAACACAATACTGTAACACAATTATCTTTCAAAAATATTTATTTTGGATTAATCAAGCATTTGCCAAATTCAAGTTTATTTTGTAATACACACACACACATAAAGAAAATTTGAAAATATTTCCATTAAAAGGTGTTTTTGTAATCCAGAGAATAATACATTCTTTGCAATTCCTATGACTCAGACATTAACGTTTATTAGGAGTACCACATCTATGCTTATCTCAAGAAAATTGGCAACCATAACATCTTTAATGGTGTTTAAATCATCCTAAAATCTGTATGCCTTTTTTTCTGTTCAATTTGATTGGTATCTTGTTACTTGATTCTATATACATCTGGAACTCAATCACTTTGCATGGATTCTTTAAAATGAATTACATAAAAGGTGAATAGGCACATCCTTTACTTTGCAACATATAATAAATAGTCAAGAATTTTTTTCTGTGGGAACATTATTGAAATTGTGGATGATGGGAATTTGAATTATGACACAATAGAAAACATAAAATAAAATTAGTTATTTTGATAGTCCATAGTTCTTTCCACTCTTCTCCAACATTCTAGCCCCTGTCTGCAAAAACAGACCACTGCCTTCCTAATCATTTCCACCACCCAGACACCTTCATTATTACTACCACTAGGGCCATTACTCTAATGAAAGTTCTTAAAATAAAACTAGTAAATTAAATAGAGATGAAGGGGAAGTTTTCTATTTTTGTAAGCAAAGCACTTCAGTTCCTACAGAAATTCTTTGCCTGAATCCTTGCCTTTCAGACCTTGCCTAGATCCAGTCATTTTGATACCTAAATAGGATAACAGGTGTTTTCCTAACTAATTCATGTTTTTCCCCTAATAGGTGCCAGCTTTTTAAGCATATACTTTCTCAATTGTATGCATTGAAGACTACATTTTATATGTGACCATATTAATGGTAAATTAAGTTTATTATTTCTGTAGGGATTTATAAAGAATTTATTAATCACATAACTCATTTCTTTAAGATGTAAGTAATCTGATCTATTAGTGGCTACCAAGGATGCCTAATGGAATAGATTTTATGGATTTATGAATCATTGAATATTTTAATTAAAATTGTCATGTGTATAGAAATATATCCATAGTTATTATACTTACATGAAAGATTTTTTTTTCATTCACAAAATAGTATTTCAAGGAATAAAGCGTAATGTCTTATTGTAGTATAGAAAAAGGGAAGTGTATATTTTAATATTAAAATCAAAGGGGTATTCTCTGTTGAATAAGAAAGGAAGTATAAGAGATATTCTTTCTTGCATTTTAGCACAGCATCTTTCTTACAAAACATCTTTGACTACCTGTGATTTTTGCAGCACAATAGCTTTATTATGACACTTATGTTAATTTTTTTCCCCTTTCCATTACCTGAACATATCAATATGTTTTCTTGTTGAAATAATTTGGACTAGTAATTTGCAAATTTCCTCTGACAGCCCTTAAGGTACAATGAATTTCTCAAATCAGTGGGAACCCTTGAAATGTGTTTTCAATATCCCTGCTGCAAATGAAACTAGCAAGCTACAAATGTGCAAATGCACAGAAAATCAGAAAGAATAAATTTTTCACTTTTACAAGGAATCAGATGTTTCCTTAATTATCTGCAACCCTGGGCTATAAGGAAGTTTCTCATTTCAGAATTAGATTTTACAATCAGTTTTGTTGTTGTTGTTGTTGTTGTTTATATACCTGTACTATATTTGATGAGTTTGAATCAGAAAAAAAAAGAAAGACAAGCTTGACCAAGAAATACATCATTCCTTTAAAGTTATTTTTATGGTATTTCCCATAAACAGAGTTATTTTAACATATAAAACTTTACTGAGTGCCCATGGACTAGGATAACAAAAAACTCTGGCCAATCTAAAATTTTGAGGGATGTTAAAGATTTTCTTTTGTGATTTTGACCATTGCAAGTTCAGGTGGCAAGGTATCTAGTATGCTACTGAAAATATTCCATATACTTTACATTTTTTGACTTTTATGATTATGATACATTTTATAATTTTGGGCCTTTAAAATCTTTTGTACTTTCCCCATTTTTTGATGATTGTGCTTTTTCCTTTGAGGCATTATGGTGTGGTGATAAAACTATAGATCCTGAAATCAGACAATTGTGATATAAATCCCAATTCTTCCACTTACTAATTTGGGTGAGTGATTTGGTTTATGTTTTCAGTTTTTAAATGATGCATAGATTACATTTAGGGTAGTAACATATACAAGTAAATCCATGAGGTATCTTAATGTTTTAAATGCCTAAGCAGTTAGTCTTCTCTTGCATAGCTTAATTCCAAAGGTCTTGAATTGTTAGGATGACTCCATTAAGACATCAGGACAGCAGGTGCCTTCTATCATCACTGCCACCCTCAAGGCTACATGGTAGTTGCTGGAGTTCCAACAAGTATATCCTTATTTTAGGACGGAGAAAGCTGGAAAAAGGGAAGGACAACTAGCACAGCTTAGCCCAGTAGTTTGTTTTCTTTATGAGTCTTTATGTGATTTCCAACTCCCACTTACATCTCCTTGTTTCTCAACTGCTCAGTTGTGTCCAACTCTTTGAGACCCCATGGGCTTCAGCATGCCAGGCTTCTCCATCTCTTTTACCATATCCTGAAGCTTGCTCAATCTCATGTCCATTCAGTAGGTAATGTCATCCAACCATCTTGTCTTCTGTTGTTCCCTTCTCCTTCTGTCTTCAATCTTTCCCAAGTTTTTTTCCAATGAGTCAGCTCATCACATCAGGTAGACAAAGTATTGGATCTTCAACTTCAGCATCAGTCCTTTCAGTGAATTTCAGGGTTGATTTCCATAAGATTGACTGCTTTGATCTCCTTGCAGTCCAAGGGACTCTAAAGAGTCTTCCCCAACACCACAGCTTGAAAGCATCAATTGTTAGGTGCTCAGCCTTCTTTATGGCCCAACTCTCATATCCATACATGACTACTGGAAGAGCCATAGCTTTGACTAGATGGACCCTTGTCAGCAAAGTGATATCTACTTTTTAATATGCTGTCTAAGTTTGTCATTGCTTTTCTTCCAAGGAGCAAGTGTCTTTCAATTTCATGGCTGAAGTCACCATCTGCAGTGATTTTGGAGCCCAATAAAATAAAGTCTGTCACCCAAACTTATTCACTTTGCTGTGGTCAGCTACTATTCCATTTAGTATCACTGATTGACCACCTCAAACTAACTGGAAAAAAAAATATTTTATTAAATTGAAAGCTTTCATCAGTTAAGGATTTAGAAAAGCCATGGGAAAGTGGCTTGTTTCTGTTCCATGATGCTTGGGGCTCAGCTTGGAAGACTCAAAATCCAAGAGTAACTTGATGACTCTGGGCTTGTACAATTGAAGAAAACTTATTGACATGTCTGGAAGCTGATACCCACTGTTTACTGAGACCTCAACTAGAACTTCTAGACAACATCAAGATGACATCTGTGTTACTCCACAAGGTTCTTGGGCCTCCACAGAAGAGGGGCTGGATTCCAAGAGAAAACATTCAGCATAAGATAGGCTGAAGCTACGTGCTCTTTTCTAACCTAGTTTTGAGTAGCACACATGTCATTTTAATATAATCTTGTTCTGCAAACATACTAAAACTTTCCTTCTTAATAAAGAGTAGAATTTTTTAGACTCTACTCTTAATAGGGTTTGTAGAACAATCTTTGTTGTGAAAGCTATTAAGTCATCTTTAGAAAATTCAATTATCTGCCTATAAAGGCAGATTTATTTATCTATAAAAATAGCTGAAAATCTAACTCTTTATCTGGGTGCATTTTACCCCTGTGAAAAATTGTGATTTGGCTGCTTTTAAGAAGGAGAGAAAGGATATTCACCTGTCTTTGATAGACCTCTATTGACCCATTTGCTAAATAAGTGATATAGTAGTGTATGGCCCTAAAGTGTTATGATCAGGTGAAATAATGCCAGCTATAGTTTTGGGAATATTATAGAGTAATACAGTAATTAAGAGGGTTTTCCACAACATGTTTTACCTTGATGTGGATAACATGGCTCTTTGGTGACACATTGACTTTTTACTGCCATGAACACCTTCCAACTTATTATCAAAACTTATTCTCAAACTTTCTATACTACATCTCACATAGACAATGACATTTTCTAGAAACTGGCATGTCAAAGGTAGCTCATGGCCTGAGGAGACAGAACAAAGAGCTCTGCATCATTTGGGCCCAATAGAGTTCACCTGTTTGCTGAGGAAATCAGTGTCTTTACTCACCTTTAACACACTCACTACCATTATCAATTTTTCTCGGGCCAAGAATCTCTATTCTATAAACTACTTATGTAGTGTTCTCTTTTATCTCCAAGTCAGTGAACTACTTCAATTGCAAAAGATATAAAGTTTATTAAGAATTTATATAACAGCATCGCTTTCTCTGCCACAGCATTCTTCTTTGATAATGACATGTTTGTTGTTGTTGTTGTGTAGTCACTAAGCCATATCTGACTCTTTGTGACCCCATGGACTGTAGCCTGCCAGGCTCCTCTGTCCATGGGATTTCCCAGGCAAGAATACTGCAGTAGATTGTCATTTTCTTCTCCAGGGCATCTTCCTAACACAGGGATCGAACTTGCATCTCCTGCTTTGGCAGGCAGATTCTTTACCACTGAACCACCATGTTTCTGAGAATTGAAATTGAGGTTTAAACAAGGATACTCAGTAGAGAAGAGACATCTGAATGTTTAGCTCTATTGAAGAGATTCAGAACAAGTACTTCTGGCCAGTAACTACAGTTTTCTATGATTTGCTTTGTTATTGTTTGGTCACTAAGTCATGTCTGACTCTTTCAACTCCATGGACAGCAGCACTCCAGGTTGTGTCCTTCACTATCTCCTGGAGTTTGTTCAGACACATGTCCATTGAGTCAATGATTCCATATAATCGTTTCATCATCTGTCTACCCTTTTTCCTCCTGCCCTTAATCTGTCCTCAACCTTTCCCTCCATCTTTCTCAATCAGAGTATTTTCCAAAGAGTTGTTGCTTTGCATCAGGTGGCCAAACTATTGGAGCTTCAGTTTGAGCATCAGTACTTCCAATAAATATTCAGGTTTGATTTCCTTAGGATTGACTGGTCTAATAGCTGAGCTGTGCTTATTAACTGCATTCCTCGGTACAGCACATGTGAGTCCAAATGAAATCATAAGGTGTGTCACCTGTAGGTGTCTGATTATTACAGTGCAAGTGGTAGGGTTTGTGGTCATGCATATTTATTTGTTCTTTACATCTTTTTCAATTCATGCCATTCTTTTTCCCTTATACAGATGATTTATTCTCTTTCACTTCACATGACTTTCTACTCATACACCCTCCATGAATTCCTTCTTTTTCTTACAAGCTACATGCTTACTCTCTATGCTTAACACATCCTATGAGCTTCAACTATTCTATTTTTTTATCATCTTCAGAAGAATTGAACATTCTTCAATAACAAAAAAAGATTGTGCTTCAGTAATAGAATTGTTTGAAACTATGGTTACATTTAACAGAAGAGAATGCAGGCAGCATGAGGACTGTGAAATCCAGATAGCCCAGACCTCACTGTGAAACTCAACAATACCGATCCTGTTTCATTGGCCATTTTAAATCCCATGAAATTACTTTTCAGTAACTAGTTGTAAGATAATTTGTGTACTTTCTACAAGGGCACTTCTCTGGTTCATTGATGAATTGTGCCTTTAAAGGTTTTTACTTGCCCTTTTGTGATGTTTGAATGAGGATTCAGGCATCTTCTCAGATCATTAGACTCTAGTGGAAGATTTCCAGTAGTGCTTAGCAGAAGGTTAATGTGCGGGAAGATACAACAGGAAATATAAACCTCTATTTTTTTTCCCAGACAATTCACTTATTTATATGCATTTATTGACTACTATATGACCCAAGTACTGTTGAAGGTGATGCAGATAGAGAAGTAAACCTGTGCTGAATAGAGAGAGACAGTCCGTGGCATCCTTGAAATATGCTTCTCAGATCTCACCCAGGATTCTGTTTGCCTGGAGTGTAATTGGCAACCAGTGGAGTTGTTGTGTTCTGAAATCTATCACTGGATTTGTGATATATAAGGACATGCTGAGTGCATTTTCGTGTCAATGACTGAGTGAGGCTGGGATGCACAGGCTCATGCATTCCTAGTAGCTTTGATATTGCTCTCATGGGACAACTTGGCTCAAAGACTCTATAGTAACCTAGCCAAATTCTCTTAGGTCTGTATAGAAATCTCAAATACACCCCTACCTTCCTCCTTGCCCTCCTCCCTACTTCCCTCTCCCCTCCTTTCCTTCCTTCTTCCCTTCTTTCCTTGCTTCCTCCTTTCCTTCCTTCTTCACCTCTTTCCTATACCCAGAGCCAACTGACATTAGGATCTAACAACTTTTCAGACTTCCCCAGATCAACTTTTCCTCACAGGCTTTGTCCTTTACAGAAATGACTAATTTCATTCTGTTGTCTATATCTCAGAGGAACCAAACTAACCCACAAAACAACAGCAAAGAAGTAGTAACAGGTAATTGCTATGGAGAAAAAGTAAAGCAAGCAAACAGAGATTATGTTGTACAAGGTAAGTATAACTGCTACTTTTACTGTATTTAGTCATAGGCTTTGGGAACTGAAGGAAAATTACAGTAGTCCAAAGGTATCTGTGGTTTTGCTTTCTGAGGTTCAGTTACACACAATCAACAGTTGTCCAAAAATATTAAATGGAACATTCTAGAAAGAAAAAAACCATAAGTTTAAAACTGCATGCAGTTCAGAGTAGTGTGATGAAATCTCCTGCTCAGTCCCTTAATGGATGTGAATCTTCCTGTTGTCCAGTGTATCATGCCCCTTAGTCACCTTGCAGTCTATAAGCTTTCTACTATCAGGTTGACTGACTCAGTTGCAATACTGTGGTCAATTAGATTTATTTTACTTAATAATAGCCATAAATGCTCAAGTAGTAATCACAGCAATTTGAATATTTGAAGAGAAGCTGGAAAGAAAGCCTAAAGCTCCTTTAAGTTAAAAGGTGAAATTTCTAAATAAGGAAAGGAAAAAATCATATGCTGAGGTTACTTAGACCTACAGTAAGAATTAATTTTCTGTCCATGAAATTGCAAAAACAAAAATAGAAATGTGTGCTCGTTTTGTTGTCACACTTCAAACTGCAAAGTTATGGTCACAATGCATGATAAGTACTTGGTTAAGATGGAAAAGGAATTAAATTTATACAATAAGATAATTTGCAAAAGGCACATGAACACACAGAGAGACATCACATTTACAGAATGTTTATTACAGTATAGCATTATAATTGTTTTATTTTAGTAATAGCTACCATTGTTAATCAGCCCTGTGATTTCTTTGGAAGGAATGATGCTAAAGCTGAAACTCCAGTACTTAGGCCACCTCATGTGAAGACTTGACTCATTGGAAAAGACTCTGATCCTGGGAGGGATTGGGGGCAGGAGGAGAAGGGGACAACAGAGGATGAGATGGCTAGATGGCATCACAGACTCGATGGACATGAGTCTGAGTGAACTCTGGGAGTTGGTGATGGACAGGGAGGTCTGGCATGCTGCAGTTCATGGGGTCGCAAAGAGTCAGACAGGACTGAGCGACTGAACTGAACTGAACCATTGTTAATATCTTACTGTAACTAATTTATGAATTAGGCTTTATCATAGCAATTTATGAAGAGGGGAAAGCATCATATTTATACAATATAGCAATATTTTTCCCTTAAGAATAGACATTTTTAACATTAAAAACATTATAATCATGTATGAAAGTGAAAGTTGCTTCAGTCAGTTCAGTTCAGTTCAGTTCAGCCGCTCAGTTGTGTCTGACATTTTGCGAACTCATGAATCACAGCATGCCAGGCCTCCCAGTCCATCACCAACTCCCAGAGTTCACCCAGACTCACGTCCATCAAGTCAGTGATGCCATCCAGCCATCTCATCCTCTGTCGTTCCCTTTACCTCCTGCCCCTAGTCCCTCTCAGCGTCAGAGTATTTTCCAATGAGTTAACTCTTCTCATGAGGTGGCCAAAGTACTGGAGTTACAGCTTTAGCATCATTCCTTCCAAAGAAATCTCAGGGTTCATCTCCTTCAGAATGGACTGGTTGGATCTCCTTGCAGTCCAAGGGACTCTCAAGAGTCTTCTCCAACACCACAGCTCAAAAGCATCAATTCTTCTGCTTTCTTGACAGTCTAACTCTCACATCCATATACGACTACTGGAAAAACAATAGCTTTGACTAGACAGAACTTTGTTGGCAAAGTAATGCCTCTGCTTTTAAATATGCTATCTAGGTTGGTCATAACTTTTCTTCCTAAGAGTAAGCGTCTTTTAATTTCATGGCACAGTCACAATCGGCAGTGATTTCGGAGTTCCAAAAAATAATGTCTGACACTGTTTCCACTGTTCCCCCGTCTATTTTCCATGAAATGATGGGACCAGATGCCATGATTTTCGTTTTCTGAATGTTTAGCCTTAAGCCAACTTTTTCACTCCTTTTTCACTTTCATCAAGAGGCTTTTTAGTCCTTCTTCACTTTCTGCCATAAGGGTGGTGTCATCTGCATATCTGCAAATATTATTGATATTTCTCCTGACAATCTTGATTCCAGCTTATACTTCTTCCAGCCCAGCGTTTCTCATGATTCACTCTGCATATGAGTTAAATAAGCAGGGTGACAATATACAGCCTTGGCACACTCCTTTTCCTATTTGAAACCAGTCTGTTGTTCCATGTCCAGTTCTAAGTGTTGCTTCCTGACTTGCATATAGGTTTCTCAAGAGGCAGATCAGGTGGTCTAGTATTCCCATCTCTTTCAGAATTTTTCACAGTTTATTGTGATCTACACAGTCAAAGGCTTTGGCATAGTCAATAAAACAGAAATAGATGTTTTTCTGGAACTCTCTTGTTTTTCCCATGATCCAGCAGATGTTGGCAATTTGATCTCTGGTTCCTCTGCCTTTTTTAAAACCAGCTTGAACATCAGGAAGTTCACAGTTAATTATTGCTGAAGCCTGGCTTGGAGAATTTTGAGCTTTATTAGCGTGTGAGATGACTGAAATTGTGCAGTAGTTTGAGCATTCTTTGGCATTGTCTTTTTTTGGGATTGGAATGAAAACTGAACTTTTTCAGTCCTGTGGCCACTGCTAAGTTTTCAAATTTTGCTCTCATACTGAGTGCAGCACTTTCACAGCATCATCTTTCAGGATTTGGAATAGCTCCACTGGAATTCCAACACCTCCACTATCTTTATTCATAGTGATGCTTCCTAAGGGCCACTTGACTTCACATTCCAGGATGTCTGGCTCTAGGTGAGTGATCACACCATCGTGCTTATCTTGGTCATGAATACCTTTTTTGTACAGTTCTTTTGTGTATTCCTGCCACCTGTTCTTAATATCTTCTGCTCCTGTTAGGTCCATACCATTTCTGTCCTTTATTGAGCCCATCTTTGCATGAAATATTCCCTTGGTATCTCTAATTTTCTTGAAGACACCCCTAGTCTTTCCCATTTTGTTGTTTGCCTCTATTTCTTTTCAATGATCACTGAGGAAGTCTTTCTTATCTCTTCTTGCTATTCTTTGGAACTCTGCATTCAGATGCTTATATCTTTCCTTTTCTCCTTTCCTTTTTGCTTCTCTTCTTTTCACAGCTATTTGTAAGGCCTCCCAAGACAGCCATTTTGCTTTTTTGCATTTCTTTTCCATGGGAATGGTCTTGACCCCTGTCTCCTGTACAATGTCATGAACCTCATTCCATAGTTCATCAGGCACTCTATCTATCAGATCTAGTCCCTTAAATTTGTTTCTCATTTCCACTGTATAATAATAAGGGATTTGACTTAGGTCATATCTGAGTGGTCTAGTGGTTTTCCCTACTTTCTTCAATTTAAGTATGAATTTGCCATTAAGAAGTTCATGATCTGAGCCACAGTCAGCTCCCGGTCTTGTTTTTGCTGACTGTATAGAGCTTCTCCATCTTTGGCTGCAAAGAATATAATCAACCTATTTTAGTGTTGACCATCTGATGATGTCCATATGTAGAGTCTTCTCTTGTGTTGTTGGAAGAGGGTGTTTGCTATGACCAGTGCATTTTCTTGGCAAAACTCTATTAATCTTTGCCCTGTTTCATTCCGTATTCCAAGGCCAAATTTGCCTGTTACTCTGGGTGTTTCTTGACTTCTTACTTTTGCATTCCAGTCCCTTATAATGAAAAGGATATCTTTTTTGAGTGTTAGTTCTAAAAGGTCTTGTAGGTCTTCATAGAATCGTTCAACTTCAGCTTCTTCAGTGTTACTGGTTGGGGCATAGACTTGGATAACTGTGATATTGAATGATTTGCCTTGAAAACAAACAGAGATCATTCTATCATTTTTGAGATTGCATCCAAGTACTGCATTTTGGACTCTTTTGTTTACCATGATGGCTACTCCATTTCTTCTGAAGGATTCCTGCCCGCAGTAGTAGATATAATGGTCATCTGATTTAAATTCACCCATTCAAGTCCATTTTAGTTCGCTGATTCCTAGAATGTCGATGTTCACTCTTGCCATCTCTTGTTTGACCACTTCCAATTTGCCTTGATTCATGGAACTGACATTCCAGGTTCCTATGCAGTATTGCTCTTTACAGTATGGAACCTTGCTTCTATCACCAGTCACATTCACAACTGGATATTGTTTTTGCTTTGGCTCCATCCCTTCATTCTTTCTGGAGTTATTTCTCCACTGATTTCCAGTAGCATATTGGGCACCTACTGACCTGGGGAGTTCCTCTTTCAGTATCCTATCATTTTGCCTTTTCATACTGTTCATGGGGTTCTCAAGGCAAGAATACTGAAGTGGTTTGCCATTCCCTTCTCCAGTAGACCACATTCTGTCAGACTTCTCTACCATGACCCGCCTGTCTTGGGTGGCCCCACAGGCCACCAAGTTTCATTGAGTTAGACAAGGCTGTGGTCCTAGTGTGATTAGACTGACTAGTTTTCTGTGAGTATGGTTCCAGTGTGTCTGCCCTCTGTTGCCCTCTTGCAACACCTACCATCTTATTTGGTTTTCTCTTACCTTGGGCGTGGGGTATCTCTTCACGGCAGCTTCAGCAAAGTGCAGCCGATGGTCCTTACCTTGGACAAGGGGTATCTCCTCACCGCTGCCCCTCCTGACCTTGAACATGGAATAGCTCCTCTAGGCACTCCTATGCCCACACTTCCACTACTCCTTGGACATGGAGTTGCTCTTCCTGGCTCCCGCCCCTGGCTTCGGGCATGAGGTAACTCCTCTCAGCTGCTGCCCCACACCTCGGACGTGGGGATCTCTTCCTGGCCACTGCCTCTGACCTCGGACGTGGGGGAGCTACTCTTGGCTGCCACCCCTCAGGCATGGCGTCCTCCCGGCTGCTGCCCCTGATCTCGGACGTGGGGTAGCTCCTCTCAGCCACGCTATGTGCCCCATCATGTCTAACTCTTTGTGACCCCCATGGACTATACAGTCCATGGAATTCTCCAGGCCAGAATACTAGAGTGGGTAGCCTTTCCCTTCTCCAGGGGATCTTCCCAACCCAGAGACTGAACCCAGGTTTCCGTCACTGAAGGTAGATTTTTTACCAGCTGAATCACAAGGGAAGCCCATGTATAGACATTGATTTTAAATGGATCTGTTAATTCCTAAAACTTTGCTGCTAAGCTGTTAAGTCGCTTCATTCGTGCCTGACCCTGTACGACCCCATAGATGGCAGCCCACCAGGCTCCCCCGTCCCTGGTATTCTCCAGGCAAGAACACTGGAGTGGGTTGCCATTTCCTTCTCCAATGCATGAAAGTGAAAAATGAAAGTGAAGTCACTCAGTGGTGTCTGATTCTTATCCACCCCATGGACTGCAGCCTTCCACGCCCCTCCATCCATGGGATTTTCCAGAAATAAAACATAGGGAAAACTTGCCTTGACATAGTTCTTGACAATGAAAACATAAAATGATTTTGCAGATGTCTGAAATTTCCAAATTTGTTTGAGTTAATCAAAGATTATTATAGTGAATAACCCAGATTTAAAATAGGTTAAAGTTGTCTAAAAAAAAAAAAAAAAAAAAGACAAGGACTCTCCCTGAGGAGGGAGACTCTCCAATTGGCATTGAAGAAAACACCTACTGTAAGTTCTTCATCAACAAGGAAATGGCTGTGGCCAACAACCCAAGGAAGCTTTAGAGCCTTTGAGGAGAATGCACATCAGCAGATACCTTGATTGCAGCCTTCAGATGCCCTGAGAGAGACTCCAATTGAACTATACCTGGATCCTTGACCAATGGAGACTAAAAGTAAAAATATGAGATATTTTAACCCAGTAAATTCACGGCAATCTGTTATGCAGCAATAGAATGGGATGGGGAGGGATGTGGGAGGGGGGTTCAGTATAGGGAACACATGTACACCCATGGCTGATTCATATCAATGTATGTCAAAAACCACTACAATATTATAAAGTAATTAGCCTCCAATTAAAATAAATAAATAATAAATACATAAAAGAAAATTAATACAATACCCAAGAGTACAGGAGGATTTAAAGAAAAATAGAGTGAGTGATAATCGCTCACTTGTGTCTGACTCTTTGTGACCCCATGGACTGTAGCCTAACAGGCTCCTTTGTCCATGGAATTCTCCAGGCAAGTATACTGAAGTGGGTTGCCATTTCTCTCTCCACAGGATCTTCCTGAATCAGGAATTGAACACAGGTTTCCTGCATTGCAGGCAGATTCTTTACCATCTGAGTCACTGGGAATGCTTACTATTAAAAGACATTTCTAAGTATAAACACAGGTAAATTAAAAAGTATCAGCAGATACACGCTTGACTTTATATTATAATCTATAGACAATACATTAGAATATGTAATGAATCCATACACTTTTTCAAAAGAAATCCCCGAGACAGAAGCAGCAGTAAAGTTATAAATGACAATCATCAATCAGATGAAATAATTTAGATGAAGCTTATCTCTCTCAAAGAGATGGGGACTAAGCAAGTGATCAGGAGAAATAAATGCCTTTTATAAACCAAGTCAATAGTCAAAAATTTTCTCTCTGAAAAAACAGTGTTCCATGAATTATTAAACTGTTATTTTAGAAAAAAATATCTGGAATGGTGGCAATCCTATATATATTATACAATTTGGACAAAGAGTAAAAACTGAAAGTTAAACTCATTACCTTGTACAATTTGCCCTAAGGATGTGAAAGTGGGTTGGTATTTTTTTTTAATTGTCACTGTGAATCACCTTATTAACTGATTAAAGACAAAAAGAAAAACTCTCAGCAGATCCAGAAAAATATATCTAATAGAAACATAGCAATTATGATCAATCCTAGCAACTTGATAAACGTCTCCGCCAAGAATCAAAGCAACACCATACTTGAGAGGAAAAAATATAGCCAATTCTTTTACTGTAAGCAAAATGCCATCTTGCTCACTAATATAGCTCATAATCAGTATGGTACTGGATGTTCTAGCCAAAGAAATGTAATAAAGAAGTTAAGGGAAAAAAAATGGAAAATAAAAAAAATGTACTTTTCTTAAAAGTCACATAATAATGGTAAAAATCCAAGAAAATAATATTAACTCCTCCACAGCTAGGAAGTACTTAGCAGAGTAACTGTGTCAAAATATGAAAATCATGGCATTCAAATGAATCAGCAATAACAAATAATTGCTCTATACAAAAGCAAGTGTCATTGAACCTGATAAGCAAATCAACATGTTATATGAAGCTACAAAAAATCTTCAAAATTTAATGGAGAAATTAGCTAAATCTCACTGCATATAAAATTGTAAAGTCTCTGTGATTTCATTAACATAATGAATAATCTAAAACTGTTAAAAAAAAAAAAAACCTGAAAAGATATTCACATATAGGACAAAAATGGCCAATTTAAATACAGAATTAAAAACTAGTAACTATATACTCTCCTATCTACCCAAAACATATAGCCTATTAAAAGAAAGTACAACAAAAACCAAGCATCATAAAGATCATCAAAGTAAGGGAAAAACAAAGGCTAGTGAGCATACTTATTTATCTATAATCCTAGCAATGTTTTATTCTTTTAAATTAACACGTTTATCTATAATCCTGGCAATATTTTATTCTATTAAGTTAACAAATACTTGATACCCTAAAAATCCCATGTATTGTCCAGGATGTAGGAAAACAGAAAAGTAATGATAAATTGCTAGTGGGATTGTACATTTTCTATTTATTTAAGAGAAAATTTCTTTAATATAATGTAATATAATATAATATAATATAATTTCCTTAAAATTTTGGAAGTTGCTGTATAACATAGGGAGTTCAACTTGGTGCTCTGTGATGACCTAGATGGCTGGGATAAAGGGGTGGGAGGGAAGCTAAAGAGGGAGGGGATATATGTATACTTATGGCTGACTTATATTGTTGAATGGCAGAAAACAACACGATGCTATGAAGCAATTATCCTCTAATTATAAATTTTACAAATTAGGTGTTCATTCCTTATCCTCATCAACAGTGTCTGAGGAAACAAATATTCCATGCTGCTGCTGCTAAGTTGCTTCAGTCTTGTCCAACTCTGTGTGACCGCAGAGATAGCAGCCCACCAGGCTCCTCCTTCCATGGAATTCTCCAGGCAAGAACACTGGAGTGGGTTGTCATTTCCTTCTCCAATGCATGAAAGTGATAAGGGAAAGTGAAGTCGCTCAATCGTGCCCGACTCTTAGCGACCCCATGGACTGCAGCCTACCAGGCTCCTCCATCCATGGGATTTTCCAGGCAAGAGTTACTGGAGTGGGGTGCTATTGCCTTCTCCAAATATTCCATGTATCATTGTTTAAAAAAGCAAATTTGGAAGAATTCTTGTCAGAAATGGAGAGGAATAGAGTAGGAAAAATACATAAATGATAATCCCATAATGTATATGTGCATTATCTATTCTACCTTGATGCTTTTGTAGATAATTAATGTATCTCATAATATGCTTAAAGTAAATAATCATAAAGGCCTTGTAATGAATTTAAGAAGCCCTACATATAAGTAACAATCTGAATAATTTACCTATGAATGAAAGGCTGAATGGCTTCAAGAAACTTCAACCCCAAAATTCTCAAATAAATAAAACACAAATTTCCTTCAAAAAAATGAACACACAAGCTAGAAATAATAGGAACTGCATGTTATTATAGTACATCAAGTGATATGTGAGACTATCATCAGAACATGACAAAATCAAAGTTAAGTTAGATTTGCTAAAACTCAAGCTGAATTTTAAAAGATAATAATAAGATCACATCACTCAGATCAGTAATTGGAAGGAGAACAAAGCTCTAAATGAAACCTGTAGTAAAACTAATTTTAAGGCATACAAGAATAGAAGCAGATACTTGAAGGAAGCAAAAAAGTACACACTCATTAATTGTTTGCCTGGCCATGTAATAGGTCTTTTGTATATAATTGTATATAATTGTTTTTCTACAAAATTCTCATAAACAGATGTTATGTCAACATAAAGAAACTAAGCTTCAGTTCAGTTCAGTCGCTCAGTCGTGTCCAACTCTTTGCGACCCCATGAATCGCAGCACGCCAGGCCTCCCTGTCCATCACCATCTCCCGGAGTTCACCCAGACTCACGTCCATCGAGCCTGTGATGCCATCCAGCCATCTCATCCTCTCTCGTCCCCTTCTCCTCCTGCTCCCAATCCCTCCCAGCAGCAGAGTCTTTTCCAATGAGTCAACTCTTCGCATGAGGTGTCCAAAGTACTGGAGCTTCAGCTTTAGCATCATTCCTTCCAAAGAAATCCCAGGGTTGATCTCCTTCAGAATGGACTGGTGGGACCTCCTTGCAGTCCAAGGGACTCTCAAGAGTCTTCTCCAACACCACAGTTCTAACGCATCAATTCTTCGGCGCTCAGCCTTCTTCACAGTCCAACTCTCACATCCATACATGACCACAGGAAAAACCATAGCCTTGACTAGATGGACCTTAGTCGGCAAAGTAATGTCTCTGATTTTGAATATGCTATCTAGGTTGGTCATCACTTTTCTTCCAAGGAGTAAGCGTCTTTTAATTTCATGGCTGCAGTCACCATCTGCAGTGATTTTGGAGCCCCAGAAAAAAAAGTCTGCCACTGTTTCTACTGTCTCCCCATCTATTTCCCATGAAGTGATGGGACCAGATGCCATGATCTTCGCTTTCTGAATGCTGAGCTTTAAGCCCCCTTTTTCACCCTCTTCTTTCACTTTCATCAAGAGGCTTTTTAGTTCCTCTTCACTTTCTGCCATAAGGGTGGTGTCATCTGCATATCTGAGGTTATTGATATTTCTCCCAGCAATCTTGATTCCAGCTTGTGTTTCTTCCAGTCCAGTGTTTCTCATGATGTACTCTGCATAGAAGTTTAATAAGCAGGGTGACAATATACAGCCTTGACATATTCCTTTTCCTCTTTGGAACCAGTGTGTTGTTCCATTTCCAGTTCTAACTCTTGCTTCCTGACCTGCATACAGATTTTTCAAGAAGCAGGTTAGGTGGTCTGGTATAGCCATCTCTTTCAGAATTTTCCACAGTTTATTGTGATCCACACAATCAAAGGCTTTGTCATAGTCAATAAAGCAGAAATAGATGTTTTTTTCTGGAACTCTCTTGTTTTTCTGATGATCCAGCGGATGTTTGATCTGGTTCCTCTGCCTTTTCTAAAACCAGCTTGAACATCAGGGAGTTCACGGTTCACATATTGCTGAAGCCTGGACTGGAGAATTTTGAGCATTACTTTACTAGCATGTGAGATGAGTGCAATTGTGCGATAGTTTGAGCATTCTTTTGCATTGCCTTTCTTTGAAATTGAAAGGAAAACTGACCGTTTCCAGTCCTGTGGCCACTGCTGAGTTTTCCAAATTTGCTGGCATATTGAGTGTAGCACTTTCACAACATCATCTTTCAGGATTTGAAACAGCTCAACTGAAATTCCATCACCTCCACTAGCTTTGTTCGTAGTGTTGCTTTCTAAGGCCCACTTGACTTCACATTCCAAGATGTCTGGCTCTAGATTAGTGATCACATCATCATGATTATCTGGGTCATGAAGATCTTTTTTGTACAGTTCTTCCATGTATTCTTGCCACCTCTTCTTAATATCTTCTGCTTCTGTTAGGTCCAGACTATTTCTGTCCTTTATCAAGCCCATCTTTGCATGAAATGTTCCCTTGGTATCTCTAATTTTCTTGCAGAGATCTCTAGTCTTTCCCATTCTGCTGTTTTCCTCTATTTCTTTGCATTAATCACTGAAGAAGGCTTTCTTATCTCTCCTTGCTATTCTTTGGAACTCTGCATTCAGATGCTTATATTAAAATTGTAAAATAAGTTACTCTTGATAGAAGGATGCAAGTAAGACTTTCCTGAATTTAAAATTCCTGTATAATAACTAAACTTGGTAAACATTGTAAGTGTGGCTTCACAGAAGACAATAAAGAAAGATTCTCAAAAGAATTGTAGATACAACAGAGGAGTGAAATGAACATTAAATAATTGGAGGGAGTGATGAATGGCATTTACAGTATTTAGAAATAGGGAGGGAATTAGTATGTGTTCAGTTGTAAAATAATTAAAAAGTGAGGAACAAGGGATAAGTGTGCTTTTCTGAGTAATTTCACTATGAAAGAAAGAAAATGAAAGAATGTTTATTAAACATAATAATATGGAATTTTCACCTGAATACATGTTACAGGTATCTAAAATATTGTGATATTGTGATCTGTCTTTATCATACTGGAGGTCACAGCCAGTGAAATAAGGAAAGATCTTTCTATAAAAGGTGGTTTAAAATTCAGAAAATCAGAAGGCAATGAATAAAAGTGTATTTTTATATGAAACATAATTGGACAAATTAAAATAACAGAATTTAGCTATGCTGTTTATGAGAACCAAGTTCTATATATGAGAAAAAACAATTAGGAAAAAAGATAATATTTTAATAGCATAAGAAAGATAAAATAAAATGCATAGCAATAAATCTAACATAGCAGGAATATTAGCCCTCCTCTAAGAATAACAAAATGAGAATAACATTAATTAAAGAAGACCTAAATAAATAAATTATTCCAAGTTCAAGGTTTGAAAAAATCAATATTGCAAACATGTAAATTCTCTCCTAATTAATATATTGATTCAAAGCAGTGCCAATAAAAATCCCAGCAGGTGTCTTAGCAAAGCTTGATTAGCTGTTTTTAAAATTACATGAAAAATAAGTCAAAAAGAGATTGGGCAATCTTGCTAAAGCATAAACAAATTCTGAAGAACTTTTATTCTCAGATATGAAGGTGAATTATAAATATACAATAAATATGACAGTATACAATTGTAACCAAGCAAGATCCTATAGTGCCTTCTCAGGATATAATCCATATCCCACCAAGTCCTCCTCTTGCTCTTATTTAAAAACTTTGGCCTCCTAGGCTTTCCTCAAGTTCCAAAGAATAAATTTAATCAGAGAAGTGAGAAAATTCAGAAGCAAAGGAAAACAGGGCTTCCCTGGTAGCTCCATCTGCAACACAAGAGACTGTGGTTTGACTCCTAGATTGGCAAGATCAGCTGAAGAAGGGATAGGTTAACCACTCCAGTATTCTTTGGCTTCCCTGGTGGCTCAGATAAAAAAATCTTAGCTTGCAATGCAGGCGACCTAGTTTTGATCCCTGGGTTGGGAAGATCCTCTGCAGAAAGGAGCAGTTGCCCACTTCAGTATTCTTGCCTAGAGAATTGCCATGGACAGAGGAACCTGATGGGCTACAGTCCATGGGGTTGCAAAGAGTCAGACTCAACTGAACATCTTTCAGTCACTTCACAAGACAAAATGACAATAGTTTATAATACTATAGCATAATATAATATTGTACAATTATTATTAAATTGATGGTTAATTAATATTATCATGTATTAATAATATGTTAATTTACAATATAATCATCAGTTCAGTTCAGTTCAATCACTCAATTGTAACCGACTCTTTGTGACCCCATGAACCGCAGCATGCCAGGCCTCCCTGTCCATCACCAACTCCCAGAGTGCACCCAAACCCATGTCCATTGAGTTGGTGATGCCATCCAACCATCTCATCCTCTGTTGTCCCCTTCTCCTCCTGCCCTCAATCTTTCCCAGCATCAGGGTATTTTCAAATGAGTCAGCTCTTCTCATCAGGTGGCCAAAGTATTGGAGTTTCAGCTTCAACATCAATCCCTCCAATGAACACCCAGGACTGATCTCCTTTAGGATGGACTGGTTGGATCTCCTTGAAGTCCAAGGGACTATTGAGAGTCTTCTCCAACACCACAGTTCAATAGCATCAATTCTTCAGTGCTCAGTCTTCTTTACAGTCCAACTCTAGCATCCATACATGACCACTGGAACTACCACAGCCTTGACTAGATGGACCTTTGTTGGCAAAGTAATGTCTCTGCTTTTTAATTTGCTGTCTAGTTTGGTCATAACTTTCCTTCCAATATAATTATAATATAATATTATAATAGTTTATAATAATAATTTATCCACTACACAAAGTCAAGGACCTTTAGTCAAGGGCTACAGATAATATTCTGAGCCATATCCTTTGTGATGTTTTACCAATATTGAAACCCCATCAGCTGGACTAAGTTAACTGTGTGCTGCCCACAAGCAGGAAGACTCCAGATCTATTGGAACCAGAAGGCTGATGATGTTGATTCCTGATTACCTCACCATCAGCCAATCAGAAATATGTCTACAAGCTGACATGTACCCACTAACCCTTCCCTCACCTTGTCTTTAAAAAACCTTTCACTGATAGTCGTCAAGGAGTTCTGATCTTTTAAGCCCTAGTTGCCCAGACTCCTTGATTGGCACCATGCAATAAACATTGCAGCTTCTGAAAGCATAACCTAGTATCAGCTGATTAGTTTACTGTGCGCAGGCAAGCAAATCCAAATTTGGTTCTGCAACACAATTAGCTCAAAAATAAACAAGAAGGATATTGGATAATGATAGTGTTCAAAATCTGACATGAAAAATTAGATATATAATGAAATGGGGAAGAATTTGATTTTGGTAGTGGGCCCCTTGGACACTCATTTGCAAAACTATGAATGTTGAGATGTGAACTGCACTGCAATGGTGCATTGAGCTTGGTCCCAGCTCTGTGAGCTCTCCAGCCAAGGTCCTGTTCCAGCTCTTACCACTGAAAGCCTGAGCACAGAGGCAATGGGGAGGCATGAGCAGAGAGCAATATGTCAACAAGAGAACTCCAACAGCAACCCAGAGACTGAAACAGGACTATTTCAAATTTAGAAAGACTGGTACATTACAAGTGTGCTGAACTCCTCCTGTCCAATATTCTTGAATGGCACTACAGTCCAGCTATTTCAATAAGGTCACACATGGCATATTCAAACAACTACAAATGAAAAATATTGGGGAAATGATTCCAGAAAATTCCAAAAAGCATAACTTGAACTTGCCATCATGGGGGAACTATTTACATAGTGTTTACATTGTATTTACAACCATTTACATAGTATCTATATCATATTAAGTATTATAAGTAATCTTCTTGGTGTTGGTGGTTATTTGCTAAGTCCTGTCAGACTCTTTTGTGACCCCATGGACTGTAACCTACCAGGCTCCTTTGTCCAGGCAAGAGTACTGTAGTGCATTGCCATTTCCTGCTCCAAGGGATCTTCCTGACCCAGGGATTGAACCCACGTCCTCTGCATTGGCAGGTAGATTCTTTACCAATGAATCAACTGGGAAGCCCTTATATACTGTGTAATTATTCAAAACAGGATGCATAAAGCACCATAGCTTAGTTATCCTTGTGAAGCTGGTTTAGTTTTGTCATGTTTCCAAACACTTCTAAATCTTTGGGGAAAAGGATGAACAAAGACAATTAACTTAAAACACAGCTGGGTGTTCTTAACTCTTCCACTCCCCAGACCGACACATCTGTAGCTTAACCTGACAGTTTGATAACTATAGCTTTATTTTTAACCATCTATTTGATTTGCTTTCTTTTTTGTTGTTTGTTGGAAATGATAAAATGGGACAAGAGTGATCTAAAATTATGTATTTCTGAATTATCTGGATCTAATTCATTACTGTCTTAATAGATGTAATTTTTACATTAGCCAAGTCTACTAAGCAAAGGCATATTAAAATTTCTATGAAAAATATGGCTGGTAGCTTGATAGGGATTGCGTTGAATTTGTAAATTGCTTTGGGTAGTATACTCATTTTCACTATATTGATTCTTCCAATCCATGAACATGGTATATTTCTCCATCTATTAGTGTCCTCTTTGATTTCTTTCATCAGTGTTTTATAGTTTTCTATATATAGGTCTTTAGTTTCTTTGGGTAGATATATTCCTAAGTATTTTATTCTTTTTGTTGCAATGGTGAATGGAATTGTTTCCTTAATTTCTTTTTCTACTTTCTCATTATTAGTGTATAGGAATGCAAGGGATTTCTGTGTGTTGATTTTATATCCTGCAACTTTACTATATTCATTGATGAGCTCTAGTAATTTTCTGGTGGAGTCTTTAGGGTTTTCCATGTAGAGGATCATGTCATCTGCAAACAGTGAGAGTTTTACTTCTTCTTTTCCAATTTGGATTCCTTTTATTTCTTTTTCTGCTCTGATTGCTGTGGCCAAAACTTCCAGAACTATGTTGAATAGTAGCGGTGAAAGTGGACACCCTTGTCTTGTTCCTGACTTTAGGGGAAATGCTTTCAATTTTTCACCATTAAGGATAATGTTTGCTGTGGGTTTGTCATATATAGCTTTTATTATGTTGAGGTATGTTCCTTCTATTCCTGCTTTCTGGAGAGTTTTTATCATAAATGGATGTTGAATTTTGTCAAAGGCCTTCTCTGCATCTATTGAGATAATCATATGGTTTTTATTTTTCAATTTGTTAATGTGGTGAATTACATTGATTGATTTGCGGATATTGAAGAATCCTTGCATCCCTGGGATAAAGCCCACTTGGTCATGGTGTATGATCTTTTTAATATGTTGTTGGATTCTGATTGCTAGAATTTTGTTGAGGATTTTTGCATCTATGTTCATCAGTGATATTGGCCTGTAGTTTTCTTTTTTTGTGACATCTTTGTCAGGTTTTGGTTTTAGGGTGATGATGGCCTCATAGAATGAGTTTGGAAGTTTACCTTCCTCTGCAATTTTCTGGAAGAGTTTGAGTAGGATAGGTGTTAGCTCTTCTCGAAATTTTTGGTAGAATTCAGCTGTGAATCCGTCTGGACCTGGGCTTTTGTTTGCTGGAAGATTTCTGATTACAGTTTCAATTTCCGTGCTGGTGATGGGTCTGTTAAGATTTTCTATTTCTTCCTGGTTCAGTTTTGGAAAATTGTACTTTTCTAAGAATTTGTCCATTTCTTCCACATTGTCCATTTTATTGGCATACAACTGCTGATAGTAGTCTCTTATGATCTTTTGTATTTCTGTGTCGTCTGTTGTGATCTCTCCATTTTCATTTCTAATTTTATTGATTTGATTTTTCTCTCTTTGCTTCTTGATGAGTCTGGCTAGTGGTTTGTCAATTTTATTTATCCTTTCAAAGAACCAGCTTTTGGCCTTGTTGATTTTTGCTATGGTCTCTTTTGTTTCTTTAGCATTTATTTCTGCCCTAATTTTTAAGATTTCTTTCCTTCTACTAACTCTGGGGTTCTCCAATTCTTCCTTTTCTAGTTGCTTTAGTTGTAGAGTTAGGTTATTTATTTGACTTTTTTCTTGTTTCTTGAGGTATGCCTGTATTGCTATGAACTTTCCTCTTAGCACTGCTTTTATAGTGTCCCACAGGTTTTGGGTTGTTGTGTTTTCATTTTCATTAGTTTCTATGCATATTTTGATTTCTTTTTTGATTTCTTCTGTGATTTGTTGGTTATTCAGAAGTGTGTTGTTCAACCTCCATATGTTGGAATTTTTAGTAGTTTTTCTCCTGTAATTGAGATCTAATCTTAATGCATTATGGTCAGAAAAGATGCTTGGAATGATTTCGATTTTTTTGAATTTATCAAGTTTAGATTTATGGCCCAGGATGTGATCTATCCTGGAGAAGGTTCCATGAGCACTTGAAAAAAAGGTGAAATTCATTGTTTTGGGGTGAAATGTCCTATAGATATCAATTAGGTCTAATTGATCTAATGTATCAAAACAAATGGGATCTAATTAAAATTAAAAGCTTCTGCACAACAAAGGAAACTATAAGCAAGGTGAAAAGACAGCCTTCTGAATGGGAGAAAATAATAGCAAATGAAGCAACTGACAAACAACTAATCTCAAAAATATACAAGCAACTTATGCAGCTCAATTCCAGAAAAATAAACGACCCAATCAAAAAATGGGCCAAAGAACTAAATAGACATTTCTCCAAAGAAGACATACGGATGGCTAACAAACACATGAAAAGATGCTCAACATCACTCATTATCAGAGAAATGCAAATCAAAACCACAATGAGGTACCACTTCACACCAGTCAGAATGGCTGCGATCCAAAAATCTGCAAGCAACAAATGCTGGAGAGGGTGTGGAGAAAAGGGAACCCTCCTACACTGTTGGTGGGAATGCAAACTAGTACAGCCACTATGGAGAACAGTGTGGAGATTCCTTAAAAAATTGCAAATAGAACTACCTTATGACCCAGCAATCCCACTGCTGGGTATACACACCGAGGAAACCAGAATTGAAAGAGACACATGTACCCCAATGTTCATCGCAGCACTGTTTATAATAGCCAGGACATGGAAACAACCTAGATGTCCATCAGCAGATGAATGGATAAGGAAGCTTTGGTACATATACACGATGGAGTATTACTCAGCCGTTAAAAAGAATTCATTTGAATCAGTTCTGATGAGATGGATGAAACTGGAGCCGATTATACAGAGTGAAGTAAGCCAGAAAGAAAAACACCAATACAGTATACTAACACATATATATGGAATTTAGAAAGATGGCAATGACGACCCTGTATGCAAGACAGGAAAAAAGACACAGCTGTGTATAACGGACTTTTGGACTGAGAGAGAGAGGGAGAGGGCGGGATGATTGGGGAGAATGGCATTCTATCATGTATACTATCATGTAAGAATTGAATCGCCAGTCTATGTCTGACGCAGGATACAGCATGATTGGGGCTGGTGCATGGGGATCACCCACAGAGATGTTATGGGGAGGGAGGTGGGAGGGGGTTTCATGTTTGGGAACACATGTAAGAATTAAAGATTTTAAAATTTAATAAAAAAAAAAATTAAAAAAAAAAAATAAAAAAAAAATAAAATTTCTAGGGGTCCTGTTTGCTTCCATTTTGTAATTGCTTGGTTTGCAGTGGCCTCAGGAGCATCCTTTGTGTAATCTGAAACCTGTCCTGTACATGAAGGGCAGAGAGAGACCTAAGAAAGAGGCAGGCCACTCCAGACTGGTATGTGGCAGCTTTAAGAGGCAAGAGCATAATCAAGGCTTCTCTTGGGTGGCTGCAAGACCAGTTACTTTTTGCACCTACCCACAAGTTTATACAGCTGCCTTAACTGGGTTGAGTCATGTACAATGTCCAGATGGTCTCAAAACTATTTCAAAGCTGTGTCCTTGGGCAGCTTCCAGCTTGAAGAAGACAAACAGGAATATATTCCAGTGTGGAGGGTAAAGGGATGATAGTGTGAGCAGCCTTCAAATGCTCTGGTCTAGCTTCAGGTCAAACTGGTGATCATGTTTTTTGATGATCTTTTGCAACAAGCAGCATCCCAGTTCATGTTTGCTAATTAGAACTATTTTTCTTGGCTAGTAAATATAGTGACCCCCTTTCCTGTCTGTTGATTCAGTGGAATGAGATTTAAAAAAATGTTAGTGAGTAAGAGAGAGGTTAGCCTCAGTTTTCAAACCACTGGAGACACAGAACTTTTCCTAAGGGAGAGAGTTGTCCATTGAGCACCAAAATATCCAAATACTCCAGACAATTTTATATGGGACTTGGAAGGAAAAATGTTTTAAGTAGATAATTAATTGTAATATAAGAGGCCTACTTCTCTGTCTTCTGTCTGGTTCTTGGACCCAGGGTGTTTGACTAAGGAGTAAATATCACATCTAACCTATTAGGCATGGTTGCTATTACTAAACTTTTAGTGTTTTTATTATTTAGTTGCTAAGCTGTGCCTGACTCTTTTTCAGCTCCGTTGACTATAGCCCGACAGGCTCCTCCATGGGATTACCCAGGCAAGAATACTGGAGTGGGTTGCTATTTCCTTCTCCAGGGAATCTTCCTGACCCAGGGATTGAACCCAGGTCTCTGGCATTTTAGTCAGATTCTTTACCATTGAGCCAACAGGGAAAAGTATCATTATATTAAACCTGCTCTTTCTAACCATGTGTTAAAACTAATGAATCCTGTACACATGGCCCCATTGTTGTACTCACCTTAGTACCATAAGTAAGCAGAGATATTCTATGGGCTTACACTTTAATAAATAAAGCACTTTGTAAGATCATGAATGATGATGGCCAAAGCACTGCAAGCAGGAAAGGAATTTAATATTTAGAAATTACCTAAATCCGTAAGAATAAACATTCATGATAAAATAAACACCCATGATAAAATAACCCCCCCCCCAATGATAAAATAGTCCAATATAGTCAGCTTTCTTGCAGGTGACTGGCTAATGACCCTGAAGAAAAATACTCTATTGCGACCTAATACAACTAGTGGAAGTGAAAGTAGCACAGTTGTGTCCAACTCTTTGTGACACCATGGATTATACAGTCCATGGAATTCTCCAGGCCAGAATATTGAAGCCATTCCCTTCTCCAGGGGATCGTCTCAACCCAAGGATTGAACCGAGGTCCCCAGCATTGCAGGCAGATTCTTTACTAGCTGAGCCACCAGGGAAGCCCAAGAATACTGAAGCGTGTAGTCTATCCCTTCTCCAGGGAAAGGGATCTTTGAGACCCAAGATTCAAACTCGGATCTCTTGCATTGCAGGCAGACTCTTTCCCAACTGAGGTATCAGAGAAACCTAGGCACTTATTATTTACAGTAAACATATCATTCATGGTGAGGAAAAAAAAAACATATTTTAGTGCTAACTAAAGCCTCTATCTATACAAATCAATCATGGTCAATTTGTACATGATGTACGCACAGTGTAAAAATTAGAGTGCCTAGGGAAAAGGGAAGCATCATTATGCACAAAGTTAGTAGAGATGATGGAACTCCAGTTGAGCTATTTCAAATCCAAAAATATGATGTTGTTAAAGTGCTACACTCAATATGTCACCAATTTGGAAAAGTCAGCAGTAGACACAGGAATGGAAAAGATAACTTTTCCAATCACAAAGAAAGGCAATGCCAAAGAATGTTCAAGCTATTGCACAATTGCACTCATCTCACACACTAGCAAAGTAATGCACAAAATTCTGCAAGCAAAGCTTCAATACATGAACTAAGAACTTCCAGATGTTCAAGCTGGATTTAGAAAACTCAGAGGAGCCAGAGATTAAATTGCCAAATCCATTGGATCATAGAAAAAGAAAGAGAGTTCCAGAAAAACATCTACTTCTGTTTTATTGACTATGACAAAGCCTTTGACTGTGTGGATCACAAAAAAACTGTGGAAAATTCTTCAAGAGATGGGAATAGCAGACCACATGACCTGCCTCCTGAGAAATCTGTAGGCAGATCAAGAAGCAGCAGTTAGAACCGAACATGGAACAACAGACTGGTTCCCAATTGGGAAAGGAGTACATCAAGGCTGTATATTGTCTCTCCCCTTATTTAACTTATATGCAGAGTACACCATGCAAAATGCTGGGTTGGATGAAGCACAAGCCGAATAAAGATTGCTGGGAGAAATATCAATAATCTCAGATATGAAAATACCACCCTTATGGCAGAAAACAAAGAGGAAGTAAAGAGCCTCTTGATGAAAGTGAAAGAGGAAAGTGAAAAAGTTGGCTTAAAGCCTAACATTCAAAACATTAAGATGATGGCATCTGGTCCCATCACTTCATGGCAAATAGATGGGGAAGCAGTGGAAACAATGACAGACTTTATTTTGCGGGGCTTCAAATTCACGGCAGATGGTGACTACAGTCATGAAATGAAAAGACACTTGCTCCTTGGAAGAAAAACTATGACAAACCTAGACAGCATATTAAAAAGCAGAGACATTACTTTGCTGACAAAGTTCTGTCTAGTCAAAGCTATGGTTTTTCCAGTAGTCATGTATGGATGTGAGAGCTGGACCATAAAGAAGGCTGAGCACTGAAGAATTGATTATTTTCAACTGTGGTGTTGGAGAAGACTCTTGAGAGTCCCTTGCACTACAAGAAGATCAAACCAGTCCATCCTAAAGGAAATCAGTCCTGAATGTTCATTGGAAGGACTGATGTTGAAGCTGAAACTCCAATACTTTGGCCACCTGATGCGAAGAACTGACTCATTTGAAAAGACCCTGTTGCTGGGAAAGATTGAAGTTGGGAGAAGAAGGGGACAGCAGAGGGTGAGATGGTTGGAAGGCATCAATGACTGCATGGACATGAATTTGAACAAACTCCAGGAGATGGCAAAGGTCAGAGAAGCATGGCATGCTGCAGTCTCTGTGGTAGGAAAGAATCAGACACTGCTAAGCAACTGAACTGAGGGAAAAGGGGATACAGATGTTCACAGATTATTAAGTTACTACTATAAAATTTCTATTCTTTCTGAGTCTTTGGGTTACTTCTTCTTTAGTGCTCCAGGAATACTTCAAAATATTGTTCTTACTGACTAAAAGTCATTTTAGAGTTCAGGACGTAATTGAACAACCAAGTCCACAAATTACCCACTGCTTAAACCAATCCATGATCTTGATTCAGTGTATCCAGTATCAATATATTTGACCTGTCTAGTTTAATATGTTGTCCTCTTTGGTCAAACATCTCTTAGTCCACTCCTATGTATGTCCCCTCACTTCTGCTGATACATATTGGCAAGACCATGTTGTTCTGTTAGTGTGCTTTCTACTTTGCCCCTGACCACTGCTTCTACTTGTCTGCCTGGGCTATGCTGGGGTTCCGATTCTTAAAGTGAGACAGCATAATGAATTAGTCTTGAATTTTGAGCAGATGATACCCTCATGAAGAAATTCTCTTATGAAGTCATTCGAAAGGTTTCATGAAAAGAAAGCCTATTTCCTTAGATTGATAGGGTAAACTATTTCTAAGACAAGAAACACTGACATATTTTAGAAATCAAAGTTATCACTCTCATCTGTGTCTGTCCAAATGTTTTGATCCAATATCTCAGTATTTCACTCTTCCCCTATTTGTTTGTCCAGGAGAAGGAAATGGGAATCCACTCGAGTATTCTTGCCTGGAGAATCCCAGGGACAGAGGAGCCTGGTGGGATGCCATCTGTGGGGTCGTATAGAGTCGGACACGACTGACACAACTTGGCAGCAGCACCAGTGGCTATTTGTTTGTGTTTAAATGTGTATTTAATGGCCTTTTAACTCTGCATCTCTGAAAGTAAATCTCTTGGTTTGGTTCATAGCTGCAATTAACAAGTTTTCTGACTTGTCATATGTGTTCTAAATGTTGTATTCAAGACCTTTATATGGATCCTCTTTCACTCTCTTAGGAAAGTTAAAACAAGCTACACCATGTAGAATGTTTGTAGTTGCTACAAATACTGTTTCTTTCAGCCCCTTGCTGCTGCCTACATTACACTCCATGCCAACAGTAGTGAGGTTCGTGATGTTCATTATATCACTGATGCCGCTATTAGCGTTCCATTTGCTCTTGGCATAGAGGTTATCCACTTGTGCTAGACAAATACCTGATAAGCAAAAGGCAGGATATTCAGAAGTAATTTAAAACTCCTTAATGAAGAGATGGTTTATAAAAGTATATGCTGGAATGATGAAGAGCCACTAATAAAAATATCTAGTATTTACAATCTAGTATCCACCATGATTGTTTCATCTAAGATTCTAATTGCTACATTTATTTGCATAAATTAAAAACAAATATTACTGTTATATTTGTTAGATATATTGTAATGAACTAAAACATACATTGCATACCCAAATGTATAGCAGCTAGTTTTTCTTTTCCTTTCCGTTGAATATATCTAAGATATGTGATTTCAACAAGATAGAGTTATGTTTCCTTCTTAATAGGCAAGACCTAGACAGCTTAATGGTGATAAAGTGTCTAAGTTCAGAAGCCTTTAGAGATTGAAGTTCTTTTGTGCTCCACAATTCATCCCTCATTAAAGATGTTTTCCACAGCTCCAGGCAATAGGAAGAAAGAAAATAACGTCTTCATTTGAATTGCCTTTCATGGAGTGTTTTTAGAAATTTCCTTGAGACACTTTCTGTCCCTTCTCATTTGCTAGAATTTATCCACAGGCCAGATCTTATGAAGACAGACTGAATACTGTACATTTTTGATCTTTGGGGGTTTTATTTACAGCTGAAGATTTCTCTTACCATATGGAAGGGGAACGCCTTCATTGGAGTTCACCTAGTTGTCTCTGGCTCACAGCAACACTGACAAATAACATAAATATAATTGTAACATAAAGGTGAAGAGGAAACATAGATTAAGAAAAATATTTTTGAGTTTTCTATTTAACTAAGCCAAGCCATTGAAATATCAGAATAGGAAAAATGATTCCCATACAAATTAGTCTTTTATAAATGCACTCATATGTGAAAGGGAGTCTTTGAGTCATTACTTCTAAAAATTATGAAAAATAAAATGTTTGAATTGCCATTAATGTATTCCTTTTAAGATAATTTTCAAATTCACTGAGATTCCACATTTTGTTCAAGTAAAAATCTAAATTTGTCCATGGATATTAATATTTAATATTGGTTATATATATACAAAATTTGGTGATATAAAATTATCTCTAAATGATTTCATATATTATCATTGTGACCATTCAATGATATAATTTATCTCTTCATAATTATAAGAATTAAAATGAAATCAGTAGGTGTCAATGTGCTTAGATTATTTTTCAACACCACACATTCTTGGGGCTGCTTTTTTTGAGAATAATGCATTTTATTTATTTTTTAAACTAGTTGATTCAGGATTCCTTATTACTTGTTGCTGACAGCATCTTAACTTATGTACCATATCAATACCACCAGTTCTCCAATTATCTCTGTGACTTGGGTTATAATTTGAGGGTCAGGTATTATAGAAAAAATAAATTAACTAATAAAGCATATTGCATGAGAAAAAGCAATAGGACAGAAATCATGAGATAATGTTTGATATCCCCTCATGTGACAGTCTTGGATATGTCATCCAAACTCTTTGAGCCAAAGAGGAAGCCACAGTAGAAAATTAGAAGGTGTGGGACAGAAAGCCTTAGTTTAATCCAGGCTTCATCACTTACTAGCTTTGTGAGCTCTCTTCTGCCTCAGTTTCCTTATCTATGCAACAGGTTGAAAAGTGAAAGTGAAACAGAGTTAGTCATGTTAGATTCTTTGTGATCCCATGGACTGCGCTTCATCTATCCATGGAATTCTCCAGGCAAGAATACTGGAATGGGTAGCTGTTCCTTTCTCCAGGTTATCTCTCCAACCCAGGAATTGAACCGGGGTCTCTGCATTGCAGGGGGATTCTTTCTCAGCTGAGCTACCAGGGTAGTCCTACACAGTGGGTTAGCATTATTTATAGAGTGGTTATGAGACTTAAATAAAACATGTTCAACCCTTAGTACAATGTGCAGCATGGCAAACATGAAATAAATGCCATCATTACAATTGCACTCATCTCACACTAGCAAAGTAATACTCAAAATTCTCCAAGCCATGCTTCAAAAGTACATGAACTGTGAACTTTCAGATGTTCAAATGGGTTTTAGAAAAGGCAGAGGAACCAGAGATCAAATTGCCAACATCCGCTGGATAATCAAAAAAGCAAGAGCATTCCAGAAAAACATCTACTTCTGCTTTATTGTCTATGCCAAAGCCTTTGACTGTGTGGATCACAATAAACTGTGGAAA
This sequence comes from Capricornis sumatraensis, assembly GCF_032405125.1. Classification (NCBI taxonomy): domain Eukaryota; kingdom Metazoa; phylum Chordata; class Mammalia; order Artiodactyla; family Bovidae; genus Capricornis; species Capricornis sumatraensis. Next base: position 123,590,276 of record NC_091069.1, read on the forward strand.
ATTCTTCAAGAGATTGGAATAGCAAACCACCTGACCTGCCTCCTGAGAAATCTGTATGCAGATCAAGAAGCAACAGTTAAAACTGGACATGAAACAACAGACTGGTTCCAAATCAGGAAAGGAGTATATCAAGGCTGTATGTTGTCACCCTGCTTATATAACTTATATGCATATACATCATGCAAAATTTTGGGCTGGAAGAAGCACAAGCTGGAATCAAGATTGCTGGGAGAAATATCAATAACCTCAGATACGCAGATGATACCACCTTTACGGCAGAAAGCAGAGAAGAATGCAAGAATCCCTTAATGACAGTTAAAGAAAAGAGTGAAAAAGTAGTCTTAAAACTCAACATTCAGAAAAGTAAGATCATGACATCTGGTCCCATCACTTCATGGCAAATAGATGGGGAAACAATGGAACAGTGAGAGACTTTATTTCGGGGGGCTCCAAAAACACTGCGGGTGGTGACTGCAGCCATGAAATGAAAAGACACTTGCTCCTTGGAAGAAAAGCTATGACCAACGTAGATAGCATATTAAAAAGCAGAGACATTAATTTGCCAACAAAGGTCCATCTAGTCAAAGCTATGGTTTTTACAGTAGTCATGTATGGAAGTGACAGTTGGACTATAAAGAAAGCTGAGCACCGAAGAATCAATGCTTTCAACTGTGGTATTGGAGAAAACACTTGAGAGTCCCTTAGACTGCAAGGAGATCCAACCAGTCCATCCTAAAGGAAATTAGTCATGAATATTCATTAGAAGGACTGATGATGAAGCTGAAACTCCAATACTTTGGCCACCTGTTGGAAAGAACTGACTCATTTGAAAAGACCCTGATGCTTAGAAAGATTGAAGGTGGAAGAAGAAGGGGTCAACAGAGGATAAGATGTGTGGATGGCATCACTGATGTGATTGACATGAGTTTGTGTAGGCTCCAGGAGTTGCTGATGGACAGGGAGGCCTAGCGTGCTGCAGTCCATGGGATCTCAAAGAGTCAGACACGACTGAGAGATTGAACTGAACTGATAATTTCTAAAATAATAATAAAAAATGAAATCAGTAATGTAATCATGATCCAATTAAACAAATAGTTTATAATGGACAAAGTCCACTGATTAATCATATTTAAAAATCTTCAAAATCATTAACAACATGGTAACACATGTCTTTAATTATTCTATCATTAGATAATGGAAAGTCTATATTCTGGTGTTTTTCTGCTTCCATCTCTTTTACACAGTGTTCATCAAATGAATTTTATTTATCAAATAAAAACAAACATTAAAAACTGTCATGTGAGAAACTTAGGGGTTCCTTTTTTTCCTGTATAGCTATCTTTCAAACATTAAGTTGATTTCTTTTCAGAGAAATAAATAAATAGTTAAATACTATGAAGGACTATATTGAAAGAATTAGTGTGGTACTATAATCCACACATCATAAAAGCATTAACTATTAGGTAATGCTGTAAATATGAACAAAAAAATTGGCCATTTCTTCATGAAAACTATCAATTTTAAATGTAAACATTTTTTGCATAAAGTTATTATATTTCATTTACCAAGGTAAATCATGTTATATTTTAATGTGATCTTTTTAGGTAAACTATCAAGATAAAATTTGAGAAATGAACTAGAAGAAACAGAAATAAGAAATTAAAACAACCATAAAATAGAAGACATTTGTTTAAGAATTAAACTAAAAGTCATCTAAACTATGTAATTAAAAAGTTCTATCAGACTAAATAACCATATATATTTTTATTGAAATATACATCAGGTACCATTGAAATATGTCAATCTCTAATAATTCACCTTGAAGTAGTTTAGAAAGGATAACTATCAAACTATAAAGAATCTGAATTACAAAACATTTTATAATATATGTTTGTAGAAAAGTTTATAAAATGGAAAGCATTAGGGATAAATTAAAAAACTATAGCGATGATCTTAGGCAAGGATCAGACATTTGCTTAGGTGTAATTCAAAATGCTAATTAAACAAAACTCTGTTTTATCTTTCAAATAAAATAAACTGACCCTGTGTAATTTTCTTTTTTTATATTTTGAGTTAGGAATAGATCACAATGGTCTGAGTTTTCATATCTTAAAATGATCCTTCTCTCCTGATATTACCCTTTGTGTTAACTTCTTCAACAGTAATATTCTGAAGAATTAAACAATATACACATTAACCATCACCTCATTAGTATACATCATAATGATTCCAATTAATAAAATGTAATAAGTTCACATGAGGAAAATATTCATAATTTAAGGTTAGATTGCCTAGTTTATATTGTTCACTGATTCCTACATTCATTTCTTCATTTACTCTCTTATTTTTTTAATTCTTAAGATTCTTAATTGTTTACATACCACACTAATTTATCTTATTCTATATTTAGCTCTATATGCACACACATTATATATTTTGCCTATGTGCAACAATTCAGGGAAATAAAAAAAAAACTTTGTATTGAAGGGGATGGTGATCAATTCCACGTACATCCACAAAAAAGGACTGAACTCTATTAATTTTTGAAGCTGTCGGTTTGAGATATGATAACAATTGCAGAAAATGCAGGAAAATAACATATAAATGAATATGAATGAGCAATGATGCTGAGTGAATAGACTGTAAAAATTGACACATTTTTCACCAGTATCTTTATTTTTATGGAAATACTGTCTTGCTTTTGAATATATTTGATATTGAGAGAATATAGAGCAAACAATTCACCTAGAAATTGCAAATATAAATAAATAATAAAACATTTATATATAAAACATTTTTATATAGAAATATTTCTAATATACAAACAACTTTTAAAAAGTTTAATTCTGTTTACAGAAGCAGGTTTAGACAGACTTATAAGTAGTGACTTTAAGAAAATTTAAACTATAACTGCAAATTAGTAAATTTAACTGGAAAATCCTTTCTTAATGTTGAATTTAAATCTGATAATAATGTCTTACTTATTAGTCATCACTTTAGATTCGTAAAATTGTAAGACATTAAGCTTCTCTTTCCAAATTCGTCTTTCACTCTACTTTTATTAAGTTCTATTCCAGAAAACACTTTTGATAACTGTTTTGATGTTACTCTTTCTCTATAAAAACTGATCCATCCTTTAATAGTAGATGTCTGTGATAAAGTGTCATTTTCATTCAATTTTTAAGTTTCCTTCACTTTGAGGTTTCCTGGGAGACATTCTTAATTCAACTCTGACTTATTCTGCTTTCAAGTCTAGCACAAAACACCACATCGCTTTTCGAATACTTACTTGCATTGTCTACATTAGTAAGACTTCCCTGGTGGTCCAGTGGTTAAGACCCTGCATTTCCAATTCAGAGAATGTATTATTGATCCCTGGCTGGGAAACTAAGTTCCCACATGCTGCATGGTGTGGCCAAAACTGCACCCCACCCTTCCCTATTTTCCCAGCCTAATCAGTAAAGAATCTGCCAGCAATTCAGGAGACACAGGTTCAACCCCTGAGAAGAGAAGTTCCCCTGGAGAAGGGTATAGCAACCTATTCCAGTATTCTTGGCTGGAAAATCCCATGGAAGAAGGAGCCTGGCAGGCTACAGTCCATGGGGTCACAAAGAGTCGGACACAATTGAGTAACTTTCACTCACTTACAAACTCTTAACACCTTTCTGTCCTCAGAAGGTACACTGACACAAATGTATTTCAAGCACATTATTAATTTTAAAAGAAATATATTAAATAAAATGAAACAGAGTTTTTTGTACATTTTGCAATTAATACCTTAACATCTTTATTCCCTTCTTCAAGAACTAATGTGATAAATCCTAGGTCTTTTCAGTTTATTATGGTCAAAAGATATGTTTTATCCTAATTTCATGTTCTAACCACAAATTTATACAAGGTCTTGTAGAGAAAGTATTTAGGAAAAGGTGCTCATTATTGTCACAGTTCAGTTCAGTCACTCAGTCATGTCTGACTTTTTGCAACCCCGTGGACTGCAGCATGACAGGCCTCCCTGTCCATCACCAACTACTGGAATTTACTCAAACTCATGTCCATTGAGTCTATGATGCCCTCCAACCATCTCATCTTCAGTCGTCCCCTTCTCCTCCTGTCTTCAATCTTTCCCAGCTTCAGGGTCTTTAGTCAGTTCTTTGCATCAGGTGGCCAAAGTATTGGAGTTTCAGGTTCAGCATCAGTCCTTCCAGTGAATATTCAGGACTGATTTCCTTTAGGATGGACTGGTTGTATTTCCTTGCATTCCAAGGGACTCTCAAAAGTTTTCTCCAACACCACAGTTCAAAAGCATCATTTCTTCAGCACTAAGATTTCTTTACAGTCCAACTCTCATATCCATTCATGACTACTAGAAAAAACATAGCTTTGACAAGATGGACCTTTATTGGCAAGGTAATATTTCTGTTTTTTAACATGCTGTCTAGGTTGGTCATAGCTTTTCTTCCAAGGAACAAGTGTCTTTTCATTTCATGGCTGCAGTCACCATCTGCAGTGATTTTGAAGCTCCCAAAAATAAAGTATATCACTGTTTCCATTGTTTCTCCATCTATTTCCCATGAATTGATGGGACCGGATGCCATGATCTTCATTTTCTGAATGTTGAGCTTTAAGCCAACTTTTTGAGTCTCCACTTTCACTTTAATCAAGCGACTCTTTAGTTCTTCTTCCTTTTTTGCCAGGAGGGTGATGTCATCTGCATATCTGAGGTTATTGATATTTCTCCCTTGATGTACTCCTTTCCCAATTTGGAACCAGTTCTAACAGCTGCTGGTAAGGTGGTCTGGTATTCCCATCTTTTTCAGAATTTTCCAAAGTTTGTTGTGATCCACACAATCAAAGGCATTGGCATAGTCAATAAAGAAGAAGCAGATGTTCTTCTCTCTTGCTTTTTCAATGATCCAATGTATGTTGGCAATTTGATCTCTGGTTCTTCTGTTTTTTCTAAAACCAGCTTGAACATCCGGAAGTTCATGGTTCACGTATTGTTGAAGCCTGGCTTGGAGAATTTTGAGCATTACTTTACTAGCATGTGAGATGAGTGCAATTGTGAGGTAGTTTGAGCATTCTTTGGCATTGTCCTTCTTTGGGATTGGAATGAAAACTGACCTTTTCCAGTCCTGTGGCCACTGCTGAGTTTTCCAAATTTGCTGGCATACTGAGTGCAGCACTTTCACAGCATCTTTTTTCAGGATTTGAAATAGCTCAACTGGAATTCCATCACCTCCACTAGCTTTGTTCATAGTGATGTTTTCTAAGGCCCACTTGACTTCACATTCCAGGATGTCTGGCTCTAGGTGAGTGATCACACAATCGTTATTATCTGGTTAATGAAGTTCTTTTTTGTGCAGTTCTTTTGTGTATTCTTGCTACCTCTTAATATCTTCTGCTTCTGTTAGGTCCAGACAATTTCTGTCCTTTATCGAGCCCATCTTTGCATGAAATGTTCCCTTGGTATCTCTAATTTTTTGAAGAGATCGCTAGTCTTTCCCATTCTGTTGTTTTCCTCAATTTCTTTGCATTGATCACTGAGGAAGGCTTTCTTTTTTAACATTTTAAGGATTTGTTTATTGGAATTTCTTTTACTTTAAGCAGTTCCTCTCTTTTATTACTTTTTTCATCTCTTCAACTAGCCTCAGGTAATATATTTTTAAATATAAATTTATTTATTTTAATTGGAGGTTAATTACTTTACAATATTGTATTGGTTTTACCATACATCAGCATGTATATGCCACAGGTGTACACGTGTTCCCCATCCTGAGCCCCGCTCCCTCCCTGTACCATCCCTCTGGGTCATCCCAGCGCACCAGCCCCAAGCATCCAGTATCATGCATTGAACCTGGGCTGGCGATTCGTTTCATATATGATATTATACATGTTTCAATGAATAAGACTTTTTTATCTCTTCTTGCTATTCTTTGGATGCTATTCATTCAGATGCTTATATCTTTCCATTTCTCCTTTGCTTTTTGCTTCTCTTCTTTTCACAACTATTTGTAAGGCCTCCTCAGACAGCCATTTTGCTTTTTTGCATTTCTTTTCCTTGGGGATGGTCTTGATCCCTGTATGCACAACACCAAAAGTAAACCCAAATGTAAACTACTGACTTTAGGTAATGAAGATGTGTTAATGTAGTTTCAAGGACTGTAACAAATGTACCACTCTGGTGCAGGATGTTGACGGTAGAGGAGACTATGTGTGCATGTGAAGAGAGGAACAGAAAGTATATGGGAATTTTCTGCACACTCTGCTCAAATTTTCTGTGAATCTAAAATTTCTCTAAAAAATAGAGTCTATTCTAAAGGAAGAAAATACACACCTACTTATATCAGGTATATTCAATCTAAAATTTTTGAAATTTGTAGGCAGCATTATGGCACAGTTATTGTTCTTCTCAATATATATGGTCATATAGCTAATGAAATTTTGGGGTTTAGCTTTTGATAACTAGAACACTGATTAAAAGCAACATATTTCAATCTAATTATAAATGAACTTGTTATTTTACATTTTTAAATAATCCTTCCTGTGGAAGTGCTGACCAAACTCTAAGTTGTTTCTTTGTTAAAGTCTCTGAAATATACAGTAAAACACATGTGTGCTCAGTCACTTAGTTATGTCTGTATCTTTGAAACCCCATGGACTATAGCCTGCCAGACTCTTCTATCCATGGGATTTTCCAGGCAAGAATACTACTGTTGCCATTTCCTACTCCAGGGGATCTTCTCAACTCAGGCATTGAACTCATTCCTGCATTGACACGTGAATTCTTTACCATTGCACCACCTGGGAAGATCCATACAGTAAAATAACCATGCAGTAAATTCGTCCTTCTTTTCATCCCACTTGAGATAAAAGGCAAGATTCTCCCAAGTTCAAAGGTAAAAATGTGTCTCAAAAATTCATTTTTTTTAGAACCATGGACTTTAAGCTGCCTCAGTAACAGAATTTCTATTTCCATGTAATATCACTGATGGTTTTAGCATTTTTAATATAAATTTATTTATTTTAATTAGAGGTTAATTACTTTACAACATTGTATTGGTTTTGCCATACATCAACATTAATCTGCCATAAGTATACATGTGTTCCCCATCCTGAACCTTCCCCCCTCCTCCCTCCCCGTGCCGTCCCTCTGGGTCATCTCAGTGCACCAGCCCCAAGCATCCAGTATCATGCATCGAACCTGGACTAGCGATTCATTTCATATATGATATTATACACATTTCAATGCCATTCTCCCAAATCACCCCACCCTCTCCCTCTCCCACAGAGTCCAAAAGACTCTTCTATACATCTGTGTCTCTTTTGCTGTCTCACATACAGGGTTATCATTACCATGTTTCTAAATTCCATATATGTGCATTAGTATACTGTATTGGTGTTTTTCTTTCTCGCTTACTTCACTCTGTATATAAACAAATGGGACCTAATTAAACTTAAAAGCTTCTGCACAACAAAGGAAACTGTAAATAAGGTTTTGGCCTTTTGATTTAGCAATAGATATAGATAAAAATGAAGTTTGGACAAATGTACAAATTGTTGATTTAACATTTGTAAATTTCTGTTTAGATGATAAAACAGAAGATTTTTAAAAAGATTGTCAGAATGAGTCTTAACATTAAATAGCTACAAATGAAAAAGTCATGAATTTAAGAATAACTATATATTTAAGGAAAACTAATGCCTACTTTTTAAACCATTCTTTTTATCAACTAATTATATAAAAGGTATAGTTTGCAACAACTGAATTTTTTTAAGTTACACATATACTATGCATTTGCCTCTGTTCTAAAGAACAGTATTACATCAGAGAAGAAAACAGAAATTCTCAAACTATAGAGCTAACATTATTGCAGGAGGACATAAAATATTAATAAATCTAGTGATTGACAAAATTTTTCCATATCCTGGAGGGTGATAGGTCTTATGTCTATGAGGTTTTTAGATCTTCATTTCCCAGCATTGTACATCTTATGGATGGCTGAATGTACAACTATATTCCAATAGACAATGCATATATTCCTTTCCTCAGCTGCAAGTTCTTATTCTAATAGACTATTTAGAATTATAAAAAACAAGGAAAATTCATTTGTAAACACAATTAAATTATTTCAGTTACTTTAAAAAGATAGTAACTTTTTTTCAGTATCAAGAGCATCAATTAAAATTATTATAAAAGATAATATTACTGTTAATATGAAAATTTTGCTTTTATGCAATGTTACCTTTCTATATCTGACAACAGATAAATTTTATGAAAGGACCATTACAGGAAATATTTTAATGCAATGTGATTATTCTTTTCCTATTTCTGTCTCCCTTAAAATATATAAAAAAAGCTTTCTGTATGACAGTAACATGAATGTGTTTGAATAGAGTTTGTTATCGGTAAGAGTGGCAACCCACTCCAGTATTCTTGTCTGGAAAATCCCATGGACAGAGGAGCCTGGTAGGTTACAGTCCACGGGGTCGCAAAGAGTCGGACATGACTGAGCGACTTCACTCACTCATTCACTCACTCACTCAAGAGAGAATACAGTGAAAATGAACCAGTATATCCCAACAGTACTTGATCCGTATATAATAAATACAGACTAAGACATGGATCCAAAGTGTTATTGCATAGATAGATATAGATATACAAGTGTTCATGCATTTTACATGTGTGTGTGTATATATATATATGTGTGTGTGTGTGTATCTCCACACATTATAACATTATATATGTCCACATATTTTATACATATATAAATTATTTGAATGAAGTTATCACAATAGGTAGGACATCCATGCCATTTATAGATATAGAAGTTAAAAAAGCCAGGCAAGCCAGGTAGACAAGTTTAATTTGGGATATTTATACAGTAAATACAAGCATAAATGTCCATACAAGTTTGAGTTAATTTCATGGCTGCAAAATTCATGAAAAAAAAATGGTTGTAAAATTGATTTTTATTCATACGGATTATGTTGTAGTTACCATTGGATGAGATGTTTGGATGGCATCACTGACTCCATGGACATGAATTTGAGCAATAGCGGGAAGATAAAGGAGAGAGAAGACTGGCATGCTGCAGTCCATGGGATCTAAACACGAGTTGGACATGACTTAACAACTGAATGGCAACCATTAAAAAAGAGTGAAGTAGAATGGATACTGTGGCTATAAAATGACTAATGAAAGAATATTGGAAACTATTTTAGAGCGCACTAAGCATGGGCAGCTGCAACCCAGCACACTAAGTGCGGGCGGCTGCGACCTGGCGATCTAAGCGCAGCCAAGAGGAGTTACCCCACATCCGAGGTCAGGGGCAGCGGCTGAGAGTGTCAGGCTGCGACGGCGCAGGAACGGCCGAGAGGAGCTACCCTGCGTCTGAGGTCAGGGGAGGTAGCAGAGAGGAGCTAACCTGCAACTGAAGCCAGGCGCGGCAGCTGAGAGGAGCTACCCGCATCCTAGGTCAGTGGTGGCCGGGAGGAGACACCCCGTGGTGGCCAAGAGGACCTACCCCACGTCCGAGGGCAGGGGAGGTGGCCAAGAGAAGCTACCCCATGTCCAAGGTCAGGGGCGGCTGGGAGAAGCCACCTCATGCCAAAGGCCAAAGGCAGTGGCCCTGAGGAGCCACCCTGTGCCCAATGCCAGGGGCAGCAACTGGGAGGAGCAAGAGGACATCAGAGGGCAGACACACTGAAACCATACTCACAGAAAACTAGTCAATCTAATCACACTAGGACCACAGCTTTATCTAACTCAATGAAACCAAGCCACGCCCACGGGGCCACCTAAGACAGGCGGGTCAAGGTGAAGAGGTGTGACAGAATGTGGCCCACTGGAGAAGGGAATGGCAAACCACTTCAGTATTCTTGCCTTGAGAACCCCATGAACAGTATGAAAAGGCAAAATAATAGGATACTGAAAGAGGAACTCCCCAGGTCAGTAGGTGTGCAATATGCTACTGGAGATCAGTGGAGAAATAACACCAGAAAGAATGAAGGGATGAAGCCAAAGCAAAAACAATACACAGCTGTGGATGTGACTGAAGATAGAAGCAAGGTCCCATGCTGTAAAGAGCAATATTGCATAGGAACCTGGAATGTCAGGTCCATGAATCAAGGCAAATTGGAAGTGGTCAACAAGAGATGGCAAGAGTGAACGTCAACATTCTAGGAATCAGCAAACTAAAATGGACTGGAATGGGTGAATTTAACTCAGATGACCATTATAGTTACTACTGCGGGCAGGAATCCCTCAGAAGAAGTAAAGTAGTCATCATGGTCAACAAAAGAGTCTGAAAGGCAGTACTTGGATGCAATCTCAAAAACGACAGAATGATCTCTGTTCATCTCCAAGGCAAACCATTCAATATCAGAGTTATCCAAGTCTATGCCCCAACCAGCAATGCTGAAGAAGCTGTAGTTGAACAGTTCTATGAAGACCTACAAGACCTTTTAGAACTAACACCCAATAAAGATGTCCTTTTCATTATAGGGGACTGGAATGCAAAAGTAGGAAATCGAGAAATACCTGGAGTAACAGGCAAATTTGGCCTTGGAATACAGAATGAAGCAGGGCAAAGACTAATAGAGTTTGGCCAAGAAATTGCACTGGTCATAGCGAACACCCTCTTCCAACAACACAAGAGAAGACTCTACACATGGACATCACCAGATGGTCAACACCAAAATCAGATTGATTATATTCTTTGCAGCCAAAGATGGAGAAACTCTATACAGTCAACAAAAACAAGACCAGGAGCTAACTGTGGCTCAGATCATGAACTGCTTATTACCAAATTCAGACTTAAAATGAAGAAAGTAGGGAAAACCACTGACCATTCAGGTACGAACTAAATCAAATTTCTTATGATTGTACAGTGAAAGTGAGAAATAAATTTAAGGGCCTAGATCTGATAGACAGAGTGCCTGATGAACTATGGAATGAGGTTCATGACATTGTACAGGAGACAGGGATTAAGGCCATCCCCATCAAAAAGAAATGGAAAAAAGCAAAATGGCTGTCTGGGGAGGCCTTACAAATAGCTGTGAAAAGAAGAGAGGTGAAAAACAAAGAAGAAAAGGAAAGATACAAGTATCTGAATGTGGAGTTCCAGAGAATAGCAAGAAGACATGAGAAATCTTTCTTCAGCAATCACTGCAAAGAAATAGAGGAAAATAACAGAATGGGAAAGACTAGAGATCTCTTCAAGAAAATTAGAGATAGCAAGGGAACATTTCATGCAAAGATGGGCTCGATAAAGGACAGAAATTGTCTGGACCTAACAGAAGCAGAAGATGTTAAGAAGAGGTGGCAAGAATACACAGGAGAACTGTACTAAAAAGATCTTCACAACCTTAGATAATCATGATGGTGTGATCACTCATCTAGAGCCAGACATCCTGGAATGTGAAGTCAAGTGGGCCTTAGAAAGCATCACTATGAACAAAGCTAGTGGAGGTGATGGAATTCCAATTGAGCTGTTTCAAATCCTGAAAGATGATGCTGTGACGTGCTTCACTCAATATGCCAGAAAATTTGGAAAACTCAGCAGTGGCCACAGGACTGGAAAAGGTCAGTTTTCATTCCAATCCCAAAGAAAGGCAATACCAAAGAATGCTCAAACTACTGCACAATTGTATTCATCTCACATGCTAGTAAAGTAATGCTCACAATTCTCCAAGCCAGGCTTCAGCAATACATGAACCGTGAACTTCCTGATCCTCAGGCTCATTTTAGAAAAGGCAGAGGAACCAGAGATCAAATTGCCAACATCTGCTGGGGTCATGGAAAAATCAAGTGAATTCCAAAAAACATCTATTTCTGCTTTATTGACTATGCCAAAGCCTTTGACTGTGTGGATCACAATTAACTGTGGAAAATTCTGAAAGAGATGGAAATCCCAGACCACCTGCCTCTTGAGAAATCTGTATGCAAGACAGGAAGCAGCAGTTAGAACTAGACATGGAACAACAGACTGGTTCCCAATAGGAAAAGGAGCACGTCAAGGCTGTATATTGTCACCCTGCTTATTTAACTTTTATGCAGAGTACATCATGAGAAATGCTGGACTGGAAGAAGCACAAGCTGGAATCAAGATTTCTGCGAGAAATATCAATAACCTCAGATACGCAGATGACACCACCCTTATGGCAGAAAATGAAGAGGAACTAAAAAGCCTCTTGATGAAAGTGAAAGTGGAGCATGAAAAAGTTGGCCTAAAGCTCAACATTCAGAAAATGAAGATCATGGCATCCGGTCCCATCACTTCACAGCAAATAGATGGGGAAACAGTGGAAACAGTGTCAGACTTTATTTTGGGGGGCTCCAAAATCACTGCAGATGGTGATTGCAGCTATGAAATTAAAAGACACTTACTCCTTGGAAGAAAAGTTATGACCAACCTAGATAGTATATTCAAAAGCAGAGACATTACTTTGCCGACTAAGGTCCGTCTAGTCAAGGCTATGGTTTTTCCTGTGGTCATGTATGGATGTGAGTGTTGGACTGTGAAGAAGGCTGAGCACTGAAGAATTGATGCGTTTGAACTGTGGTGTTGGAGAAGACTCCTGAGAGTCCCTTGGACTGCAAGGAGGTCCCACCAGTCCATTCTGAAGGAGATCAACCCTGGGATTTCTTTGGAAGGAATGATGCTAAAGCTGAAGCTCCAGTACTTTGGACACCTCATGCGAAGAGTTGACTCATTGGAAAATACTCTAATCCTGGGAGGGATTGGGGGCAGGAGGAGAAGGGGACGAGAGAGGATGAGATAGCTGGATGACATCACTGTCTCGGTGAACCTGAGTTTTAGTGAACTCCGGGAGTTGACGCTGGACAGGGAGGCCTGGTGTTCTGCGATTCATGGGGTCGCAAAAAGCTGGACATGACTGAGCAACTGAACAGAACTGAACAGCATTTGAAAAGCTGTAGAAGAGAATGATGCATTAGAATATAAACACAGCAAGCAAAGGGAGAAGGGCAGGATTCCTGGAAAGGATATAGACACTAAAGTTTGAAAAATAACACAGGGATTCAAACTCAGTTCAGTTGCTCAGTCATGTCTGATTCTTGCAACCTCATGGACTGCAGCACACCAGACCTCCCTGCCCATCACCAACTCCAGGAGCATACTCAAACTCACATCCATTGAGTTGGGGCATCCAACCATCTCATCCTGTCATCCCTTCTCCCACCTTCAATCTTTCCCAGCATCAGGATCTTTTTCAGTGAGTCAGTACTTCACATCAGGTGGCCAAAGTATTGGAGTTTCAGCATTAGCATCAGTCCTTTCAATGAATATTCAGGTCTGATTTCCTTTACAATTGACTGATTTGATTTCCTTATGGTCCAAGGTACTCTCAAGAGTCTTCTCCAATACCACAGTTCAAAAGCATTGATTTTTTGGTGCTCTGCTTTCTTTATAGTCCATCTCTCACATCCATACTTGATGACTGGAAAAACCATAGCTTTGACTAGACAGACCTTTGTTGGCAAAGTAATGTCTCTGCTTTTTAATATACTGTCTAGGTTGGTCATAACTTTTCTTCTAAGGATCAAGTGTCCTTTCATCTCATGACTGCAGTCAACCTCTGCAGTGATGTTGGAGCCCCCCCAAAATAAAGTCTGACACTGTTTCCACTGTTTCCCCCTCTATTTCCCATGAAGTGATGGGACCAGATGCCATGATCTTCGTTTTCTGAATGTTGAGCTTTAAGCCAACTTTTTCACTCTCTTCTTTCACTTTCATCAAGAGGCTTTTTAGTTCCTCTTGACTTTCTGCCATAAGGGTGATGTCATGTGCATATCTGAGGTTATTGATATTTCTCCCAGCAATCTTGATTCCATCTTTTGCTTCTTCCAGTCCAGGGTTTCTCATGATGTACTCCGCACAGAAGTTAAATAAGAAGGGTGACAATATACAGCCTTGACATACTCCTTTTCCTATTTTGAACCAGTCTGTTGTTCCATGTGACTATGTTTGATTTAGTCTAGTATATCACATAATCAATAGTTTTAAAATTATTAATAGGTAGCTTAGCCTGTGCCTGCAGTGTGGGAGACCCCACTTCGATCCCTGGGTTGGGAAGATCCCCTGGAGAAGGAAATGGCAACCTATTCCGGTACTCTTGTCTGGAAAAGTGCATGGACTGAGGAGCCTGGTAGGCTGCAGTCCATGGGGTTGCAAAGAGTAGGACACGACTGAGCGACTTCACTTTCACTTGTTTTTTTAATGCTGTCTTCAAAATCCCCTCTATATTGCATACTTAGAACACATCTCAGTTCAGTCTATTCACCTTTGAACTGTTTAGCCACAGGTCACTTCTGGCTACTTTTGGACAGACAATTTCTAGCTGGATGTCCGATTATTTTGTTTTGTTTTGACAGTGTATCCTTTCTTCATAAATCTTTTTTCTTATATTTTAAGAGACTTAGTTGTAGATATTGCTTAAACTGTCTTTAGAATTATTTTTTTGAAGCTTTCATTATAGCGATTCAGTTACACAGGGTTTTTATTTTCTTTTAAAACAAACTATTTAAAACAAAAAGTTTGACTTTCTAAAATATACATATTAGATATACTGATATGTAATGCTTCATTCATAGGTCAATTGGTAAAGAATCTGCCTGTAATACAGGAGACTCAGGTTCACTTCTTAGGTCGGGAAGATCTCCTGGAGAAGGAAATGGCAAGCCACTTCAGTATTTTTGCCTGGAATATCCTATGGACAGAGGAGCCTGGCAGGCTACAGTCCATGGGGACACAAGAGTGTGACATGATTTAGTGACTAAACCACCACCACCAGGGCAGTAGATGGTTACTTGTGATTAAATTATTTCTACCATTTCTCCTTCTTGTACTTAAGTTTTCATCAGTAAATCAAAATAGAAGTTTATCAACCAAGAGTGGGATAAGAGAGGAGCTCTTAGTTGTTTGAGGAGAGTAAAGAATATTGAGGAAAAAGTAGTCAACTAGCAATTATACTTCCTGGTTAGTTTTTAACATTCACCTGAAATCTGGTAAATGTTGGTCTCTGCCCAAAAGAGGAAAGGACCCTGCCCCTTCATTAATCTCGTGGTATACAAGAGAACAATGCTGAACCATGCTCTAGCAGACCTGTTTTTAAAAATATATTAAAGTAGTGCTCTGGGCAGAAGAAATATGGTCTCAGAAAGAAACACAGAAATGTAGAAATAAATGAAGAGTAAATGGGATTTAACTATACAATTAAATTAAACTAATATTTGCTTACAATTAAAAATGTATACATTTTAAATATATAGAGGAATAGAATCAATTCATAAATGTTGAGGTGGTAAAGCGTTTTAAGGTAATAATGTTATCTGAAAAGTGGTAAAATTTATCATTTAAGTGACTGTCTAATATGTCAAGAGTTCATATTACTAGGGTAACACTCAAGCAGCAAAGAGTGTACATTAATAATAGTAGAGGGGAAAATAGAATCCTAAAAATCTTGATTAATCCCAAAAGAGACAATAGAGGAGAAAAATAATGCAAAAACTTGAGACAAACAAAAAATAAAACATAAGACTGTAGACATCAATCTGAATATAAGAAAGAGAGCAATATATGCCAATTAATTAAATATTCCAATTAAAAGACAAAACTCGCTTGTACCACTTGACTGTCAATTAATCCATAAAACAGAACTAATAATAGATTTTCCATTATTTCTTACAAACAACTTTACTGTCCTAATTCTTCATTTACTCTTTTCTCTATGCAGATTTCCCACCACATGAAGAGGAGACTGATAGAGAATTGTCAAAGGACACATGATCTATTTTTAATACTAAATTCTATGAACAGTCACAGATTTTGATTCAAAGCAGACTTTAGATAATTGGAATTCAAACATTCAATGCTATCCAGATGCAATTGTTTTCCTCAATAAAAGCCTATTTGCAAAATAAAGATGCCCCATGCATGATATTCCAGCCAGGGTCATTCTCTTAGTCACCCTACATTTTATATCTTGAGCACATGTTACCTACTCATCATACACAAATTAAGGGGCAAAAAAAAAATGACCCTAACACATTTTTTAGAGTCTACCATTAGCCTGGAAGAATCAAAGGTCAGTGTTTTCATTAGGCCATACTTTAGTGAAACCAGATTTCAACCCTGAGTGGGATTTATTGCATCAAGCTTCTCTACTTTTCTCTTAAGTTCTGTCTTGAGTCATTGCCAGACTGATTTTCTTTTTTGTCTCACTTATGGAGTTCCTTTTAAAACCCTGTAAATTTACTCTCAAAATTATTTTATGTCTACTCTTTCATTTTCTGGAATTAAAGTAAGTTAGTTCTTCTAAAAGTGATATGTTTGCTGATCTCTTTATTCATCCTCTGTCGTATATTTTGTCACAAGAGTAATTTTATTTATATCAGTTATGTTTCTCATCTAATCTTATCCCATCTCATTTATCTTATTCTCTTGAAAAATAAATTTTAAAAATCTGTTTTACTGATCACGGTTTTCTTCACAGTCAGCTTTCAACCTGCTTTCCCATTTCCCTAATTTTACTTTTTACTACACTTTTCCATCTTACTTAAGATGTGTGGAAATTTGAGTAAAATTGAACATGCTTCCTTTACTAGTTGAACAACATCTGATGCTATAGCAGATTAACTCTCAAATATCAAAGATTTAACATACGCAGAGATTATGTCTCACTCATGTAACTGTCGTTCATGGATATTCACTAAATGGTGTTTACCAAGCAGAGATATCATGCAATCAGCATCTTTTCATTACAGGATTCCACATTCTCTATGGGTTTACATCTTTTCCTTCCAGCAAGAACATGGAAGAAAGTAAGAGGATAGTCTTATGCAAGGGTCTTGATATGTTCTTCAGGCTAAAATTCAATAATATGGTCATACTCAACTGTCAAGGATGTGAAGTGTAGTCTCCCCTTGCTGGGTATTGAGAAAGAATAAGAATGTGAAATCTGTGAACATGTCGCATTTGTACCACAATGTCATGTTTACATGTTCTCTCCATAGAGTATCCTTCCTTCTAAATCTTCCCTTAATATTCTCTAAGATTCAACACCCACCCTCATCACTTTTATAAAACTTACTTGCTACTTCTAACAGATTAATTTAAAATTTATTTTTATATGCATCAGATCTTTCCTATAATAAATTATATTTTCCTCAGGTCAAGTATTATATTTTAGCCAGTGATTAATCCCATACATCATTTAGTTTATTTATTTATACATGGCAAGTATACAATAAAAATGTTCATTGAATTGATAAATTAATTATTCTTCCCTAAAAACAGAATTTTTCCAGACATATCAGAGAGATCTTTGTTTCAATTAATTATTTTTGGATGTCTGTTAATGACAAAATAATTAGTAAAAATATAACAAATATTCAATACATCCTGAACAAAAAAATCTAATTATAATATGCTTCCTTTCAAAAATGAATTGACTACAAAACATTTTATAAGCCACTGGAAAAAAATCTCCATTCATTCTTGCTCCATGTTTTTAATTAGTTCTGCCACTTTTGTTTTCTTCAGTTAATTTAATTCTCAACATATTGCAGCAATTATTGCTGCCTACTCAAGCACATTTATAAGATTGCTACATATTATGAATATTCATACTGTTACATTGCTTGGGGCTGGTGCACAGGGATGATCCAGAGAGATGATATAGGGTGGGAGGTGGGAGGGGGGTTCTGGATTGGAAACTCATGCACACCTGTGGTGGATTCATGTCAATATATTGCAAAACCAATACAGTATTGTAAAGTAAAATAAAGTAAAAATTAAAATTTTAAAAAAATAATAAATTAAAAAAAATAATATAGTAAAATTGGCCAGCAAAGGACTTGTACCAGAACATGTACCATTAGACTTATGTCTCATACATAAAACATAATGACCTATTATCACACACACACACATACTTTATGTATACACAGAAAAAACTAAAATTTATGAATATAAACATGTAAATATTAACATAGCCATTCAAAGAGTTTCAAGAAGATAAAATTCAGTTAAAGCCATGAAATTTACTCTTAAATAAATGTTGTTAATCATCCCCTTAGATAACTACATTATTTAATTGAATAATAGAACTCAAGGCACAGTAAAATTGAGAAAATATTCACACAAATGAAAATATCTACGAAATTTGACTTGATGTAAGCCAGGCATTTTGAAAACTATTGAAGATTTTCAATAATATCCTTAGGAAAAATCTTAATTTTACAAAAAATATTTTATTAATATAAGAACCTTGACATCTAGCAGATAAAATCATAATTATATACTCATTTTTGAGGGGCTAATTTCTAACAAGGTGACCTCATGCAAAGAGTTGACTCATTGGAAAAGACTCTGATGCTGGGAGAGATTGGGGGCAGGAGGAGAAGGGGACGACCCAGGATGAGATGGCTGGATGGCATCGCTGACTCGATGGACATGAATCTGAGTGAACTCCGGGAGATGGTGATGGACAGGGAGGTCTGGCGTGCTGCGATTCATGGAGTCGCAAAGAGTCGGACACGACTGAGCGACTGAACTGAACTGAACTGTATATGGTTGGAAGAATAAAAGAATTTGATGCATGTAATATTTTACTAGGACAATTAATAGCAATTGATTTTAGTGTTAAAACAGAAAATGTAGTGGTTTAGTTGCTAAGTCATGTCCGATTTTTACTAATCCATAGACTGTAGCCTGTCAGGCTCCTCTGTCCATGGGATTCTTCAGACAATAATACTGGAGTGGGTTACCATTTCCTTCTCCAGGGGATCTTCCCGACCCAGGGATCGAACCTGGGTCTCCTGAATTGCAGGAGGATTCTTTACTGACTGAGCTACCAGGGAAGCCCAAACTAGAGAACATGTGGTATGAATTTTCTGGAAAGAAAATTTGAGTGTCAAGTATCATGTATAAAGTTGTTTTTTGTTTTATTTCTATGTATTTGCTGATCCGTAAATATTCAAATTGGCCATTTAATGCCATTGAAAAACATTAAACATAGAAATAAAATGATCACACCTGTGACAAGGGTAACATCTGTGGAAGAAACAGCAGTCAGGAGGAAAACTGAAGAAAGGCTTACAAATGTGGCAATATTAGTAAGAGTTCAAAATAATAAATGGCAAATTGAAATTGGTAGGAAATTGTCAGGCAGAAAATGGCATTACAGATTGAAAAGAATAATTGTGAGTTGATAATTCCAAAATTGGATAGTAGTACCAGTCCTAATATATTTAACTTGATAGAATATTGAGAGTTAAGAATAATTTTTTGTAGAAAAAGTGTTTATCACTCTGCTAGCTTTCAATGGAGATCATCATACTGAAAAGGCAAAACTGTGGAGGAGACAATAAAAAGATCAGTGGTTGCCAGGGGCTGGGTGATGGGTGAATAACCAGAGCTCAGCGGATCTTTAAGGTGAGTGAAAATATGGTGTATGGTATTATATTGATGAGGATATGTCATTAAACGTTTGTTCAAACCCTTAGAATGTACAACACCAAGAGCAAATCCTGATTTCAGTAAAATATGAACTTTGAGTGATTATAATATATCAATATAAGATTAATCCTTGTTAAAAACTGTACCATTCTGATGCTGCTGCTGCTGCTGCTGCTGCTGCTGCTAAGCACACCAGGCTCCCCCGTCCCTGGGATTCCCCAGGCAAGAACACTGGAATGTGTTGCCATTTTGTGGCTCAGATGGTAAAGCATCTGCCTGCAATGCGAGAGACCCGGGTTCAATCCCTGGGTTGGGAAGATCCCCTGGAGAAGGAAATGGCAACCCACTCCAGGACTCTTGCCTGGAAAATTCCATGGACTGAGGAGCCTGGTAGACTAGAGTCCATGAGGTCACAAAGAGTTGGACACGACTGAGCGACTTCACTTCCACTTTCACTTTTTCTTCTCCGATGCATGAAAGTGAAAAGTGAAAGTGAAGTCACTCAGTTGTGTCCGACTCTTAGGGACCCCATGGACTGCAGCCTACCAGGCTCCTCTGTCCATGGGATTTTCCAGGCAAGAGTACTGGAGTGGGGTCCCATTGCCTTCTCCAACCATTCTGATGAGTGATATTGATAACAGGGAAGCTATGCATGTGTAGAGACAGGCGGTAGATGGTAAATCTCTGTACGTTCCTCTCAATTTTCCAGTAAACCTAAAATTGCTTAAAAGATCTTAAAATTTTAAATAAAAAAAAAAAATTAAAGGTATACACTAAACTGTTACAACTTCCAAGTATGGAAATGGAAGTAGAGGTGTCTAAGGGCACATTTTAAATGCAGACAAACAAAACTAAGAGCAATGATTCTGTGTGCATTTTCTTTTTAAATTCATCTGTTACAAATTACACCAATGTAAATGGGTTTTAAATGTTCTAAGTGTTGCAACATGACATCAAATAAAGTAGCTAAACATAAAGTTTTAGACTATGAATGGGCATAAATTCCAGTTTGAACTGGATTAGACTTATTTCTGTAAGCAAACAGCATCTTTGCATCTTTGTTTTCTCAGCTATAGAATAAATATAGTCATCCCATTTTGTCATACAGATGATCTGTGTATTAAATGAGTAAATCATGGAAAAAATATAAATATTCAAACATGGTGGTTATTGTTATTTATAATATATAAAGTAAATTTTATGTAAATAAGTATTTGAGATGTTAGCATTATTATCATGTATAAAGTACAAGTCTGCATGTTTAATCTTATTATCATTTTAAAAACTCAATTTGAAATTGTCCTTTACTGGCTAAGTATTTTGTTACTCTCAGCATTATTTTATTTTCTTATGTATCTGTAACTGCATGAACAGAGAGCTGAAATAAATTCCGCATGTCATACGTTTGGTAAAATGGGGTTAGAATTTGAATTCCGTACTTCTGATGCCATAGCCTATGCTTTAACTAATAAACTTTCAGCCACACTTAAATACAAGTGTACAAGTGTACACATATTTACACTATTCTGCCTCAGATTATCTTTGATTTTATTCACACATTCTCCCTTTATATATCTCAACTTAAATGTCACCTACCTAGCTAAACAAAATCACAGTATCCTTCATATTTGTATAATACTCATCATAATCTGTACATTTCTTATATCATAATTATTTATTCTTTGATTCCTCAACTCTTCCACCTAAATATATCTTTATAAAAGAATGGATAAAGAGTATCAATCTGGCATAGAGTAGACATTTAGTATATCCTATAACATGAATAAATACAAGGATACAGGGAAAGTTAAATTATTCTTTTAGTGGACTGTATTAGTGTCTTCATTTATTTACCTCCTTGTGTCTACTCATATGTCATGAGTCTCTCGAGGCAGTTCAAATTTGTACTCAGCTTGTGACTTGATTGGGCTATTAAAGTGAGACAGGTCTGACAGAGTGCCAGTTCTCATCTTAGTTCTTAAGACATCTTGTGATTTTTCTCTTTCATGTAAAATTTTTCTGCTATCACCTTAAACCATTTTAAGGATATACATTTAAATTCCGGGTGGACCTCAGGGCTTTTGGCCTGAGCACCTGAAAGTGTGGCATTACCAATAACTGAGTTGAGAAAATCTGCCACGGAACAGGTTTTGGGGAGGATTTCTGGAGCTCCAGTTTGCAGATGTTATAGTTGACATGCCTATCATGTATCCAAATGGAAATGTGGAGAAAGCAGTAGGATGTATATGGATTTGAGGTATTTGAGAAAGATTCTATCACCATGTCTTTCCAACCTTGTCTGTTCACAGTTTTCCTCTTATTTACTATCCTCTAAAATATGACTCGGAGAAGGCGATGGCACCCCACTCCAGTACTCTTGCCTGGAAAATCCCATGGATGGAGGAGCCTGGTAGGTTGTAGTCCATGGGGTCTTGAAGAGTCGGACACGACTGAGCGACTTCCCTTTCCCTTTGCACTTTCACACATTGGAGAAGGAAATGGCAACCCACTCCGGTGTTCTTGCCTGGAGAATCCCAGGGACAGGGAAGCCTGGTGGGCTGCCGTCTATGGGTCGCACAGAGTCGGACACGACTGAAGCGAGTTAGCAGCAGCAGAATATGACTTAGCAAACAATAGACTACTAGCCCTCATGAAAGTGATGAAAGTGAAGTCGCTCAGTCATGTCCGACTCTTTGCGACCCCATAGACTGTAGCCTACCTGGATCCTCTATCTATGGGATTTTCCAGGCAATAGTACTGGAGTGGATTGCCATTTCCTTCTCCAGGGAATCTTCCCAACCCAGGGCTTGAACCAGGGTCTCCCACATTGTAGACAGACGCTTTACCGTTTGAGCCACCAGGGAAGTCCAATCACTAGCTCTCATAGTGATAATTATAACTGTCATAAATTTATTTGCCATATGACATTGCTACTAAGAAACAGAGCAAAATTTTAGTTTAGGTCTTTTTATTTCAGCTTTCTCTAAATCTATAGGAATTTGGGCAATGTGGACTGCTTATGGTTGTTGTTGCTGTTGTTGCTACTGTTTTTGCTATTCATACTTCCTTCCAGGAGAGTGCCCAAAAGTTTTGGGAGTACATTTATCTCCCTGGGATGTTTTGGTGATCATCAGTGCACAACCTCTCTACATTACCCAAACTGATGGTGTCCAGCTATCTCACTGGCTTCCTGCTCTTGTCTGTCATATTTATTTCTCACGATAACTTTTCCATGAGGAAATTACCTTATTTCTGAACCTTGGTTGATAACCTTGGGGGAACTGACTCAATCAACAAACGTCTCTGGTCCAACTTTCTGAAGTACTATTTATGTGAGCTAAGATGTGGAAAAACCTAAATGTCCATCAACAAATAAATCGACAAAGTGTGGTATATATATATACATGCAATAAAATATTGTGTGTTTTAGTCACTCAGTTGTGTTCACCTGTTTGTGACTCCATGGACTTTAGCTCACCAAGCTCCTCTGTTCATGGAATTCCCCAGACAAGGATACTGGAGTGGGTTGCCAGTTCCTTCTCCAGGGGATCTTCCGAGCCCCAGGATCTAACCCAGGTCTTCCATGTTGCAGGCAGATTCTTTACCATCTGAGTCACCGGGAAGCCCTACATATACATGCAATGAAAATTATAAAACTTTAAAAAGGAAGTCTTGTCATATGCAACAACATGGTTGGGCCTAGAGGATGTTATGCTGCTGCTAAGTCACTTCAGTCATGTCCGATTATGTGTGACCCCATAGACAGCAGCCCACCAGGCTCCCTCATCCCTGGGATTCTCCAGGCAAGAACACTGGAGTGGGTTGCCATTTCCTTCTCCAATGCATGAAAGTGAAAAGTGAAAGTGAAGTTGCTCAGTCGGGTCTGACCCTCAGTGACCCTATGGACTGCAGCCTTCCAGGCTCCTCCGTCCATGGGATTTTCCAGGCAAGAGTACTGGAGTGGGGTGCCATTGCCTTCTCCATTGAGGAACTTATGCTAAGTAAGTAAAATAAGCCAGTCACAGAAGGGTAAATACTTCATGATTCTACTTATGTGGGGATCTAAAATAGTCAAATTGATAGAATCAGAGTAGAGTGGTAGTTGCCAGAGCTAAAGGGATGGAAAAAAGGGGAAATCAAGTTGCTTTTCAAATTTATAATGTATTAATTATGCAGTAAGAAGATCTAGAAATCTGCAATCAGTTCAGTTCAATTCAGTCACTCAGTCATGCCCGACTCTTTGCGACCCCATGAATCGCAACATGCCAGGCCTCCCTGTCCAGCATCAACTCCCGGAGTTCACTCAGACTCACGTCCATCGAGTCAGTGATGCCTTCCAGCTATCTCATCCTCTCTCGTCCCCTTCTCCTCCTGCCCCCAATCCCTCCCAGCATCAGAGTCTTTTCCAGTGAGTCAACTCTTCGCATGAGGTGGCCAAAGTACTGGAGTTTCAGCTTTAGCATCATTCCTTCCAAAGAAATCCCAGGGTTGATCTCCTTCAGAATGGACTGGTTGGATCTCCTTGCAGTCCAAAGGACTCTCAAGAGTCCTGTCCAACACCATAGTTCAAAAGCATCAATTCTTCGGCACTCAGCTTTCCTCACAGTCCAACTCTCACATCCATACATGACCACAGGAAAAACCATAGCCTTGACTAGATGGGACTTAGTTGGCAAAGTAATGTCTCTGCTTTTGAATATACTATCTAAGTTGGTCATAGCTTTTTTTCCAAGGAGTAAGCATCTTTTAATTTCATAGCTGCAATCACCATCTGCAGTGATTTTGGAGCCCAAAAAAATGAAGTCTGACATTATTTCCACTGTTTCTCCATCTATTTCCTATGAAGTAATGGGACTGGATGCCAGGATCTTCTTTCACAGAATGTTGAGCTTTAAGCCAACTTTTTCACGTTTCACTTTCACTTTCATCAAGAGGCTTTTTAGTTCCTCTTCACTTTCTGTCATAAGGGTAGTGTCATCTGCATATCTGAGGTTATTGATACTTCTTCCAGCAATCTTGATTCCAGCTTATGTTTCTTCCAGTCCAGTGTTTCTCATGATGTACTCTGCATATAAGTTTAATAAGCAGAGTGACTATATACAGCCTTGATGTACTCCTTTTCCTATTTGGAACCAGTCTGTTGTTCCATGTCCAGTTCTAACTGCTGCTTCCTAACCTGCATACAGATTTCTAAAGAGGTAGGTCAGGTGGTCTGGTATTCCCATCTCTTGAAGAATTTTCCACACTTAATTGTGATCCACACAGTCAAAGGCTTTGGCATGGTAAATAAAGCAGAAATAGATGGTTTTTGGAACTCTCTTGATTTTTCCATGATCCAGATGTTGGCAATTTGATCTCTGGTTCCTCTCCCTTTTCTAAAACCAGCTTGAACATCAGGAAGTTCACAGTTCACGTATTGCTGAAGCCTGGCTTGGAGAATTTTGAGCATTACTTTACTAGCATGTGAGATGAGTGCAATTGTGTGGTAGTTTGAGTATTCTTTGGCATTTCCTTTCTTTGGAATTGGAAAGAAAACTGACCTTTTCAAGTTCTGTGGCCACTGCTGAGTTTTCTAAATTTGCTGGCATATTGAATGAAGCACGTCACAGCATCATCTTTGAGGATTTGAAACAGCTCAGTTGGAATTCCATCACCTCCACTAGCTTTGTTCGTAGTGATGCTTTCTAAGGCCCACTTGACTTCACATTCCAGGATGTCTGGCTCTAGATGAGTGATCACACCATCATGATTATCTAGGTCGCGAAGATATTTTTAGTACAGTTCTCCTGTGTATTCTTGCCACCTCTTCTTAATATCTTCTGCTTCTGTTAAGTCCATACTATTTCTGTCCTTTATCAAACCCATCTTTGCATGAAATGTTCCCTTCGTATGTCTAATTTTCTTGAAGAGATCTCTAGTCTTTCCCATTCTGTTCTTTTCCTCTATTTCTTTGCATTGATCACTGAAGAAGGCTTTCTTATGTCTTCTTGCTATTCTTTGGAACTCTGCATTCAGATGCTTATATCTATCCTTTTCTCCTTTGCTTTTCACCTCTCTTCTTTTCACAGCTATTTGTAAGGCCTCCCCAGACAGCCATTTTGCTTTTTTCCATTTATTTTCCATGGGGGTGGTCTTGACCCCAGTCTCCTGTACAATGTCATGAACCTCATTCCATAGTTCATCAGGCACTCTGTCTATCAGATCTAGGCCCTTAAATCTATTTTTCACTTCCACTGTGCAATCATAAGGGATTTGATTTATGTCGTACCTGAATGGTCTAGCGGTTTTCCCTACTTTCTTAAATTTGAGTCTGAATTTGGTAATAAGGAGTTCATGATCTGAGCCACAGTCAGCTCCCAGTTTTTTTTTTTTTTTTGTTGACTGTATAGTGCTTCTCCATCTTTGGCTGCAAAGAATATAATCAACCTGATTTCGGTGTTGACCATCTGGTGATGTCCATGTGTAAAGTCTTCTCTTGTGTTGTTGGAAGAGGGTGTTTGCTATGAGCCGTGCATTTTCTTGGCCAAACTCTATTAGTCTTTGCCCTGCTTCATTCCACATTCCAAGGCCAAATTTGCCTGTTACTCCAGGTGTTTCTTGACTTCATAGTTTTGCATTCTAGTCCCCTAAATTGAAAAGGACATCTTTTTTGGGTGTTACTACTAAAAGATCTTGTAGGTCTTCATAAAACCGTTCAACTTCAGCTTCTTCAGCATTACTGGTTGGGGCATTGACTTGGATAACTGTGATATTGAATGGTTTGTCTTGGAGACGAACAGAGATCATCCTGTTGTTTTTGAGATTGCATCCAAGTACTGCATTTCGGACTCTTTTGTTGACCATGCTGGCTATTCCATTTCTTCTGAAGAATTCCTGCCTGCAGTAGTAGATATAATAGTCATCTGAGTTAAATTCACCCATTCCAGTCCATTTTAGTTCGCTGATTCCTAGAATATCTATGTTCACTCCTGCCATCTCTTGTTGACCACTTCCAATTTGCCTTGATTCATGGCCCTGACATTCCAGGTTCCTATGCAATATTGCTCTTTACAGCGTGGAACCTTGCTTCTATCTTCAGTCACATCTACAGTTGGATATTGTTTTTGTTTGGCTCCATCCCTTCATTCTTTCTGGAGTTATTTCTCCACTGACCTCCAGTAGTATATTGGGCACCTACTGACCTGGGGAGATGGTCTTTCAGTGTCCTATCTTTTTGCCTTTTCATACTGTTCATGGGGTTCTCAAGGCAAGAATCCTGAAGTGGTTTGCCATTCCCTTCTCCAGTGGACCACATTCTGTCACACCGCTCCACCATGACCCTCCCGTCTTGGGTTGCCCCATGGGCATGGCTTGGTTTAATTGAGTTAGAGAATGCTGTGGTCCTAGTGTGATTAGATTGACTAGTTATCTGTGAGTATAGTTTCAGTGTGTCTGCCCTCTGATGCCCTCTTGCAACACCTACCATCTTACTTGGGTTTCTCTTACCTTGGACGTAGGGTATCTCTTCACAGCTGCTCCAGCAAATCACAGCCACTGCTCCTTACCTTGGCTGAGGGGTATCTCCTTACAGCCACCTTTCCTGATCTTCAACGTGGGGTAGCTCCTCTAGGCCCTCCTGCGCCCGTGCACCCACTGCTCCTCATATTATTCTTATTGTTAACAATAATGTATCATTCAATTAAAACTTATTAAGAATGCAGATATTATCTTAAGTCTTCTTACTATAATAGGAAGAAGAAAAATGTGTATGGAAATCGACATGTTGTTTGTAATTTTAGTTCCTTTCATTTCTTTGTTTCTTGTGGGCTTAATTTAGTACCGCTTCCTCAACTTGGAGAGAGAAGATGGTATCATTGCTCTCTTAATCAATCTGCACCAGCCCTGCCTTTAAAACTATCCGATTTGATCCCAACTGAATAATTAGGGCAGTGTGTTACAATAAATTTACAATCTTTGAAAGGGAAATAACATAAATTATATGCAACAGAGGTTAAGATGCTTCACATAATGATTTGTAAACATGATAGTGGTTTAAAAGCAGTTTAATCAGTTATTATATCATTGTAAATATAACATAATTGGCTTAACCTTGTATTTAACTCTTCCCACCTAGAAAACCTATTTGGCTTTAGTTTCATTGCAAAACTGTTGGTGAACTTGAGGGTAGAAGATGATATGTTGGTGGAAGATCCTTTATTTTAGCTGACCCTATCTTTCAACTCAAAAATCAGATCTCCAGGCAATAAACTTGTATTTTGACCTTTGATGAAAACTCAGTCAAAGCCCAAACATAATAAAAAAGGAAAAATCATAATGGACGAAGTAATAGCCTTAGGCACAGTTATGGAGTCCCTAGAGACTGTATAGTATCTGTAAACACCGAGAGGGCTATAGATGACTGTGTTTACTGACACTCGAAAATTGTCATCAATTCAACACCTAATAATAAAAGGAGGATTGTGTTGGTTTCTACTACAAAAGGGTTTTTCTTTATTTTTTTCTTAAACTAAAGCATCCTCTTTTCACCTTTGATGGAATGCTATAGAGAGGGCACTCTTTTCCTTTACTCTGCCATTCTCCATCTTTGTGAAACTATTTTCAACATATATTGAACAGTGAAATTATCATTTAAAGGAAAATACATTTATAATTTTTTTTAAAAAAAGAAAATAAAATCATTGTTCAGCTCCTCTTTAATTTCTGACACATTTTTAAAGGAATATCAAGAGACTTAGTATGCATGCACGCACCAAACAATGAGGTCTTAACATTTGAGAAATTTCTTCCTTAGAGAATGAAATGCATGTTTACAGACAGTGCTGCTTTATTTATTCATAAAGTGCTCTAGTTGCGCTTACACACTTGACTCTGAGCTTTTCTGTAATACAAAATTCCAGTTACTTCTAGGGTAAATAAGTTCTATAAAATAGATTAATCATAAAGCTTAGCTCTAGACTATTTTTTCACTGATTTTTACAATACATTTCTGGTTAGTTTCATTTACAGAAAGAGCACGTTTTTACATGTTGATTTTGGAAGAAGGAAAAAGATATTTGTAATGCTAGATATTAAATATGTTCTTATTTTCATATGTATAATTTATATATATATAATATAATATGAACTATCAGCTTGTAAAGTAACATACACATTAAATATTAGAAAATTTAATATTTTTCATACAAGGTGATTTAACTGATAAAAAATATGTATAGTTATTATTAAAATAAGTATGTTGCTGCTAAGTCCCTTCAGTCATGTCCGACTCTGTGCAACCCCATAGATGGCAGCCCACCATGCTCCACGGTCCCTCGGATTCTCCAGGCAAGAACACTGGAGTGGGTTGCCATTTCCTTCTCCAATGCGTGAAAGTGAAGTCGTTCAGTCGTGTCGGATTCTTCCCGACACCATGGACTGCAGCCTACCAGGCTCCTCCGTCCATGGGATTTTCCAGGCAAGAGTACTGGAGTGGGTTGCCATTGCCTTCTTCGGTTAAAATAAGTATACTTAAGTTAAAATTATTTGACATGTATATTTAGTAGGGAAAGTATTTATAGGTAAATAATTAATATTTACACACCTGTAAGGATTATATGTTATATATCTCATTTATCAATGACAAGTGCATTTTGTAAACTTATTGTGAGAGTGAGAGTTATTAGAATAGAGAGTCATATCTCTATTTGCATAATTATCAACCCTGGAAGCTCCATCTGGGGTTCTCTCCTTTTTTAAGCATATAGTATACTTTTAGGGCACCCCACTGACTCCAAAATATATTTCTTAGTGTGAAATCTATCTGTGTGAACAAATTCCAGGGGCTAGCACTGGATGCTTGCACCATTGCTTGCTTTCTACCCCACTGCTGTCTTTGGTCCATTTCTATACAGTGGCAGAGAGTTTTATTTAAATTCTGGAAATCGATTTACTTATTTTTCTTCAAGCAAGTTCTGCTTATTGTTCATGTTTGTTTTCTTTGTTAGTTGAACAAAAAAAACTGGATATTTGTTTTCATAATCCTGTCCAAATTATAGTATCTTCTATGTAAATAAACATAATTTTATGACACATGTGAAAAATTTCAAAAATTTTCAGAAAGTACATAGTATGCAGATCTTTAGTAATTTCAACATTTTATAGGATAGGAAATATGGTAATGAGAGATAGTTACATAAACATCAAGCTCAGATTTTTCATTTTAAGTTACAGGACACTATGAAATTCCTTTCACTGGCTGACAAAACCGACCAACTAAAAACCTTAAGAAGTAATAAAAGTGACTCTATTTTAGGAAACAAAGTGCTGAATTATTATTCAGGTTTACATTTTAACATTTTGAGGAAATATTACATACATTAAACCACAAGTTAAACCCATTTTTAAAAAAAATATAATCCAGCCTTAAATTATGAAAATGGAACTGTCCTGTTGTCTTAAAACCTAATGGTTAAGGGCATTAATTTTCATTATAATTACAGAGGATAATATCTATGAAGCAAAAATTATAAAATTGTTCTAAAGTTAATTGACATTTCCACAGCTTACAAAACATGATACACACATTACATTTTCTTAAACAATCAGGGGAATTTATTCATAAGCTCTACTTTTGAGCATTTATGTTAAAATTTTTATATGGAAGTATTAAATTATATCAAATCATCCATTAAAATCCAACTTTTACATGCTAAGAGAAGAAATAATTTCTTATTATGAAGAGATGTGGCAGGACTGCTGTGCTATAATCTAAGGCACACTAAGCAAGGACCAAGTTGGGAAGATAATTAAATTCTATAAAGGTTTAAGCTTCCAATTATTTGCTCTAAGAAACTATGGCAAGTTTTTTGAGTAATGAAGTTGCACTATCAGATCTTTACATTAGATGGTAAGTGTGGAGGCAACTTATAATACAGAACCTAGCAAAAGAAAACTGCATGAGTCTAATGCAATGAAAGCTTCTTCCAAAACAATGGCATTAAATCCTCATGGAATCAACTTTTAAAAAATGTTCTGTTTTGCACTATAGAGCTTGCCCTTAAGTGAAAGTAAAAACTTTAATACCTTCTTAATGTTTGTCAATTGGAGAAGGAAATGGCAACCCACTCCAGTGTTCTTACCTGGAGAACCCCAGGGATGGAGGAGACTGGTGGGCTGCCGTCTATAGGGTCGCACAAGTCGGACACGACTGAAGTGATTTAGCAGTAGCAATGTTTGTCAATATAACCAGCTATATAATATTAACATACAAATGAAAGAAAATATGCAAATAATCAAAAGAAAACTAATATATACACCACACTATGAGCAAGCCTAAATATTTGTCATTTGTTGTCCCAATTTGACCAAAGCT
Source organism: Capricornis sumatraensis (assembly GCF_032405125.1). Taxonomy (NCBI): domain Eukaryota; kingdom Metazoa; phylum Chordata; class Mammalia; order Artiodactyla; family Bovidae; genus Capricornis; species Capricornis sumatraensis. The sequence continues at coordinate 123,621,107 of NC_091069.1, forward strand.
TTAAATGATGTATAGCGATCTATAATATACTTATGATGAGTCAAGTTGTTTGGTACTCCCATTGTAATACCCATACCTGATCCCAGTCACTTTCAAAGCCCTACACCTGTCATTCTCTGCTAAACTGACTTCCTATAATTCCCTAAGACTTCAAACAAATAACAGGAAAGACCACAAATTCAATCCACATCATTTCAGCAAGGAGAACTTCATGAAGCAGTGATAATTAATTCTTACTGATTTATAAATTCAACAATGCCATGTCATTAATACAATATGTTTTTGCCCAATCAGCTTTTTTTTTTTTTTTTTTTTTTATGTTACCATTATATAGGACCCATTGAAAGATCACTGTATTTGTTAGTCTTATCATCTCTTAAAGTGGCTTCCCTGGTGCCTCAGCTGGTAAAGAACCTGCCTGCCAATGCAGGAGATGCAAGAGACGTGGGTTCAGTCTCTGGGTCAGGAAGTTCCCCAGGAGAAGGAACCTGCAACCTGGCAACCTGCTCTAGTATTTTTACCTGGGAAATCCCATGGAGATTTTCAGGAGCCTGGCAGGCTAGAGTCTATGGGGTCACAAAGAGTCAAACAGGAGTGAACAGTCATGTGCAAACAAATACATCATCTCTTAAAATAGTATTATTTTAACTACTATAAAAATTCTGTTCAGTTCAGTCATGCCCAACTCTCTGTGACCACATGGACTGCAGCACGCCAGTCTTCCCTGTCCATCACCAACTTTCTGAGCTTGCTCAAGTTCATATCCATCACATTGGTGATGCCATCCAACCATCTAATCCTCTGTGGTCCCCTTCTGCTCCTGCCTTCAAGCTTTCCCAGCATCTAGATCTTTTGCAGTGAGTCAGTTTTTTACATCAGGTGGCCAGAGGGTTGCATCTTCAGCTTCAGCATCAGTCTTTCCAATGAATATTCAGGACTGATTTCCTCTGGATTGTCTGGTATGATTACCTGGCAGCCCAATGGACTCTCAAGAGTCTTCTCCAACACCACAGTTCAAAAGCATCAGTTCTTCGGCACTCAGCTTGCTGTATGGTCCAACTCTTGCATCCATACATGTCTACTGGAAAAACCATTGCTCTGACTATACAGACTTTTATTAATAAAGTTATGTCTCTGCTTTTTAATATGCTCTGTATGTTGGTCATAGCTTTTCTTCTAAGGTGCAAGGTCTTTTAATTTCATGGCTGCAATCACCATCTGCAGTGTTTTTGGAGCTCAAGAAATGAAAGTCTGTCACTGTTTCCATTATTTCCCTATCTATTTGCTGTGAAGTGACGGAACTATATGCCATGATCTTAGTTTTCTGAATGTTGAGTTTTAAGCCAGTTTTTCTCTCTCCTCTTTCACTTTCACCAAAAGGCTCTTTAGTTCTTCTTTGCTTTCTGCCATAAGGGTGGTGTCATTTGTATATCTGATGTTATTGATATGTCTCCTGGCAATCTTGATTTCAGCTTCTGCTTCATCCAACCTCGCATTGTGCATGATGTACTCTGCATATAAGTTAAATAAGCAGGGTGACAATATGCAGCCTTGACGTACTCCTTTCCCAATTTGGAACCAGTCGGTTGTTCCTGTCTGGTTCTAACTGTTGATTCTTGACCTGCATACAGGTTTCTCAGGAGGCAGGTAAGGTGGCCTGGTATTCTCATCTCTTGAAGAATTTTCCACAGTTTGTTGTGATCCACTCAGTCAAAGGCTTTAGTATAAAGCAGAAGTATATGTTTTTTCTGGAGTTCTCTTGCTTTTCCTATAATTCACCAGATGGCATTTGATCTCCAGTTCCTCTGTCTTTTCTAAATACAGCTTGAACATCTGGAATTTCTCAGTTCAAGTACAGTTGAAACCTAGTCTGCAGTATTTTGAGTATTATTTTGCTAGCGTGTGAGATGAATGCAATTATGTGGTAGTTTGAACATTCTTGGGAATGCATTGGCTTTTCTTTGGGATTGGAATGAAAACTAACCTTTTCCAGTCCTGTTGTCACTGCTCCACTTTCCAAATTTATTGACATATTGAGTGCAGCACTTAACAGCATCTTTTAGGAACATTAATTATATGTTTTAAAATATACACATATTAATAACAATTCTGAAGAACTGATATTGTTCATTTGCATAGAGAAAGAAAATAAAACCATCTTCATTGTTAGATAACCCATGAAGTAAATGCTCACTTCAGATTTTGTAAACAATTCAATTAAAGAACAGATAAAGTTCTGTATATACAATTCTTTACTTTATGATTTCTTATCAAAGACCACACTCAGAACTTCTAAGGAGAGTACAAAAAGTAAATGAGACAAATTGTAGTCATCTACGATAAAGCAAGAGCCAAACAGTGATCCATAGACTTAAGTAGCCCAATTTTGGATGTGTGCAAGGCTGTGGCAGAATACAGAAGTAACAATAGGGTAATCAAATCTTCTTTTGGAGAGACCTATTCCAAACAAAATCCTAGAGGAAAAAGTCAACTAAAAGAAAGTTTTTGATTTGAAAGTTCAATGGACCAAATCAAGCCCTCTTGGTAAAATTCGAATCCAAGTGCTTAGCAAGTTTGAAAAGATCAATGCAGTAAAACATCTCTGATTTATGCTCATTTCTGAAGACTTTAAAATCGCAAAGGACTTTTCACTCAATAATTTTCATTATAGTTCATATACTAGTCAAATGAAAAATATTCTCAAGAATGAAAGAACTCAAACAATAATTGCTTCCATGAATGTTTCTAATGAAACAAACAAAACCACATATAATAACTCAAGCAAACCAAATATAGCAAAGAACCAACTTCTTACCATCTCTACACAAACAAAACATGATTCAAAAAGACCCCAGAAATGCCATGTACAAAACACTGGTTACTTTTTCTATGGAGTTTACTTAGTGAAAATGGAGTGGACTAGTAATTTAGGTCCTTGATTTTAGGGGGCAGTTTTTGCGATTATACAACATTAGGAGAAAGAAAAGTTAGCATACTACAGCTTGTGGGCCAAATCTAGTTTGCCATCTAAATTTTTTCCCCTGAGCTATTCAGTTCATGGTGGCAAAATTTAAGTTGTTTTATGTGAAGGTCATCCATGTTTGTGGAAAAGCAAGGAGTTTTATTTTGTTCATGTCAATTTAAGGATGCCTAGTCAAGAGAATCCCAGGGACCGGGGAGCCTGGTGGGCTTCCATCTATGGGGTCGCAGAGTCGGACATGACTGAAGCAGCTTAGCAGCAGCAGCAGCAGTCAAGATCAACATGAGAAGTCAAGTGGATAGTTGGATATGTGAGTCTGGAATTCAAGGGAGAAGCTCCTGCTGTTGTTAAACAACTAGTTTTTTTTTTTTTTTTCTATTAACATACCTTATTTGTCAGAATGCTATCTGTCCATGTTATCACTTCAGATTTTAAAGTGTTTTGTTTCCATGAAAGTTTCATTTAAATTCACAGTGTTTACTTATTGGATAAAGTTAAAAGTATTTATGAACTCAGCATCTTGACTTGGCATATTTAACAATAGCAATAGATAACATTTCTGCCTGATTTGATCATTTATTTTTGGAGTAATGCATTTGAATTGTTACTCAAAACTACCAGGAATTTTACAATGAAAAGCAGAAAATATCCATTCATCATTACTATACAGATTTATGAGATTATAAACTTTATGATTCAGGCATTAATCAAAATTACCTTTAGAAATTTTATTTCAAAATTAGTTTCCATTTATTTATATTCTACAATAGAGATTTTGATTAATTAATAGCATCATTTATTTAACTAGTGGGTCAAGAAAATTTTTAATTTTTTTTAATTCAAAGATAGAATAACTTTTCATATGGATTATAATTATCAATATTTACCATATAAAAACTAAAAAATGATCTTTGACAAAAAATTTATTACATTGTCTATTACTGAAGTTTTTCAAATTTATTTTCAGACTAATGTAGACTCTTGCACTTTGAAAATCATACTGTATTTGATATTATAGCCCTCTTGTTTATGTTCTATTTATATTGTCCAGTTGAAAGAGCCTAGAATTTAGGTTAGACAGACTCAAGGTAGATAAGCCAACTCACTTGTTAGATATTAGTTTAATCACCACTGCCTCTGGGAAGCCCTTCATCACTCCTGGCAGATGCTTTTATGAATTCCTATATTTTCTCTAGCAAAACATTTCTTACATAATTATTGTCATTTGTTTAATGAGCAGCTTCTATATTAAACTGTAAGCTCTAGGAGGGTAAAGAGAAGGTCTGTTTAATTTCCCACCAAACACCTAGCGCAGTGTTTGAATCAGAGTGAGTATTCTGTAAATCTTTGTTGAATGAACAATCACTTTTTCCATGTCCTTCCCTGCTTGTCTGTTTCATAAGATCATTGTTATAATGGGCTTTCATAGCTACATACCAGGAAAGGAGAAGAGTAATTAAAAATGCCAGCTCTAAAGCCAGAGTAATGTGTTCAAAGTCAGGCTGTGCCACTCACTAACTTTTTATAAGGGTTATAATTATCAATATTTACCATATAAAAACTAAAAATGATTGTATAAAATATTTATATATTAGTTTAACAGATAATAGTAATGCAACTATTTTATGTTAATATACATGATGTATATATCTTCCAACCCACATATTAATGAGCAGAGTAATTTCACTTTACATTTTAAATTGTCTGGCTTAATAGAAAACAAAATAATTTTTAAATTATTATTAAATAAGAATTAAATTATTAAATTATTTAATAATTCTTAATAATTATTTAATTAATAAATTAAATTATTAAATTAAATATATTCTACATTAACTTTGGAATGTTACAAGTCATGTAGAACCTCTAAAAATCTTATTTTTTCTCTTGAGATAGTAAGAGTTAATAATGTTTTAGTTACATTATGCAAATATTAATAGTCTTGAGTTTGAGTTACTCTGCAAGTCTTCTTTTGAGACCTCTGATTTATAATAGTATTTCATTCTCTTTTTCCTGGTCTTTTTTTTTGTTTTTCTTTTCTGTCTTTAAGTTTCTTAAACAAATTTCATCTTTGAAATCTCTGTTTTGAAGTGGTCCTATCACCTTTGAGTCAACACCCTAAACCTTTTCCTTGGACATTGTCAGAACTGACTTCAAAGTGGAGATTCATCGAATGCATGACATTAAGGGCATTTTTGGGGTCACTCATGACTTGTCTTATGGGGAATACTTAAGAAGGATGCTGACTTTTACTGCATGCATGTATGTGTTTGTGTGTGTTTGTTCCCTAAAGTATAAATAATTGGAATAAATAACTAGGAATTGTTCATTTATTATTATTATTATTATTATTATATTTTAAATTGAATTCAGGAGGGAGGGAAGATTTATATCTACATGCATAGATGCTCTATGAGCAAATAATGAAATATTTACAGCAATTATTTCAGAACCATCTCTATCTCATTCTGTCTCCATTGCCACTAATTCCCATATCATTAAAGCCATTAATAAAGAGAATTCAACAGCAAGTAAGAGATGTACTAAGTTGAGAACTGCTTTAGAAGTGCACCTAATTGAGGTCACATGGTAAGAATCAAGATACACAAACACAGTCAGTTAGACAAAAATGCTTTTTTGTAACCACAAGCTCTTTCCCATATGATTGATATATCAGTGAAAACTCTGAAAGTAATGGAAATTCTGTATTTGATTATGCATGATTTAATTTGTGAGAAATAACTAGGTGAAAAAAGAAAACTGTACTCAGCTGAACCAAATTGTAGGAAAATAAAGATACATACAACTCAAATATTTACCAGCTACTTCAGTTCACGATATGTGTTATTCTATAAGGTTTGTTTTGCTAAGTTTTCATATTTGGGAATATATATATATATGTGTGTATGTATATATGTGCACACACATTATGAAGTGAACAACTGGAATGCAATTTATTATTTAATGGCAAAAGTGTCAAACAAAAATGTCATTTTAAAATATTTTACTGGGCAACCTATAAGAATTTGTATAGAGCTGTGGTGGTTGCATAGGTATGTCTACAGGCAGGTACTTGTATGTTTGTTTTTCTTATATAGACATGATCAAATGTTTGTTTATTTGTTTGTTTTTTACCATATATATTAGATGACATTCTCATGTGAGACAGATTTTATGCTTGCTTTTCACAACTTTACTATCTGTGGAACAGAAGAAATGGGCCAACAGTAATGTTAACTTTTCCTAAAGTGACAGCAGTTTCACTCCTTTCCTGCTGACAGATCCATTGGTGACTACCATGTATGACATTGTAGTTTTAACCAGTGTTCTAGACATACAATAACAAAATCAAAATAATTCTCCCATCTAAAAAGCAGTGAATACTGTATACTTTTCCCACAACTTTTACTAATATTTCTAGCTGATTTCATGAGGGAAAAAAAGGAAACCATGAGCTGTCAGTAAAAAGAGATGAGAAGAGTGAACATTCTTGACTTCAGTCTCCTGGCTATTGCATCTGCCCACTGGCCTCTCAATTTGAACATATCTCAGGAATACCGGATTGACTAACACACATAATACTTAACTCATATTGATTATTCTAATGCTTATCATCTCTTTTCCCACAAATAAAAATGCCCTGTAACCATGAACGACAAAGAAAGAAAAAAGGAGGGTAAGTTAGTAAACTGGGAAAACAAGAATTATCAACATGATTGATTTTCAGCACATTTCTGTTCTTTTAAACATTACTCCACTCTACACACCTGGCTTTCTGGGTGATGCAGTTGATAAGGAATCTGCCTGCCAATGCAGGAAATACAAGAGACTCAGGTTTGATCCCTGGTTCAGGAAGATCTCCTGGAGTAGGAAATGGCAACCCAATCCAATAGTCTTGCCTGAAAAATTCCATAGACAGAAGAGACTGGCGGGCTGCAGTCCATAGGGTTGCAAAGAGTTGAACACAACTGTTCATGTACACATGCACAGACAGTAGGATTCAAATCCAAAAGAAAGCCCTGCATTCATGAGTGTAATATTTTAATATTTAACTTCTCATTCCTTATTCATTTTACTTGTTTTTATTTTGTTTCTTTCTTCTGATCATGAATCTCTCTTTCTCTCATCTGCCCATAGCCAGGTACACCATATGTAAAAATGCTTTTTTGCCAATGAGGTAATGGACACTCCCATTGCCTGTCCTTGTCCTTAGCATAGAAGTCCAATTATTACTATATTTTTAAAAATCATAACTCCTGAATTTCATAATCTGTTTCCTGTGTAACCAGGTTGCTCTTTCTAGCCAGGCACATCACAGAACTTTCTGTAAGTAATGGAAATTACAGTTAAATACACTTGTATTTAGCTCTTCTCAATCATCAAGGTCACTTGGCTGAACTCAGATGATTTTGATAATACTAAACAATGAAAATGTTTGAAAAATATCAACTATACTCTTATTTTAAACTGCTCTTGTGCCCTTTCAAAAATAAATATTAAAATTCCCTAAAAATCATTTCAGTTGTCACAGGTCATGAGTTAACTGCCTGCAAGTTTAAAATTAAAAAATGTTTAGTGGCATCATGGATGAAATAATGGATAATATCAACTTGAACTTCAAGTTTGAAAACGGAATTCAGGAAACAGAGATGACTGCTAATATTCTTCAAGAGATGGGAATACCATAGCACCTTACCTGCCTCCTGTGACATCTGTATTCAGGTCAAGAAGCGACAGTTAGAACCAGACATGGAACAACAGACTGGTTCCAAATTAGGGGAGTATGTCAAAGCTGTATATTGTCACTCTGTTTATTTAACTTATATGGAGAATACATATACAAAATGCCAGGCTGGATGAAGTGCAAGCTGAAATCAAGATTGCTGGGAGAAATCTCAATAACCTCAGATATAGAGAGGACATGGCAGAAAGCAAAGAGGAACTAAACCGCCTCTTGATGAAAGTGAAAGAGGGAAGTGAAAAAGCTGGCTTAAAATTCAGTAGTCAAAAACCTAAGATCATGGCATCCAGTCCCATCACTTCACGGCAGATAAGGAAACAATGTAAACAGTGAGGGATTTTATTTTCTTGGGCTTCAAAATCACTACAGATGGTAACTGCAGCCAAGAAGTTAAAGGACACTTGCTCCTTGGAAGAAAAGTTATGACCAACATAGGCAGCATATTATAAAACAGAGACATTACTTTGTTGACAAAGGTCTGTCTAGTCAAGGCTATGGTTTTTCCAGTAGTCATGGATGAATGTAAGAGTTGGACTATAAAAAAAGCTGAGTACCAAAGAACTGATGCTTTTGAACTGTGTTATTGGAGAAGACTCTTGAGAATCTCTTGGACTGCAGAGATCAAATTTGTCATCCTAAAGGAAATCAGTCTTGAATGTTCATTGGAAGGACTGATGCTGAAGCTCAATACATTGGCACCTGATGCGAAGAACTGACTCACTGGAAAAGAACCTGCTCCTGGGAAAGATTGAAGATAGAAGGAGACGGGGATGACAGAAGATAAGATGGTTGGATGCCGTCACTGACTCAATGGACATGTGTTTGAACAAGCTCTGTGGGTTGGTGATGGACGGGGAAGTCTAGCATTCTGCAGTCCATGGGGTTGCAAAGAGTCGGACATAACAAGTGACTGAACTGAACTGAACTGCTAACATAAAACTTCCATTTAGGGCTAAGTCTTTCAGTTAACCTATGTTTCATATTGTCCTTTACTTTGCTCATTTTTTTTTTTTTTCTGTCCATGTAATTTATTTAATCACCCAAGTAAGTGGAATTTGGGCTTTAATTATCTGTCAATTTTAGCCTGAGCACTTATGGGAAAGAGGATTTAATGATATCACAAGTTAAAATTGAAATGGTGTAAAACTCCCAGGCAACAGAATATGGTATTTTAGTCACTTTTCACATGTATTTCCAGGATATAATAAGATGTAGTGAAGGACAGTTTGATATGTAAACACTTAGATAACTGAAGATGATTCCTTATGGAGATTTGAAACTTTCTCAAATGCTTTTGTATGTCACCAGAGTGAGTGACACTGTTGTCTCATACTTGTTAAGAGAGAAAAAAAAAAAAAAAAAGATTTAAATGGGATGAAACATAACTGCTCTGTTGTCTAATACAGAGACTTTTTTTTTTTTTAATGTTTCAGTAAGGCAGAACTTTTAATAAAACAATGATGGTCATACATGAGGTAAATGATCTTAATTTCACCATGCAAAAATATCCAGCATGATATTTTTTGGAATCAGATTCAAACAGTCACTCTGCAAAACTAAGCCTATATCTCTATATAAATCATTTTCCTCCTCCTATTAAGAAAAGACATACTTAACGTTTGACTCAGCAAGTCAACACTGGCAAAACCTGGTCAGTATATCTCATTCTAATTGTTCTACCTTTATAGAGGATACATTTTTTTCGCCCATTGCCATTTTGGCAGGTCACTTGTCTCATCAATCACTTAGGCATAACTGTGCTTGTTAAGCAATCATCAGAGTAAAATCAATACTAAGCATTATGCTCCCTGTTCTGCAAAAGGGAGAGTGGATAGGATAGAGCTTATCAACACAAAACGTGGTGATGTTTTGACCTTAACTCTAAAGGTTTTACAGGGCAAGACAAGTTTCCTTAGAGTTGTGTGGTATTGGATTTCCATACTTCTCGTCTTTATTTATGCTTCTTGACGCTCCACTATTTGTCATCCACTCATATTTATTGTACATTCCCAGGTGCCTGACATCACAATAAGTGGTTTGAGATTTACAGTTTTTATTTCCTCCTTGCTCTTAAAAGGCAGTTTAATGAGATGAACAAACATAGGCAAATGGATCACATTGCTAGTTTCATATAGCTTATAATAAGAAGTAAATAAATAAGAACAAATACAAAGAAAACATTTACAAGCTTGGGAGGAGGACTGTCTAAGACTTTTAGGTAAGTTTAAACAAGCTCAGGACAATATATAGGTTGGCCTTGACTCATTGCCCCAGAAACGAGTAAGCTGTTTTAAACGTGGACCCATAGAGTAAATCTGAACACATAAGAAGATATAGTTTAGGTATAATAGACAATTCATTCATAGTTAATCCAGAAGAAAAACAAACAAAAAACTAAATAACCAACCTCATAAAGTTTAAAAAGATTTGTTAAATTATATATTTAAAACATATTAAAATCAAATATCTCCAAACCAAGGAATACATCAAATATTGATATTCTCTTGTTTCAGATCATCACATTGGTCATTACTTTTCAACATACAAACCTGGGGAGACACAAATATGCAGCCTGTAACAATTCTTCATAAATCTTAGCAAATTGTGATATTATCATTATTATTTTCAGATGGTCATTATTTTTAAATCATATTAAATAAATCTTGTTATTCATTATGATATCAACTATATATGCTATGTCATCATATCAGCAAGTTATCCCATGATAATGTCTAATGTATATTAGGACTGAAAAAAGAAGTAAGCAGCATTATTGTCACGGCAGGTTATAGGATTGAAGAATAAATCCTTTGGTGTCTACAAAACTGACACTTTATCTTACTTTTACATTTCATTCAAGATACCCTGACTACTTATAGTTTATCTGCACATCTGTTGTTTTCTCTAATGTCCAGAAGATTTACTCATGAAGTATCATAGGCTGTTCACCTCCATGCTCCCACCAAAACCATTCATTTTCTACTGCATCCTAATCTACTGTAGTCCACTGTGGGAATTCCTTCTTCCTATTTCAATTTGAAAGTCAGACTCACACTGTAAATGACTACACCATGTTTGCTTATACCCTTCACTTTTTCATTTTAGGTTGCTCAAAAAAAAAAAAAAAAAAACCTGTATTCTTAGTGGTTTATATGTATAACAAGAGTTTAACTATCACAGCTCAAAGTCCAAGATTACAGTGGCTACATGGTCAGGTTCTGATGACAACCCTCTCTAGGTTGGAGGTAGCTAAATTCTCATTGTATCTTTACATGGCATAACAAGCCAGCTAGTTCTCTGGCCTATTCTTACAAGAACAGTAATAATATTTCTGAAAGCTCCACCATCAGTTAAGTTCAGTTCAGTTCAGTCGCTCAGTCATGTCTGACCCTTTGCAACCCCATGAACTACAGCACGCCAGGCCTCCCTATTCATCACCAACTCCTGGAGTCCACCCAAACTCATGTCCATCAAGTCGGTGGTGCCATCCAGTCATCTCATCCTCTGTAGTCCTTTTCTCCTCCAGCCCTCAATCTTTCCCACCATCAGGGTCTTTTCAAATGAGTCAGCTCTTCGCATCACATGGCCAAAGTATCGGAGTTTCAGCTTCAACATCAGTCCCTCCAATGAACACCCAGGACTGATCTCCATTAGGACAGACTGTTGGATCTCCTTGCAGTCCAAGCGACTCTCAAGAGTCTTCTCCAACACCACAGTTCAAAAGCATCAATTCTTCGGTGCTCAGCTTTCTTTATAGTCCAACTCTCTGGAAAAACCATAGCCTTGATTAGATGGACCTTTGTTGGCAAAGTAATGTCTTTGCTTCTTTTTAAATTTTATTTGTTTACTTTACAATGCTGTATTGGTTTTGGCATACATTGACATGAATCCACCACCACTGTTTATAATAGCCAGGGCATGGAAGCAACCCAGATGTCCATCAGCAGATGAATGGATAAGAAAGCTGTGGTACATATACACAATGGAGTATTACTCAGCCATTAAAAAGAATGCATTTGTCTTTGCTTTTTAAAATGCTGTCTAGGTTGGTCATAACTTTCCTTGCAAGGAGTAAGTGCCTTTTAATCTCATGGCTGAAATCACCAACTGCAGTGATTTTTGAGACTAAAAAAATAAAGTCAGCCACTGGTTCCACTGTTTCCCCATCTATTTCCCATGAAGTGATGGGACCAGATGCCATGATCTTAGTTTTCTGAGTGTTGAGCTTTAAGAAAACTTTTTCACTCTCCTCTTTCACTTTCATCAAGAGACTCTTTTGTTCTCCTTCACTTTCTGCCATAAGGGTGGTGTCATCTGCATATCTGAGGTTATTGATATTTCTCCTGGCAATCTTGATTCCAGCTTGTGCTTCTTCCAGCCCAGCATTTCTCTTGATATACTCTGCATATAAGTTAAATAAGTAGGGTGACAATATACAGCTTTGATGTACTCCTTTTCCTCTTTGGAACCAGTCTGTTGTTCCATGTTCAGTTCAAATGTCACACTTTCAAATATTATTACATTATGGTTAGGCTTTCAGCATGAATTTAGGGGGACATAAGTTTTTCAGTTCATTGCAACTTCCGAGGCACTTCTCAAAACATGTTGAAGTGTAGATATTATAAGTTCTTACCTCCTTATACCTGTAATTGTATGAATGTATCCATATATATATATTTCCTATTGCAAATAACTATAATAGGAGTTTAGGTAAAATGTTGGTGTTCAAAATAAGCACTGGTAACACTAACTGGAGGAATCAACTTGCCTGACTTCAGGCTCTACTACAAAGCCACAGTCATCAAAACAGTATGGTACTGGCACAAAGACAGACATATAGATCAATGGAACAAAATAGAAAGCCCAGAGATAAATCCACACACATATGGACACCTTATCTTTGACAAAGGAGGCAAGAATATACAATGGAGTAAAGACAATCTCTTTAACAAGTGGTGCTGGGAAAACTGGTCAACCACTTGTAAAAGAATGAAACTAGATCACTTTCTAACACCGCACACAAAAATAAACTCAAAATGGATTAAAGATCTAAATGTAAGACCAGAAACTATAAAACTCCTAGAGGAGAACAGAGGCAAAACACTCTCCGACATAAATCACAGCAGGATCCTCTATGATCCACCTCCCAGAATACTGGAAACAAAAGCAAAAATAAACAAATGGGATCTAATTAAAATTAAAAGCTTCTGCACAACAAAGGAAAATATACGCAAGGTGAAAAGACAGCCTTCTGAATGGGAGAAAATAATAGCAAATGAAGCAACTGACAAACAACTAATCTCAAAAATATACAAGCAACTTATGCAGCTCAATTCCAGAAAGATAAACGACCCAATCAAAAAATGGGCCAAAGAACTAAATAGACATTTCTCCAAAGAAGACATACGGATGGCTAAAACACATGAAAAGATGCTCAACATCACTCATTATCAGAGAAATGCAAATCAAAACCACAATGAGGTACCACTTCACACCAGTCAGAATGGCTGTGATCCAAAAGTCTGCAAGCAATAAATGCTGGAGAGGGTGTGGAGAAAAGGGAACCCTCCTACACTGTTGGTGGGAATGCAAACTAGTACAGCCACTATGGAGAACAGTGTGGAGATTCCTTAAAAAATTGCAAATAGAACTACCTTATGACCCAGCAATCCCACTGCTGGGCATACACACCGAGGAAACCAGAATTGAAAGAGACACATGTACCCCAATGTTCATCGCAGCACTGTTTATAATAGCCAGGACATGGAAACAACCTAGATGTCCATCAGCAGATGAATGGATAAGAAAGCTTTGGTACATGTACACAATGGAGTATTACTCAGCCGTTAAAAAGAATTCATTTGAATCAGTTCTGATGAGATGGATGAAACTGGAGCTGATTATACAGAGTGAAGTAAGCCAGAAAGAAAAACACCAATACAGTATACTAACACATATATATGGAATTTAGAAAGATGGCAATGATGACCCTGTATGCAAGACAGGAAAAAAGACACAGCGGTGTATAACGGACTTTTGGACTCAGAGGGAGAGGGTGGGATGATTTGGGAGAATGGCATTCTATCATGTATACTATCATGTAAGAATTGAATCGCCAGTCTATGTCTGACGCAGGATACAGCATGCTTGGGTCTGGTGCATGGGGATGACCCACAGAGATGTTATGGGGAGGGAACACATGTAAGAATTAAAGATTTTAAAATTAAAAAAAAAATACATAAAATAAAATATGTTATGGCATCAAAAAAATAAATAAATAAAAACTGAAAAAAAATAAGCACTGGTAAATTGACTTCTAGTCATATTTTCATTTCCAGTTTCAATGTAAATTATATCAGGTTTTAACAGTATCAGAGTAGTTTGTCCATCTAGTCAAAGGTCCATCTAGTCAAAGCTGTGTTTTTTCCAGTAGTCATGTATGTATGTGAGAGTTGGACTATAAAGAAAGCTGAGCACCAAAGAATTGATACTTTTGAACTGTGGTGTTGGAAAAGACCCTTGAGCTTCTCTTGGACCTCCAAGGAGATCAAACAAGTTAATCCTAAAGTAAATCAGTCAAGTAAATCATTGGGAGAGTTGATGCTGAAGCTGAAACTCCAAGATTTTGGCCACCTGATGTGAAGAACTGACTCATTGGAAAAGACCCTGCTGCTGGTAAAGACTGAAGGCAGGAGGAGAAGGGGACGACAGAGGCTGGAAGAGTTGGATGGCTTCACTGACTCCTTGAACATGTGTTTGAGCAAGCTCTGCAAGTTGGTGATGGACAGGGAAGCCTTGCATGCTGCAGTCTATAGGGTCGCAAAGAGTAGGACACGACTGAGCAACTGAACTGACAGAAAATAAGGTAAAATGATTTTGTGAATTAAAAAAGGTAATGTAGGTATTCTGGATTAATTAATGTAAGGTGTTCAATGTCAGGTTTATAGATTTAGAGTTTGTACTAAGCTTCTGACTTACATGATATATATATATATATATATATATATATATATATATATCATGAGAGGTATATCATATATATATGAGATATAAAAATAAGAGACATATTGTTTTGTTAAGTTAATGTACACTGAAAATGAAAAAGACTGATCTAAGAGTTTATTGGGCTTCCCTGGTGTCTCAGATGGTAAAAAAAAAAAAAAAAAAAAAAAAAAAACTGCCTACAATGCAGAAGACTTGGATTTAATCTCTGCATTGGGAAGATATTCTGGAGAAGGGAATCACAACCCACTCCAGTATTCTTTCCTGGAGAATTCCATGGACAGAGGAGCCTGGCAGGCTACAGTCCACAGGGTGGGAAAGAGTCAGACATGACTGAGTGATTAACACAAGAGGTTATTAGCTCATATATAGTAACACAAATCCATACAGGAAATTAAAATAACCTGGAAAAAGTCATCCTGTACAATTAACATGTATTGAATAAGAAGTTTTTCGCTGATTTTGGTGAAAGTGATATTGATATTAAAGACCAACATTTATTAATACTTTCCTCATAAAGTAATGTTAGCTGGTTTTAACTGATACTTTATTTCTAGTATCTTATTACTTGGGACAAGGAAACTTGAGGCTCAGGTATGGAAGAGTGCAAACAAAAAGCAAAGAAGGAATAAAAAGTTTTCTAGAATAGTGTCTATACAGTATCAGATAACTGCTGTTGCGATTGACAGGGATAAAAATTTGAAGAGGTTCAAGTTTGGATATATTGAATTCAGTTTTTGAGAGGATACGTTTTGTTAGTTATCAGAACATCTGTTCAATTTCACATTGAATGAGTTCCCTTAAAGGATTTAAGAATGCCTATTCAGTTCTGAGCATTCTTATTGGGGCAGATGTAGAATCATATTTACTTTAAGAAAGATTAACTCAGTTCAGTGTTTCTTATCAAAATACTAACAGCAATCTAACTGGAAAGCTGAGTGAAGAAAAAAGCTGAAGCAACAGCAGATGGATATTTTTTTTTTAAGTTACTTAATATTTAAATATATAAGATTATGCCCTCAAAAGGAAATCATGCTTAATGCATTATAAAGTCACTTATATTTTATAATCCACAGTCTTGATATCAATGCAAAATGCTTACTTTCAGAAAATAGACTCTTAACAAAATGTTATGTCTGTAATTGGTACTACTCTTTCTACACTGTTAACTTTTTAAAGCCAAAATATTATTTTCTAGGATCATTACTAATACAACATATCCAACTGTATTGTTAAACTCACTTAGCATAAATAATTCACTAAAAACTGCAAACAGGTAATATTCTAATGCTTCTTTTCCTTTCCATATTTGATATAGATAATCTCAAATTTTCACCTATTAATTCAGCCATCCATTTTTTCACTATTGATTCTTAGCACAGAAGTTATCATTTCAACAATATATCTATTTCAAAATATATAAACATACACAATATGTTAGTGTTTGACTCATTTTTAATTTCCACATGCACTTGCATTTTCGAGGCACTCTTAAAATGAACACGTGTCATTCAAATTAATTATTTCCTGTAGTGGTTGTTCACTAGCTAAGTAATGTCTGAGTCTTTGCGACTGCCATGGACAGCAGCAAGCCAGGCCTCACTGTCCCTCACTGTCTTACAGTCTCTGCCCAAGTTCATATCCTTTGAATTAGTGATACTATCCAATCATCTCATTTTCTGCCACCGATTTCTTCAACAGTATGTGAACTGTGAACTTTCAGACATTCAAGATGGGTTTAGAAAAGACAGTGGAACCAGAGATCAATCATCTCATCTTCTGCTGCCAATTTCTTTCTTACTGCTTCTACAAGATGGCAGAGTAGAAGGACATGAACTCATCTTCTTCTGCAAGAACTCCAAAACTACAATTTCTTGTTGAACAATCGTCAACAGGAGAAGATTGGATCACGCCAAAAAAAGATAACCCACGTCCAAGGGCAAAGGAGAAGTCCCAGAAAGATGGTAGGAGGGGAAAAATCACATTTAGAATAAAACCCTATACCCACAAGAGATGCTTGGACGGCTCAAACAAAACCTTGTGTGCACCAGGGGATCCCACAGAGACTGAGCCAGACTTGCCTTTCAGTGTTTGAGTATCTCTTGTGGAGGTGCAGGTCAGCAGTGGCCTTCCACAGGGGCAGGTACTCTGGGTGCAGCAGACCTGGGTTTGACATAAGCCGTCTTGGAGGAGGTCGCCATTAACCCCATAATAGAGCCAGCAGAACTTGCACAGAACTGGGGAAACAGATTACTGGAGGGCCCAAACAAAACCTTGTGTACACCAGGACTCAGGAGAAAAGAGCAGTGACCCCACAAGAGACTAACCCAGACTTGCCCGTGAGTGTCCAGGGGTCTCCAGCAGAGGCATGTGTTGGCGAAGGCCTGCTTCAGGGTTGCGTGCATTAAGTGCAGCAGTGCAAGCACGGGACCTTTTGAAGCTAGTCACCATTACCTTAACTACCTCCACCATAGTTTGGCCTCAGATGAAACAACAGGGAGGGAACACAGTCCCACTGATCAGCCGAAAATTGAATTAAAGATTTACTAAGCATGGCCCTGTCCATCAGAACAAGATCCAGTTTCCTCTTCAGTCAGTGTCTCCCATCAGGAAGCTTCCATAAGCCTCTTATCCTTATCCATCAGAGGGCAGACAGACTGAAAACTACAATTGCAGAAAACTAGTCTAACTGATAACATGGGCCACAGCCTTGTCTAACTCAATGAAACTATGAGCCATGCCCTGTAGGGCCACCCAAGATGGATGGAATATGGTGGAGAGTTCTAACAAAACTTGGTCCCCTGGAGAAGGGAATGACAAACCACTTCAGTATTCTTGCTTTAAGAACCCTATGAAAAGTATACAAAGGCAAAAAGATAGAACACTGAAAGATGAACTCCCCAGGTCAGTAGGTGCCCAATATATTACTGAAGAACAGTGAAGAAATAACTCCACAAAGAATGAAGAGAGAGAGCCAAAGAAAAAACAACTCCCAGTTGTGGAAGTGACTGGTGATGGAAGTAAAGGCTGATGCTAAAAAGAACAATATTGCATAGGAACCTGGGATGTTAGGCCCATGAATCAAGGTAAAGTGGAAGTGTTCAAACAGGAGATGGAAAGAGTGAACATCGACATTTTAGGAATCAGTGAACTTAAATGGACTGGAATAGAAGGATTTAATTCAGATGACCACTGTATCTACTTCTGTGGGCAAGAATCCCTTAGAAGAAATGGAGTAACCATCATAGTCAACTAAAGAGTCCAAAATGCACTACTTGGATACAATCTCAAAAATGACAGAATGATCTGTGTTCATTTCCAAGGAAAACCATTCATGTTAATCCAAGTCTATGCTACAACCAGTAATGACAAAGAAGCTGAAGTTGAATGGTTCTATGAAGGCCTACAAAACCTTCTAGAACTAACACTAAAAAAAGATGTCCTTTTCATTATTGGGGACTGGAATGCAAAAGTAGGAAGTCAAGAGATAGTTGGAGTAACAGGCAAAATAGGTCTTGGAGTACCAAATGAAGCAGGGCAAAGTCTAACAGAGTTTTGCCAAGAGAATGCAATGATGATAGAAAACACCCTCTTCCAACAACACAAGAGAAGACTCTACACATGGTCAATACTGAAATCAGATTGATTATATTCTTTGAAGCCAAAAATAGAGAAGCTCTATAGAATTAACAAAAACAAGACCAGGAGCTGACTGTAGCTCAGATCATGAACTTCATTTAGCCAAATTCAGAGTTGAATTGAACAAAGTAGGGAAAATCACTAGACCATTCAGGTATGACCTAAACCAAATCCCTATGATTATACTGTGGAAGTGACAAACAGATTCAAGGGATTTGATCTGATAGAGTGCTTGAAGAACTATGGACAGAGGTTTGTGACATTGTACAGAAGGCAGTGATCAAGACCATCACCAAGAAAGAGAAATGTAAAAATAAAAAATGGTTGTCTGAGGGGGCTTACAAATAGCTGAGAAAAGAAGAGAAGTTAAAGAAAAGGAGGAAAGGAAAGATATAACATTTGAATGCAGAGTTTCAAAAAATCGCAAGGAGAGATAAAGCCTTCTACAGTGATCAGTGCAAAGAAATAGAGGAAAACAATAGAACAGGAAATACTAGAGATCTCTGCAAGAAAATTAGAGATAGCAAGGAAATGTTTAATGCAAAGATGGGCACACTAAGGGACAGGAATGGTTTGGACCTAACAGAAGCAGAAGATATTAAGAAGAAGTGGCAAGAATACCCAGAAGAACTATACAAAAAAGATCTTCATGACCCAGATAACCACAATAGTGTGACCACTCACCTACAGCCAGACATCCTGGAATGAGAGGTCAAGGTACCTTACGAAACATCACTATGAACAAAGCTAGTGGAGGTGATGAAATTTCAGTTGAGCTGTTTCAAATCCTAAAAGATGATGCTGTGAAAGTGCTGAACTCAATGTACCAGCAAATTTGTAAAACTTAGCAGTTGTCACAGGACTTAAAAAATTTGGTTTTCATACCAATCCCAAAGAAAAGCAAGGCCAAAGCATGCTCATACTACTGCACTATAGCATTCATATCACACACTAGCGAAATAATGCTCAAAATTCTCCATGCCAGTCTTCAGCAATATGTGAAGCATGAACTCCCAGATGTTCAAGCTAGTTTTAGAAGAAGCAGAGGGATCAGATCAAATTGTCAACTTCCCTTGAATCATCGAAAAAGCAAGAGAGTTCCAGAAAACATCTACTTCTCTTTTATTGACTACCACAAAATGTGTGACTGTAGGGATCACAACAAACTGGAAAATTCTTAAAGAGATGGGAATACCAGACCACCTGACTTCCCTCCTGAGATATCTGTGTGCAGATCAAGAAACAACAGTTAGAATTGAAAATGGAACAATGGACTGGTTCCAAATTGGGAAAGGAGTACGTCAAGGCTGCATATTGTCACCCTGCCTTTTTAACTTATATGCAGAGTACATCATGTGAAATGCTGGGCTGGATAAACTCAAGCTGGAATCAAGGTTTCTGGGAGAAATATCATAACCTCAGATACGCAGATGACACCACCCTTATGGCAGAAAGGGAAGAACTAAAGAGCCTCTTGATGAAAGTGAAAGTGGAGAGTGAAAAAGTTGTCCTAAAGCTCAGCATTCAGAAAACTAAGATCACGTCATCTGGTCCTGTCACTTCATGGCTAACAGATGGGGAAATAATGGAAACAGTGAGAGACTTTATTTTGGGGGACTCCATAGTCACTGCAGATGGTGACTGCAGCCGTGAAATTAAAAGATGCTTGCTCCTTGGAAGAAAAGCTATGACCAACTGAGACAACATATTAAAAAAAGCAGAGACATTACGTTGCCAACAAAGGTCCATCTAGTCAATGTAGGGAACAAGGTATAAGGAAGGTTGAGAAGTGCTTGCAAATGAGACTCTCAACCAGGGCTGAACATTCTTGCAAATGAGATGTTCAGCTAAGAATCCTCTGTTTGTTCCCATGGGAAAAGAACATTTCTTGCACATAAGGATGTTTCTCTGATTCCTCAAAAGGAACAGACCCAGGGACAAAATGGATTCTAAGTTGATAAGGAAGTTCCCCAAAACAAAGTCTTAGCTGCAGTAAATAAGTCAAGGTAAAGGTTATCTTGCCCTGAGCCTGAGCACTGTGTAGTCTCTGAATCATAGTGCTTGGCAACTTGCCCTGTAGGTTGTTGTGCAAGGGATATAAAATAAAGCAGCTGTAAGAAGCAAGTGTTAAAATATAAAGATTCGAACCACTCTGCAGTGTTGGTGTTTCATTCCGTCGCCAGCAATTCAAGGGTATGGTTTCTCCAGTCATTGTGTATGGATATGAGAGTTGGACTATAAAGAAAGCTGAGTGCCAAAGAATTGATTCTTTTGATCTGTGGTGTTGGAGAAGACTTCTGAGAGTCCCTTGGACTGCAAGGAAAGCAAAACAGTCAATCCTAAAGGAAATCAGTCCTGAATATTCATTGGAAAGACTGATGCTGAATCTGAAACTCCAGTACTTTGACTACCTGATGCGACAAACTGACATTTGAAAAGACCCTAATGCTGAGAAAGATTGTAGGTGGGAGGAGAAGGAGACTGCAGAGGATGAGATGGTTGGATGGCATCACAGACTCCATGGGATGAGTTTGAGAAAACTCCGGGAGTTGGTGATGGATGGGGAAGCCTTGCATGCTGCAGTCCATGTGGTCGCAAATTGTTGGACAGGACTGAACATCTGAACTGGACTGAATTGAACTGAATCCAATCATCCCATCTTCTGCTGCTGATTTCTTAGTATATCAAAATTGTTGCTGCTCAGTTGCCACGTCATCTCTGACTCTTCACAACCTCGTGTACTGCAACATGCCAGGCTTCCCTGTCCCTCAGTATCATTTGGAGTTTGCCCAAGTTCTTGTCCATTGGATGGGTGATACCATTCAACCATCTCATGCTCTGTTGCTCTCTTCTAGTTCTGCAGTCACGCTTTTCCAATTTCAGGGTGTTTTGTTCCCCCCCCCCCAGTAAATCAATTCTCATATTAAATTAATATAATTTCATGTTTTTTTTTCCCCATTCTTTCTTTCAACCTATTTATTGTGCCTTGCACTATGTTAAACAAATTCCTTGGTTCTGAAAATTAAAAATTAAAAAAAAACAGCTTTTTACTTTATGAATGGAATATTTAAATATTTAATAGAATGGATACTCAAACCATGAATTGTGATACAATATCCTAAATTTTGAATCATAGATAAACACAAAGTGTAATGGGTACATAGTGAAGGAAAGAACTGAGTCTACTGTAGAAGAAGAATAGAGAAGGCTAAAGCAAGTTTTAATCTGAGACAGCAAAATCACAACTTTGTGCCACTCCTATTCCAGTGTCCACCTTGCTGCCTCAGACATGCAGTCTCAGACCAGTTCCAAACATGTTCTCCTCACAGATGAATCTGACATGCAAGGTATGATGTCTTTACTACCTTTTATAGAGAGAGGCATGAGGAATGTGGATTGAAAGCACTAAGATGCCATAATAACTGCAGGTTGATTGTGCCAGCCATTGTGAGAAATTTCAGTGAGTAATGGGGAAGACTTGTGAAAATTGCTTGGAAATTTTACTGTAAAATACAGCATTATTATTGAACAATTCAAATAGAGAAAATAAATATCAGTGGTTAATGTCTTATAAGCAATAAGACATGAGATAGTCTTTTTTGAATGAGGCAGTGTGATGTGATTTTATCAGGAATCATGGTAGATAACCATACTCAAGAATATCAAGGCCAGTGTGATAGACAGAAAAGGAAAAATGGCCCCTTGAAATTGTATAACACTTTAATTTCCTGTGAATTCATCAGTGATGGCTAAATATATATTAAGATTTTTGTTAGGTAATCTATATCTTATTTTTTATTATATAAGATTACTTGGCAAATAGGCAATTTGGAGTAAAGAAAAGAGGAACTGAAATATGTACCACATTTTAGGATATACATTTATTTGGCCTTAGCAAATGAATGGTATATAGCAAACAATTGCTTCATCAGTTTAATACCATTTTAATACTTTTAAATACATACTTTTCTTGTTTTTTTTTTTTTTTGTAGGTTTTGTTGAATGCAAATAGAAGATGGTTAAGAAGTGGAAGGGATGCTCATGTGGACCTTCTGCTTGACATTATAAGAGCAGGCAGAAGAATGCAAAATGCATTTAAAGCAAATCTGTGTTTTACTTCCATTATTTTATTTCTACTCAGAGAGTTGATTTGTAGATTTTAGAAAGAGAAACATATAAAACAGATGTTCCTGCAGAAAAAAAAAAAAAAACATTATATATATATAATCTTTGGCTATCTTGTATAACTGATTTATTGTAACCCAAGAGGTCCAGACTGAGAATCAGGAGTTTGAGTTTGAATTTGCATGCAATCACTAATTAGTTACATCACTTGCATTCAGTTACCATGATTAGAAAAGTAAGAATTCTGAATTAAATCACTTTTTTTTCTTAATTTTTTTATGTAAATGCTATGATTTTCAGAGTTACGATCTGATCGCTATTTGCATTCTGAAAGTGTTTCAGAACTGAAAAGATTCTGAGACACAGAGGAGTAAATCTCACATAATTGATTTCAGAAACCATAACAGGCTGCAGAGTATAAATTTTTTGATAGTTGGCCTTCCTGGTGCCCATAAAATAGCATCATATAGATGGTTTCAGAGTCCTGCCTACTTATTAAGGTCATTCCTAATAATAAGATGAAGCATGGATCATAAGTTAGCAAAAGCAGTTGGCAGTTGGAATTCATTTTCAGGAATGTATTTAAATAGAAATTTCTCCTCAGATCAATCTAGTAATGCAATTATTATTGTCTAAAATCTGCTATTAATAAAGAGTGAAATAATTTCCCCATTATAACAGAAAGGGAAAATAAATATTAAGATTCTACTACACAGAATCATATATCAAAAAAAAAGAAACAGGAATATCTAGATCCATTATCTCTCTTCAATAGTAACAGAATGATCAATCTTAACAGATAAAATTTATGTTTGTTTTGCTTGAATCTCTCAAACTTTTACACTCTTTTCTTACCAGAAACAATTACTATCAGTAATTTTACATATAGCTATTCAGCCTTTATTTTTATATTGAATTATAAAATACCTATAAGAAAATTCAGACACAAATGGAAATTTAATCCATGATATAGTAATTCTTACATATTAGAGGGAGCAAAACAGACCCTACATTAAATCACATTATTAGGACCCTATTATTTAGTGATGATGGTTTATGAAACCCCATAGACTATAGCCTGCCAGGTTCCTCTGACCATGAGATTTCCAAGTCAAGAATACTAAAGTGGGTTGCCACTTCCTTCTCCAGGGAATCTTCTAGACCCAGGGATTGAACCCAGGTCCCCTGCATTGAAGGCAAATTCTTTACTCACTGAACCTCCAAGAAAGTCTTAATGTCTAATAGTCATTAATTCAAACTGCATTATAATCATGTATCTGAAACACAAATCTTTAAAACTGTTTACAGGAAAATAGTAAAAAATTAAATAATATTGTTAATTTCTGTAATTAATTAGACAATTCATGAGAGGCAAAATTCAACATAAATATTGATAAATGTGGTCCAAGAAAATTTAAAACTCCATACAGCTTTCAACATTGTTTTTTATTAATATTTTTAAAACTCACATCTGCTGGCTAAAAAATATAATCAAAACCTGAAAGTAGAGTTATTTTATTTGGTAGGAATGTTTAGAACTCCAAGCCAGGAGACAGCATATCTCAGTAGCTCTGAGAAAACTGCTCCAAGGAGGAAGGAGGGAGAGTCAGGTTATATACAAGATTGCAACAAAGGGATCATGCAGTCTGAATATCAAAGATCAGATATCAAATTAAGGAATTTAGCATTATATGTAGGGAAAGATACAAGCCTCTGGACTCTCTGAATTCATTCCTTTCATATGGACCTTAGCTATCTAGGGCCCAATCTTGTTGGGGTTTTTTGTTGTTGTTGTTCACCTTAAGGAGTGGCAGATAGCTTCTTCTTGCATTAGCCAACTCCTCTGCAATCACCATGAGGGTGGAAATATCTGCTGGACCACGGTTTTGGGAGCCCTCATTCACATTTAGAGGCCAAAAATCATTGATGGCTGTTTATTGATATGACAAGAGATATTTTCATTTAACACATCTACTGAAAAGATATGATAGGAAGTCATATAACCCTGTATTCTTTGAATACTAATAATAAATGTATATTGGGGAAAAGCTTCTTTTTTATTATGTATTAGAAAGTTACTATAGTGAAATTCCTTAATCTCACAGTTCTAGCTTCCTCATTAACAAAGTGAGTCTAATACCATCAATGTTACCAATTTTTGTGAGGATTCCATGAGATAACTTTACAGTGCTCCATACATTTTGGTTCTCTCTCAACCTGTCGGGTGCAAAGTACTGTTCAGGTAGAAATTGTTAGGCAGTTAGTGTAGGGACTCTGAGACCTTGGCCTGTTTCGATAAACATCCTGCTCCATTAACCTAAACCTGTACACATTGCCCCAAATTCCTGGTTCTCAGAGGAATGTGTCCTTGGTCTGATAAATTATCAGCACTCTGATGTATTAGGTAGTTAGAATAGGAAAAAGGAATCCAAAATAGTGGTGGCTAAAAGACAAAGAAGGGAAAAGCCCACTAAAACAGAACAAAGGAAGGTCCGAGGACCGGAGTGAGGATCTTAAGTAAAACAAGCAGCCCTCCTGGCTAGCCTAGTTTACATAGGGCAGGCTCAGGGGTAGGAGAAGAAACATATATAAAGAGGAGCCAAAATTGGGCTGGGGGCTTCTCTTCTCTATGTCTTTTGGGTCGACCGGCCTTCAGGCCTCAAGGATGTATTTTCCTTTGCTTTCTAAATAAAACTGAGCTGTAACACTGGTCCTTCTGTCTCTTCAAATTTTTGCTGCAGAGAGACAGAAATAAGGAAATTATGAACTCTCTCCCAACATATACATGAAAGGGTAGTAATTAACTTCTGTTCCATATGCCTGAGGGAAAAATAACTGTCGATCATTAATCTTTAACCCTTACATTCAGTCCATTGTAAAATGCCTGGGGTTCATGAGAAAAGGCTGTGGGATGGTTAATTAATGTCTAAGAAAACTAAGAATCTGAGAATCAAAAGAAGTCGTAAAGATGTCAAGTTAAACACTGTGACCTTTAAGATGATTTGTTAAAAATGGCATGTGTTAAAAGTAAGACAACCTGATGTGAAGATCTGACTAATTGGAAAAGACCTGGTCCTGGGAATGACTGAAGGCAGGAGGAGAAGGGATGACAGAGGATGAGATGGTTGGATGGCATCACCGACTCAATGGACATGATTTGAGCAAGCTCTGCGAGCTGGTAATGGACAGGGAAGCTTGGAGTGCTGCAGTACACGGGGTTGCAAAGAGTCGAACATGACTAAGCAACTGAACTGAACTAAAAAGTAAGTGCAAGTGTAGTCAGACACAGTTGTGTTTGACTCTTTGCGACCTCTTGGACTATACAGGCCATGGAGTTCTCCAGGGCAGAAGACTGGAGTGGGCAGTTTTTCCCTTCTCCAGGGGATCTTCCCAACCCAGGGATCAAACCCAGGTCTCCCACATTGCAGTCAGATTCTTTACATGTTGAGCCAAAAGGGAAGCCCAAGAATACTGGAGTGGGTAGCCTATCCTTTCTCCAGAGGATCTTCCTGACCCAGGAATCAAACCAGGGTCTCTTGCATTACAGGAGGATTCTTTACCAACTGAGCTATCAGGGAAGCCCTAAAAATCAAGCACCAATCAAAAGTGCACAAATCCCATCACTTTATGGCAAATAGAATGGAGAAAAAAAGGAAACAGTGACAGGAATTATTTTTCTTGGGCTCCAAAATCACCTCAGATGGTGACTGCAGCCACAAAATTAAAAGACACTTCCTCTTTGGGAAAAAAGCTATGAGCAACTAGACAGCATATTAAAAAGTAGAGACATTACTTTACTGACAAAGGTCTGTCTAGTCAAAGCTATGTTTTTTGCAGTAGTGATGTATGGATGTGAGAATCAGACCACAAAGAAGGCTGAACACTGAACAATTGATGCTTTGAACTGTGGTGTTGGAGAACTCTTGAGAGTCCCTTGGACTGCAAAATGATCAAACCAGTCAATCCTAAAGGAAATCATTCCTGAATATTCATTGGAAGGACTGATGCTGAAGCTGAAGCTCCAATATTTTGGCCAAATGCTGGGAAGAGCCAACTCATCTATGATACTGGGAAAAATTGAAGGCAGGAGGAGAAGGGGACAACAGGTATGATAATTGCACGGCATTTCTGATTCAGTAGACATAAGTTTGAGCAAGCTCCAGGAGACTGTGAAGGACAAGGAAGCCTGGTTTTCTGCAGTTCATGGGGTCACAAGGATTCACATGCAACTTGGCAACTGAACAACAAAGGATATAAACAGTTAACTTCTTCAGACTTTCTTATATCCTCTTTATTTTTCTGCCACTCACTGAAGGACTCATGAAGATGTTTAAAACTTTCCAATTTTATATTGTAAACCTTCAAAACAAATTGTTTTACTACAGAAATGCACATTAAGATAATATTAATTTTATAACAATAGGAAAGAAAACATTCCAGAAACAAGGGAAAAATCTCTCTCCTCCTCATTCTTCATATGTTCTTAATCTATCAATCATTTATCTATTATCTATCTATCTGCCATCTAACTACCTCTATCCACATCTACACACATATACATATAATTGTATAATTATTTTCCTTTAACTTAAAATTTTATTTCTTCTTTCTGAAATTTGTAAATTTCTGTAAAGAATTTGTAACGACAGTAACCTTTATTGTCCATAACACTAATGCATACACTACAGACAAATGTATAAATTAAAAAACAAAACAAAACAAAACAAAACAAAACATGAAACTTGGAATCAGAAAACTTCGATGCATATCTCATATCATCTGTCTTAGTTTGGAAAGTTTCCCCTCTCTAAGCTAGAGTTTCCTTATCAGAAAAATTGGGATAATGATTTCATCTAATTTGAATAATTATAAATAAGTAACAAACTAAAGGGATTCCTGATGAAAATAAAAGAGGAGAGAGAAAAAGTTGGCTTAAAGCTCAACATTCAGAAAACGAAGATCATGGCATCCAGTCCCATCACTTCTTGGCAAATAGGTGGGGAAACAGTGGAAACAGTGGAAACAGTGGGTGACTTTATTTTTCTGGGCTCCAAAATCACTTCAGATGGTGATTGCACCCATGAAATGAAAAGACACTTACACCTGGGAAGGAAAGTTATGATCAACCTAGACAGCATATTAAAAAGCAGAGACATCACTTTGTCAACAAAGGTCTGTCTAGTCAAGGCTATGATTTTTCCAGTAGTCATGTATGAATGTGATAGTTGGACTATAAAGAAAACTGAGTGCTGAAGAATTGATGCTTCTGAACTGTGGTGTTGGAGAAGACTCTTGAGAGTCCCTTGGACTGTAAGGAAATCCACCCAGTCCATCATAAAGGAGATCAGTCCTGGGTGTTCATTGGAAGAACTGATGTTGAAGCTGAAACTCCAATACTTTGGCCACCTGATGCAAAGAGCTGACTCATTTGAAAAGACCCTGATGCTGGGAAAGATTCAGGGCACAAGAGAATGGGACAACAGAGGATAAGATGGTTGGATGGCATCACCAACTCGATGGACATGGGTTTGGGTAGAGTCCGGGAGTTGGTGATGGACAGGGAGGCCTGGCGTGCTGTGGTTCATGGGGTTGCAGAGTCAGACACGACTGAGCGACTGAACTGAACTGAAATGAATGCATCACAAAATGCATCATCATGTAGGTTTTGAGGTATTATTTCCAGGTCACATCATAAATTCAAGCATATATCTCATAAAACAAAAAATTACATGAGTGTCATGAACATTTTATGTCCTCAAAAATTATTTAATTCCATCAACTCTAGATATCCCAAAGACTTGGCCATAATCTTGAGTCCAATACTGAGTTCAAGCTAAAGTGCTATAGAGATGGGAGAGCAAGAGTTCAAAACAGAAAAATTGCTGGATTGTTTCAAATCCAAATCAGGTCACAGGCTACAATCAATGGTTTGTTTGAGACATCAATACTAATGTATAAAATAGGTAAACTAACATGTATACATGACTACCAGATTAAGTAACTGGACACTCAAACTATGTGCCAAGGAATGCTAGTATATCACACAGAGTCACAGAATATTTAAAATTTTGGGGAGAATGTACAGATGTGAAAGTTGGACCATAAAGAAGGCTGAGCACCAAAGAACTGATGCTTTCCCAACTGTCATGTGAAAGAAGACTCATGAGTTCCTTGAACAGCAAGATCAAACCAGTCAATCGTAAGTGAAATCAACCCTCAATTGATGCTGAAACTGAAGCTCCAATACTCTGGCCATCTGATGTGAAGAGCTGATTCATTGGAAAAGACCCTCATGCTGGGAAAGATTGAGGGCAGGAGGAGAAGACAGTGACAGAGGATGAGATGATTGAGTGTCATCACCAACTGAAAGGACATGAGTTTGAGCAAGCTCTAGGAGATAGTGAAGGGCAGGGAAGTCTGGCTTGCATCTACAGAGTCATAAAGAGTTGAACACAATATAGTGACTGAACAACAGGGGCATTTATCAGAAACGATGTACACTATAGTATTTAAATTACCTAATGTCTTTCAGCTATAATTTTTATTTATTTATTTTTATTTTTTTGGCCTAGGATACCTATGAAAAAATTAACTGAAACACAGAGAATGTTCCAAATCAGGAAAGGTTTCCATACAGTAAAAAGATCAGTGGTTACAGAGGTTGGGGGAGGGGAGGAAGGCTGACACACAAGGGAATTTTAAGGCAGTGAAATTATTCACTAACATACTGAGATGGTGGATATATGGAATTTCTAAAAATCCATAAAATGTATAACCTTATTGTAAACTGCAGATTTTAGTTAATAATAATGTACTGATATTGCTTTGTTAACTTTAACGCATGTACTGCACTAATGTAAATTGTTAATATAATAGGGGAAACTATATTTGGGAGGGGAGTATATGGAGTTTTTGTATTAGCTGATCAATTCTGCAAATCTAAAACCACTCTAAAATTAGTCTATTAATTATTAAAATAAAAGAAAGTTTGCTATTAAAAATATCATAAAAATACCATTTATTCAGGAAAGTAAAGCTCTGGAGTATTTACACACAACTCAAATATTTTTTTTCTTATTTTCTTACATTTTTTTCTGACTCATTCTCTACTCCCCAGTTTCTTAGATTTTTCCTTAAAATAGAACCAAATAGACTGCATGTGACTCCACCTGTGATAAAAGTCACACCAGTTGCCTGTAGTTCTTCAGATTAAAATGTCATCATTATAGAGGATACTGTCATAGTATAATTTATTTGTTTCCTTTTTTTACAGAATCTCACTTTACTTGGTCAGATTTATCCTATGGTAATGTGTTCCTTTGCTCCTAGGTTATTTAAAAACATCAAAACCAGACTAAAACTATGCTGTTTACTTTTCATTTTTTTCTCTATTGTACCCCATTAATGTCTAACTCTCTCTCATCAAAATCTGGATGTCTTTTCCAATTTCTTCTGAAATTAACTCTTTGTGTCATCTTCTTCTTTATCATAGATCAGTGCTCCCACTCTCTAATTCCAATTTCAATTCAGTAGTTTCTCTCAAAAAGTTTTCCCTTTGTATGTATTTTTCTAAAGATACAGTTTGCTGCTAAGTTGCTTCAGTCGTGTTCGACTCTGTGTGACCCCATAGACGGCACCCTACCAGGCTCTGCCATCCCTGGGATTCTCCAGGTAAGAACACTGGAGTGGGTTGCCATTTCCTTCTCCAATGCATGAAAGTGAAAAGCGAAAGGGAAGTCGCTCAGTCATGTGCGACTCTTAGCGACCCCATGGATTGCAGCCTACCAAGCTCCTCCATCCATGGGATTTTCCAGGCAAGAGTACTGGAGTGGGGTGCCATTGCCTTCTCCAAAGATACAGTTTAGCTTATTGAAAAATGGCTCATTTTTAAATATTTTATCTGCATTTCTTATTCCATTACATTTCTCATATATTATGTTGTTACTGCATTATGATTCTAATGAAAAATAATGATGCTTATAATATTTCTTCACAATTATTTCATGAAATAGACCAATACTTTTCCTAAATTATTTTTTAACCAAGCTCAATCACTGCACACTCAAGAAACCTCTTAAATTCTGTAGATACTGTATCTGCTCAATTTGTTAAAAATCTAACCTATTCTCTGTATACATACTTACTTTGTGATTTGTTTTCTCCTCCAGTTACGATAGGCGATCACCATGCAGTTTCTTATATATCATACTCTAGTATTTCTTCAAACAAAATATCTATTTGCAAAAGGATATTGGATGAATTGCTAATTTATTCATGTCTAGTTATCATCTTGACACATACACAGATTGCTCTCAATCCTTGTACACTAGACACTTAGTATTAGACACATATATCTAGACTTTTCTTGCTTCTTGTTAAAAATCTATCACTGTAACTGCTTATTCAGAACATCTGGTATGGGATCCAGGATTCCTTGGTGAAGTATTTTGGACATATTTTGATGCACATTAAACTATCAACAGTATCTAGCTCTGTTCATGGAGAGATAAGAAAGCCTTCCTCAGGATCAATTCAAAGAAATAAAGGAAAACAATAGAATGGAAAAGACTAGAGATCTCTTCAATAAAATTAGAGATAGCAAGGGAACTTTTCATGCAAAGATGGCAAAATAAAGGACAGAAATGGTATGGAACTTAAGCCTAACCCTAACCCTAAAAAGCAGAAGATATTAAGAAGAGGTGGAAAGAATACACAGAAGAACTATACAAAAAAGATCCTATTGATCCAGATAATCATGATGGTGTGATCACTCACCTTGAGCCAGACATCCTGGAATTGTGAAGTCAAGTGAGCCTTAGGAGTCATCACTATGAACACAGCTAGGGAGGTGATCGAATTCCAGTTGAGCTCTTTCAAATCCTAAAAGATGATGTTGTGAAAGTGCTGGACTCAGTTCAGTTCAGTCGCTCAGTTGTGTCCGACTCTTTGCGACCCCATGAATTGCAGCACGCCAGGCCTCCCTGTCCAGCATCAACTCCCGGAGTTCACTCAGACTCATGGTCATCGAGTCAGTGATGCCATCCAGCCATCTCATCCTCTGTCATCCCCTTCTCCTTCTGCCCCTAATCCCTTCCAGCATCAGAGTCTGTTCCAATGAGTCAACTCTTTGCACGAGATTGCCAAAGTACTGGAGTTTCAACATGCCAGCAAATTTGGAAAACTCAGCAGTTTCCACAGAACTGGAATAGGTCAGTTTTCATTCCAATCCCAAAGAAAGGCAATACCAAAGAATTTACAAACTACCACACAATTGCACTCACCCCAGGTGCTAGTAAACTAATGCTCAAAATTCTCCAAGTCAGACTTCAACAGTATGTGGACCATGAAATTCCAGATGTTCAAGCTGGATTTAGAAAAGGCAGAGAAACCAGACAGCAAATTGCCAACATCTGCTGGATCATATAAAAAGCAAGAGAGTTCCAGAAAAACATCTATTTCTGCTTTATTGACTAAGTCAAAGCCTTTGTCTCTGTGGATCACAATAAACTGTGGAAAATTCCAAAAGAGATGGGAATACCAGACCACCTGACCTGCCTCTTGAAAAACCTATATGCAGGTCAGGAAGCAACAGTTAGAACTGGACATGGAACAACAGACTGGTTCCAAATAGGAAAAGGAGTACGTCAAGCCTGTATATTGTCACCCTGCTTATTTAACTTATATGCAGAGTACATCATGAGAAACGCTGGACTGGAAGAAACACAAGCTGGTATCAAGATTGCCGGGAGAAATATCAGTAACCTCAGATATGCAGATGATACCACTCTTATGGCAGAAAGTGAAGAAGAACTAAAGAGCCTTTTGATGAAAGTGAAAGTGGAGAGTGAAAAAGTTGGCTTAAAGCTCAACATTCAGAAAACGAAGATCATGGCATCCAGTCCCATCACTTCATGGGAAATAGATGGGGAAACAGTGGAAACAGTGACAGACTTTATTTTTGGGGTCTCCAAAATCACTGCAGATGGTGACTCCAGCCATGAAATTAAGAGACTTTTGCTCGTTGGAAGAATTATGACCAACATACATAGCATATTAAAAAGCAGAGACATTACTTTGCCAACAAAGGCCTATCTAGTCAAAGCTATGGTTTTTCCAGTAGTCATGTATGGATGTGAGAGTTGGACTCTAAAAAAAAGCTGAGCCCTGAAGAATTGATGCTTTTGAACTGTGGTGTTGGAGAAGACTCTTGGGAGTTCCTTGATGTGCAAGGAGATGCAACCAGTCCATCCTAAAAGAAATCAGTCCTGAATGTTCATTGGAAGGACTGATGCTGAATCTGAAACTCCAATACTTTGGCCACTTGATGCAAAGAGCTGACTCATTTGAAAAGATTCCAATACTGATAAAGATTGAAGGTGGGAGGAGAAGGGGTTGACAGAGGATGAGATGGTTGGATGGCATCACCGACTCAATGGACATGAGTTCGAGTAAACTCTGGGAGTTGTTGATGGACAGGGAAGCCTGGCGTGCTGCAGCCCATGGGGTCACACAGAGTTGGACACGATTGAGCGACTGAACTGAACTGAGAGTCTAAGTGGTCCACCAATAAAGATTAAAATAATCACCATAAAAACAGTTAGAGAAAATAGAAAGAAAAACAAGCACAGAACAAGTACAATGATAGGAAAATATGACATTTGTAGACCAGCAAGGTAAAGGTAGAGAAAAACTGATCTCATATTTATTCTGTTCTTTCTTATATACATAATTTCTGATTTCATGTTTTCGAGGAGATATCAAGTTAGCATTAATTCCAACCACAGAAAAACTTTACTTTCGTAATATAATTCCTAATTAGCTGAACTTATTATCCAAAGTGCAATATTTAAAATCACAAACGTGGCAGAATTTTTAACTGTATTCAATAGTATTTCAATTAATTGTCAGTTGCCATGCATGGAAGTTTTTGTTATTATTACCTTAGGGGACTATTCATAACAGGATCCTGAATTCCATTAAAGTGCGTTTAATAATTAATGCTTTAATAACTAATGCTTTAAACACATCGAAGAATAGCAACTTATTTATATCATACTCTGTTATCCATGTTCAGACAAAACTCTGAAGTAACTGAGATGTCACTCTTGCTGCTGCAAGCTGATAGTAACAGCATTACTCTTTAGGAGAATAATATAAGCATATAAAGATAAAAATATGACTAATACCAGCTAATATCTTCCTTACATAATACTAGCATTACCACTAATAATCCATAGAAGACTAAAGGTAAAAGAGAGGCATAAAGATGTACATTTAGGATAACATGCTTATATCCTCAAGGTTCCTATTTATTTAATAGAAACCAACCAATACTTAGTATTTGAACTAACTATTTTTACACAAGAGGAAGGCAATGGCACCCCACTCCAGTACTCTTGCCTGAAAATCCCATGGACGGAGGAGCCTGGTTGGCTGCAGTCCCATGGGGTCGTTAAGAGTCAGACACGACTGAGCGATTTCACTTTCACTTTTCACTTTCATTCATTGGAGAAGGAAATGGCAACCCACTCCAGTGTTCTTGCTTGGATGGGGGAGCCTGGTGGGCTGCTGTCTATGGGGTTGCACAGAGTTGGACATGACTGAAGTGACCTAGTAGCATTTGTATACATCTACAAATTAATGAGCAATATTTGGAAATGATAAATTAAGCATTTAAAGATATGTCAGTAGAAATCCTAAACAGAGTTCTGCATTTTATAACAATGGATAAGGATGACTGTTTTATTATACAACAGTTTTGTAACACATATCACCTACTTATACAAGAGCAAGTGTAGTAATGTCTTTTTTAAACATTGACAAAATAATTTTACTTAAGACACACAGAATTTATCAAGTTTGATTAAGAGAACAGAGTCAACTAACAGTACAATATAAACTGAAATACATAAAACAAACTTGTTAGCTACAAAACTGTTAACTCATGTTTGGTTTCTTAGGGATTAAAACATTTCAAAGCCATGTTTTGCCTTAGAAGATATGATCAAATATATCTTCAATAACAAGTTTATATCACAGATAATGTGAAGGCATGTAAAAGACAATAATTTAAGGCAAACCCCAAGGTAATTCTATGCTATTTTATTTTATGAATTAAATCAACATATGGCTTTGTCTAATAGTGTTAAGGTTCTGTGTATTCCTATATTACCTTTTCTTTTCAGCTGGAATTTTAATGAATTTGAATAAGTGTGGGGAGACATAGAAGTTTAAAATCCCCTGGAAGTTTTATAGTAAAAGGCTGTTTGTATCTCTTGTTAATTCTTTTCTGTGGTTACTGCCAATTGTTCAGAAGGGTGATTGGGCAGACAGGAGTCTTGAGGACTCTTGTTTGCCACAGAGGTATACAGTGACAGCCAGACTGTTAAGGGAAGAGCAAGAGAGTCTGAAAAATGCTGTCACTGACCCAAACTCTTCATCAATACAGGTCTTGGTGGAACTGCACTAAGCAATTTCTTAAAAATGGCAAGGAACTATTACTTATCTAATATGATAAAAAGAGCTAAGCATTTCCAGTGAGAAAGGAGCATATTTCTCACCTGAGACATCTATTCTTTTTTTCTTAGAATATTTCTGAGAAAATGATTTGTATACTGATGGATGGTTCTCCAGAGACTATCAATTACTACAGGAAGAAATATATGAAAGAGGTCAGTACTGGGGGAATAAGAAAACTTCCATTCAGTTTAAACTCATATTTTAGTAGTAACAAACTTCATCATAAACAGGAAGAAAATTCTCTTCTCATAACTTATTAAATTTGCACTCCCATTAATGTATCCCCAGTTTATCAGTGGAATATAGGATAAATGATACTATCTGATGTTTCTAAGTTATGAAACTTTGAGAATTGCTTTACTTCTGTGAGGTACAGAGTCTTACATGCTCAGTATAGATAAATACCTTTTCTTAGAAGGCTATTGGATACAAATTTACAAGCGTATGTATTTCTCATAGAATATAGGTATGTAACTGTTAGATTTCCTTATACCTGAATGGACTTTGCAAGTCCCTTTTGGAAATGATTTTTAGTCTGGAAGCCCCACCATTAGTCTAACAGAGATGCTAATTCACTGTTGTCTGTAGTTTCAATTAAAACCACCAGATGATAGGAGCACCTTGGTATTCACCTGCATAGCAGATAAATCAACTTAATTACTAAGAGCTTTTAATGTAGATTGTCATATGAATAATGGGAAATACACCAAATTTCAAGCCATGAAATAGTGATTTTTAATGCCTTGGTAGTTTATATTTCAATCTATCATTAACAGGATTCAAAGAAACAAGAGACACAAAATTGATGGGCAGGGAACAAGCACTTAAATGCTGTTAGAGCACTCATCACCTAGTGCTAAGACTCTCTTGCTAGGATAAGCTGGTCACAGAACAGGTTAGTTTCACACTAGGTCACCTGCCAACCTTGAGAAAACGTCTGTGCAAGGAGGTACACTGCAAAATGCCACAAAAGTCCCAGTCTAGCAGTACATCACTCTTGGGTATTCAATGACTCCAAAAGACCCAAAGCTTAGCTAAGCTAAAGGCTTAGCACAAGTTTCAAAGGACTAGTGTACTACTTTCTGGAACACCTGCTTATGCCTAAGAACTATGGTGTAGAAGCTACAGATAGCTACAAAAATTGTAAAGTCTTAATAAAATAGCCTAGAATCATAATAGTCACTATGGGAATGTTCCAGTTAGACAAGACTGTTCATTTAAGAAGTGCATTTAAATGCAAGGGCTTCCAAATCAAACAAACAGAATGGGAAATCTATTTAATGGGTATGCAGAAACTGCCAACAAGCTTCAAGATTTCACAAGAGCTTCATTGCATGATCCATTGCAAAAGGTTAATAAAAAATTAAAGACACAAGAGATATTTAAACCAAAAGACTGTAAAACTGACATGACTATTCCTAACTCTTCTCTGTTCTCTAAGGTACCTGCATGTCTAGCCAGGAATGATTAAGGAAGTTTTATAGGTATTAATACTAAAATATTTTATATTTATTAAATCCTTGCAAATATATTATGTGAGGATATCTAATAGCCTCAAACATTGAGCAGGGCTGACATCTATACTAGACTTGATGTGTTAACTCTTGTCTCATCAACACGTTTTTACATAAAGTTTTAAAACTCATATTGCTAATACTTTTCTTTGAAAATTAAAATGATTACACTGGTTATACAAGTTATACAACAAAAATATTTTACTAACTTAAAAGTGAGATAAAGTTACTTTTTTTTTGACTTTTGCTTTTTATTGAATGTGTTATGGAAACATTCTCATATTGGTATGTATAGATTTTACAAATAATTTCTAGTTTTCTGATCTTTGTGTGTATATGTGTGCTCAATCACATCCTATTCTTTTGCAACCCCATGAACTGTAGTGCAACAGGCCCCTCTGTTCATGGAATTTTGCAGGCAAGAATATTGGAGTGGGCTGCCATTTCAGAGAATTTTCCTGACCCAGAGATTGAACCAATATCTCCTGTGTTTCCTGCACTGGCAGGCAGATTCTTTACCACTAAGCCCCTGGGAAGGCCTTTCTGATTTTTATCCCAAACCTAATCTTCTAAGGGAACAATTTATAGTGATTTCAAACAGCTTGTTCCCTACACCATATCCAATGCAATCAAGAAGGTGTATTTAGTGAATCCAGGACTTATTTCCTAAGTATTTCTTTCTCTAAAACAGCACTTCCATGTTTTTCTCAGACAGGCCATTTCAGCATGGTTTTGTTTGTTCTTTAATCTGCTGCTTTGATTTTAAAGCTGTAACAAAGGTGTGGGACATGAAAGGATATTTCGAAACATTAACAATTTATCCTTCTCCAGTATTTAGTTTTCTTTTCTAATCTTCATTAGGCCATTCTGAGCTTCTTAGGTATACCTTGGATTTTACTCTTCAGAGGTTTAGAATCTTTCAGAAGAAGAAAAAAAAAATTTTTTTTACAAAAGATGTGGAAGGTAAATGATCAATAAAACCAAAGCCTCCCTGTATGCTCTCTTCCGTCTTACCAGCCTCTCCATACCATAGGGGAAAAGGATTGATTTAGCGAGGCAGTGGATTGCAGAAAGGGGAAAGATATGACCAATGGACATGTGGTTTAGAAAGATGGTAGTTCCCTGAGCGACATCCTGCTCTGAGTGATCACAGTAAATCCCATGTCCTCCAAAGGGATAGGAGCTACTGAAAAGTTAACAGATTAAAACAAAAAACAACAACAACAAAAAAAATGCAATGGAGACCAAAGCTACACTGGCCCTAAAAAGAGCCCTAAGAAAAATGGGAATAGTGATTTTAGGCAAATTAAGATTTCAATACTACAGTAAAATAAGGACTTGAAAGAGTAATAAAAATTTTTTAAGACAAAGAAAATTATGCTTCTTACTCTCTAAGCCTTAGGACTAACTTTTTTCCTATTATACAAGTAAAAAACCTGCTTCATCTAAGTGAACTTGAATTCAACTATGTTATTTGTATCATTTATTTAAGTTGTATAAGCCTAAGTATCATGCCATTTTGACTATAGCTCAATCTGCTCATGGAAGCATGGTTAATTGAGTTTAGAATGTTTATAAATAAGCAGGAACAGCAGCTTTGAAAGAGGCACTACAGTATTGAAAGAGTCGTAGAGTAAGCAGAAAAATAATGCTGAAGAAGATCCATGGATTCAGACCATGCAAAAGAACTTTTTTTTTTTTTTCTACTTAAGAAAATGAATTTATACTAGGAAACTGGATTTAAGTGTCAATAAATACAACAGCCTAATTCCTTAACTTTTTCTAGATTTGACTTTGAATATTAGTAATGGGACTATCCTATGTCTTAATTTTATAAAACAACTATTTTTTAATACTTAAGACATATAACATGTCATCATCCCTAAACCAGATACAAAATTTTCTATTTTGTACAACATCTATTTACAAAATCTGTCATTAAAATGATGATGAAGATGATAATGATAATAACACCTCCTAGATAGTTATCTGAAAGTGAAAGTTGCTTAGTTGTGTCTGACTCTTTGTGACCCCATGGACTGTATAGCCCACGGAATTCTCCAGGCTAGAATACTGGAATGGGTTCAGTTCAGTTCAGTCTCTCAGTCGTGTCCGACTCTTTGCGACCCCATGAATCGCAGCATGCGAGGCCTCCCTGTCCATCACCAACTCTTGGAGTTCACCCAAACTCATGTCCATTGAGTCAGTGATGCCATCCAGCCATCTCATCTTCTGTCGTCCCCTTCTCCTCCTGCCCCCAATCCCTCCCAGCATCAAAGTCTTTTCCAATGAGTCAACTCTTCACATGAGGTGGCCAAAGTACTGGAGTTTCAGCTTTAGCATCATTCCTTTCAAAGAAATCCCATGGCTGATCTCCTTCAGAATGGATTGGTTGGATCTCCTTGCAGTCCAAGGGACTCTCAAGAGTCTTCTCCAACACCACGGTTCAAAAGCATCAATTCTTCGGCGCTCAGGCTTCTTCACAGTCCAACTCTCACATCCATACACGACCACAGGAAAAACAATAGCCTTGACTAGACAGACCTTAGTCGGCAAAGTAATGTCTCTGCTTCTGAATACTATCTAGGTTGGTCATAACTTTTCTACCAAGGAATAAGCGTCTTTTAATTTCATGGCTGTAGTCACCATCTACAGTGATTTTGGAGCCCCCGAATAATAAAGTCTGACACTGTTTCCACTGTTTCCCCATCTATTTCCCATGAAGTGATGGGACCAGATGCCATGATCTTCGTTTTCTGAATGTTGAGCTTTAAGCCAACTTATTCACTCTCCTCTTTCACTTTCATCAAGAAGCTTTTTAGTTCCTCTTTACTTTCTGCCATAAGCGTGGTGTCATCTGCATATCTGAGGTTATTGATATTTCTCCCGGCAATCCTGATCCCAGCTTGTTTTTCTTCCAGTCCAGCGTTCTTCATGATGTACTCTGCATATAAGTTAAATAAGCAGGGTGACAATATACAGCCTTGACGTACTCCTTTTCCTATTTGGAACCAGTGTGTTGTTCCATGTCCAGTTCTAACTGTTGCTTCCTGACCTGCATACAGATTTCTCAAGAGGCAGGTCAGGTGGTCTGGTATTCCCATCTCTTGAAGAATTTTCCACAGTTTATTGTGTGATCCACAGAGTCAAAGGCTTTGGCATAGTCAATAAAGCAGAAATAGATGTTTTTTCTGGAACTCTGTTGCTTTTTCCATGATCTAGCCGTTCCCTTTTCCAGGGGCTCTTCCCAACCCAGGGATTGAACCCAGGTCTCCCACATTGCTATCTAGTCAATTATTAATATTAAGCAAGCAATTTGTTAAATATGTCTTATATCTTGATTTATTGGTAAATTTCATAAAATAGAATGATTAACTTTTATAAGTCAATGAATGGTCTACTTATTTTATGCCTAAATTCCCATCATCCACTTGCACTGCTCTGTCTCATCACCTTGGGACACATGGAACTTTCAAAACAGAAAGTTCATGCTGTTTCTATGTCATAACAAATTTCATTGTACCTGAACCAGGAATCTCATATCTTTTCTCCATATCCATGAATCTTTGGTTGGCTAACTTTGAGCATAGCTCTCAGATGCTTAAAACTTCTTGACATTACATACATCATAGTTCATCTAACACAAATACCTTTATTTTTCCCTGAGGAAAGACTCTACTCATCAATCTGTCTATATATTCTCAGATGAAAAAATGCTACCCAGCTAAACAGAAAACATACGTCTCATCTGGATATTTAGAATATTATTTAACATAGAGATTAAATTAATGATAGAATTATGACTCAAATTGAACTATTAAAAATCAAGTTTATGACTTCTATTTAAATATTTTTGCAAGTATATACTCTTCTGTATTAGGTTTTTATTCATCGTGGATATTGCAAGGCATCTTAATGTTTTATGCATTCATTTCTTTATAAAATAAGAAAACTCAGTTTCTACTTCATGGAATAATTGCAAAGATGAAACGAGTTAATTCATGTAAATTTCATACAATATTGCCTGGCACACTGAAAGTACTCAATGACTGAATATTATAATTCTAAGTGTACTTCTGAGAATTTAAGCCAAGAGTTGTTGGCAGCCACGATGATACCACATGGGTCTTTTTTTTTTTTTCTTAGTTTTTTTCTAATATAAATTTATTTATTTTAATTGGAGACTAATTACTTTACAAAATTGTATTGGTTTTGCCATACATTGACATGAATTCAGAACAGAATAGAATTAGAGAAGAATATGTCCTTGGGAAATTATTTGAATCTCAGATTTCATTTCTGCTTGAAGCTCATGGATTCTGAGTTACATATACAAAAAAATTCCATTTACTTTTTTTCTTTTTAGCTTAGATTTTCTGTCACTTGAATTTTTAAAAGTTCAGTATTTAGGCACAAAGTAAAAATAACCATTCTAACAATTCAGAATAAATTGAATAAGAACAGGGTGAATAAATATAAGAACCCCTGTATCCTGGTCTGGAATAGTGAAACAGGTGTAACTTCTTTGATATGCATTTTAGCAGTTATATCATCTATCTTTCAGGGCTTTCCCAGATGACGCTGGTGGTAAAGAACCTGCCTGCTGATGCAGGAGACATAGGAGATGTGGGTTCAAACCCTGTATTGGGAAGATCCCCTGGAGGAGGGCATGGCAACCCAAATCCAGTATTCTCACCTGGAGAATCCCATGGACAGAGGGGCCTGGCAGGCTACAGTCCATAGGGTCACAAAAAGTCTAACACAACTGAAGTGACATAGCATGCACCCATTATTTACCTTTCACCTAGCAAACAACTCCAAAATTGAAGTGGATTGAAATGACACATATCTTATTAACATTATAGATAGATGATCAAAAGTGAGCTTTAATTCAGTTTAGCTTTAAATTGTGTCAGATTGTCTCCATTCCAAGATTCAACCTGAAGAGCATGTGTTTTTTGTGGTGAAGGGAAAGAAGAGGGTGAGTTGAACTATGTAATTTCAGTGATATCTTCTGCTCTAATTTGACATAAAACATAACTATGGCATAAAGCTTAATGACTCAAGTCTCATGGGCTAAAGCAAGTCACAGACTGAGATGTCATCAAATAAACAGAAGAGTATAATTATTCACCAAAAGCACAGGTGAGCCACTTATAGGTAGTGGTGTGTACAATCCTCTAGAGTGGTAAAGGGAATGAAAGTCTGGCTCAATAATATTGGAAACATTAAAGTTCTTGTTACAGAAAAGATTTGGGGTGTAACTTTTTTTTTTTCACTTTCAGTCAATAACATTATATTAGAAAGATATGATATCAGACTTAAGCTATTTTATTTAGAAGCAGATGGATCTTGTGGGAATTCCTTTCTACCTACTGCCCGCGATCTGAAATGGATGGGAGAATAATTTTCTAGGTGGAGCTTAGTTTGATCTGTAGTAGGGAAGTAAAACTGGGAGATAGATTGAATGAAACCTAGAAGAAATTTTTCCAATTTTTTTGTACTTTGAAGCTTCTCTTTCAAACAGAGTTTCTATATTGTAAAAGGAACACATTTCCCTGTTTTTAAGAGGCAGCTATGAGGCAAGGTCCTGGAGAAGGAAATGGCAATTCACCCCATTATTCTTGCTAGGAAAATCCTATGGACAGAGGAGCCTGACAGGTTACAGTCTATGGAAATGCAAAGAGTCAGACATGAGTGAGCAACTGAGCACACGAGGCGAGATCCAGACTGAACTTGCTTCCAGATTCTTTTTTTTTTTTTTTTTTTAATGAGTTATCCTGAGGTAGAAGCCAGATAAGACTCTGTAGAATGATCAGTCTCATAGCTTGTGGTTATTGGGCATTTAATATTTGTAAGGCCGTGTACTGTTCTAAACACATGATATACATTAAATAATATATTTAGTACTGCAACTCCATAGGTTAGGTACTACTAAAATCCTCATTGTGTGGAGAAAGAAAATTTGGTACAGATGAATTAAGCAACGTGTTCAAATGCACTCAGCTAGTAAATGGTGGAGCCAAA
This sequence comes from Capricornis sumatraensis, assembly GCF_032405125.1. Classification (NCBI taxonomy): domain Eukaryota; kingdom Metazoa; phylum Chordata; class Mammalia; order Artiodactyla; family Bovidae; genus Capricornis; species Capricornis sumatraensis. The sequence goes on from NC_091069.1 coordinate 123,663,654, forward strand.
GTGGTCTAAAATGATCTCCCTTATTCTACCCTTTCCAATAATCTATATTAAAGAGAGTAGCCAGAATCAAAAGTTCTTAGAATATTGTTATCATATTATTAGTATGCAGCTTCACATTTCACTCCAGCAGCTTCATATTTCTCTCTGATTAAAAACCAATGCCATTTGAATGGTTCCCAAACCATACATATTCTAGACCTCCATTATGTCACTGTCCTTTCCTTCATCTTCTTACTCTTTCCTATGCTCCAGCTTCTTGACAGTAAGGGAAACTCGTTCCTCATATCCTTGGTAATTTCTGTTTCTGTTGTTTGAAATGTGCTTTAGTCAGTCACTTGGGTTATTTTTAGATATCTATGTGTAGAGTGAAATGAGGATTACATTAATGGTATGGAATAAGCAAAAGGATGGCTTTTGGTGGATAACACTTCTTTATTTTTTAAAATCCAATCTCAGATTTATTTTGCATCTTTGATAATACTTATCAGCTTTCTTCTAAGCCATCAAACAGGAGGGGATTTGGGAATTCTCTGGTGGTTCAGTGGTTAGGACTCTGCACTCTCACAGCCAAGAGCCCAGGTTCAATCCCTGGTTGGGGAACTAAGATCCCACAAGCTGTATAGCATTACCAAAAAAAAAAAAAAACAGAAAAACAGGATGGCTGAGTGTGCTGCTGTTTTTTCTGATACCATTTGACTGTGCTTTTTTCCCCCCATATCACCTCCATCATTTATTTATTTTTTTTTATTTTTTTTTTAAATTTTACTCTACAATGCTGTATTGGTTTTGTCATACATTGACATGAATCCGCCACGGGTGTACATGAGTTCCCAATCCTGAAACCCCTTCCCACCTCCCTCCCCATATCATCTCTCTGGGTCATTCCAGTGCCCCAGCCCCAAGCATCCTGTATCCTGTATCGAGCCTAGACTGGTGATACATTTCTTACATGATAATATACATGTTTCAATGCCATTCTCCCAAATCATCCCACCCTGTCCCTCTCCTACAGAGTCCAAAAGTCTATTGTACACATCTGTGTCTATTTTGTTGTCTTGCATACAGGGTTATCATTACCATCTTTCTAAATTCTATATATATGTGTTAATATACTGTATTGGTGTTTTTCTTTCTGGCTTACTTCTTAAAAAAAAAAAAAACTAACAAAACTGGACTTGAATGTTAAAAGATATGGGACTGAGTTTGCTGACAGCTATTGGGTTACTATGTGGATCTGAGAATAAATCATCTTGAAGAAAAGTAAAGCCAAGAGTTAGAGAGGATATAAGATTATAATATGACCTCCAGTTTTTAAAGCATCAAAAAGTAGTGAATAAGGATTTAATTAGTATTTGAATGTAAGTAATATAGGCTGGATTTATATTTCTTTCATAAGTAAAAAGTTAACACATATATATGGAATTTAGAAAGATGGCAATGACGACCCTGTATGCAAGACAGGAAAAAAAACACAGCTGTGTATAATGGACTTTTGGACTCAGAGGGAGAGGGAGAGGGTGGGATGATTTTGGAGAATGGCATTCTATCATGTATACTATCATGTAAGAATTGAATTGCCAGTCTATGTCTGACGCAGGATACAGCATGCTTGGGGCTGGTGCATGGGGATGACCCACAGAGATGTTATGGGGAGGGAGGTGGGAGGGGGGTTCATGTTTGGGAACACATGTAAGAATTAAAGATTTTAAAATTAAAAAAAAAAAAAGAAATTCAAATAATAAAGTATTTTATAAATATTTCATTTATATGTTGTCTTCAATGTTGACATTAAAATTTAAGATGAACATAAAGGTTAACACTAGATAAAATATGTATCATTTCTATCAGAAAGAAAAAGTAGATTCAGCTTCATTTGATAGTTAAACAAATACAATTTCTTCATTACCCAAGTCAATTCAAGATAAAGATTTGTTGTTTCTATTGATCAGTTGCTAGGTCTTACCTGACTCTGTGACCCTATGGACTGCAGTGCAGCAGGCCTCCCTGTCTTTCACCATCTCCCAGAGTTTGCTCAGATTCACATCCATTGAGTCCTTCATGTTATCTAACCATTTCATTCTCTGCCACCCCCTTCTTTTACCCTAAGTCTTTCCCAGCATCAGAGTCTTTTCCAATGAATCAGCTTTTTGCCTCAGATAGTCAAAATCTTGGAGCTTTATGTTCAACATCAGTCTTTCCAGTAAATGTTCAGAGTTGATTTCTTTTCAGATTGATTGGTTTGATCTCCTTGCAGTCCAAGGAATTCTCATGAGTCTTCTCTAGCACCAAAAGTCAAAAGCATCAATTTTTCAGCACTCAGCCTTCTTCATGGTTCAACTCTCACATCCATGCATGACCACTGGAAAAACAATAGCTTTGATTATACAGACAATTGTCAGCAAAATGATGGCTCTGGTTTTTAATAAGCTGTCTAGGTTTGGCATCCCTTTCCTTCCAAGGAGCAAGCGTCTTTTAAATTCATGGATGCAGTCACCGGCCACAGTGATTTTAGAATTCAAGAAAATAAAATCTGCTACTTCTTCCACTTTTTCCCTTCTATTTGCCATGAAGTGATGGAACTGGATGTCATGATCTTAGTTTTTTGAATGTTGCATTTTAAGCCAGGTTTTCACTCTCTTCTTCATCCTCATCAGGAGGCTTTTTAGTTCCTCTTCACTTTCTGCCAGTAGAGTGGTATCATCTGCATATCTGTGGTTATTGATATTTCTTCTGACAATCACGATTCAAGTTTGTGATCCATCCAGCTCAGCATTTTGCATGATTTATTACTCATAGAAGTTAATCAAGCAAGGTGACCATATACAGCCTTGACATACTCCTTTCCCAATTTGAAACCTGTTCATTGTTCCATGTCCCATTCTAACTGTTGCTTCTTTACCAACATACACGTTTCTCAGGACACAGGTAAGGTGGTCTGGTATTCTCATCTCTTGAAGGATTTTCCACAGTTTGTTGTGATCCACATGGTCAAAGGTTTTAGCATAGTCAATGAAGCAGAAGTAGATGTTTTTCTGGAATTCTTTTGGTTTTTCTATGATCCAACGGAGTTGGCAATTTGATCTCTGGTTCCTCTGCCTTTTCTAAATCCAGGTTGTACATCTGGAAGTTCTCGGTTCACGTATTGCTGAAACCTAGCATGAAGGATTTAGAACATAAACTTGCTAGCACGTGAAATGAGCGCAATTGTATGGTAGCTTGAACATTCTTTGGCATTACCTTTCTTTGGGATTGAAATGAAAACTGATCTTTTCCAGTTCTGTGGCCACTGCTGAGTTTTCCAAATTTGCTGGCATATCCAGTGCAGAACTTTAACAGCATCATCTTTTAGGCTTTTAAATAGCTCAGCTGAAATTTTGTCACCTCCCCTAGCTTTATTTGTAGTAATTTTTCTTGAGGACCACTTGACTTCACATTCCAGCATATCTGGCTCTAGGTGAGGGACAACATCACTGTGGTTGCTCGGGTCATTTCTTCTCTGTATTCCTTCCACCTCTTCTTAATATCTTCTGCTGCTGTTAGGTCCTTACTATTTCTGTACTTTATTGTGACCAGTCTTTCATGAAATATTCCCTTGCTATCTCCAATTTTCTTGAAGAGATCGCTAGTCTTTTCCATTCTATTATTTTCCTCTATTTCTTTCCATTTTTAATTTAAGAAGGCCTTCTTATCTCTCCTCTGGAACTCTACAATCTTTGGGTATATCTTTCCCTTTCTCTCTTGGGTTTTACTTGTCTTCTCTCTTAGCTATTTGTAAAGCCTCCTCAGACAACCACTTTCTCTTCTTGTATTTCTTTTTCTTTGGGATAATTTTGGTCACTGCTTCCTATACAATGTTACAAACTTCTGCCCATAGTTCTTCAGGCATTCTATCTATCAGATTTAGTCCTTTGCATCTTTTCATCACCTCTACTATATAATCGGAAGAGATTTGATTAGGTCATATCTGAATGGCCTAGTGGCTCCCCCTACTTTCTTCAAAAAAAGCTTGAATTTTGAAATAAGGGGCAGATGATCTGAGCCACACTTAGCTCCAGGTCTTGTTTTTGCTGATTGCATAGAACTTCTCCATCTTTGGCTACAAAGAACATAAATCAGCCTGATTCCTATATTGACCATCTGATAATGTCCATTCTGCTGCTGCTGCTAAGTCACTTCAGTTGTGTCCTACTCTGTGTGACCCCATAGACGGCAGCCCATGAGGCTCCCCCATCCCTGGGATTCTCCAGGCAAGAACACTGGACTGAGTTGCCATTTCCTTCTCCAATGCATGAAAGTGAAAAGTGAAAGTGGAGTTGCTCAGTCGTGTCTGACTCTTAGCGACCCCATGGACTGCAGCTCACCAGGCTCCTCCATCCATGGGGTTTTCCAGGCAAGAGTACTGGAGTGGGGTGCCATTGCCTTCTCTGATAATGTCCATGTGCAGAGTCAATTATCAGACTGTTGGAAAGGGTGTTTGCTATGACTTGTCTGTTTTCTTGACAAAACTCTGTTAACCTTATCCCTGCTTCATTTTGTACTCCCAGGCCAAGCTTGCCTGTTATTCTAAGTGTCTCTTGACTTCCTACATTCACATTCCAATCTCCAATGATGAAAAGGTTATCATCTTTTGTTGTTAGTTCTGTAAGGTCATGGTTTTCTTCACAAAACCAGTCAACTACAGTTTCCCATTTAGAATTTCAGTTTTCAAAAGTAGAAAAATGGGAAAACTAAGCATCATGCAAACAGAGAACAAAAAATAATAGTGATAATAAACAAAAATTTGGAAGTTATTTTTTGGAAAAAATATATACCAAGAGAAAACCTCATGCAAGAGTATTCAATATCAAATTCAAAACACACTTAAATAACATAAAAAATACTAAAAGAAACAAGTTGCCAATTAAGAAAAAATTCAAGTAATATATTAAATGTATCCTAATATTCTAAAATAGCACTACATTCTCAATCTTGGAAAATATAATTTGCCAAAATTGACTATTTAAAATTGTCTACATACCTGAAAAATTTAAGGAAAATAAAACTTAAGTTCATGATTTTCCCAAAGTAGAGGCACAGTAAGGGCACTACCCCAAGGAAATTTAACTATTGAGTATTAGCAACTCTATAACAATATATTACATATTTTATATTCTCTACCTTACCAAATGGAAAAGCAGGGCAATCTTTTGGACAAATACATAATATATGTTATATTAGTAACATATAAGGACTTAGAAAATTTAAACCTGTCACATTAGAATGTAAATGTCTTAGGTAGTAATATTCCCTAAATAAAATCCACATGACTAAATTATATGTCTATATATGTGTATATAATATAAATTCAACATGTGTGCATGCATGTGCCTATATGTGTGTGTATGTGCCTATATATTATTAGCATTATTCCCCCAAATGGCCTTTCATTATCAAAATATCTTTTAACATAATTCACTGCATAAGTTACAGGAGGAAATAATTATAGCCTCAATAGATACAAAATTACACTTGATATTATTTTACTCCATAATAATATAATTTCAGGTCACTTTAAAGGATTTTTAAACATTTAATATGGGTAAGTAATAAATTCTACAAAAAAATCAGTAAGAAAACATTAGAAACATTTTCTCTATAAGTATGTATGGAAAAATGGTTACTCTAAAGCACTTTATTCAAAAGTATAACATAGCCTTTAGAAGTACAAAAGGAAAGCAATAAAAAGCCAAACAATTGAAAGAAATGAAGCAAAATCATTCTTGTTGGCAATTGTTAAAATGTATACAGATAGCCAAGATGTATGCAGATATACTGAGAGACTCCATAGAAAATATTTAAAATAAGATGAACATTATGAGACCAATTGTGTAAAATTCAAAACCAAACCATGTTCCATTTCGTGGATGCATTTTGAGCTCTACTTTCCATTGTCAACCTGGTACCACACCACTTTTTTGAAACCTGGAAACTACATTTTCCAGAACCACCTTCTTAATAGCTCCTGTTAAACTTGAGGAATGAAAGGAGCTCACTGATTTAGAAACTGGAAGTGAAGTAGTAACTGGTAGTTTCCAACTGTCGAGACATCAGTTCCCAGTGACCACCACAGGACCAGCAGCCTCTCAGGCTGTCCTTCTAGATCTTTCCCAAGATTTGCAAGCTCTCCACCACCATTCTCACTCCGGTGCTTCAGGCTAACTTTGTTCATAATTTATAAGGAAAAACTTTATTTTTAGAGTAGAGCACTTTTAGGTTCACCACAAAATCAAAGGGAAGGTACAGAGAATGATTATTTCACCAATTCTCTGGCTTTGTCTCTTTCCACCTGGCTGGCTATACTGTTTCCTGTATGAAACCCCACTCACATACCACCAGCTGATGATTCTGATATTCTAACTGATACACATACATACATAAATTGAAGTCACTCAGTCATGTCCGACTGTTTGCCATCCCATAGACTGTAGCCCATCAGGCTCCTCCAACCATGGGGTTTTCCAGGCAAGAATACTGGAGTGATTTGTCATTTCCTTCTCCAGAGGATTTTTCCAATCCAGGGATTGAACCCGGGTCTCCTGCACTGCAGGCAGACTCTTTACCATCTGAGCCACCAGGGAAGCAAGGAGTGAAAATGAAAGTTGCTCAGTCCTGTCTGACTCTTTGAGACTCCATGGACTATACAGTCCATGAGATTCTCCAGGTCAGAATACTGAAGTGGGAAGCTTTTCCTTTCTCCAGGGAATCTTTCCAACCCAGGGATTGAACCCAGTTCTCCTGCATTGCAGGCAGATTCTTTATCAGCTGAGCCACAAGGGAAGCCCATATGTACACAGTGAAATTTAAACAAGGCTAATCGGAGGAAGAAGGACAGGGAACAGGATCAGCATGGGATGCAAAGACCACTCCCAACTGTGTTGCTTTTGTTATATTTACTTAGAAATACACTCTGAAGAAAGTATGGCAAATGAACTAACGCTTGATAAACGTCTATTATATTTGGTAGATCAGTGTGTGTTAATATATTTTTTGTATCACTCCAGATTTTTAAAATATTTCCTTAAAATAGAGCTTGTAAACTGATCATTTCACCTGAGCTCCTTTCCAATAGTTCCTTCTAAATCATCAGATTTCTTGTTGAACATACTCAATTATGGCCAGAAAAATATAATTATACTGATGAATACGATAGATATAAAGCACTGAAATTATCGTCGTTTCATCTGACATTAGGTGTCTAGACACTTTGCTATTAAAATGATATATTATTACTGTAAGAGGATTTCCTGAATGAACTTGATTTCCATTTCAAATTCAAATTTTTAGTCAACCATAAAATATTACAGCAATGTTTGCTAAATCATTTCACTGAAGTGCTACTTTAAACTATCTTTGAGGAAACGAAATTTGAAACTTCATGGAGAGAGGGAACGAACACATCCCCATCACTTTTCCAAATGAATATCACTAGGTTCCTTCATCATGTTCACTTTATAGCCCAATGATGAAAAGACCTCTTCAAATTCTGATCTGAGGTATTTTTGCTACAGATACCCAATAATCTATTCACAACAGAAAGAACATGGACATTAGTTATACGAAGTTTGATTACAGTTTTCAGAAAGGGATAAAACATTTTTTTATGAGTTTTATTATTAGTATCGTAAGAACATTAACATGGAACAATGGCATCAAAAGCTATTTGAAACACATGGCTGCCTATGCATGCTGTCTATGCCCGTTCTACCCTTACTAACACCCTTGCCCATGTGTGCATGTGTGCTGTCGCTTCAGTCGTGTCTGACTCTTTGCAACCCTATGGACTGTAGCCTGCTAGGCTCTTCTGTCCCTAGGATTCTACAGGCAAAAATACTGGAGTGAATTGCCTTGCCCTCCTCCAGGGGATCTTTCTGACGCAAGGATCAAACCCACATCTCTTACATCTATCTGCATTGGCAGGTGGACTAGAGCCACCTGGAAAGCCCAACACTTTACCAACCCTCCTGCTATTTCTCCTAATAGTAGCATCTCTATAACTTAGGTCCCCAAACAAATGATACATGATTTTGTCACCTAACATTTCAAATTGCCAACATCCACTGGATCATCAAAAAAGGAAGAGAGTTTCAGAAAACACCTATTTCTGCTTTATTGACTATGCCAAAGCCTTTGTGGAGAAGGCAATGGCAACCCACTCCAGTACTCTTGCCTGGAAAAACCCATGGACGGAGGAGCCTGGTAGGCTGCAGTCCGTGGGTTTGCACGGGGTCGGACACGACTAAGCGACTTCACTTCCACTTTTCACTTTCATGCGTTTGAGATGGAAATGGTAACCCACTCCAGTGTTCTTGCCTGGAGAATCCCAAGGACGGGGTATCCTGGTGGGCTGCCGTCTATGGGGTCACACAGAGTTGGACACAACTGAAGCGACTTAGCAGCAGCAGCAGCAGCAAAGTCTTTGACTGTGGATCACAATAAACTGTGGAAAATTCTGAAAGAGATGGGAATACTAGACCACTTGACCTGCCTCTCAAGACACCTGTATGCAGGTCAGGAAGCAACAGTTAGAACTGGACATGGGACAACAGACTGGTTCCAAATAGGAAAAGGAGTACGTCAAGGCTGTATATTGTCACCCTGCTTATTTAACTTATATGCAGAGTACATCATGAGAAACGCTGGTCTGGAGGAAGCACAAGCTAAAATCAAGATTGCCGGAAGAAATATCAATAACCTCAGATATACAGATGACAACAGCCTTATGGCAGAAAGTGAAGAAGAAATAAAGAGCTTCTTGATGAAAGTGAAAGAGGAGAGTGAAAAAGTTTTCTTAAAGCTCAACATTCAGAAAACTAAGGTCATGGCATCCGATCCCATCACTTCATGGGAAATAGATGGGGAAACAGTGGAAACAGTGTCAGACTTTATTTTCGGGGCTCCAAAATCACTGCAGATGGTGACTGAAGCCATAAAATTAGAAAAAAAAAAAAAAAAAAGCTTACTCCTTGGAAGGAAAGTTATGACCAACCTAGATAGCATATTCAAAAGCAGAGACATTACTTTGCCAACAAAGGTCCTTCTAGTCAAGGCTATGGATTCTCCAGTAGTTGTGTATGGATGTGAGAGTTGGACTATAAAGAAAGCTGAGTGCTGAAGAATTGATGCTTTTGAACTGTGGTGTTGGAGAAGACTCTTGAGAATCCCTTGAACTGCAAAGAGATCCAACCAGTCCATCCTAAAGGAGATCAGCCCTGGGTGTTCATTGGAAGGACTGATGCTAAGGCTGAAACTCCAATACTCTGGCCACCTGATGTGAAGAGCTGACTCATTTGAAAAGACCCTGATGCTGGGAGGGATTGGGGGCAGGAGGAGAAGGGGACGACAGAGGATGAGATGGTTGGATGGCATCACCGACTCAATGGACCTGAGTTTGGGTAGAGTCTAGGAGTTTGTGATGGACAGGGAGGCCTGGCATGCTACAGTTCACGGGGTCACAGAGAGTCAGACAGGATTGAGCAACTGAACTGAACTGACTGAAAATTTCAAATAAATTGCATCTCATATTTAAATGCTTCCAGATGAATGACCTGAAACTCCCTGAGGGCTGTTTAAGAGTTTTTAGGCATTAGTCATGTATTAACCCCATCCTGTGAATCGAAGTTGTGATATGCTCACAACCACATCTCATGGGGGCACACCTGGGTACCTCAAAGCTATTCTTAAATGTACCTTTCTTAAATACCTTGAAGACCAAATAGAACTTGCTTTCTCTGGTGCTTTGGGATTAAGAAGTAAAGTACTCATTTCTCCCCAGAAATTCTTCCAGATATTTATTTTGGCGATTGTCCAAATGGGACAATGAGAGCTCTATTTTAGTCCCTGAGAAAATCTGAGAAGTGAATTTTGACCCTTTCCCCTCTCTACCCTCTACCCTCTCTATCCTCTCCCCCAAACCAACACAATTAAGAGTCAATGAGCTGGCATGAGACCACTAAAGTTGTTCTGAATCTTTCAAAATTCAAACAACTTAGATGTTACTCCAGGGTGCAGCTGCTCATAGAATAATTTCACTTCATACCCTGAATATTGGAAGCAATGTGTGTTCCTGTGCCCAGTTAGTTGCTCAGTCATATCCCACACTTTGCGACCTCATGGACTATAGCCCACCAGGCTCCTCTGTCCATAGGATTTCAGAGGTAAGAATGCTGGAGTGGGTTGCCATTTCCTCCTCCAGGGACTCTTCCTGACCCAGGGATTGAACCCAAGTCTCCTGCACTGGCAGGTGGATTCTTTACCGCTGAGCCACCTGGGAAGCCCCTTGGAAGCAATAGGACCATTCAAAAGGAAAATCTTATGGTTGAAGGGTAGGCACTAAGAAAATTGCTTCTCTAGGACATCAACAAGATTGAGTGGGATCTTGAAAGAGCTGAAGGTGATTATGGGGAAATAGTGCTTGGAGTTGAGAAAAAAAATAATCTATCTTCCAGTAAATGAGATCCAGTCTCTGACTTTGGGGATACTCACTGGCATGTCTTAAATGTTCCTGCCATAGTACCATGCAGATAGTTTTAGGCATTTTATAGACATAGCCATTCATTTAACATTTATTTTCTTTCATAGTGTCCCAATTGGGACACTATGTATTGGGCATAGAAGCCTGTTGAAAAAACCCCTGAATTAGTAAGTAAATTAGTAAATAAACAAACATAAATACTCCCCCAATGCAATATGAGAGTGTGTGAATGGATCATGAATAAAGAGAGAAGGTTAGCCAGGTTCCTTTAAGTCTTAAAAAGTGAAAACCTCAGTGTATTGCTTCTTAATGAATTTAATTTGAATATTATGCAGAAGAAGCTACTGAATACATTTGCTAGTTTAATATCTGGAGAAGGCAACGACACCCCCCTCCAGTACTCTTGCCTGGAAAATCCCATGGATGGAGGAGCCTGGTGGGCTACAGACCATGGGGTCAATAAGAGTCGGATACAACTGAGTGACTTCACTTTCACTTTTCACTTTCATGCGTTGGAGAAGGAAATGGCAACCCACTCCAGTGTTCTTGCTTGGAGAATCCCAGGAACGGGGGAGCCTGGTGGGCTGCCATCTATGGGGTCACACAGAGTTGGACACAACTGAAGTGACTTAGCAGCAGCAGCAGCAGCAGCAGCAGTTTAATTTCAGTTGTCTTGATAACTTTTTGACTGATGGTTTTATAGGATGCCTGAAGAATCAGGAAAAGGTCTTGCAACAAAGTTTAAGGTGTAGTCAAATTCCACATGTAATAATCAAATTAATTGCCTCCCTCTCTTGTTTAACTGTTGCCCTAACTACTTATTCTATGGAGATGAAAGATACTTGAAACATCTGACTTATTTTAATTTTTTGGACTTATCCATTAGTACATTTTGTGAAATAATTTGTGACAATTAACTTCTGTAATAAATGTCTCCAGTATAAATAATCATTCATTTCCTCCCACTCACTCACTAAACAGGTGACTGCTGTAGGTCAGGAAAATTTATCTCCTATATTGTAAGAGCCCTACAATTTCTGTCACATGTAAGTAATTTACTGCCAATATTACATTCTTATAATGAACACTATTGCTCTTGTCAGTTCTGAACTGATATTGCTACCACTATTATTACCATTGTTGTTATATTATTTCCTGAGTGAAGTATTGGAATTGCTCAAACAGACATTTGTTTTGATGACAAATTAAAATTATAATGAAATAATCATGGTTAGGAATACAAAAAACGACAGCCATTGAGTCTCTAGTCTCTTTTTGTTCCTGCACCGATGAGAACTTGAATTTTCTCTGAAATTTGTCAAATCCAAGTACATCACCAGGTGTTTTGGAACATCTGTCAGCTGCAACTTTATGACCCCAAGGTCCCTCCCTTGTAACTCTGCGAACATTTCAGATCCCAACCAATCCTTGCTTAGCAAACAGCCTAGCTTCTTGCCAGCTCCAATTATCATTCTTGACAAACAACTTTTGTAACTGACTGTGACCTTGATGTTTTTGTCTTTGTAAGTTTCCTTTATTTTGTAGTCTGGCAGAACACAATTCAAGTTCTCCTTGAATCTCTTTCTCAGGTTATACTCTTAACAAATTCAAAATTAACATCTCTTTATTCTAGCTAGATCCTCATTTATAAAATTTTAGTCATCAGTTTATTTGTTTTGTCTTTGGTTTTATTTTGGTTTTGTTTGTGTTAAAAGGAAAGACACAAATGTTTCTTATAATGTGTATTGTCAAATTATTTCTCTTTGAGAGTGACCATATTTTGGTACACATTATCTATGAGACTCTACTTGTTAGACTGATTCAGAAGATACATATGAAAAAGAAAAGTCTAAGGCTTCTTGCCATAAATGAATAATGACAGAAGATGGAGAGATTGTCTGGTCTCCTAGAGCTAGCTGTTAAGAGAAGCAATGCATATATTTTCTTATATAGCTTTCTCTTTACAAAAGCCTATTCTCTCTCTCTTCTGTACTGTAACAGAGGATGTGTAATAGACAATTAAATTATATAACTTTTATGAAAAACAATACATAGTTTACATAACTATTATTATGTTTTATTTTGTAAACTAACTTGACTAAAATCTTCACATTCAGAAAGCTAAATACTCTGGAACATATACAAGTAATTACTACTTCTACCCTAGTGAAAGCCTGGATATACTAAAGTACTTCCAGTTCCTAGGCCTATTTTGAAATATCTGTGAGGCAGTAAGTATCACTTCTCAGTTTCCTATGATTTCCCTCATTTATAATCTCTTCATCTAAGTTACATTTCGTTACTTGGTCTTTTCAGCACTTCCTTCTTTTTTCTTATGTCTAAGATGAGTTGAGAAGATCACAGTGCAGAAAATCAGGAATTGTAAGTATAAAAGCTTTATTAGACAAAGGAAGTAGTGTCACTGACAAGAGTTACAACTGTGAGCAAGACTCAGAGTCACTGATAGGGGAAGAGAATGTGTGAGGTTTATCAGAGCTCCTTCCGAAGGATGGCCAACTGTGCATGCTCTGGTGTGAACTTTGGATTTTAACTTCAGTGATGAGCAATCATATAATGATTTTAAGCTTTTGAGTTGGATGACTATCACATTTGAGTTAGAGGAAGATAAATTTGAATGCAAAATAAAGACCACAGAGAAGCTTTGCTAAAGTAAATTAAAAGGGAAAATAGTGGCTTTAAATAAAAGATGTCAGATAAAGAACAATTAAAATCGTTAGGTACCCATTGCCTTCCTCTAGTTTCCCCAGGGTGCAGAGCCTGGGTAACAACTGTGTGCAACAACTCTACCAGTTAGCACAGTCCTAGGGTTCAAGATTGAAAGTTTAATAAAAGAAGAAAGGAGAGAAAGGAAGAGAGTCAATAAGAGAGTACTTTATTGTTATTATTATTATTAACTTTATTTTACTTTACAATACTGTATTTGTTTTGCCATACAGCAATATGAATCCACCACGGATGTGCACGTGTTTCCAATCCTGAATCCCCCTCCCACCTCCTTTCCCATACCATCTCTCTGGGTCATCCCTGTGCACCAGCCCCAAGCATCCTGTATCCTGCATTGAACCTAGACTGGTGATTCGTTTCTTACATGGTATTATACATGCTTCAATGCCATTCTCCCAAATCATCCGACCCTCTCCCTCTCCCACAGAGTCCAAGAGACTGCTCTATACATCTGTGTCTCTTTTGCTGTCTCACATACAGAGTTATCATTCTTTAATAATCAGGTTGTGTGCTGGTGCTGACAGAGAGACTATGAGGGAAGAAGATGAATTCGTTTCCAGAATAAGTAGGGGCTCCAATGAGCATGCATTGCTGCCTTTTCAGAGCAGGAAGGAATTTAAGATAGGTGACATGTCACTGAGCACACAACTAGTCTTTGAGGGTGAAGTCATCCTGAGAGACCATCATTGGGTTTTGCTAACGGCAAGGTGGCTATGCAGCAATAACAATTAGCTAGATCAGCTTATAATTGTTAATACAGATATTGTGATCCATTGATTACATAATTTTGTTGTTCATGGGCTACTGACCAAACTTGGGTGGTATGAGACAAAAGGCTTACAGAAAACCATAGTATGATTCATTCTGGAATGCACTAACTCAGAAAACAAAGATCCACATGCTGTATGCCCACTCCCGTGTGTCTACCCACATGTCTCTCCCTCAGAGCTCTAAATCTTTACCTTCTAGTTTTCTCTTTTTTTGAATGTCCAAATCCAGATCAACCAAGCAGACTTTTTACCTCTGCCCTAGATTTCATGTATATCTATACTTCCAACTACTTCTAATCCATAGAAAGTGACAAGAAGGTGACCTCACATAGCTTTGCCCACTGGAATAATGCCCCTTATTACTGTGCATTAGAACCACGACTTTATAGTAGAGAGCTATAGTGAGGCAATAATTTCTTTTCATAGAATACATATTGCAATAATTCATCTGTGAATGAGTAGAGATGTATCCAACTCCATCAGTTGGTCATAAGGAATTCCCATCAACCTAGAGCATGTGTTGAAAGAAATTCATTTTTTTGAAGAGACCATTAACATGGGCATCAGAGTCACCCTGGCAAAGAATAGTCCTAACTAGGAACCATAGAATCCTGTCTAAATTCACTTTTATTGCATTATTGCAAAGAATAGTATCTAGGCTGTTCTGGGTTCTCAGTTCTCAAGTATTAAAGTTATTCTACCTTCCTATATCTTCTGAGTCTTTTGATTTTATTCTCAGTACTATATCAAAGAAGCAACAACATTTATTCCTAATTTATTGTAGTTGAGTGCAGGATTTAAGTAGCCAGATTAATAGGTTATTAGGATATTTTACAATGGAAATAAACTCTCAAAAATAATTAAGTTGTTCCCTACTAAACCATATTTTCTGACCTTTGGATGAATACACTCAAGATCTATGCCTAAATATTGCCCAATAATTCCTGCCAGCAAAAATTAACTGGGTTCTTTACTTCCTTTAATGTGTACACTATTTCCTTATTTCTTCCTTATGAAAGAGAGATTTTATTTCCCTGTTGGACTGTGCTTAATCTGATGCTTGTAATTGTCTTAGCATCAATGAAAGGAGGTAGGGAAAATTATTTTATGGAAATGAGCTTCATCTCTGTAAGCATCTGATTCAAGTTAGGCATTTCAAAGGGAGGTTGTTTTCCTCTAATAAGAGAGTGGGAGCAGCTTCTGCTGAAATAATGAGTTCAGTGGAATTCAGGAATTAAGATTTATCAGACTTGACCATCCATATTCCTCATCACAAATTTCAGAGTTCTACTCTTCCTCTATCAAAATCCTATTTGACAGATGAGAGTTGTTGAAGTTTCACACTTAATTATGCTATATATAGTCTGCTGCTGCTGCTGCTAAGTCACTTCAGTCGTGTCCGACTCTGTGCGACCCCAGGGATGGCAGCCAAACAGGCTCACCCGTCCCTGGGATTCTCCAGGCAAGAACACTGGAGTGGGTTGCCATTTCCTTCTCCAATGCATGAAAGTGAAAAGTGAAAGTGAAGTCACTTTGTCATGTCCGACTCCTAGCGACGCCATGGACTGCAACCTACCAGGCTCCTCCATCCATGGGATTTGCTAGGCAAGAGTACTGGCGTGGGTTGCCATTGCCTCTAAACCCTTAAAATTAGGCTCTGTCCCAAGACTATAGCTTCTGAAAAATTTTACAGAAGCTACCACAGTATGACATAAGGTAGTATTTGATCCCCAGGTACTGGAGAGAGTGTCCTAATATATAATTATATAATTGCCATAGCCCTGTGCAACCTTAACATCGCAAACACCACACATTTTAATGGCCTAGATTCCACTTGTAACTCATTCAAAGCATTATAAATACTTTTTGTACTACTGAGTCCCAGGAGTTATGATCACTATAAGCAATGTGGTCTTTATCAGAACTCTGAGCACTGAAGCTCTTTGCTCTTAATCTGAGGGTCTGCTTTCCAAAGCCAAGATATTGTTGTTCTGTCCCTAAGTCGTGTCCGACTCTTTGGGACCCCATGGACTGCAGCACGCCAGGCTCCTCTTTTCTTCACTATCTCCTGGAGTTTGCTCAAATTCATGTCCATTGGATCAGTGATGCTATCTAAATATCTCATTCTCTGCTGCCCCTTTTCTATTTGCCTTCAATCTTTCCCAGCATCAGGATCTTTTCCAACAGGTTAGCTCTTCACATCAAATGGCCAAAGTATTGGAGCTTCAGCTTCAGCATCAGTCCTTCCAATTAACATTCAGGGCTGATTTCCTTTAGGATCAACTGGTTATAAGGCTGTGAAAGTGAAAGCGTTAGTCATTCAGTCTTTGTGACTCCATGGACTGTAGCCCCAAGATTCCTCTGTCCATGAAATTCTCCAGGCAAGAATACTGGAGAAGGTTGCATTTCCTTCTCCAGGGGATCTTCTCAACCCAGGGATCGAATCCGGGTGTCCTGCATTTCAAGCAGAATTTTTTACTGTATGGATGTGAAAGTTAGACTATAAAGAAAGCTGAGGGCCAAAGAATTGATACTTTCGAATTGTGGTGTTGGAGAAGACTCTTGAAATCCCTTGGACTGCAAGGAGGTTCAACCAGTCCATCCTAAAGGAGATCAGTCCTGGGTGTTCATCTGAAGCAATCTTGATATGAATGAAGGAAAATGGAAAGAGGGAACAATAAAACACCAAATAATACACTGGTATTATGTTTTCAATTGGCCACTGCATGATATAAAATAAAACTGATGACACTCATCACTTTCTTATAAGATGCTGTATAAAGTATGAAACTTGAACTAGATCAAAGAAGAATTAAATAAATAGTGAAATATTTCATGCCTGTGGATAGGAAGACTCAATATAGTCCCACAATCAGTTGTTCCTAACTTGATCTATAGACATAATGCACTCCTAATAAAAATCTCAGCAAGTTACTGTTATGGATAATACTGGAGAAAATATAGATGACCTTGGTTATGACGTTTTAGAGAAATATCCTAAAATAAGTTGAGATATTTTGGCCCTTTATCAAAGGTAAACTTTATTGGATAGTTGTCCCTTAGTATCTGCAGTGGATAATTGGTTCCTGGGCCCGCCATGGACACCAAAATTCATGTATACTCATGTCCCTGATATAAAATAACCTATATCAGTCATCGGTATCTGGGTTTGGCGTATGTATATATGGAGGACTGACTGTATTAAGAAAAACATGTATTCCGTTGATTTCTTAATCAGGGCTGCTATTACAAAATACCACAAACCTAAGTGGCTTATAAATGACAGAAATTTATTTCTCATGGTTTGACATCTGGACATCTAAAATCAATGTGTCGACATGGTCAGTGAGGGCAGTCATTCAAGTTGCAGACTTCTTATTGTATTCTTACTAGCCAGAAAGGGCTAGGGAACTCCATGGGGCCTGTTTTAATGGGCTTTAATCTCAATCATGAGGGTCCCCTTAATGATCTATTTATCATGAGGGTCCACTTAATGACCTATTTATCTCCCAGAGTACCCACCTCTTATTGCCATTACCTTGGGGATTAAAACTGAGGAAATACAAACAGCCAGATCATAGTAGTTCACCCCCATCCCCCAAGACTCAAGTTCTTTTTGCATGCAAAGTATATTAATTCTATGTAAATTGTCCCCAAAGCCTTAACTGGTCCAAGCCTCATCCAAATATCATCTAGATCAGATATGAGTGAGACTCAAGATATGACTCATCCTAAGGCAAACTGCTCTCCTGCTGTGAACCTGTGAAATTGAATATGTTGTGTCCTTCCAAAACACAATGATGGGCCAGGAAGAGGATATACATCCTCACTGCAAAAAATAAAGTAAAGAAAGAAAGAAAGAGTAAAAGGTCTAAGGGAAGTCTAAAATCTAATGGGCAAACCACACTAAACCCCAGGACTTGAGGACAATCCTCCTTGGCTCAATGTCCTGCCTTCTGGACACAGTGGGAAGGAGTTGGACATCCCCATCCCCACAGTTTTGCTGAGTGCAGTCCACTCCTCAACTCTCACAGGTTAGGGTGGAATTTCTACAGCTAGCCAGAATAGAACCATGACCTTGCCGCTCTGCTAGTCTGGGGTTGAGGGATGGCCCCATTCCCAAGCCTCCACTAGTATTATTCTAGTGGGGACTCTTGGTAGTAGTGTCACACCTGCAGCAAGTCTCTGCCTCAGTTGTGTGTTAGTGGCTCCAGGTGGCTCCAACCTTTGAAATCTAGGTGGAGGTAGCCAGGTTCCACACACCTTTTGCTTAATATAGCACAAGACACACCAGGACTCACTGAATTTGTGAGTGCATTGGTCAAGGAGTGTGGTGCTGGAATTCAGGGAATGGAGACCACAGTGTGAGCAAGCATCAAACAGAGGCAAACCCCTCCTTCAAAATCTTTGTGCCTATAAATGTCTGCACTCCAGGCTTGTGACAGGAAGGACAGCCAGTGATTTCTGAAATGCTTTGGGGGAGTCATTTCTCCATTATTTTGGACAATGGGTCCAGGCTTCTGTTTACACCACTGAACAGTCTTGCTGACTCTTTTGAGGTAATTATTCTAGCTACTGTGAAGATGGCCAATCTAGTCTTATCACATTTGGCCACATCTTCATGTTCACTCCCAAACAAGCTTCTATTATTTTGGTTTAGAAATATTTATTTTTATATATTCTTGTGTAGCTTTTGTTGGAGTATAGTTTATTTACAATGTCTTGTTAAAGTGTACAGTAAAGTGAATCAGTTACACATATACATATATCTACATTTTTTTTTAAAGATTCTTTTCCCAAACAATTTTTCTTTAATTCTTTTCACTGTGGATAGGACAAGAATTTCCCAAAATTTTAAGTTCTGCTTCCTTTGTGATTAATAATTTAATCTTAAAATTGTTTCTCTTCTCAAATTGCTGTAAGTATTCAGGAGAAGCCAGCTGCTCCTTCCACATTTTGCTGTGGTATTTCCTCAGCCACATAGCCAATTTCATCTTTCACAAGTTCTACCTACCATAAAATGCTAGGTCATGAACACAGTTTGGTCAAGCTCTTAGACACTTTAGAGTAAAGAATCACCTCCCGTCCAATTTTCATAAACAAGTTCCTCACTTCTGTCTGAGATCTCGTAAGAATGGTCTTTACAGTTCATATTTCTACCAACATCCTATTCACAACCATTTAAGTATTCTCTAAAACTAAGCTTTTCTCTATAGCTCTCCTTCTGATCACTCATGAGAACTTCTTTTAATGGTCCATTCATGTCAATATACACTTTTTCTAGCATGTGTTTCAAAACTCTCCCAGCATCTACTCATTATCTAACTTTAAAACCACTTTCACAGTTTTAGGCATTTATTTCAGCACCACTTCCACTTCTCAGTGAGAGTGAAAATGTTAGTTACTCAGTAGTGTCCAACTCTTTGTGACCCCATGGAGCGTCCAGGCTCCTCTCTCTATGGGATTCTCCAGGCACGAATACTGGAGTGGGTTGTCATTATCATCTCCAGGGGATCTTCCCAACCCAGGGATTGAACTCAGGTCTCCCACATTGCAGGCAGATGCTTTACCATCTGAGCCACCAGGGAAGCCACTTCTCAGTACCAATATTTTTATTAGTCAGTGCTTTTCAGACTAACAGGATAATTAAGATATACAGAGATGTATAAGGAGAGATTTATTATGGGGATTGGCTCAAGCAACTATGGAGTCTGAGATATGCTACACCATGCCATCTGCAAGCTGGGTAACCAGCTGATTGTATACATATCCACATGTGTTTGTGTTTATTATGCATGTATCATTTATTTATTATTAAATTTTACTTATTTATTTAATATCTGTGTATTGAATTATTATTATTAAATTCCTAGTCTTCAAAAATTTTTTTTGATTGATGGCTAAACATAGAACCATAGCACTTGTTTATTGTTGAAGCACTTATTGTTTGAATCACAGAAGGTGACTGCATTTCCAGAAACTCTGTTGAGAGAAAGATTGAAATTTTCACTGAGGAAAAATAATGGTGCTACAGATTCTATTGTGACATTATCAGAAATCTTCATATATTGCACAAGACCATATTCTTTGGTATAATGAGATAAAACATATAAAGAAAATAAGATAAATTGAAATCAGGCCTCAGAAAATAACCATTTTAGTTCCTTGTTACATAAAAATGTATAGTTTGATGAACTCAATGCTGAGGTAAGAACAACAGTCTTTTCTTATGAACAAATGCAGTATATACTTCTAAAGATAAATTTCAAGGGAATTAATCTTAGAAATAAAACATCCATATTTTTTAAAAAAAGATATGACCAGCCTAGATAGCATATTAAAAACCAGAGACATTACTTTGCCAACAAAGGTCCGTCTAGTCAAGGCTATGGTTTTGCCAGTGGTCATGTACGGATGTGAGAGTTGGGCTATGAAGA
Organism: Capricornis sumatraensis; assembly: GCF_032405125.1. Classification (NCBI taxonomy): domain Eukaryota; kingdom Metazoa; phylum Chordata; class Mammalia; order Artiodactyla; family Bovidae; genus Capricornis; species Capricornis sumatraensis. Next base: position 123,684,116 of record NC_091069.1, read on the forward strand.
AAGCTGAGCACCGAAGAATTGATGCTTTTGAACTGTGGTGTTGGAGAAGACTTTTGAGAGTCCCTTGGACTGCAAGGAGATCCAACCAGTCCATTCTGAAAGAGATCAGCCCTGGGATTTCTTTGGAAGGACTAATGCTAAAGCTGAAACTCCAGTACTTTGGCCACCTCATGCGAAGAGTTGACTCATTGGAAAAGACTCTGATGCTGGGAGGGATTGAGGGCAGGAGGAGAAGGGGACGACAGAGGATGAGATGGCTGGATGGCATCACGGACTCGATAGATGTGAGTTTGAGTGAACTCCGGGAGTTGGTGATGGACAGGGAGACCTGGCGTGCTGAGATTCATGGGGTCGCAAAGAGTCGGACACAACTGAGCAACTGAACTGAGCTGAACTGATCCTTTACACTGAATCATTTTCTATAAACTTTTTTTTTTTGTCTTAAAAGATGGCAACTTTATACGTTACTCATTTCTAAGTAAAAAACTAAGCCATCTTATATAACAATTTGTCCCAAAATATTTTTTTCTATGTTGACATCAAGTTTTTATCATGAAGTCAGAAATTGCTATGTTCTATTACAAATTACTGAGTTTTAGCTCCTATGATAAGCTCATTCTTCCTCAATGTGAGAATTAGGAACAACAGTCTAATTGGAGGCAGAAAGATATTTGTGAATGAGACCTTGAGATGCCATATGTGACTCTAACACCCTCATGTTTTTCAGTTATTGAATGCTCTTATACATATCCATTCAGAAACATTAAGCAAAAAAAAAAAAAAAAAAATCTCTGGAAGGTTGTGTTAATTCCTTTCCCAACATAAAAATTAATTGAAATTATTAGGTCTTTAACAAAAAATGTAAGTAGAGTTAATAGAAATCTACATTGTTTCTCTGTAGCATTTGCTTAGAATACACACTAAATAAGAATATTGAGAGCTCATTTTTCAAAAGGTATCATAAAACACTCATAGCCAAATTGTACATATGCATCCATTTCTCCTGTTCTCCTAGGTATTTCATTTCATAAATCATCTCTTCTGGCCTTTTCCGTCTAACTACCTGGAATTGTTATATAGAATGAAATGAACTATACTGTCATACTTTCTAGTACTTATAACTGAAATCATAGAACAAAAGTTATTTAATAGAAAATATAAATAAAATTTATCAATTTTAAAGACATTTCTAAAATGTGTCATGAGCTATGTCTAGACTAAATATTATATTTAAAGACAAGATGGCTTTCAAATGTTCCAACAGTTGTTCTTAAATTTTTAACATTCCAAAGCTTAAACCTTGACCTTTCTTTATGACCCAGGTAATTTTTCTTTACTTTTACTTTGGTTTGTATCTTTATGCTTGGCTCTCATTTGAGTGCCTTCATACCCATAATTGATTCATGAAGACTCCAGGGAGAAGTACACTTACTTTAAATAATATTGATTTAAGAGAAGTCACAACTTTATAAAGCAATTCCAATAATTTTAATATTGCTTTCATGTAGGAATCCATACAGAAGTTCTCACAAAGTTGCCAAATTTGACCTTTTTTTTTCTTTTTTGGTTAACTGACTCACCAAATAAAAGTCACAAAACTCCTGGCTGATAAAGGACTAGGACTATATATGCAACATCCCCATAGATATATCTGATTTCTTTGCTCTGGATCCATCAGGAAAATATGGCACTCTTGGCAAATCCACTTCATCAGTAGACTTGTAAATTGCACTGGGTACATTTTTATTCTGAAGAAACTAAGACAGTTTATACATTGGCTAAGCCAGGAGCACTGCTTAGGGAATTTAACTGTTTCTCTCAGACTATAACTGGCCATCTGTTATTGAAAAGAGGACTTTAGAGCCTGAGTCATCTACTCAGGCTAAGGCTATTGATAAAATTGCTTGACTAAATACTCAGTTTTCCATTTCTTTTTTTAAAGGTGCATAATGTATAAGGAAGGAAGGACAGGTTTTATCACTTCTTAGCATCGATATTGCATGTCTATAAAGTTATTCAATCATAGTACAATATCTCCATTTCAAATCTGTGTCCGTCAGTGTGTGTGTGTGTGAAGATTTTGCTGCAGTGACTGGAGTTTATTTTTTAATACTATTTATGATTTATTTGTTCAGTTTTAAATATTTTGAACAAAAAACAACTGAAAAAAAATATTTAGCAAGTCATTTAAGAAAATAAATATTTGGAACAGTTTGCCCTGAATTTTGGTTCAGGCTCAAAGGATGTTTCATGATTAAACATTTTGGAATACTTTTTTTTTAATTGCCCAATTTACTCTGTGAGAATCTGAAACACCTAGCTCTTCTCTTTGTGATGAGAAAGAGTCTTTTTTGAAAAACTGTCCACATAAGGGTGACTATCAGATTAAATTTGGGTAGCTAACTTTGCTTTTTGAAAATAAATAGCACAAACGTTGTAGAAATAAATTAAATTAGATTATCAAAAATAAATTTTCAAACAATTCACGTCTTCACTAATAAGTTTTTGATGAGTAATTTAATGATATAAAGCACCATTTTTTAATACTTAACAAGTACCAAGAAAGGAATTAAAATATTTTATATAAAAATCTCATTTAATTATCATTATAAATTTATTATTATTATTTAAAATCTGAAAAATACAGTTTACTGATTTTCCTTCTCCTAACATGAGAATGTGAGTATACAAGTGAACAGCAGTCTCCTAGATGTTCCATATAAATAAATGGATATTTTGCCTCAGTTTATAGATAATATGTCTAACATCTATGAGAGTTCTCAAAAAACTAATAACTTTAAACAACTAATATGAAAATATGAATGAAAAGAAAAACGAAACATTTTAGATATTACATTTAACTATACCTAAAAGTAATGCTTATGTCATTGTCTTTGATGAAACGATTCTGTGCAACTGTAGAGCAGCCACTGGCCACCTACACTGGCATTTTCCACATGCAGGGAAGTCCTCCCACATTAACCATGAGGCAATGGTAAGGGGAATAAATAGGAACGTGAAGGTGGATGATGACATCTCACATTGGCTGTCCAGGAAAATAATATAAAACAAGCATAAAGAACTTATGAAAATGTTGTTTCGGACAGATTGAAAGCATGAAATGATCTGACATACTTCTTATAACTGCATATGACAAATTAGTCCACCAGACTTAATAAAATGCTTTATCAACCTGAATTAAAACTACTGCATTTAGATTTCAAGTTTTTTTTTTTTTTTTTTTTTTTAGTTTTATTTATTTATTTTGGCTGTGCTGGGTTGTCATTGCTGCACTCAGGCTTTCTCTAGTTGCAGTGCTCAGGCTTCTCAGTGTGGTGACTTCTCTTAATGTGTAACACATGCTTTAGGGCCTCTTAATGTGTAACACATGCTTTAGGGCCCATAGGCTCAGTAGTTGTGGCACACAAGATTAGTTACTCTGCATCGTGTGAGGTCTTCCTGGACCAGGGAATCACACCAGAGACCCTTGCATTGCAAGGCAGATTCTTAACCACTGGTCCACCAGGGAAGCCCTCAAGTTCTTTTAAAGAGGGATGAAATGTGTTCAATCCCTGGGTCGGGAAAAAAACTCCTGGAGGATGGCATGGTAACCCACTCCAGTATTCTTGCCTGAAGAATCCCAAGGACAGAGGAACCTGGTGGGCTACAGTCCATGGGGTCACAGAGAGTCAGAAAAAACTGAAGTGGCTTAGCATGCATGCATGCAGATTGTTAGGACTTATAATGAACCTGGTCTCCCTGATGTTCCTCCAACTTGCCAACCGTTCTCTCACTCTAGACTTTGTATTTGCTGTCTCCTGTATCTCAATAGCTGTGCAACTCATTCCTGCACCACTTTTAACTATGTTTAAATGTACCTTCAGTATTTCTGCTGAAAGGAAATTTGCTAATTTGGAAAAAAAAATATAACAAAGTTATTTTACAAACTATTTATTTGATAGCAATGTCTTAGGAATTTCTGTGTCTTAGGAACAACTGAGATCTTGTTCTGTTGCCACTTCCCTCGAAACTGTGATGGTACAGAAAGGATCTGGAGGCATGTCATTTGCAAGAGGAAAGGTGGCAGCCTATAAATTACTCTTAATTATCAAAAATAGAATGCATAAAGTGACTTTCACACTCTTGAGTATAAAACACATCAATAATTGCCATTAGACATCCTCTTACAGTTATAATTCACTCACTTGATGTTACAGGCCTTCAGTATGCCTGATTTGCTTGGCCTACCTGTTTCTCTCTCTCAGTTATTTGTTCTTCCCTTCCCATAGACTCTTCAATTGGCACATTTCCATACTCTCCATTATGCTTGCAAATAATCTCATTAAAAGAGTTCAGCTCACCAAAGAGCACTTGTTCCATCAAGGATGGAGCTGACATTAGACTCATTTCTCCATGGGCAGTATTTGAGTGTTTTAGGAGAAACATACCCTTACTTCTGATTGCTGCTCAATGTTTAACAGTCCAGTGAAATTATTGAGATCAATAATTGCCTGTCTGAGCTACAAAACAGTTCACAACATGATGAGAGGATAGAAAATGTAGTTTTCAGTGAACTGGTCATTGACTGAAATATCAAGTACCTGTTGTGTCAAAGTGCTAACAACTTATAGTCTAACAGAAATAGTATTTCAGGATCATATGCTGATTATCTAGAGATATTTATTCAACAGAATAAAAAAAAAAAACCCTGTGCAATCTTTGTGACTGCTGAGATCACAAATACCCAGTTAGCAGCAGAGCTAAGAAATTAAATGATGACAAATGCCACATGATTAAATTTCCATTTCCCATTCTTGATTGTTTACAACTTCATTTTGATCCACTTTTTACTCACACATTTTAATATTAGAGAAAACTAGATACACTTTAAAATGATGATTTAAGTCTGAAATGAAAAACACACCCACCCCAAACCTTGGTAGAACAGCAGCTGACTATCAAAGAAAAGGACACATACACCTCCTCGCTCAACTACCACCTGCCGAGAGAATGAGGGCTCCCTGTCTGCTGAGATAACAGGCTGGCACATCACACACATGAACTTCTGAGAAGAGGGTGGTGCCGAAGGAACACAGCAGGGGCAGATGTGGTGGTGGGAAGGATTCTTGATAGAAGGGTAGTTGTACAAAAAGGTCAAGAAAGCAGTTGTTGGTCCAACACTGAATATACGTTAGTGGCTAAAGGTACATTGAACAGCTCTGGCAAACTAATTTTATTTTTTCTGCATAGTACATTTGTAAAATTACATAAAAGTAAATTTTGTTTCACAGATGCCTGCTGCCTAATATTGAATGTGGTTTCCAGGCTCAAAATAGTATCTACCCCTTCATTAAGCCCTTACTTTCAAAGTCAAGCAACCATTTTTATAGTATGAGTGTCACTTGAGGTTTAAAATACAATGATTTTTCTTTTCTGGGAAGAAAATGAAACATTGTGGTGAAATTATTCTAGCACTTAAATGTGCAAAAATAGCTAGGCTAACATACTAGACCAATTTCAGCAATCCTTTCTCAATCATATAAATGGAGAGATGTATGTGAATGCTAAGTCACCTCAGTTATGTCTGACTCTTTGTGACCCCATGGACTGTAGCCCGCCAGGGTCCTCTGTCCATGGGATTCTCCAGGCAAGAATATTGGAGTGGGTTGCCATGCTTTATCTGGTTATCTTGAGGGAGTCTAGAAATTATACTACAACATCTAAGATCATTCGCATGTTTCATGAATTAGGCAATGTTAATTTATAGCATCTTCTTAATAGTAAATCATTTCTGACAAAATGATTTTCAAAGGAAAATTTGAAGTGAATTATTCTAAAAACTATGCCTTTATAAAAAGTGATATAATGGTGAATCAGCAACTTAGTACAAGTGACTCTTTTTTTGTTTTAGATCATTGAAAATTTATAGCATTTTTATTTTAATTTATTTTTGTTTTGTTTTATTTTATTTATTATTATTTTTTTAATTTTATTTTTTTACTTTACAATACTGTATTGGTTTTGCCATACACTGACATGAATCCACCACAGGTGCAAGTGACTTTTAAAAGGACTGTCTGCTTTAGTTTCTTTGTTCCATGAATAAGTTTTAAATGAAAATTTCTTGGAGTAGGTAATAAATTAAACTCATATACTATACGTAAATAAAACTAAGCCCATAAAAACTTTACAGAACACAGTACAATAACCAAAAGAAGAAAGTAAACTGTTGATATTTTGATGAGAAAGAATGATGGCATCCTTTCTGTTGCTAAAATTTTCTATATTTAATAAGGTATATTTTTCACAAGACCAATGGAACTTCCAGTGTAATAATTAATCAAACACTGACACTAACAATAATACTGGGTGGTTGTGCTTGCCATTCCTTCAAAATATTGTTAAAATTTTTCCCTATGATTATTTAGGAAAATACAATTATTATGAACACATTTCTCTTCAGAAATGTGAGTTAGAAGAAAACCTGCTAATTTGCTCCTCTGAGAAAGCTCAGGATATGACAGGAAACCTCAGGTATAATTAAATCTTGGTGCAAGTCCTAATGGACATAAGCATTCATTGTAACCAAAGCCCTTCAAAATTCTGATTAAAAACAATCTAGGAAACTGCGTTTTGAAATAGTTGTTGCTTTTATCTTTAAATTATTTTGCTCATTTAAAACGCTGTATTAACAAAACAATGAAGTTTTAGTTGCTTCTAGCTCAAATACTGTAGTTATATCATTTTGCCCAAATGACGCAGTTGTGTTTCTATTTCTATAATATTTAAGAAAATAGTTGAAAATAATTATTTAAAATTACAATTATACATGTATTGACACAGAGTCTCTAATTTCACAAAGTATTAGAATCAGGAGTACGGTAGGTCCTGAAAGTATTGAGTAATAACACCTCATTGGCATAATCGAGAAGCAGGGAGCAAGAAAGGCAGACTGTTCCAGGCATAGCAAGCAGCTGCTGCTTTTCTTTTTTTACCAATTGAGCTATCAGCTGCTAAGCTGCTGTAAGTCACTTCAGTCATGTCCGATTCTGTGCGACCCCATAGACGGGAGCCCACCAGACTCCCCCGTCCCTGCGATTCTCCAGGCAAGAACACTGGAGTGGGTTGCCATTTCCTTCTCCAATGCATGAAAGTGAAAAGTGAAAGTGAAATAGCTCAGTCGTGTCCAACCCTCGGCGACCCCATGGACTGCAGCCTACCAGGCTCCTCCGTCCATGGGATTTTCCAGGCAAGAGTACTGGAGTGGGTTGCCATTGCCTTCTCAGGGAAGCCCTTAAATGAAGCAGCCTCTCCAAACCAAGAGTCTCTCTGGTTGTCATAGGAGCAAGTGATGAGACTTTTGCTCCATAGCTAATTTACGAGTTCACAGCATCCGAAAAGGAGAGTAATAATGGAAGAAGATGCTATAGCATGATCATGAAATATACTATGATTTCAACATGGACGATCCATCAAGATGGTTAATAAAACATGTGACATGTGTGTGAATGCATGCATAAGCTCATTTAACATTATTTTGCATAGATAAATTTTGTGATTTCTTACTAGGATCTAATTTCTTTGAGTTCCAAAAAATTAATTTATGTTGGTAACCTTTCTACCATCAAGTTCAAATTTGAAATAAACAAAACATACTCTTAACAAATATATTTAACAATGTCTGTAACATTTAAAAAAATACTCTCATATACCCTTAATTTTAATCTATACGCCAAAATCTAAATCCTTAGAATGATAGTAGTTATGTTTATCTTGTTTGACATCAATGCAATATATAATAGTGACGTGATTGCTTATAATTTTGCTTGAGTTCCTAGATATTTCACACACTATGTAACAATGTATCAGTGTTGCTTAGGGGATTAAATCATACAAATGATATTAACAAAGAGAGAAGCATTAAGTATCAATGGAAATGTAGACATAGGGAACAAGCTTGTGGACACAGTGGGGGAAGAAGAGGGTGGGATGAATTGAGAGAGTAGCATAGAAACATAAACATTATTACCATGTGTAAAATAGAGAGCCAGTGGGAATTTGCTGTGTCACACAGGGAGTTCAACTCAGTTCTCTGTGACAGCCTGGGGGGAGTGGATGGGATGGGAGATGGGAGGAAGCTTCAAAAGGAGGGGACAAATGTATACCCATGGCTGATTCATACTGATGTAAGGCAGAAATCAGCACAATATTGTAAAGCAATAACCCTTTATCAAAAAAACAAAATTTAAATATATATAGATGTAGATATGTATTTAGAATAAGAACACAGTTAAAATGTGTGTGAAAGTCGCTCTGTCGTGTCTGACTCTTTGTGACCCATGAACTATACATTCCATGGAATTCTCTAGCCCAGAATACTGGAGCCTTTCCCTTCTCCAGGGAATCTTCCCAACCCAGGGATTGAACCCAGCACTCCTGCATTGCAGGTGGATTCTTTACCAGCTGAGCCACAAGGGAAACCTACAGTTTAAAATAAATCAATCAAAACTCATAAATTTCTTTCATATTGTACAGTAATTTCATACTGCATATTAAAAGATAAATTTAAATTCATTGTCACCCCTATAACAATTAACTCTTTGTTAGCATCTTTTATTTACTTTATTTCAATACATTATTTTTTCTATATGGATTAAGAGAATGAATGGGTTACAGTTAGCAGTGGGAAAATGGGTTAGGGGCAGCTTGGGGACAAGAATGAAAGAAAGCAAGAAAATTTTGTATAATTGTGTATAATCTGTACATTTAAATTTATATTCATATGTTTAGGGGTGGTGGTTTAGTCGCTAAGTTGTGTCTGACTCTTGCAACCCCATGGATTATAGCTTGCCCAGCTCCTTTGTCCATGGGATTCTCTAGGCAAGAATACTGGAGTGAGTTGTCATTTCCTTCTCCAGGGGATCTTTTCAACCCAGGATTTAAATCCAGGTCTCATGCATTACAGGCAGATTCTTTACCAACTGAGCTACTTTACCTAACATTATTTGTAAGGATTTTCTACATCATCAAACTTCAATAGTAACATTTTATAATGTACATTTTTAAAATATTATGATTGCTATTAATTTTTAAAAACTCAGTTAAATTACATCTGAGATCACAGAGAGTTTTTTTTAATTCTCTTTATGTGTGCCAAGTAACTTCCAGTATCTTCTCTTCTTGTAAATTACTAAGCCCTAAGCTTCAGTGCTTTCAAAACCTAAAATACTACTTAAAAAATACTTACTTTCTTTTAATTAAAAACAAATTGTAACAGAGAACTATAATTAAAGGTACAAAGCATGTAAAATCAGCAATAAAAAATAGATAGGGAGGAAGAAAGGGAGGGAGGGAAAAAGGGAGGGAGGTACTTACAAGAAATATTGACAAATATAAATGCATAAATAGAAAAAATTAAAAGAAAGAAACATATGTGGCTGTGAAGTTATTTAAGAAATAAAAAATCTGTTATATTCTAATTGCTTTCACTAATAATTACTGCTAAATTATATAATTCAATAATATATACTTATATATAATAAATATATTTTATTTTAATGAACAATTTTTCATAAATATATTATATATGTGTGTGTGTATATATATATATATATATATATATGCTTTCCAGGTGGTTCAGTAGTAAAGAATCTGCCTGCTAATTCAGGAGCTGCAGGAGAGATGCAGGTTTGATCCCTGGGTGGGGAAGATCCCCTGGAGAAGGAAATGGCAACCCACTCCAGTATTCTTGCCTGGAGAATCCCATGGACAGAGGAGCTTGGTGGGCTACAGTCCACGGGTCTGCAAAGAGTCAGACACGACTGAGCTACTTCACATTAGTGTGATAGTATTTGGACGTGGAATAATTAAATGGTAAGTATGGAGACATGTTAAAGGGATTAATGCCCTTATAGGAAAAGATATGAGAGAGATGATCTCTATATTGCTTGGCCATGTGAAGTCACAGAGAGAAGGCAGCTGCTTACGAACTAGGAAACCTAGTTTCCTCTCCAGACACTTAATATTAACTTGGGCTTCTCAATCAACAAAACTGTGAGAAATAAAATTTTGTTGTTTGATTGAACCAGTCTATGTCATTCTATTACAGGTGCCCAGGCAGACTAAGATACAGGAATACTAGTTTACTATGGTAGTTTCTCCTTGGAAGAAAAGCTCTGCCTAACCTAGAAAGCATATTAAAAAGCAGAGACATCACTTTGCCAACAAGGGTCTGTAAAGTCAAAACTATGGTGTTTCCAGAAGCCATGTACAGATGTGAGAGTTGCACCATAAAGAAGACTGAGCACTGAAGAATTGATGCTTTTGAACTGTGGGGCTGAAGAAGACTCTTGAGAGTACCTTGGAGAGAAAGAAGATCAAACCAGTCAATCCTAAAGGAAATCACCCTGAATATTCATGGGAAGGACTGATGTTGAAGCTGAAGCTCCTATATTTTGGGCACCTGATGTGAAGAGCCAACTCATTGGAAAGGACCCTGATGCTGGGAAAGATTGAGGGCAGAAAGAGAAGTGGGCAATAGGGAATGAGATGGTTGGATGGCATCACCAACTCAATGAACACAAGTTTGACAAAACTCAGGGTGAAGGACAGAGAAGCCTGGTGTGCTTCAGTTCATGTGGTCACAAAGAGTCAGATGAAACTCAGTGACTGAACAACAGCAATGGTAGGTGCTTGGCCTGAAGTCATATCATATTATGAAAAAAATACTGGTAGGATTCCTATGTTATAGTAATAGTTTTGGCTTAGAGGATGAATACAGTACTTAAGGATAGTTTTTGTCTTTGAGGCCCAAGCAGGCAATTATGTGGTAATTCTATTAACTCAGTAAGGGAAGACTAAGGCACATTTGGATGCAAAATCAGTTTTATTTCAGAAATGCTAACTTTCAGGTGGTTTTTAGACTTCCTAGTGGAGATATCAAGTCAGCAATAGACAGAGGACCCTGACACATGACCATCTGTATTATCAACATACTGATGGAGACAAAACTCATGGTAGTAAAAGGAATCAGCTAGAAAGAGAATAGATTAAATAATAATTGAGTCTCAATCAAGAAATATTTAAAGATTATTCGGCAAAGGAAGATCCAATAAAGACTGAAAGGTTTAGGAGTAGGAAGCAAACCAACAAAGGATGATATCACTAAACACAAAGGAAGAAAATGTTTAGGAAGAAGGAGTGGTTTTCTAAGAAGAAGACTGTCTGAAATTGGACTAAGATATATAGAAAGAAGCCATGATAAAGGGGGTTTGATTGACAGGAGTTATTTCGGTGGACCAGAGGGGATGAGAGACAGCATAGAATAACATATGGACAGAATGGGTGATGGGAAGCAAAAGACAGGATTTATACATGCCTATTATAAATGTCACCATAATCTTGGTAGCTCAAGGAAAAGTAAATCTGATGGAATGTGAAGTTGGGAAAATATTTTTGAAGAGAAATATCAAAATGCATTAGGTGACAGTGGAATTAACTCTGTAGGAAGGGGAAATCAGTGATTGAGCAAAGATAGAACACATACAGGAAAGAGGTCCTTGAGTCAACAATTCTTACAAGTCATTTTTTAAAAAAATAGCAGCCAACTTAAAAGTGGCAAAGTATAGGAATAGGCATTATGTAAGAAAAATATGTTCAAAAGCCTTACAACATGAAATTCTTAACCTAATACATAAAGACATATGAATTTAAGAAATTTTACCTATCATACTAGAAAAGTTCAAATGTTTGATAATAGCATTAGCATGGGTGAGAGGAGGTAGATACAAGTGCCCACTGTACAAGTTTAAATTGGTAAAGCTTCATTGGATGGCAAATCATCAATATCTTGCTAAATTAAAACTGTAATACTTCTCCTTTTCCCCAGAAAATTCACTTTTAGAAATTTTAACTTGGAGAAGGATTTTTATATTTGTTTTTACTGCTAAAATTTTAAACATATTTAGGGTAAAGTTATGTCTTTTTGGCTTAAGAACACCTACAAAGTATTAACAACATATCTATCATATTATCCAGACCTCTTCCTTCTTGGTATTTATCTAAAAATAGTTGAAAACAGGATACAAAAAAGATACTAACACCCCAATGTCTATTTAAGTACTATTCAAAATAGTCAAAATGTGGAAACAATGCAAATTACTATCAATGGATAGATGGATAAAGATACTGTGTGTGTGTATATATATACATTTATATATATGTATACATATATGTGTATATTTATACATTTATATATATACATTTATAACACCCATTTATATATATATATATATAAATGTGTATAAGTTTAATATATATGTGTATGTATATTGTATATATGCTTCCCAGGTGGCAAAGGACTAAAGAATCTGTCTGCCAATGCAGGAGATGCTAGAAACACAGGTTCAATCCCTCTGTTAGGAAGATCCCTTGGAATAGGAAATGGCAACCCACTCCAGTATTCTTGCCTGGAAAATTCCATGAAGAGAGGAGTCTGGCAAGCTACAGTCGATGGATTCACAAAAAGTTAGACATGACAGCATGCATGCAACACAATCTAATATTTTATACCTACATACATACATATATCTATCTATCTATCTATCTATATGTCAGCCTTACAAAATAATAAAATCCTGGAATATGTGACAACATGGATGAGCCTTGAATGCATTATGTTAAGCAAAATAACCCAGTCATAAAAGAACAAACATTGCACAATTCTAGCTATATGCAGTATATAAAATAGTCAAATTCATAGGATTAGAGAATAGAATGGTGATTTGGTGCCTTTGGGAATGGGGAAATGGGAAAGTTCATGCAGGAAGTTCAATCACACAAAGAAGGAAGTTCCATAGATTTGCTAGACAACATTGAACTTAAGCAGGTAGATGTCATATTAAGTGCTTTTACCACAGTATAATTAAATGGAAAAAACAGATATAAAAATGCATATTTTCTAGAAAAAAAAAGCAATAAAAGGAATAGAATATTATCATTTGGAAAAATGAGGTGACTTAGAAAATTTTTTTCTATCTTAATGACAGACAGAGGATAAATCAGTTTAGTTCAGTTCAGTTCTGATGCTCAGTCATGTCCAACTCTTTGGGACCCCATGGACTACAGCACTCCAGGCCTTCCTTTTCATCATCAACTCCCAGAATTTACTCAAACTCAAGTCCAGTGAGTCGGTGATGCCATCCAACCATCTCATCCTATGTTGTCCCCTTCTCCTCCCACCTTCAATCTTTCCCAGCATCAGAGTCTCTTAAAATGACTAAGTTTTTTTCATCAGGTGGCCAAAGTATTGGAATTTTAGCTTCAGCATCACTCCTTCCAATGAGTATTCAGGACTGATCTCCTTTAGTATGGACTGGTTGTATCTCCTTGCAGTCCAAGGGACTCTCAAGAGTCTTCTCCAATCCCACAGTTCAAAAGCATCAATTCTTCAGCACTCAGCTTTCTTTATAGTCTAGCTCTTATATCCATACATGACCACTGGAAAAACTATAGCCTTGACTAGATGGACCTTTGTTAGCAAAGTAATGTCTGCTTTTTAATATGCTATCTAGGTTGGTCATAACTTTTCTTCCAAGGAGTAAGTGTTTTTTAATTTCATGGCAGCAATCACCATTCTGAGCCCAAGAAAAATAAAGTCTATCACTGTTTCCACTGTTTCCTCACCTATTTGTGATGAAGTGATGGGACCAGATGCAATGATCTTAGTTTTCTGAATGTTGAGTTATAACCGAACTTTTTCACTCTCCTCTTTCACTTTCATCAAGAGGCTCTTCAGTTCTTTGCTTTCTGCCATAAGGGTGGTGCCATCTGCATATCTAAGTTGTTGATATATCTCCCAGCAATCTTGATTCCAGCTTGTGCTTTATTTAGCCCAGTGTTTCTCATGATGTACTCTGCATAGAAGTTAAATAAGCAGGGTGACAATATACAGCCTTGACGTACTCTTTTCCCTATTTAGAACCAGCCTGCTGTCCCCTGTCCAGTTCTA